>NC_142202.1:5052812-5698750 GCF_049639895.1 Pseudopodoces humilis
AGTTCTTCCTCACTGGGGAACTCCTGCTATGTTAAGGTACAGACAGACCATTTTCTCCTGGCTGCATTCATCAGGGCCACTGGGAGCAAGTGGAAGAGAACCTTGGATGCAAGGAGAAAATCAAACCTGGCCAGCAGCAGGGGCCATCTCCTGAATCAGTTTGGATCATGTACCTATGATGGTGAGTAGCCCCTGAAAAAGTTGTTTGGCAGAGCAAGTACTGAGAGGGGAGCATCTTCTGTTCCCCTAGGAAATCCTTATAGGCATCATCCTTGTGCCTTCTCATCCCAGCCAGAATGGGCTGCACTCTCAACAGTCTTCACATGTAGTTCCACAGAAATAAAGGGAGAGGTGCTGACTTAATTGATGTTTGATAGCTACAACTCAGTCAGAAAACCCAGTGCTCAGGAAACATTTTTGCATGACTAGTCAACTCATTCAGATGCCAGTGGCCCAGAGGCAGAAGTTGGAGCAAATGGAGGGGCTTGGCTGGAGTCAGGAAGAATCTTTCAAGACTGTTCTCAGGGGTGGCAGTGAGGATGTATTTGGAGACTCCCCCTTGTACGTCAGCAGTGGAGTAGGAGAGTCTTGCATGAAGCAATGACAGCAGCATAGGAAGATTCTAGGGATGTGAGAGCAGGTGTCACAAGGACAGTCCAAGGATGAAGATCCACAGCTTGAATGATGTCAGCAGAAATAAGGGTGTTGAACAAAGTGCTGGAAGTAAACTGAGCAAGGGGAAGAACTGTGGTAATGGACTGGTTATGGAAGAGCTGAGTGATCATTTGGTGGATGGATTCAAAGGGGGCCAAGGGATAGTCAGAGAGAGAGAGAGACCTTGGTAATAGAGAGGAAAGCTCTGCTCTCCCAAGTGACAGATCCTTCTGGGAAGCTGAATCAGTTGTGTGTCAGAAACTGTATGGAGAACAAGGAAATTTGCAGGTAGGAGTTCAAACAGATTACTACTGTGACTCAGTCTCTTAAGATGGGTAACACAAGTAAAAAAATAAATCAAAGGGGGAAACCAGTGCAGAAAAGTTAAGCAGAGAGCAGTAACAAAAAAAGGAAATATGAACTCTGCACATGTACACAGTCTAAGGCCAGAGGAGTTGTATGGCAGTGCTGCTTCACAATCAGGCTGTCATCTAACCTTAGTCACACTTTGTCACGTGACTTTTAAGTTCAAACACTTGTGAAGCCTTCATGGATTGTTTCAAACTAACACAAGTACCTTGGGCTGGCTGCCCTTGCTCCCTCAGAGTGCTTCATGTCCTGCTGGATTCATGCACACCTAATTCCCTATTTCATCCATACCCCCACCCAGGCAGCCCTCATGTATCTACTCAAAATGGAAACATGCACAATGAGTCCCTTGGTGCAGTTCCTTGTTCCCAAGGCTTCCCTAAACCTCCCTGGAATTTCCCCAGCTTGCCTCTGCTATGGATGTTCAAGGAGGAAGTTGTAATCACAATTACCTTGTGCTAAGCAAACAGGGCATCAAATCATTGCTTTGATACCACAACAGCTTCAATAAAAGGCACAAAATAGCATATATATGATAGAAATTCCTTTCACTCCTCAGATTAATCTTACAGGTATCCTACATCCAGTACATGTATTTTTCCCAATTTATCATATATTTCACTAAGTATGTATTTATGACTGAAATACAAGAACCTGCTTTTTCCTCCCCATTTTAAATACATTTACTACTCAGTTGGGTGTTTCTGAAAGGCAACTTGCAACACAAATATTGTTCTAGTCCCAGTAATCTGTGCTCATATGCTAATGCAAAACAGACAAAAATTCCACAAAGTGGAATTCTTGGGCTGCTGTAAGTACAGTGGAGCTAATAAATACATTTACAGCTTAGGACTTTTGAATGGCTCCTGAATAACCCAGTTTTATCAATTGTTTGAGATTGAATCCCAGGAAATTAAATTTAGCATTACTACTGCCACAAATCTCTTGCCATAGCTCCAAGGAACACTTCATGTATAATATCAAATCAGGGAAGACTTTCAGTAGGAGGAATTGTATTGACTTTAATAGGCTGGAGGGAAGGAGGATTTCCTCATCCCTAAGTAAGGGCTTCACTTCTTGCCCCCAAAATGAACTTGACTGGGGCAAGGCTAAATCATGATGTGTTGGCGTTATAAGCCATGGAGACCTCCTGGAAGAAGGCAGGGGGAAAAAAAAAGTTAAAGTAGCAGAGTATTTGCTGAGTGTGATGTTACAGAAGGATGGGGTCAATAAGTCCTCTTCTACTACCAGCAATGCCTGTACAACCCAACAACTCTTCTCCTGTGGCACAGGTTTTGCAGGGAAATCAAACACTCTGGAGCTACTACAACTGTTGCAGCCTGTGACGTGCTGCTTACAGGAGAAACAGAGCCCAGGGACCCCCAAAGGCAGGACAGCTGTAGAAACACAGAAATCAGTCTACAAACAGGAATCTGTTAGTTCTGTGCAATGCAGCTCCTACCCGGTGACTAAAGATGCCAGAAGAAGCCTGGCACATCGTAGGGAATTGCTGTTGAGCTGTGCAACCATTACACAGGACACAAGAGCCAAAAGTAGCTTCAAATTGCCTATTAATTCTGGATGCCTGTCAGCAATTGTCTGATGAGCCAGAGTGAGCTGGCATCTTCTACAGAGGAAAAAAAAAATCAAATATAACCATTATTTAAAAGAAATAGCTAAAGAATCATTTCATCATGACTTCCATCCCCTTTTGCCTTTTAGTCCCCTTTCACAATGGCTGGTTCCTCCTGGCAGGACTCCCCTCTCAGCTTGCTGGAGCTGCTTAGCCCTGTTCTTCCCCCATCATTTACCCTGTCCCAGCTGAGGGGGTCACACTGGTAAAGGTGCAGGGCTCCCCTCCCAGCTGGCTTGAGCTGCCTGTGAATTGCCAGCAGCTGGGGGTATCTTCTCCCAGCCTGAACATTCAATGCTTCCTCCTTGTCACCGTGTGACTCTGAAAGCTTGAAAGCTTTCCTGGGTGAACAGATTTTAATTTACTGGTAAACAAGGAATATCCACCTTCTGACAGTCAAACCTCTATGTACTGACAGGCTCCATCCCTATTTGAAACACTGATTTGCATCTTTTTGTAAATGAGTTTGCTGAGGCCAGGCTTGTGCAGTGTGCTTTCAGTGTGGGAGGAAGCTTTACCTGAATATAAAAACATTCAGTGAAAATGAATTTCAGAGATGCATGTTGTTCTGCTTACAGAAACCAGTTTTAATGTGACTTCAGCAGTCACAGCAGGATTTGAAAAATGCTGAAATATGGTCCTTTTAAATAAAATTTTCATGAGGTATGTAATCAAAACTTTAAAACTGGCCATTTTCTTTCAGGCTCAAGATAGGGTTATAAATAAAAAAAAAAAAAACAAAACCAAACCAAAAAAGAAAGAAAAAAGGAAAAAAAAAAGAAACTTCATCCTAAATATCTCTGTTTTAACAGAATTTTGAGACTTACCATCAATAGTTTTCACTAAAATAAATAACAGCAAATCTGTAGGTTTTGGGCAGTTCTGTTTCCTTGACTATTTGCATACTTATCCAGTCAGGGAAGACAAACAATTGCTCACGACAGGTCTGACCCATCACCACCAAACACCTCAGTTGCAAGGCTGAATGTTAACTACTGCTTGTTTACAGGGAATGCTTGCAGCAGTCTCAGGAGCTTGGGAGAGGTTGGATCACTCCAAAGGGTGACAGAGCCCTTGGCATAAGAGTGGGTTTGGTGTAAATCCCCACTGAGGAGCTCTTTTTGCTTTGGTCCTGTTGCTAACTGGGGAGCCTTGGGATGCCATTACACGTGTGCTGGGGGCAGGGTAAAGCAAGATCCTTGCTAGACTCCGAAATTGAAAATCCTGCCTGAACCTTCAGAAAAGTTTTCTGAGATATCATAAACACTCTCTGCCTTGGGGCCTGGCTTGGTACCATGTAAAACACCTGAGAGACTCTCCACAACCCTGTCTTTAGTTGACACTTTCAGTCTGAAACTCGGCTGCAGCAAGAAACTGCAGTAAAGAGGTCCTGATCCAATGTCTGCCCAGGAATCTTGTGTTAAAGAGGCACTAGAAAAAAAAAACAGCTATGCAGGTCAAGCTTCAGTACCACATCTTATCACCTGCCTCTCCTTTGTGCTTTGAAGAGCTGCCCATTCCCTCTCTGCACCTCCCTTCCTCCTAATCAGGAGCACTGCAAAGGCCTCCTAAAAGCATGGAAGAAGGAGTGATGGCACACTGGCAAACCCCATCATGGCACAGCAATATATAAAGACCATTCTCCTTTCTTTAGTAGTAAAAAAATGCTTTGTAATTCTGAAAGGCTTACACTACAGCAGCTGAGACATCAGAACTGTTTCACTGGGTTCTCTGCCCAGGGTCCTGACAACATTCAGAGATTTGCCTGGAAGCAATAAACTAAGCCAAAAAAATTACAGCACAAGTGAAAGGCACAATTGAAAGTCACATCCAAACGGGCAAGACACAGTGCCAAGGCAGTCAGCAGCCTGGTGGATATTTTAGGCTATTTAATCCTTCAAACATATGCCAAATATCTACCTGCAAGACCTCAATAGGAAGCTTTGCTTCAGTGAAGGGTTCACTCCAAAGAAAGGTAAATGTTGGCGCCTTCCTTCCACTGGAGCTTCTAATAACATCAAGTTAAATAATTATTTAATACTAATAATTGCAATACAACACAAATAATTGGATCCCTAACAGTCCTGTTCTGGGGAGGCTGGAATGGCAAGTAGCTCCCCCACCCCTAAAACTGAATTACTTTGTGAGGAAATCGCCTGTTTGAGGTCTGCTCCTGGGGGCTGGGGCACGGCGGTGGTGATGGCACAGGGGGGGAAAGGGGCAGTTTGCCCAAGTGCCATGAATAAAAGTCACTGTCAGGGGAAAGATCCCTCCACAAGGCTTTTGCCTTGGCTGAGCAGGAGGGACCCAGCATTTTGCACACTCTACTTTCTTCCCAGCCCAGAGCAGGACTTGGGGCACAGATGTCAATCTGAGCTGCTTTTCGCTTTCCGTGCGAATATTTATCCACTGCATTTTCCTCCTGCCAGGCAGCTGACAGGAGAGAGGTTCTGGTGCAGAGCACAGGCCAGAAGGACAGAACTCTTTGCGTTCCTCCAAGTGCAGCAGTGCTGCAGGGCCGAGCCCTCGGCACTTTCCCGGCCGGAGAGGACCCGGGGGAACCTCTGTCCCCACCCATCAGCCGCAGCCGCTCACCATAACACAGAAGAGGAAGATTTTTCTCCCCGTTTCTGGCCACTGCTGCAGGGTTTTCGCAGCAGTTTTCTTCCGATCTCTGCTGCCCTCTGGTGATGCGCAGCCGAAGGCAGAGAGAAGAGCCCTTCTGAGGAACCAAAGCCTCGGTTTTTGCAGCAAAATCTCACTCTCACCCTCATTAAAACCCCAGCATAGGCACAGCTGGTTTGATTCTTCTTTGTCCCCAACACAAAACCTAAGGTCATTCGGTGAAGGATTTATTTTCTAATAGCACCACGGGGAATTCATTGACAAGTTAATTCATCCTTATTATCTCACATCAGGTAAATACTGGTTTAATCAATTTACAGACTTCAGTATTAATTAAAAAAAAAAAAAAAAGGTAGGATGAGGATTAAAGATACTTGAATTTCTCTCTGCATCAGGAGTCATTCTGAGAAACTTAACCCTGCCCCATCAGCTGCTGCTTACAACCCCATATTTAGATCAGGCATCTATTTTCCATCAGCAACTCAGGGAAGGAGCTACCTCTCAGAGGGTCTTGCCCAGACCCTGTGCAGAGCTCCGGGAAAAAACCCAGGGGAGGATATTCTCTAATCCCTGCCTGATGTGCTTTCCAAATAAGTTAAGAAAAAAGCTGCATTTTTAATTATAAATGCTGTGACAAGCGAGTAGGGATGGACTCAGACTGCTGCATGTTCCAGCAGCCTTCATTTTCTCCCAAGCTCTGCTGTTCCCGTCACCTGCTGCAAAACAGATTTTTAAACCACACACAGACTGCTCTGCCTCTCCTGCATGTGCTGAGACCAGTTGAGAGGAGAGAAAAAAACCCATTAGGCAGACTCCTGGCTGAAGAGGCAGACTTGCTTCAAGCCTGCTCCTCCAGTGCCTCTCGGCATCCTCCTGGACAATCTCCATGGCTCAGCACTGCTCTGCAGGGCCCAGAGGGAAATGCTTCCCTAAAGCACCTGCCAGAGAGCTGAAAATTGCCAGCAGGCTATTCCTCTGCCACTTCACTTGGTCACGGTAGGGAGGCAATGCAGCCCTGTGGATAACACACCGAGCCAGAAATCCAGACCCTTGTTTCTCTGCTGCATCTCTAGGAACGATCGCTCCATTCCTCGATGCTTGAATTTCCACCTCTGCATCATTTCCACTGTAAAGCAGTGTGAGAGCTGTCGGTAACAAGATTTATGATCATTGAGGAGTTACTTAGTACAGCTTTTAGATCCTGCTCCATTGATTTTGTTTCACAGACTCTGTGGCTCCTGCCTCTATTACCGGTTAACTCACACCGGCCCTCCGGTACCTTCTGGCCGTGGTGTTTCTGGAGGAGGATTCTGGCACTCAGAGCTGCACAGACAGCCATGATCACCAGGGGATTTACAGTCTAAATTAGAGCTTGAATATAACCTTGTTTCTTTCTTTTTGTATTATCCCCTTGGACCATGTGCTTGCAACAAGCACAAACCACAACCACCAGTGTCATATTTAACTCATGTGATACTTAAGAGGATGAAACAGCTTTCTCTGATAAGCCCTGTGAAAAGAAAGTGGTGATTGTAGATCCTAAAGTAGGTTATTCCTCATCAGTCATGTTGCTTCTATGACTTGTGGCCAGTTCAACACCCCTTGTAAGATCTTCTGCCCTGTGCTGTCCTGCTCTGCAGTCCCAGGGATGTGATGGGTACAGGGTTTCTCTGAGCTGATGCATATTTTGATCCATAATGAGTCATTTTAAACAACTGTGCTGCAGGGCAAAGGGAAGGACCTTGTCCAGGTTATGGTGTTTGGGTTCAGGTGAGGAGATGAGTTAATAGCAGGTAAATGCACCTTCTGCCTCCAAGACTGTTGTGGGTTGCATTATTCGGATAGCAACAAGCAATTCTCCCCTTCAGTAAAATCTATACCATTTGGCTCAGTGGGATTATCACTTAATAATTAAAAAAAATTAAAAAGCGAGCCAATGTGGCAGAAGCAGATTGCCTGAGCATCCTTTGTGTGTGGATGTGTCTGAGCACATGAGGGACCAGGGGCCTGAGTAACTGAAGGGGAAGGTCTCAGGAAGCCTATGTCAACATCAGATAATTCAGCAGCACTTCTGCTTTGTTTATGCAGTTGTCATTTGGCCTCAGTCACAAAATGAAGTCTCCCTTCAAGTAGCTGAGCTGCCAGTTTGTGGTCCATTATGAAACAGCACAAACTCAGGGTCAGTGCTGCCTGTGCTTTGCCTCCCTGGTCCCCCATATCTGAATTGAACTAGGTAGGCTGGGAGGTTGATTCTGCAGGATTTTCCATTTCCTAATCCTAACAGACAGCAAGCCACCCCCAAACACATCATCCTACCCTACAGCTGCTTTTAAACTTAAATCAAAACCCAAGCAGGAGGTCAGTACTCCACTTCTAGACCCAAATGCCAGCTTTCCATTCAAACACTTTCGTTTTACTCCAAATCCCATTCAGAAAGCCACTCTGGACAGACAGTGTCTGCAGACAGGAGACATGAAAATGCCTTTGCCACGTGGGGAGTTTGTGGACATTGGAGCCTCTCTTCTGCACCACTGGACCCTTTGCTGTTCAGGATGCAAATAATCATCACTGAGCTCCACTGACAGATTTGGATTTTCATTTACTTGGAGAGAATGGCCAGTTCTTAATAAGATAATTAAAGGTCCTCTTTAATAAACCAGCACAAGACATTTTATGTCTCCCAGCTAGTGCCCAAGGTAACTGAAGTTCAGATAAACACACTGACAAAGAAACATCCATTATACCTAATGTTTATTGACCAGATTTTAAAAGCAGCAGGCTGCTGCAGGAATCCTCTGGAGAGCTCACTGCTGCTGTGCTGCTGGGGGCTGGCTCCACACTTTGTCTCACTCCGCTCTGTTGGCATTTGGAGAGCGCCTTCACAGCCTCCCATCTCTCCAGTGAGAGATCAGAGCTTCTCCAGCTTTCCTCCTTCCGCTTCCATCCCTTACTGCGACAGTGGCTGAGAGCTCAGTGTGAGCCAGCCTGCCTGGAAACACACAGAAAGGCTTGGCTTATCGCCGCTGAAACACAGCTCTCTGCGCTCCTCGTTAGGGTGCTGCACTAATTAATATATCATAGAGGGCTGTCAGGAGCACATGCTGATTAACCTGGAGAGGGGCTGGGGGGAAATGTGATGCTGGAGCTGGTTTCTTTATTTAACTCCAGATCTTTTTGCCTCCCTACAGCAGCAGCTTTCTGCCTGTGCTTCTCTAACGCTCTCTGTCACAGCCCCAGGCATCACAACAACTTTGATTTCTTAAAGAGAGACACAAACGATAGTTGTACTGAATTATTTTTACCCATAGATATCACAGATGTGAAGACAGAACAAGAAGTGAGAGTGTCTTAACAAAACTAACCTGCCACACTCAGCCCCAGCATATGAAGATTCTTGTGAATAATCAGGAGATTTCAGGTCAACCAAAAGGCTGTTAAATTATGTCCATTTCCTGAATTTCTAGTGTAGCTGGATGGCAAAAGCACAGTGTCTTCTCACCTGCTGTTGTTTTTACTAGAAAACAGTCCCTCAGTTTCTGCTACCTGCTGTCATCCTTCTTTTGGCTTTGCTTTATATTCCTCATGCCCTCTGCCTGATCACAACAACTAAAATCTATTTGGTCTGCCTTGTTTCACCTCTTTTCTCTTTCTCTTCCTTCTGCAAGCCTGCACCTCATCTGGGCTTCCTCTTCCCAGACAGGCACCATGCTGGATTTCTCCTCTGCTGTAAGTGGTGTTTCTGCTACATCACTTCCAGCTCCGTTTGCTTCTCCCTCTTGCATCTACCTCTTCCTCCCCATGGCTATCTTCATTTTTTGGCTCTCCTTTTACTAAAACAGGCAATATTCCCCCACTGGAGGAAGCACTCAGCGCAGTCCTTGGGCATGGTTTTGAATTCCCATTGCTCCCAGAGTCTCCTTCAGTTACCCAAAAGGGAGCTCAGCAGATAAGTTTTCAGCTGCCAGAGAGCAAAAGTCCTCAGGAGGATTCTCTATTTCTGTCAAGAGCTTCTCCATTGCTACCACCACATACCCAGATCATATATCCTAATATTTTTCCATGGGAAAAGACAAGTCAGCCAGAACTTTGTGACTTTCAAAAAGCAATCTCTGATTATCTCACAGTTGCAACCAGGAATGCCTCGAGGAAACTTGTACTTCTGAATGCAGCCAGGGCACACACAAAGATTTCTTGTTGGCAGGATTAAAATCTGCACTTGTGCTGCCAAAATGCAAATGCCACTGTGAGCCAGCTGAGAGCACACTGCTAGTTCCAACCCTTTAAATAATCCAGATGTGTGATTGACTGCCATTGCTCACTTTGTATGTTGGGTTCACACCTACAGGTCAGACCAGCAGGATGTACCTGGAGCTTGTGTCAACACCAACCTGCACATGTTTAGCAAGGGCTGCTGGCACACAGAAGGAAGCAGGCTTGACAGTTGCCACCATGCGGTATTTCTGAGAAGTCAAACACCACATTCTGCATTTCCTTCGGGGAGTTTAAGAGCTCTGATCCTTACAGCTCCACAAAGCACTGGGAGACGGGGGAGGGAAAGCACAGAAAGCAGCAAAACCACCCATCACTGCTTGTGTGAAGCACTCCATCCAGCTGGACCTGCAGCTCTTCTTTCCCAGCTCTGGGTTTGACCATGCTCTGCAGACATGAGGAAGCACAATGCTCCAAGGCCAAAAAATCAGCACAGAGTGAAATGACCATGGCTTCCTGCTTCCAAGGAACCTCGAGACTCCCACCTTTGTAGGGGTGATAGCTCCCAAAGGTCAGTGATCTGTGGGACCAGACCAGCTCCATTACAGGGCTCAAAGCTGGTTAGATTTGGCCCTTCCTGCTGTCACTTGTTACAGTTGCCCAGACCTGTCTCCACTTTGTGCCCAGCACAAGAGGATGAGGACATGCAGCTCTGGGAGCTGAAGTCACCCCCATGGCCAGCACGGTGCAGGTGAGAGGCTGGAGTGGGTGGCAGTGTGGCAAACCACACACAAGGACTTGGCAAGGCATGAAAGCACAGTAACTTTAGCTGGAAATTGCAGCATTCCCTTTCCAGTGGAAGGATATTTGCCATGAGCATTTACCAGAGCCCTGGATCTCTACTCTTCTGCACTAACACCTGCTCCAGCATGTGCAGTAAAGTGAAAGTTACCACAGAGGAAGGCGCATCTTTGCAATCACCCCCATATGCCCGAGCTTCACCTCCCTTTAGGGAAGGTGTGATCCCAAGGATGACAAGGATAACTGACATCCCAAAACTACCTAGGTTAGATCAGGCTCTGTTTGCCCAACTACATACCATGAAAAGGTACCAAGAAAATCCCTTCTCGAGATTGGCTGCAAACTGCCATATACATAATTTACATTTATATATACGTATAAAAGCTTATTTATATATGTAAACTATATTTACATACAAACATATGTTAAAGCCTTTGGTAGGGTTGAATGATCCCTACAGGCTGTGCTATTTGAATTTCTCAGGGAAAGACTTTGGCTGCACCAGGGATGCTAAGCTTAAGGTATTTTTATGAAAAAAAAAAAATCATATTTTTCAATAGTTGAAATTCTTAAGGCCTTAATCAGGTTAGAGGGATTTAGAAGTTAGATCAATATCTCATCACATGGAATATAGAATTGGCTTCTTTCTAACTGCCTACAATAATGATTTTAAAAGGAAAGAAAATCCTACCATTTTAGCAGACTTCTCCAAGTCCGCACAAGACACACTCTGGCAGCCGTGTGCCACCCTTCTGGTTTCCAAGAGCTCTGGAGCATTCCAAGGCATTACTGCAGAAAACAGATGTATTTTTATGGTAATCGTTTTAACACCTTTGACATTGTTTTGTAACTACCTTGCATCCCAATATGCTTCACAAAGCTGCAGGGAGAGGTAAGGGCTGACGAGTCTAAATTTAAGGAGCAGGAAACCTGACTCACTGCTGGCACGGGCTCCCTGCAGGAGTGGGTAAATCACCCGGGGTGTCTGTGCAGCACCTCGCCCAGGAGCCCTTCTCCCCTCAGCCATTAGCTTCAGGAGACATTTCCAGGGAGCAGGTGAGGATGAGAAAGCAGGTAGCATCCATGAATGTCTTTGTCACCTGCTGCAGTGTGTCCTCACCCACCTTCCATCACCACACAAGCAAGTGTGATCTTTCCGTCAGCCTATGGGTGGCCAGGCTGACAAAAGATCAGTGTGACAATGTTGTGTGGGCAGGCCAAACCTAAATTTTGTGCTTTGCTTTAGGCAACCAGTTCTAAATAACAGTGAAAACTAACCCTTCAAAACAGGCAAATAGCCTTTCAGCCACAATTAAAAGCCGGGGGGTATTTTCAGTTTCTGCTCTAAGCATTCTACATTTCTAATGGTAAACTAGAAAAGGGGAGAGTATATAGACATACATGGGCTTTGATAAAAAGGTTGTATTTAATTTTCAGACATCCAGGAGTTGTTTAGTAACCTCTGGAAATGTGTTGCTATTGAAAATGGAAACATTTTGATAACCATTTTTGAAAGACCGTGAGAAATCTAGAGATGCTTTTCCTCTGGTCCTGCCCTCAGCTGGGACAATCCCTGACTGCCTGGGACCCCAAAAGAGTTGTGAAGTATTACCCTACAGACAGCCACAAGAGCCTCTGGGTCAATGTGTGTCTCAGTGGCAGTGTTTGTATCTGACAAATTCTCTGCTTATAAGACCCATGTGTTATGGTGACCCTTTCCTATGCTACAAGCAATAATCAGAGAGGCCTTTCTGGAGGAAGGAAACTGGTGGTGAGTGAAGGATAACATCTGCAAAGTGATGCTGCTGCTAAGATTTCTGCACTGACTTCTGCCACGAGCAGAGCCAGCAGAGCTCCTTGGAGACAGACTCCTCCAAAGCCATCTGCTTGTGAGGTGATACCTCACACACCTTGGAGGAAACAAGCAGAAATCTACCACAGCTCCCCTGCCCCCCTGGCTGACAACCCAGAGCCAATAAAGGCTAAGCCCAGCCAAAGAATTAAATATCATGCTGGAAGACCAAAGCGCTCACTCCCCTGAAACAGAAGGTAAATATCTCTAGTATTTACAGTACCAAAGTTATATTGGAAAGCTCTCCCACAGAGACTCTGATTCAAAGGAAAGTGTTGCCAGGGTTTTGGCTAGGACATGGATTTAGTCCCAGTTGCAAAGCCATGTCCTGAGGACAGGAGGGACTGGGACAGCCAGGGTCACACAGCCCCCCAGCTGCCTGGCTGAGGAGCAGCAGAGCATTAGTAAGAACTGGAGGGGAAAATAAAAGAGAAGGATAAAAATAAAAATAGTCAAACTCCATCTTATCATTAATATAAAAAAAATATAAAAATACTCAACCACCATTTTGTCCTTAGTACAACAGGCCCAGGTTATAATTTGGGGGTGCACCCCTGCTCCATCAACCCCACCACTCTGCCAAATCCCTGACATACTGGAATAGCCCCGAGGCACAGGGCCTTGCCACCCCAGAACAGGGATTTCCTTGGGAACATCAGCTTTGCTCCAGAAACAGGGTGATGCCTGGTTTGGATTCAGACTTCCTTGCTGTCAGGAAGCCAGGTCTGTCCCATGGCTTGGCTGAACACTGGACCTGGAAGCAGGAATAATCTGAGGCTGAAATGATGCTGCGGGTCAGAGAGGAAAGCAACAATTTTGCCCTCACTAGCTACATCCCCAGTCCTCTGCTACCCTGTTTTGCTGTTGCTCCAGGCCCTGTGATGGTTGAAACCCCTATAGGCTACCATGGAGCTGCAGGCACTGAGCATCAGATCAGTTTTCCCAGGATGCTCCTGACTCAGTCTCAGGATGCAGCACCAGGCAGACAGAAGCTGCTTTACCCAGCCTTGCGAGCTGCCTTCCCTGGGAGCCTTTTCCTAAACTATGCAATTCCTGAATCTCTTCAAATAATCAAACTTCAGGAGGAAAGCGAGAAAGAAATGCCTTGTGGGATTCACTTTGTTTCTGGGGAAATTAAAGGCAACAAGGCACCAACAAGACAAATCCCCTTCATGTCAGCACAGAATTCTGCTCCGCACGCAGAGCCCTTCCCACAGCACAGCTCATCCCCGGTGACTCGTGGGAGCAGCTGGGGCTGTGCAGCCTGTCCTGAGACACAGACAGCTCCCTCTCACACACAAAGCATCCTCCCCAGTGCCTCAGCAGTCTCTTTCACCCCTTACAATGTAGCTGAATGTTTTCAGCTGTTTCACTGCAGTTCTCCAAAATCTTCCATCTGCAGATCTCGACAGCTCCATCCTCCTCTAGGGTAGGGACTGCCTGCTGCTGCCAGCACCGTATCTGCACTTTCTGGATTTCAGCCTTGGCAAAAGAACAGGACAGTCTGAACCCAGGGGAGCTCTACCACCAAAAAGTGATAGCAACAGCCTCAGACTCTGTTTGTACCCCCAGTTCCCAGCGTTGGAGCGGAGAGCAATCCCTCTCCATTCTCTTTTGCACTGGAATTCTGGCTGCAGGAGTAGGGCTGCAAGGGTGGTGGTGAATTAGCACGGCAGGGGAGGTTCTCAGGGCAGTCACCAGAATGGCATTCCCAGCAATGTGGGCAGAGAATGAAAGGGAAAATACCCATTTTCATTCTGATGTAAAAACAAAGCTTTCCTAGGTTTAGAGCTTCTTGACCCATTTCACTTCTTGGACCCATTCCAGAGCTTTCAGCCTGTCTTTGAGAGCTGGAGTCCAGCTCAACCCATGTCCAATATCCCTCATTTTTGATGGCTTCTAATCATGCCCCAGCTACCAGTTCATCCTACACTGGTTGGAAAGCAATGGATCCCTTGACATACACATACACACCTCCACCCCCAGCTCTGCCTTCTCCTTCTGCTACTCAGCACATCTGGTCAGCAGAGGAGCCCTCTGAGTTTCCCTGCTTGGTGTGGAAGCATTTCATTTGTGTCTCATTTTGCTGCAGAACAGAGCGTAGGTGCTTTCTCATTGCCAACCACCCCCTCAGCCTTCCCCAGGGGATATTCCTGTCCCCTGAGCCTGCTCTGTGCAGTGAACCCTCAGACACCAGCGGCAGCCTGAGCAATTGTCATTAATAACATCATTTCCTGGGGATTGGAGAGGGAAGGTAACCCAGACCACCATATGAATAAACACAGCTCTGAAATGGTGAATCAGAAAAACAGGCACTCATTAAATATCTCACTTCTCCCTGCAACAGCCTCCCTTAAATCTAAAAAACAGCTCTTAGAGGCTATACATGGCCTTCCTCCCCTTCCATAGAGAGCCAAGGAGCCTACAAGTACTGAACAGGGCTGGATTCAGAGAAACTGAAGAATTTTTCTTAAAAGCTGCCTCTTTTATGGTCTTCAGTTGTATTTTAGCTCAGAGCTGTCTGACCAGCAAGACTTGCAGCAGTCTCTGAATCTGAGCTCCCTTCCCCAGACTGAACACATGCCTCAGGCAGACAGAGATGCTGAGGGGACAGAGGCTACAGCAAAAGCAGAAATGTTGCACTGCTTGAAAATCATTTAACTTCCAATAACTCACCAAAAGCAGCCAGACTGCCACTAAAACCTTTCATCTCCCTTGCTCTTCCACAAGTATAACAGTGAGTGGCTGCATTTAATGTTGTGTAGTTGCTCCCAGCCTGAAAGCCCACTTCCCAAATTCCAGCCTGGAGAGAACTTCCACTGCTGAGTAACGAACCCTGAAATTGGACAGCGAGACTTGTGACTGCAACAGAAACAACAGTGCTGCCTCGACTCAGAGGGAACAGGACCAGAACTCATAAATACCTTCAAGGTGACAGTACATGAGAAGGCTGGAAATTATTCATAATTTAGCAGAGTTTAAGACAGAACATTCACTTACAGGTAGTAATGAAGGAAAATACCTACACTTGTGGGAAGTTCTTGGCAGGAAAGCTGTAAAGAGCTCAGCAATGTGAAAAACTCATTGAACAGAAAGAAACTCTGTCTGGCTCAGGCACAATCCACATTCCTGTTTCCCCTCACTCAGCTGATATAAAGGAGGGCAATGAGGTCAAATCCCTTGTGGCTCCACCAGAGCTCAGGCTTGCAACCCAGCAAAGCTAAAGTACAAAAGAAGAGGAGGCCACGAGCTGCCCAAGTGTTTTCACAAATATCATGAACTTTGTTCAGCATGTGACTAAAGATATCAATACATGTGACCAGTAAAAGTTTATTTTTTCTCCTCCATGTAGAGCAGCAAAAATACATCTCCAGCCATTTCCAGCACATGAAGAAGCTGGAGGGGCTGGAGACTGAATGGCTGCTGCTAATTTATTACAGTCAAGTGAACAACATCCCAATCTGCCATTGCATTTGCAGGCTGATGGAAGAAAAGGAAAATAAAGGGGCTGACAAGGGATATCAGTCATTTCCTTGGTGAGCTCTGTGCTGCCTCACTGCTGCTGTCAGACATTCTGACCCATGCAAACCTTCCTCAACACAAATGTGTGACCCACACGTGTTATGAAGTGCTGGCACCTCTCTGCCTCTGGGGAAATATTGGGAAGGATCACATTTCCTTTTTGTGTCTTAACAGGTTCCCTGTATTTCTTTGCAGCTTCTCCAGTTTGCAGCTGCAACAGCAGCAGCCCTCAGCAGCAGCAGAGTAGCCTCCAGGCCCAGTTCAAATCTATGATTTCCTTCAGAATTTTCCACAGCAATGCTTCCCGCTGTCAGTTTGTGTCTGCATCCCCATCATGATGCACTGGGCAAGAGAGAACGGCTGGGGCAATATTTCCAGCTGCCCTTGGCTTCCTGAGGAGCTCTGAGACTGCTTATTTCAATGTTGCTTCAATGTTTCTCTCCTGTTTGAGAGTCTCAGTACATGATGCTCTACTTTGGGTAATTAATTTTTAAAGAAGCTGTGTATATTAATGCAAATTCTATTAGCGATGCCTCTTGGCAGCCTGGGTATTAAATACAATGCCAGTAGCATGACAACACTTGACAGTCTCCACAGTGGTAAATTACATATATTATTATTTTATGCCACTTTTAATGCTTTTAAGACATATCCTTAAAATAAACTGGAATTGTTAGTATGCTTGTACTAAAGCACAAAAATATTCCTTCTTAATTTAGCCAAGCGTATGTTCCTATTAGAGCTGGAGATGCCAGATAAAGGCTGGCACACACCATGTGTGGTGTGAAGTGGTGGAGCTGTGTTGCCTTCAGAGGGATTGCAGAGGCTGATATCAACGAAGGCTCTGACTTGCTGTTCCTTTGGAGCCATAACTTGATATTCCACACTGGATGATTATCATCAAGGGACAATCACAGCATTTGACAACAAGCCCAACTGCTCTGCAAACTGTTTTGGTGGTGGAAATTTATAAATCTCTGCTTGTGTGGTGGCCACTAGAGAGGGACAGAGGAAGATGCTTTGCAAGTACAAATCCCTGCTTGGAAGAGTTTATAATGCAGAGTACAGTGGCAGCACTGTCTACATTGGATTCAGCCTTTCCACGAGGAAGGAGAAAAATCTGCTGACAGGTTATATTCCACAGCAAATAAATTGTGCTGACTGCTCACAGCTGAGCAGGAGTTGGACACAGGAAGGGCACTGAGCAGGATCCAAGCAAAGCTGGATCTTGCACAGCATGAGGGATTACGGAGACCAGAGAAAACTAAACAGGGCCAGCACAGAAGTGCCTGACCCAGGTGTACTACAGTTCACTGCTCTACTAGTTCATAAAGCAAAGTAAAGCTAATCAAAAGGTCTCAGCCCCATGTGGGTGTTCAATGCAATGCCACAAAACAGGACAAATAGATTTCTAGTTCTTTCCTTTTTTTAAATTTTTTTAAAGCAGCATACAGAAAACATGGAAGCAGTTAAGCTTTCATTTCAGAAGCTGGGATGCAGCAGATAACCTGAACTCAACATCATAACAAAACCTGGAGCTGTCCAGTTGCACAGTGGTCTTGGTCACAGCTTCACATTGCAGGAGGAAAAATGTAGCAGGAACTGATGTTCTGCTCCAGCAAACACTGTTTTCCATCTCCTACCTTTGACTCCATAACCTCAGCATCCTTCAAATCAAAGGGGCACATCCACTGATAAGGTCAGGCTGCTCTCTGGCCTGGAGGTATTCACCACTGCTCAGCTGAGTTCACCTGGGTAGCTGCACAGAAAGGAAAAGGTGCTGGCTGACAAAACCCAGTCAGAAGGCACCAAGTGCCCGCACGGAAATGATTTGTGACTGGATAGCATTTTGCCTGTGTCAGGAGCCAGCAAGGCAAAATAGGTCAGATCGGTATTGTGGATGAGTCCTGCTACAGATGGGACCTTGTGAGGATGCTGCTGCCTGCAGACATCTCAGGCTCTGCACATGGTGGTTTTGCTTCCCTCTGCAGTGTGTCAGCTGGGACAAGTCACGCCTGCAAACACCACAATGCACCAGTCAGTGCACACACACTGTGCCACCATGGGGATAGCTGATCTTGCAGCACAGAGGTTGCTGGGAATGGCCACTTCTTGGTCCTTGCTCACCTGCACATTCTCCAGCCCCTTCCTCACTGAGAAAGTAAAACAAAACACATGCTTTGGTATGTAATTAGGCAGCAACAGCGATGTCCTTCTTCACCAATGACTCCCAGAAGATGAGAACCAAGAGGCCTTGTCACTTGTGGAAAACATCATTGAGAAATCCCTTCAAGTCTGTATTCTTTAAAGTCTGCCAGTACCTCCTCTTGTGTGGGCCATGAAAGAGGCACTGAATATCTCTTGGAGTAAATCTAACACAGCACCACCAGTGCTCCAGTGATGCTAGGAGAGGCCCATGGCCTCAGGCAGCTGCCTGTGCTCCCCTTAGAGAAAAGTCTTTTCAGAAGGGTCTTTTCAGACTTACTTCCATCAACTAAAGGCTCAAAGCAGCTTGGAGGTAGTGAAAGGAAAAGGTAAGAAGGGTGCAAGGGAACCATCCATCACTTAGGGCTTGGGAGTGGCTCTCCAAATTTCTTTAAGCCTCAGGTCCCAGTTCTGTAAATGTAGATATTTTGTTCAAGGTCAAAAGCCTTGTTCAACCCCAAACAGCTTTCCTCACATCCTTCCTCACCCATGCCTTCATTCCTCCAGAAAACAGACAGAAGGGAGCAGGGAAAAAAAAGCATTGGCACAGTTCTGCCTTGGACTACCATATGCTCCTCTGAATCGCCTCTTGTCCTCTGAACAACCAGTTTCTGCTCTCTCCACTCTCACAAGCAGATGAAAATATCCATACTTTCCTCAGCCACATCACCTGACATTTGAAAACCCAGCCCCCTGGCCCTTCCCTCACCCCACTGGCACAGACCACATTTCTCTTCCCCACTGAGATTTGGTTGGTGGTGACGAGAGACTTTGGCAAAACATCCTATTCCAAAGCACACGGCACATATGAGAGAACAGTGGCAATCATCCCATCCATAATGTCAGAATCTAAAGAGAGATTTAATCCTATGGTATTTGAAGACTTCACAAGAACAAGTTTCCTTTTTTTAATTCGACTTTGGGATTTCCTGTAACAGAAATAATGATCTTCAAATTATCCTTTCCTGTTGGAAGGAAACTTTTGCCGTACAAAACATACAGCAATGCCTCAAAGCAGTTTTTACCTCCTAGGAACAAAAGGTCACCACAAGAAAAAGTGCAGGAAGCAGAACTTGCACATTGCAAGGATCAAATATAGGTCAACCCTGGCCTGCTTTGATTTTTCTTTTTTTTTTTTCCTCTGCACTGAACAAAGGTTAATTCCACCCCAGGCCAGACCACTCTGGGAGGGAGAGTGGCTCTCCTCCACCTCTTGGCTCCTCCCTAGGCTGCATTTCAAGCCAGCCCCAAGAACCAGCAGTCAGCAGTGTAACAGTAGTGTTTATAAGATTTGAGGGAGTCTTGCTGTTTTTTTTTTATAGAATGCAGGGCAGGTTTATTTTGAATAATAGTAGTGGTATTCCCACATATTAACTGGAGCACCAGACCTCTGGTTACAACTCACACATTATACTGCAGGTATCAGTTCCCCCAGCAAAGCCAGCTCTAACCTCAGTGCACTGAACTGGCCTTCTGCAGACTTTGCCCCATCCCTGCAATGAAACAAGCTTTTGACACTGCAGCAAGAGACCCCAGGGACTCACTGAAGGCAACTTCTGCACCTCCATACAGAGAGAGATAAGGCTTTAGCAGCTGCAGTCGGGAACACTTGCCAACAGCCCATCCACAAACCACATGAAGCAAGGGAAAAGCTTCCACCAGCATTGAAGTCAGCCAGTGTCAACTCTGATTTGCTAAAAAGCAAGTGAGCCTTGAAGCCTCAGAAGTGGTGTATGGGGAGAGTAGTCAAGAGGTCTGAGGCAATCCTCCACTCTCTGAAACCATCTTGTACAAAGAGCACAGCAAACTACAGCTCCAATGGTGCAGAAGCAATTTGTTCGCCAACAAAAGGCAGGGGGGAAAAACAAAGACTCCTGTGGAATACTGGAGAGGGAGGGAAAGAACACAAGATTTCAACAAACTCAGCTTAAAATCCAAAGACAGTTCCAGGAAATTCTAGAAATGAAAGTAAAAGAAAAAGCAGCTTTCCTGGATCGCAGATGGGACTTCATGGCAGGTAGACTTGTGATTTTCCAAGAAGGAAAAGAATTTGCCTTGACAGGACAGACCTAAGGACAAAGCAATCCAACTTTTTGTGATATTTCACCCTGCCATTAGTTCCACCCTGCAGGTGTCCAGCAGCCTCTCTGCAGTTAACCTTAGTGCCAGTCACTCCAGGGGGATGAGTCTGTTCCTGCCAAACCAAAGATGGGAAAGTCTCTACACACCCTGTTCATCCCCAGAGATGATAAAAGGGACTGAGGGAAGAGGCAACTTCCTCTTCAGATCACAACTTGAGTGTGTTAAGGTGGTTTTTCCTCTTGTGAAATGATCAAATTTGGAACACAACTGGCATAAAACCAAGTTGTACCTCAAGGTACCATGCCCTGACCGTTCATGCACTTCAGTCATGTTGGCACCTGTCTGCCACAGCCCCCAGCCATCCTGCAAGGCCTTTCCCTGCTCCTCCTGCACTCTCTGTGGCCCACACCCAAATCCAGTGGCTGCAGCAGAACCCCTCACTCTCAAAATGCTGATGGACAGAGAGGGAAATCCCACTGCCATCTGACCCCTCCTCCAACTGCTTTGAATTTATTGCACCAAGGAAAACAAGGCAACTTTCCTCATTCTGCCTCTCTGCTCAAACCTCACGGAGCTTTCCTGGGTGTCTCTTAGCAGACAAGGAAGGTTTTCCTGAAGTGCAGCTTACAGATTGCTGCACAAAAATAGTTTATTTGCTTACAGTGTCAGGAATGCAACATTAGGGATGCTCTCAAGTCACTCCAAGCATAGTATGACTACAATACAAGCTACTGGAGCAGAAAGCCTTGAAGGGGGAAGGGAAGCCAAGGAAAAGAAAAATATTTTTTCAGGCTGTCTTGAATGCTATAAGCCTTGCTTTTTTTTTTTTTTTTCCTTTCCCTAATGTGACACAGAAAGCTGCTTGGGAGACCAGAGAAACAAATGTTTCCTACGTGGCCCACTTTAATGAAGTATTGATTAAGGCAAAATTAAAACTGCATTTGTAAAGCCCAAATAATAAATGCTGCTTTGCATTTATAGCACAAACCTCAAGCTCAAAGATCTTTCATTAATGTCTTAGTCACTTGCAAAATGGCTTTTGAGGAAGGTTTTAGATGCTATGTGAAGCCCCAGATCATCACGAATTAGGGCTGCCTACATAGTAAAATTATGCTCATCAACTGAGTCAGCACTGGAACAAGTTTAGCAATAACAACACTTGATAGACAATAACAAGACAAATTTAAGGTACTGCAAAAATTTTATTACAATGTAGATGTTCTATGCAATGGCTGTCACTAGAAAAATTACTACAGTATGTAGCTAATAGCTAATTTTCAAAAATGTTTTGCAGCAACTTTGAGCATTCAAATGAAAAGTGGGTGTTGTGAAAGTGAAAGCATTTGAAGCCAAATTTCGCTCTTCGATGTGCTGTTATTGCAGCTCCTAATGAGATTTCATCTTATAGCCAAGAATGAGAGAGGTAACATGCAATTATTTGTTTGGGTTTGTTATTTTTTTAACTGAAATGTTACTTCAGAGCTTGGTGAAGGAGTCTAGTTATATAAAGGGTTCTAGAATTTTTAATTTATTTTTTTACACCTGTATCTTTGCAGCAGCCAGGCTTTCATAAAATAAAACTGAGGTTAAATTGAGCAGTAACTCTTTCCCTAAGTGACCCACTGCATCGCTTCCTCCCCCATTTGCCATTCAGCTCCTTTCTCCAAAGCTGCTCCAAAACATTGGGAGTGTTTTAATGCAAGTTTAGCCATATCCTGTGTGGCCACTGACAATCAGTTGCCCAGACTTCTCCTGGCAGGGCTAAATATGTTTGTGCTATAGGAAAAAACAACACCATATGGCAGTTGTTTGATCTCTAAGCAGAAGCTGTGTTTTTGAAAACTGATGAGCTCCACCTGTTTAGAAAGTTGCATTTCCCTCCCAGACGCTGCAAAAAACTTATTTGCACACTGTACATGTCTCCAGCATCCAGGATAAGAAAACTTTGGAGATCTCTTCTAGACAATCTAGATTAGGACTAATTCCTGAAAATCTGTGGTGTCACTACTGTCTTCAGAGATAATCAGGGACTGGATTTTCCCCACCAGGGAAAATGCCAGTCTTTGATACTCTGACACTGGCAGCTGATGGGATTTTCCTGTCCATTTGCTGGGGTGTTGAGCCCAGCTGCAGCCCCTACATTTGCACATAACCTCAGGTACATATATCCAGTTACATAAGGCTGACACACCACATAACCAGCCTGCCTTGAAGAGCCTCTGACATTATCTTGGATTAATTCCACAGGCCAGTAATTCTTGTTCAGTGTATCTGTGACATTTATATCTACTCTCAAATCACTTCAGGACATAAAAAGTGTTCAGCCTTTCATGGGACAAAAAGTGTTCACTCTGACCTGCTACTGATGCCAATTAGAGAGCAACCAATACCTAGTTTGGCACATTCCATTGTGACATGATGTGGCCTGGAAGCATCCATAGGAAAAAAGGACAAAACTAAAAGCTCCCCAAAACCCTAGGAAAGAGACATGAAGAAGGGGAGAATAAGCACGATCTCCCTATGCAAGATGCTGGCTCTGCTTTCTTTCTTCATGCTGTGAAACTATTTGCTAAAGGAAATAATTTCACTCCACTTCCTTCATGAAATTACTCTTTAAGTGCTGATTCTCCATCTGGTGCACAGCTCCAGATTTTGAAAGATATTTAGGGATCTAGCTCCCAATTTCAAAGAGATGTCTGACATGTCTTAAAAATCAAATTTCTATCTTTACATGCAACAACACATAAGTGTAACCCTTAATTTTTAAGCTGGGGGAAATGAACTGTAAGAGAAGAGTGAATTAAGAAAACCAAACTTGACCTTGAAGCAAGATGCAAACTTTGATGTGAAAGGAAGGTTGTGGACCACATCTGTGTCTCACACACAAGAAAACCAGCCATATGCTACAACAAAGAGTTGACTGGTTTGTAATAGTCTCTTGAGTGTGAAAATAAAAGTTAAACATTCTTCATATCACACACACTTCAGTAAAGGGCTCACTTGACACTCACTTGCCACTAAGATCTGGCTCCCAGGGAGCTTGGCAGGGAGCCCTGCATGAGGTGCCTACTTCCACACCATCTAACCAAGGCCTGTTCATGGAGTGGAAGTGGAAAAGAGCCTTGCTAAGGAATTCTGTTCCTGCAGGGAAGTGCCTGTCCAAGCTTCAGGGACGCAGCCATCACACCGTGGGGGTCAGGCACAGCACCGTGAGGCAGGACACAAAGGACTCAGCAGACTGTGAGAGGCAGCACTCTGATCCTCAGCATGGCTCCTACACCTCCACCAACCATCATCACCTCCACTTCAGCCCCCTGACACATCTGCAAGCCACAGACAAGAAATACATCTTCAGAATAAATGAGTTCCCTTGATAAGCCTGAGCTGCTTGCACATTTTCTCCTTGTTGGGAACTTGAAAACTCTGCACCTTTGCTAATATTTTTCCTGGATTGTGTCTTAGGTTGCAAATTAATTCTTAAATTGGCTTTTTTTATCCATACACTCATACCATACTGAAATACACATTTGCTTTTTTTAAGAATCTTGCTGATTTTCTCATTCAAATGAAGTTATTTTAAAGAGACTCAAAAAAGGAAATTTCTTGAGTCATCCATCCCTAAAATGTTTTCACTATCATGAGTCTATCCACCAAGGACTCCAAGGGACACCAAACCCCAAACAGCTATCCTAAAATCCTTTTGAGTTATAAGCAATAATTGAAGGCCAACCTGAATTTTTTCAGTCTAAGAAAAAATGCTGTATAACTTATTTGAAATGTGAGCCAATCTCCCAACAGATGAAGGTTTCAAACAGCTTTCTTGGTTTTTAGATAAAGACTAAGCTAGGATATCACTACAAAGATAACATGTTCAACACAAGACATGTAGCATATCAGTTTAAGTCAGTCATATATTCTACTCTTCTGTCAGCATGGGATCTTCCAGAAAACTGTAGTCTTGCTGGAAAACCTTGCTTGATGTTTCATTTCTTATTGCAGTGCCAACAAGTAGCCAGGCAGGTGATATGTGAGGGCTACAAATTCTCCACTGAAGTCAGTGGCATTACACCAACTCCAAGCAAAGGTAAGTCAGGCCCATATTTCATACTGTTTAAAAATTAAGGCTCAGCACACTGCCAAGTCTCCTCAGACACACTGATGTCTGAGAAGTTTGCTTCAAGAAACAATTAACTGGCCCATTCATCCTGTGAGCTGTTCATTCAGGAACCAAATGACTGCCCCCTTTGTATTAGCCAAGATTCCTGCTCTCACATCTCAGGATAGCACTCAGTAGCAGCCTTGAAGAACCACTTAAAAGTGATGTATTCATTATTCATTTCCAGAGTTCATTAAATAATCTTTCATATTTGTTTTCTTTGTATTTTTGCCACAACAGAGTGCAAATAAGCTAACTGCTGGGTCTCAGAGGAAAAGATCAAGGATGCTGATTACCTCAACATACAGCCTGTGTTCTGCTGGAGTTTACAGAAGAGCTTTGCTGCTCCTGGAAGCCTCAAAGCATGCCCTGGGTAAACAGCAGTCACTGCCTGCAGTCCACATCACCTGGGCACATCACCCAGTTTGGGAAGGGCTCTGACAGCCCTCACCAGGGCTCTGGCAAGAGTGGAGCATAAACCATAAACCAGCAATTTCCCTTGGAAAGAGGCATTCAAGGAGGAAAACAAGCAGCAGGCAAAGGCTATCCTTAGGGAAAGCAGAACCAGTATTCCACCCAGGGAAAACCATCCCCAGAGAGAAAAAGAGTACAACATCCATCCCAAGCACTAGGCAGGTGTCTTCCTGAAAGCAGCACAGAACTGATTGATGCTGAAATCCTGGTGAGGAAGAACCACTGCTATTGGAAATAGTCAGAGTTTTAGGTTAAAAGATTATCCCTATCTTGACTGATTTTCAGTCAGAAAGGGGCTGCTCTTCTCCTCACGCCCATTTCTGTCACAAGATAGATAAATTTTGCAAACCTGGAAAGGCCAAGAGAAATACATCCCCCTCCCCTTACTGGCATTTGATCCTGGACCAGGCAGTTCCCAACCAAGCTGGAGCCTGCTGGCCACTCTGCAAGCTGCTTTTATACTGCTGTCCTCAGAAGCCTTTACATAGTCACTGCATCTGCTCCCTGGGGCTCTGGGGGAGGAATAACCAGTATCGGTGGCCTCAGGGACTCCCACAGTTGTTTTGCAGAAGCTCAGACTGTTATTTAACTACTGCATCCTCAGATGATAGACTGAGGTTATGGCAAGCAGTAGAGACTCATAGTTTCCAGAAGGGCAGTGCTGCAGAAAAAGCAGCCTTGACTTTGAGAGGGTGGAAGGGGAGGGAGAGGGCTGAGGCTGCAGTGAACTGGCCTAAAAACATTCTCACATGTCAGTGCCTTGGTGGCCCTCAGTGTCTCACAGGATTAGCTCCTTCCTGAGAAAGTGCTGCACTGTGGAGAGAAAATCCCTAAGGACAGGTACCATCTCCCAGTACGTGGTGCCTAAAGTGAGCTCTTCCTCTCCCTCTCCAGCTGCACATACCTCCCCCTCAGCACTAGGAAAATAGAATTTATCAAGTGCCCACTGCTGAACACGGCACAGGATCAAAGAAGAGCACAAAGGAGCACTGGAACCTATGCCAAGCCAGGGCAGCAGCAGATGCTGCCACATGGCAGGGATGTGTTGATCCCAGTGCTGTGTGCATTTCCCACCCATAGCAGCACCAGCTCTGCTGATATTTATCTTGTCTTCCCATGGGGCTCTGGTTAGTAGAGCTTTAAATATTTTTTTTCCTTCTTGATGTGGTTGCTCAGAATGAGGCAGGTGAAAGGAGACACAGAGGTCCTGGATGTATTTGTTCAGATGAGTTTTGTTAGCAGGGTACATTGCTCCTCTCATCAGCTGCCTCCCACCTCATTTCCTTCCCCCACTCAACATCCTCTGTTATTTAGGCATTAGTGAAGGCAGCAAAATGGTTATAGGACTCTGGGGATCCTTTATCAGGAGTTCTGTACTTATTTTAAAGGCCTGTTTCATTCACATATGTAAGGATTTCTCTCCTAAGGATACTCCTCAGGAACTAATCCACTTGAGAGAACGGATGCCGTGTAGGTGAAAAGTAAAGTTCTGTCTTTTTGCTGAATTACTACAAAGCTAATCAATATTTACCTGCAAACTTTCTCACCACCCTACAGGACAGCTGCTCCAACACATGGAGCAGAGATGAGTAAGGGTGCAAAAGAAGGGAAAGCATTGTTAAATCCACTCCTATCCCATTAACAGGGCAAATACAACTATTAAAAAGGCGAAAAGGAGACTCTTTAATAAGTGCAGTTGTAGACAGTTGTGTTTTCACCTGCCACACTCACCATTTACCTGTTCCCAGGTAAGCAGTATGGGCACTGCTGAGCTTCACCCTCAAACCATCACTCAGAGCAGCATGAGGTTGCTTTTGGTAAAGCATCTTGTAGACACTTAAGGAATTTACTATGAGAGTAGCCTTTGGCACTCCGCTCCCTGTAAGAGAGTCAGATCCTCAGAATGTGGGTAACTTCAGGAGACAGCAGTTACATCCACATATATATACCAGCATTTTGAGATCCTCTAGCAAACTAGACCCAGGAACAGATGCAGCTATCTTGAAGATTTAAGGCTCCAGGCTGGTTGGAAAGTTCAGCCTCACTGGCCCATCATGCCTGGGGATTTGTTTGCCTTGGGCCCAAACGAAGCTGCAGATTTATCAGTTTTGTCCTCTGAAAGAGACAGATGTCAAACATCAGTACTGTCACTGCTGGTTCTCAAGACTGCCTTGGTCTGGCCTAGAGGTTAAGATCTGGTTCAGCAAGAGGAGCCTGGAGTTCAGCTAACCTGTGTGTAAGCAAACACAAAGCCCAGGTACCCTACATAGCACAGGGGCTTTCAACATCTGACACAGATGAGGACCCAATCCACCAAGTTCCTTTCCCCAGAGACACAATATAAGCCACCTTCATTGCCATCTGTGCAGCCTCTCTTAGGCCAGCAGAGAAATTATCCCAGCATTTTCATTCCTCTTTTCAGTAGGACACCAATATTCCATATGTTCTATGCAGTCAGTGTGGGGGTGTTCTGTAAAGGAAACAGGTGTTGAAAGGAGCTGGTAACAGGAGTGGGATCATTCAAACATGACAACACTTCCAGCTGTCCAAGGGGTCACTGGTGTCCATTCAGTGATTGATGAAATTATCTGAAGGTAATTGAAAGATATTCACACCATAGAAAGATTCATCACCAGCCTTGGCTGGCTCTGGGACAGGCTTGGTGCTAAAGGGAACTCTCCTGACTTTATGGATTGAGAAGGACCAGGACAAAACATGTTGGCAGAGAACAATGACAAAAAATCTGACACCACACCCCTCCCTCAGGAAGGCTGTCATTCCTTTCCTAGGCATCTTTTTGTCAGTCTGTCTGTATCCCACCACTCATCAGTACTCTGTGCTTTGAAACATTTGAAAGATCAAAGAGTTTCTCTTGCTCTAAGAGGGAACAAAGCAATGGGCTTGTTCAGACCATGCTGCTTCCAAGGACTCTGCAACTAGAATAATCCATGTGGGCTGCTCTACTGGACCCCAGGGAACACACACACCTCTGTTAGGTACACCAAGAGCACTTCAGACACAAACATGAACAAACAGAAAATTGTCAAGAATAGAGGACACAGAAATAGGTGCTGTTGTGATGGATTTCCCCCAGAAAATAAACTTAAGGGTGATTCTGTCTCAATAATAATATCAGTCTCCTTCATACTGGGTTGAAAGCTGCAATTAAGAATTCACTCAGGGTCAGATCTCTAATTAGTTTCTCCCATGTTGTGTACCCTGGGAACCATAGAGGACTCCAGAAAAATTATGCTGGAGGAAGAGTCACTTGGGTTGTTTCTGTTGTGGCAGGAGGTGCAGGGGAAGAGAAGGAGGAGAAAGACATGCTCCACCATCAGAAGAAGAGATCTTAAGGGTTTTACACCCCATATTGACTGGATTGGCTTTTTGAAATTTGACTTAATAAAAACAGGCTTTCTGAAGCAGCCAGCTGCTGCCTGCCTTCTCCCCCACACCTATACAAAAGCAATACAGAGTGGGCTAAGTTACTGCAGCATCTTCCCTTGCTTTGTTTTATTTTTAACTCTCTGTCTTCCTCCAGTTCTCAGAACAACTCCTGCACAGCCCTGTCATTTCAGACTCATTTCCCCCAGTGGATTTCAGATTCTTGCGATATTTCAAGTATCCGTAGATGAAATGTCAGGACAGATTATTTTTTCTTGATCTCAGTACCTCTTTCATTATTTTCACTAGGCTTCTGAAAAGTACTCATTTTTCTGAAAAAAATGCGGACAGCAGAGCCTTATTGTACACATTATTTCTTCTGACCTGAGTTTTGATGCTGGTTAGGCCATGCTGCTACAGCACAAGCTACTCTAAAGTCAATCCCTTCCCTTAACACAAGTCAACAAATCAGTCTTGGCCCATGTGCCCCAAGAATGGCAAAGATAACATGCTTGGACTTCTTCCATCACATAAATTATGCCTTGGAAGTGAAGATAATGGGGAAAGTTACAATTTTTAGCTCACTTCCACCTGGGATTTTTTATCCCATTATCTACTGTTTATATCATTTCTCATTAGACTACCCTTGTGTCTTATGAAGAAGTCAGCATGTCCCCTGAGGCAGGCTTCAAGGTATATTCAATACAGTATTCCTAGTTGGTTTTGAGTCATGGAGGAACAAAATATACCACCTGAAAATGATAAACCTGCCACCAAGCAACCTCTGCTCTCATAGCCATCACTGCTGTGTCTCACACTTTTCCCTGGAGCACTGTAGGAAATGTGCCACAGTCCCTATCAAACACCAGGCTTCAAAGCCTGGATGAAAATGACACAGAAAGACAACAGCAGTACCCACAAGTACCAGGCTATGCAATGTTTTGCCTTTTAACCATACTGTGTTTCACAGGAGAGGAACAGCTGCAATAACTCACCACAGATACATCCTTTGAATCTCTCCAGCCTCCTGCTGAGGCAAGATGAGACCATTTCTGTACAAGTTCTCCTTTTCATGGAGGAAATTGCAACCTCTGCCCAAGCAGGACGGTCCCTGTCACTGTGCTGTCTGATAAGGCAGCTCAGAGAATTCCTCTTGCTGTTTTTTCTGTCTCAAAAGTTTGTTCAACTGGTAGAAGATGAGGACTTAATCTTAGGTTGCCATCAAAGAAAAGTAGTGAGTCCAGATGGAAAAAAAAAGTTCCCTCATGAGTTACTGCCTTCCTCTAGAAAACAAAGCAGTGATTTTTACCTATATTTTAACATACCATTGTATAATCAAGCTAAGTTGAGCTATTTGTTCTGACCAATATCTGCCTCCACCTTTGAGGAATAACACCCAAGCTCCCGCCCATGAATGCACGATTGCTGTTTTTTCTTTAGATCTGAGAATTCCACAATATCGAGATATATTTTTTTGCCTGATGAAGGCTAATCCAGACAAAACTGAGCATGTTCCTGCTTTGCCTGCTCTCTCCCAGACCCCAGTATTTTCTGCAGAAAAACAACCAGACTTGAACATCCAGCTTCCTACTCAGAAAGACTAGAGGATACTGCCACATCCCCACACAAAATTTTCACATTTCACTTTTTATGATAACACTTCTGTTCTCCACCTTTTCTACATTTCCTTGTATCTTGGGGTATGTCAAGAGCTCTCATTTTTGCTGCACAAAATAGAAATTGAACTGAGATCCCAGCTCAAACTTTTTCAAAAAGTGAAAACAAGATAATTGCTGTGTCCGCTGAATCATATCTGGGAGTCCTGGGAGAATAAAATTGGGAACTTTGCAGTACACAGGTGGATTCCCCAAACCAGAGCTCTGAATTTCAACTGCACACAATGATCAGATATTTCATCTTCCAGTCAAGATGTGCAGAACGATGAAAACAAAGGCTTTAGATCTCAAGAGAGAAATCTAATCACCATTTCTCGGATGGCAAAAGGTAATCCACATGTAGAGAGATTTACCTGCAAAGCTTATTGAAGCAGCACTGGAATCTCATTACCTCATTCCTCCCATTGCCTGGCAGTTTCCACAGAGAATGAAGGCAGTTTGGAGCTCAATCCTGACCTGTTTCACTGCCCCAGGGAGGGAGCCAGCAGGAAGGGTTTGTACTTTGTTGGTCTCAGTAACCACTGAGAATTCAGGGGTTCATTTACATTGTTTGACTACACCTAAACAGGCCCACGTGAAAACTGCCAGACCTAACAATGAAAAATATTATAAGATTAAGGAAAAACTGTTATATAATTGAATCATAGTTTGTCCTGCCAAACCAGGTTCTTGCAAATTGCTTTGAAAACTGTGACTGAAGCTCATGCCTTTGCTAGCATGGCCTTTTCCTACAAAAAATCTTGCCTAGTTTGGATATAGTCTTCCTTTCCCTCATTAAGCTATTGATACTTGCATGTGTCTGTGCAGAGGTAAACCCCAGCAATCCACGTAAGCAGCCTTTTGGAGCACCTAAGTTCATAGCAAAATTGATAATGGCTCTGGGAACAGGTGTCACAGTCTGCACACTGGCTCAGAGCTGCAGCAAAGTACTGTCACTCCACAGGTTTGGGTTCTGAAGCCCACAGGTCAGTTTTTGTTAAATCTGACATTTTAAGTGCAAGGGCCATTAGGAGATTCCCCAGTGTTTCTGTCCACTGCACAAAATCCACAGTGTTTATTGTGTGATCTGAGCTATTTCCCATCACAAAACTGCTTCTTATTGCTGTATTGAGCCCTATTCTGATGTGCTGCTGCATCTTTACCCAAGGGGCTGCCTGAGTCCTGGCTGGTGTCTGCAAGGTCATTTAGCAAAGCAGTGGCTGCACTGTCCTGCCATGTGAGCCCACCACAGGACACCCATCCATATCACACTGGTGGCAGCCCTGCCCCAGATGCCAAGCAGGATCTGGAATGAGGAGATATGCACTACTTTACCTTCCCATCATCTTCCCAATTAGGCAGCTACAAGACTGTCTCAAGCAAAAAAAAAGAAAAAAATCAAGATCAAAATCAATAATTCCTTCCTCAGAGAGAGTCTGAATTATGATCTGAAGTATATCACTTTAAATTTAAATACCTCCCAGGTTTCTTAGATTAATCATAACCGTTACCTTGCACAATCTTGGAGTTGTCAGCATACAGGGAAAATTTACTGAAAGCAGAAAAGCAGAGACTAGAAATGGTTATTTTGTACTGCCTTTTGCCATTCTTGCCTACTTTAGACCACAAACTCATTGGGGCATGGGTATCTTCATCGTTATATATGCTATACAGCACAAGAGAAGATGGGATTAGCCTTGCTTTAGGCACAACTGTCATGTTGATTTATGATTGACAGGGTTATATTCAAATTATGATGTGCCCACCACTCCCAAAAGCCCTTCTTGGAAAAGGCTATATACCAGGAAAAAAAAATTATAGGATTTCTACAGAATGTTTTTAAAAAAGGAACTTTCAAAACTCAGCAGCTGAACTGTAATGCTAAGATTCAGATTATGGCCTGCAAACTGCTCCTGCATTGAAAGAGAGGAAGAACTGATTAACACACTGGTTTTTGTTACTCTTCAGATGCTGTCCCACAAGCACTGCAAAACTACAGTTTAGCTGTACAGAATGGGTTTAAAGAGAAAAAACAAAACCACCACCAAAACCAAAGAGAAAACAAGAGGCTTCTAGCACAAGTTCTTCCCTGCAGTCTGATTTCCAGTGCAGGCAGGTGGAGCTCAGGGCTCCAGCCAGCACGCAGTATTCTGCTGGCTGGGGATGCAGCAGTCTGCACAGTGATTGCTCAGTGCGCAGAGAGGAATGCTGGCAGATTGGTTCTGAAAGGTCTTTAATACAACCAAAAGGACAGAATTAATTTACCCAGAAAAGATAGAAAAGACCTTTTGCAATAATATCAATAAAATCTCATTCAATCCCTACCCCCCCAAATCCTCACGGCAAATTTAAGACTGATTTATCATCAGCTGGCTGAGACAAGCAATTAAAATAGAACATTAAAAGAGACTTAGGTGAATTCGGCACTCTGTGTGGATATGTGGCAATAAGTCTGTTCCCTGGCAGTGTGTGGGAGAATTCCTCCCTGCTGTGGATTCATACCTAGTATCAGGCATGGCCTCACTTGCTGATTGCCAAATAAACCCTGGGACTGGTGCATAGGATGGCAGCATCCCAAGCTCAAAGAAAACAGTGCCAGGGCTGACTCTTCATACAGGTAAAGCTACATTTCCACAAGGAAATGTCATGCCAGCTATAAATTCATGCAGGTTTCTCTCCCCTTCAGCCTGTGCTGTATTATTATCTGTTTATGGGGAAAGTAAAAACAACAAATTGTACAGAGATTTGACCCTCCCCTCAGCAAAACCAATCAATGTCACCAAGCAGATCAATTGAAAGAGAAAGATTCCAGTACCTTTATCACACCCAGAAGTTTCTCCAGCTTTCAACGTGAATAAGGCTGTGTTGTGGATAGTCATCTATGTAATACAGTGGTAACAGCTGGAAGTTTTGGATTGGTCCTGTGGCAACACAAGAGGGCACAGCAATGCTGCCCTATCCATGCAGGGCCACATTCTGGCTCCTATCAGAAGCACATGTGTGAGGAGCAGGGAAAAAATGGAAAACTCCTGGGAGGAGCCTCCAAAGCTTAGGAGGCAGCATATGATCCAACTCCCCCGACACCAGCAGGGCAGCTCCTACTCTGCCAAGCTCTGTACTGTGACAATCTTTGGTCCATTTTCTACCAGCTGTGGCTGGAGGTGTAAGTGCTGGAAGCACAGCTTTGAAGTAGCTGAAAGCTAGAAAGCAAATATGTGCTCCAAATGGATTATTTTTAATTTCCTTGAGTACCATGTATTTGAGGCTGGACTCCCAATGAATTCAAGTAGCTGAAGTTACCAACGAGCCTGGTGCTGCTAAAATCACCCAAATGAAATACTCCTACCTTGAAAGGACCTTGGCTCCAGCACAAAGCTATTTCTGCCTTACCATGATCAATTCTGGGCTTTTTGTGCAGGAGAGCTCAGATCAGCCAAAGGGTTCCTTCTGCAGAGAGGCTCCAGTTCTGACACAGAGAGCTGGTGAGGCATCAGGGCCATATGCCAGGTGACTCACAGGAGCAAGGGGACATTCAGAAACCAAACCAAATCACAGAACTATGGGGTATTCTGGGTTGGGAGGGACCCACAAAGATCAAAGCCCAACTCCTGGCTCCCCATAAGACCTACCCAAGAATGCCACCATGTGCCTGAGGGTGTTGTCCAAATGCTCCTTCAACTCTGGCAGCCCCAGTGCTGTGACCACTTCCCTGGGGAGTCTGTTCGGTGCCCAATCACCCTCTGGGTGAAGAGGATTGAGTGTGAAGAGCTTAACTAGCCTCTGTGGGCCTTCCCTGCAGACCTTTCCTACTCCATGAAAGCTCATTCCCTTCCAAGGGTCCTGCCTGCTGGGAACAGGAGCAGCTCTGCTCCCTGCTGTTCTGTCTGCCAGCAGCACACTGGGCAGGGCTGGGGAGGCAGGAGGAGCATCCTGATTATTGAGGAAGACAGTCAGGGCAGGTAGCTCAGGGTGGAGCTGCAGACTGAGCTGAGGAGGGCAGGGGACTGAGGCAAGAGGCCCTGAACTGGCCCTGACCCATCCAGAGCTCAGTCTGCAGCTTCACCCTGAGCTACCTGCCTTGAATCAACGTGCCTATGCCTCCTCAACACTGGCATAACAGGCACAAAAGACAAGCTGCAACAAAGCTCTTTTCATGTCCAGACTCATCTTGCATATGGCTCTGGACATTGCTCCCCTGCTTCTGGGGCAGGCAGAAGCCTCTTCTGTTCCTTGAACTACTGAAAACAAGAGTCAGGTATAAATTTCAGCACATCTTGATCCTGTTTGCATGTGCGCTGTGTGGTTGAAAACACCCCAGGAATAATTTACTCCCATAAAACTCTTGGGTGGTAGCTTGGGATCCCCTGACAGCTAAGTGCTCACAAAGTCTGGGGCAAGGACAAGGCAAAAGCCAACACTGGAGCACGTCAAGTGAGGCAGCATTAGCACCCCAGGTGAAGCCCCTGAGCAGGTAACACACAATTCCCTGCCCAACCACAGTGTCATGGCAAAGACCATAAGAATTTGCCTGACTAGCTGTCCTTTTACAATCAGACAGACCTCACAGCTTCAACTCCATTGCTCATACAGGGCTCTGCTCCATCCTCAATTCTTCACCTCTTCCTGCCTCTCCTCAAACATTCCCCTGCACAAACCTCAGCCTGATACAAGCAGCCAAGTCCCAGCAGTCTGTCATCCAGAAGCCAAGAGTCAGTCTAGACATTAAAGCTTAGTTTTGGCCTTCCTTGGGCTGTGTAAAAAAATAATTGGTCATCAGTCATACTGCAAAGGCTTAACCTCCATCCTCCAGGTGCAGAAAAGTCAAATAGCAAACCATGAATCCAGATTGGGGTGGGACAGAAGCTACCACAGAGGGGACATCAGCTCCATTTACCTAGTGCCTTTGCCTCACATTGTCTGCAGAGGACATAAAGAGCCCTCATCTCCTCTGCTCAGCCAAACCAACAGCCCAGCTCCCAGCAGAGCAATCCCCAGCATCCCTTGAGACCATAACAGCAAAAAGAATGCCAGAGGCAAAGGCCTATTTTAGTCTTCCTGTTATCTGGATCATCCTGGTCATGAGGAACATTACAGTGTTTCAGCTGTAGCAGCCACACTAAAATAACAAGATAATAAACAATTAAAATAGATTATTATTTATCTAGTCATCTTTTAACTCCATCCCTTCACCTTGGAAAGGTGCTGGGAGATCATGAGTATGACCAAGTCTCTGGACATCTTTCAAAAGCATTTTTGACGAGTCAGACAAAAATGCCACAGGCCTGCTCTGAGGCCCAGCAAGAAAGGAAGCACTGCTGTAGGCACTGTCAGGATCTGGAAAGGCAGCTGAGCCTGAAAAGGGCTGTAATGGGCTTAAAAGAGGTCCCAGGGTAGGCTTCATCCTCACCTGGGGCTGCTCAGTTGTGGTCTGGGCTGGCTCTGAGGGACTCCTCTTAATATAGGGTCTCTTCTTTTGGCAAGTGTAAGAGCTGCAGTCTGACTGGTGGGTGGGTTGCTCAGACAGTCTTCAAGTAATGAGGATTTTTGCTGCATAAGAAAGAATCTCTAGGGAACTATTTATAAGTGATCCAAGAGGAATCCATATCATCCCTCAGCCCAAAGCTGTCTGCAGACCTGTGTTAAAGCCCACAGGAAATTTTGGATCCGGTCTCCACATTCTCCAGTCCTTCCCTCTCATCTTCTTACACTGCAAGAGCACACCTTGATCAGGCAACATGAAAGCAGCTCCTCAGCATGGCAACACACCCAGGCCTGACCCACAACACCCCCTGCCACACCAGGAGCAGGCTTCACAGCGGTGCAGGTGCTCAAGTGTGATCACACTGCAGTGTTTGGTACTTGCATGAAAATGTAAATTCAGCAGTAAACTGACATCTCAGATTCAGCTTTGTATTATGCTTATACCTCATATGAGAAAAAGGCTCGCTAATTAACCAAGAGGAACCCATAACTGTGCATGTTTTAGAAATAGGCAGGTCAAAGAACACTCCTTAAAACACCTGGGGAAAGAATTAGGCTGAGAGAAGTACACTTTTCTTCAGAGAAGCATTGGTTTCTCAAAATATTTTAAATATTTGTGAGTTAAGGAAGAAAAAAAAACAACACTCCACATTCAGAGGCTGGGGAGTTCTTGACAGATTTGTTTCCCGCACTTGTAATTTTCAGCAAGTTTATCAATTTAAAATAATATAAATTATCTGCAGAACACTAGGAGGGGAAATTGAAATAACTCTCAGGAAGTTACCAGGGTAGTTTTTACTACCATTTTAGAGATATATTAAGACATTGACCCATAAATCCTCAGACAGAATATTCCTGTTAAACCAAGGATGCACTGGACTCCTTTTTTGCCTCAAAAAAGGCTGAGGTATATTGCCAGGAGCAATTTTAAATCTACTGCAATGTATATGGAATCTGAGGAACAAAAATACAAGTTACGTATTTGTCTGGTCTATCTTAAAACTCAGTCCTGTTGTATAGCACAGACCTGGCCTCCTTAGAGTCACCTGAATTATTCCAGATGTGCATCTGTATGACAAAGTTGACATCACAGCCCAGAGGAACACTTGCCACTTCCCCCAGAGTGGGTTTCCTGTCAGATGTAGTCTCTTTCTGGGCAGAGATTAAACAGACACTTTAGGCTTTCCCAAGAGCCCTTAGTGACAGAAATGAGTCTCCAAAAAGATCAGCAAGCTTCTGCCTTTCCTTTACCTACAAACAGAAACCTCCTCTCCAAGCAGTTGCCCCATTGGATTTGCAGGCTCTCCTTGGAGAGGTAAATTGCAGAGGCATCACCAGGTCCCACTGGGCAGATGTATAGTAAGCAATATGTGAAGATGGAAATATTTACATCCTCAACAGGGAGGATGAAGCAACAGGATGAGAGGCAGAGACAGATTCAACCCCTACACGTTTCTACAGGGAAAGAGCAGCATGTTCTGTGAAAAACCAAGGACTGTTCCAGGCAGTGCTCATAGAGGGGGACTTTTGTAGTTCAGCCCAAAAAACACCAATTTTCAACGTGGAAATGACTTTTTCCAGAATGGTATAGTTGTCCAATATCCAGGCTTGGAGCAAAACCCAGGTCACTGCCCTTCTTGGTCTCTTCCTCCACTCTGCACAGCGAAAAACAAGAGAATTTGCCAAGGTGAGAGAACATTTTCTTTCACAGTACAATGAAAATTGGAGGAAAAGGTGTTATCCAAAATTCAAAACTGAAGCCCTACAGCAGCAATCTTGTGATGGACAGTAACACTCATAAGCTCTGTAACTACCTAAGCTCGCTTGTCTGATGTATTCCATATTAATTACCTATGTTGTGGAAAAGCTAATGGTGAGCAGTACAGTCCTAGGATCTATGAAACCTGGATCTCAAACCAAACCAGACAAAATATTATGCCTGTCCATAAAAGGCCTCAGCTACTGAGTCTTCTAACCCTGGAAGTCCTCTTACACCACACCTGACTCCACACTCCAACTCTCTCCTCAGAAAAGGACTCTTTAAAATAAAGTTTTTCACTGAAAGCAGCACATAATGGCCCTGACAAAACGAGGCCTTGGTGACAAAAGAATCCCTGGGACTGTGCCTACATTAAAAAATCAGAATTATGTGCTTGAGTGGACTGCACATCTCTTGTTTTGTCTTACTGAGGGTGATCTAATGTCCTAATGTGTGGCAGGCAGCTCACAGATAAAGACTCAATGAGTGAGGAAGTCTTTCCTTTTTTCTGAATCACTCCTATGGATGCCCAAAGTTATTGCAAGTTATTGCATCAACACTGAATCATTCCCTCCTTAGTATATTTAAGTACAATTCATTCCCTTCATAAAATTTTTTCATTCCATTGAACTAAAAAAAAAAAAAATCATTAAAGGGAGAGGTAAAAGCCCTATATGCTTACTTTCAGCATCCCAAGTCACTTAGTCTCAACTTGAAATTTTAGCTACACAACCGAACAGCAGCACTAGTTGTTACATCAGGAGTTTGGAAGAAAAGGGAAAGGAGCAGGTGAAGCAAGCCCAGGAGACATCCAAAAGGAAAATATCTTTAAAGCTCCCCTGAATTAGTGACACTTACCTGTTTGTTCCATTTTGTGCCTCTGGGTTTCTCTGAAATAGAGAAGAGCAATTATGAAGTGACCCACTTTCCTCCTGTTTAGATTAAGGAGGAAACAGAGGGAAGGGAAAGAAGGGGAGGAGAGGAAGAGTTACAGAAGGATAACATCAAAGGGTAGAGAAGGAAAAAACCCCAAATCCTTACAGTAGGTAGGAGGGTAAATTGTGATGACCCAGTTTAAAGGAAGAGCAGGAACTAGACCTACTAACAGTCAACACCTTCCCACGCACTATAAGGAGAGGAAACAGCAAGGGAAAGGAAAAACTTGGTGCTTACAGCTCCTCTTTGAGCTACAAACTCCTCCAGGTTAAAGTTTGTGCAAGGGAAGTTTCATACCAGAAGAGCAGCTGTCTCTCACCAGCCCTTTTAACTGTGTAAGGGAAGGGTGAAGCCACAGCCACGTCCTGGTCGGGGTGGAACAAATCAGGACCAGGTACAAAAATTAAGGTCAAAAGAGCTCAGCCAGTTTGCATTAGCTGAGGCTGCCTCACAGGCGATGGTGGAGGACACATCAGGATGCCAGGGAAATGGTCAATATTTCTCCTTGTAAAAGAGCAAAGAAGTGGCATGACATGTGCTAAAGTAAGAGGAAGTCACCATGATGGCATGGTCTGACATGGCAGCTCTAGCCTTCATTCTGGTGTGGGCCAGCACCTTCAGGAAATCCTCATGTGCTGTGACTTTCACCATTTGCTGTAGCAGCTGGTGGCCCAACTGGTGAACCAACACCTCTGCAGGGGACCCTCACAGCTGTCCATCTCATGGACAGAAACCATTATCTGGGAGCAGAAGGGGCGTTCTGGTTTGCTTTATGTTTTTGTCTTTTGCTTCAAGATTAGTGAGGTTTCTATTTCCCTTCTTAAATCCCATTTACCTCACTCAGTATAATCAGGCACAAGTGGAATGAAGTTAGTACTTGTGCACCACTTCACAGCATTCAAAACTGATTCAATAAATACTGTGACAAACACATGTATTGTGCAGTTGGCAGTTATAACCATAAAGGAAGGACCAGCTATACCCTCATCTCCAGGTGGATTATTAAAAATCACAACTCAGATTGTTGAACTCATCACAGCTCCACTGATTTTAAAGTCTGCACAGAAAGAGAATTGTGCTTCTCAGTTCCAAAAGTCACAGTTTTAAATAGCCTGTGTTTTCTGTGAACAAGAAATAGCCCCCAAAAGCATAACCTCGTTAAAAGTGTGGATTAAACCAGGACTTTAATTTGCACTCACTTAAAGATTAGTTGTCAGGGTATATGGCTAAAATCATACGGGAAGTGCAAGTAAATGACATTGTGTGCTAATATATTGGTGTGTGCCACTGTGTTTTCATGCTCATGGAAAAGTTAGGCAAAAGAAACAGGAGATTGCAGCACCAAACAGCAGGGGGAGGTGGGGGTAGCAGTGGAACCCAGGCTCACCAAGTATCTTAGCTCTGGTTGCTCTTTAACTGGTCAGGAATCAGGTACCAAAACACTTTTGGGGATCTGACTGTGCACATCTAAAAGAGTGATTGGGAAATCAGTGGGGACTCATCTCCAAGAGTTTATGTTACAATCGTATTTTAAATCGCTCTATTTTTGAACATAAGCCTCAGAGGAATCTTGGCTTGGCCTAAACTGGAGCACCTGATCATAGACAGGTCCTTTAAAAAGCCCACAGCTAAACTGTGTATCTAGAGATCCTGAAAATGCAGGGGAAAATTAGGCCCAGCCATTCCCTCAAATTTAATCAGAAGCAGCCTGGGGCAAATAGATGCAAGTACTGTTGATGGTCAAAATTCAGAGTTACATAAAGAGCAGTGAATGACAGAAGGTAATTAGGAGTTCTGCATAAAGGGCTCCATCCTCAAACTGTTCTTATTGCACAGCCCATATCAGACTGGGGCATGCCTCAGCATCTCAGCCTGGGAAAAGGCAGAAATCAGAGGGGCTGGGAATTGTTCAGTGCCAAAGCAGGTATATTTTTCCTCTCTTATTTGTTTTATGCTTAGTTCAATTTCTTTCCCAGCCACATACTTGAGGCACGGATGAGCAGCATTTGGATAAACAAGATATTTCCCTCTCTGCTGAAAAAGGAAAAAAAAAAAGGAAATGTCTGAGGAAGGTGAAGAGAATCAAGGCAGTCTTTGTGTTACAAGGGACTCTAAGAGAGCCCAGGAAATAACATCCAGGATCTGGTGTCACTGTCAGCATTTTGGTGTTTCCCTCACTTGGCTGCCTCACAGCCTGGCTTTGCAGCACACAGGGGTGCGGGTTGGAGGCTGAAGGTGATGCTGTGAGCAGCCAGGAAGCTTCCACTGCCCACAGATCTCAAACCATGGACAAAACAGGGGTTGTTCTTTCCCCCTTTGAACCTGCTGCAGGCTCTGCCTTTTCTGCCCTTCTCCAGCTCCTGGCTGGTAATGTGGGAACACACATCTGCTGTCATGCAGGAGAGCATGTTCCCTGCCTCATTATTCATGGGCTGTGCCCACAGGTACTGCTTGTTAAGCCTGCTGAATATTTGCCTGAATAATTAAGAAGGAGCTGAATCATTCTTAGACCAAATTCCGGTTTTCTCTCTCCTCCTACTTGTTTTATAGACTTCTCTTCTCACATTTGCCCTGTACACAATGTCAAATACTACCAGATAGAGTCAATAAACTCCCCATGTGTTTTTTCTTCTTCTTCTGTTTTGTTTATTATCCTTAAAAGATGCTAAAGAACCAGTTAAAATTTCTTAGTAGCACTTATTGCGACAGAAATCCCGGTGCTGCTGTGCAAAAGCCTGCCCCCCTCTGCATCTCCCAGGATAGAGACAGCCACATTCCTCAAAAACACAGGATCCATCCCTTCCCTCGTGCATTTTCAGAATAACTGTACAAAAGGTAGTTGTTCCTGCTAAGCTTATGGGCAATGTTTGTGATCTATTTAATGATTCTGCCCTATGTTGTTTTATTAAACTACGTGATTTCTGCTGCAGCAGAGCTGGAAAATGAATCTTAAATTGAACAGTTTTCTCACTGGAAAACTACCTCTTATCCTCCTCCCACTCCCTCTCTGCTTTCTCTTCCCTTTACCATTCCTTACATTTCTTTCCCCAAGTTATGCTGCATTTTATTTTGCCTTCACTGCATTTTCCTCCCCGACTTTTGATGCAAGGAGCCAAATTCATCCTTGCTGGTTTCCAATGGACTGAAATTCTTCTCTGAGGCGTTATTGGACTGAATCCAAACCCAGCCAGCATTTTGCAGTGCTGGTGGCTTAGCCAAAACAGGAGTTTATAATCTCCCTTTTCCTTCCCTTATCTACCACTAATATGAATTATTAGTAAGTACTAGTATTGCTCTCTCGAAAATCATACTTCTTTCTGAAGCACCTATCAGCCAAGCTGTCTGACTGAGAATTCCTTTTTAACTTTCTGTGTATGCTAGGAAGTTGCATGATGCATGCACACGGACAGCCTGGATTCCAGAGCAGGGCTCACCCTGGGATTCCTCTTGCCATCTGCAGTGCACACCTAACCCGAGAGCTGGGCGCGATTAACCCCTGCGGGAACCGGCCGGGAAAGGTTTGTTTTCCCAAATCGCCGTTTATGACGCTAAATCCGTTTCCCAATCAGCCTGCTGTTCCAGATCCCTCACCTGGAGGGGGGTGTCTGCACGGTGTTAATCTCAAGCTGTGTTTACAGCCCGGGAACATGATAGGTTCTCTCCTTCCCTGTGGTTTCTGTGTGCACAGCTCATTAGATGCTCTAATGCAGCAGGAAGCCCCTCTCGACTGAGAATTCCTTCTCGTATATTTAGCAAACTTTTGACTGCTTCCTTTTCAAAAGAGACTGAAGGACATATTTTCGTAGGAAGAGGGTGAGACTCACAAAGCACGATCTACAGTCACGTTTTTCTGTGGGGAACTACAGAGCAGGGGAGGAGGAATCACCCGCAATTCTCTCTCCTTCTCCCCCGCGCCTCCCTCCCCTCCCCTCCCCGTCCCTCCCCCACGCCCATACAACCATAACACGAGATGAACGCGCTCCAAAATACAGCTGCATCGCCTTCCCTCTCTTCCGGTTTTCTTCGCCTTGGCAAAAGGGGGGGCAAGAAGAGAGGATGAGGATGGAATTATGGCTAATGTGGGACTGATGTTTTGACTCAGCCGCTCGCAGACTGTTGAGAAAAGCCTGCACGCACGGTGTCAGAGTTAAACACAGCCAGGGTTCGCTTATTGCTCGCAGGAGAGGCTCAGACAGGGATGAGGGAGGCATTGCTGCTCATCTCCTAGTCTGGATGGTTCCATAAATGAAAGCGCTGAGGCTTGTGGAGTGAAAGAGAAAGGATGACTGAGGTTACGAAAGAGAGCATCGCACTTCGACTGCAATCCCCAACCTTCATTAAGATCCCCATTAAGAGATAAATTTTACAAACATACACTGTTTTGTATGAAATGAAAGGATTTCCTCCCCATTAGAAATCACACTGGAGACAGCTCCATTTGCTCCAAATTAGGTACGCTCAGAATGAATATTTTAATTAATTCATGATAAATAAGACATGCACTTTCCTCAAACAGAGTTACCGTTTCCTTCCTCGGCAGCAGTGGGATGTGCTCACTGTGCTATGTGTGTGTTCATGTACTTGCCCAGGCTTTATTTTTGATTTCTCTCTCTCATTTTTCAACCTGGCCCTCAAATGATCAGTTACAACACATGTCCTTAACCATGGATTTCCTCGTGTTTGGCTGCTCCAACTTAGGAGAGGGGAGGGAGGAGAGGGAGAATAAACAGATTAACACACTCAGACCCCTGGCAGGATGTTATGAGAAATAAAAAGAGGGGAGAGAAGGAAGAATTCACACATAAAAATAGAAGCCCACGTAGATTGGCCATATATGGAGTACCGGGGACTTCAGAGGGATACCCTCTTCGGACCACCCCTTTGGCGGAGGAAATCGCTTCTGCGGGAGGGCCCCTGCCCCCCTGCTCGGGCGGTTCGCCCGCAGCGGCCCTCAGCCCCCGACCCCGACCCCGGCCCCGGGGAGGCGGCGGCGGGGCGGCTGCGGGAGGCGGCGGGGCCGGCGGAGGGAGCGGTGCGGCGGCGATGACTCAAACCCGCCCGGCCCGCTCTGCCCCCTCCCGCTCCCCCCGCCGGGGAGGGCTATTAAAAGCTGCTGACGTAGGAGCGGACGGCCATCTTTGATGAGGGCACGGCTCCCGATCCATTGAAGAAGGAGACCCGCGGAGGTCAGCAGCCTCCTGTCCTTGCCTCCCATCCAGCTGCGGCACCGACCCACCGACCTCGCTGCGCCGCGCTTCGCCAGCCCAGGTAAAGGTGGGAGACCACCGCGGGCACCGGCTCAGCAGGGGGAGGGGGCCGTATTGACGATAATGAAATGGGGAAAAGGATATATTTAAAGTGGGACCCGTTCGGCTTTTTGTCTCCAGCCTCTGGGCTGCTGAGGGGACAGAGAAAGGCAGGGAGAAGGGGGTGATTTCGCTGCCAGCCTCATCCCCCGCTGGAGCCAGGGGAGGCAGCCGGGCTGTGCCTCTCGGCCGTGCGGGCGGCTGCAGGCCGGCGGAGAAGGGAAGGTCGGAGGAGAAGGGGAACCAGCGTCATTCCCAGCCCCGAGCGGGGAAAAGGGTGTGCGGGCGTTGTGCGCTGCTGGGCCGGACCGGGCTGTGCCGCCCGGGGCACTGCAGCGCCCGCACCGCGCCGGGCTGCGGCGGAGCATCAGCACCGCGGACAGCGCCGGGCCCGAGCGGGACGGGGAGAGAACGTGCGTCTGCGTCTGTCTGGGTGTCCGTGTGTGTGTTCAGCACCGCGGACAGCGCCGGGGCCCGCGCCGGGACCGGGGAGTGAGAGGCGTCTGTGTCTGTGTCTGGGTGTCTGTGTGTCTGTCTGTGTGTCTGTGTTTCTGTGTACGTTCAGCACCGAGGCCGCGGGAGCCGTCGCGGTGCCTCCGCGGCGGCAGCGGAGGCGGCCGTGCTGCAGCGCCCTGCGGCTCCGAGCCCCCCGCCCCGGGGCTGCCCCCCCGGACACGGGACTGGGGAAGCGATTCCCGACTGGCAAGCGGCGGTGCTCACTCATTCCAGGACAGGACCGCGGGCAAGAGCAGTTGGGATTGTGCAGCTCGGAGTGAGAAGAGGGAAAAATAAAATTTAAAAAACAACAAACAAACGAACAACAAAAACAGGCAAATAACATCAGTTTCTGCAACTCATCGGCGTTTGGCACTTCGGCCCCTCTCCCTGGAGAGGTGTTCGTGCAAGGAAGGCGGGGGTTACATAACGCCCAGCCCGCGGGGTCCCCCCGGGGCCGGGCACTGCCCGCAGGGACCATCGGCAGCCCGCCGGGGCTTCCCCTCAGCCGCGCTCCGTCCCCCGGCGCCGCTGTCCCCGGGCGCTTCGGGCACTGCGTGCCGCGGCTCCGGCGCCGCTGTGCCGTGACACCGGGGGCTCAGCCCGTGCCGGCCCCCCCGCCCCGCTCTCCGCGCTGCGGAGCGGTGCGGAGCCGACGCCTTATGTAACGCGGGCTGCCCCGTCACGGCTCCTGGCTCCGGCTCTCCCGACGCCGGCGGTGTTCCCTCCGCCCGTCCTTTCCGCTTCCCGGCACCCCAAACCCCTCGGTGCGGTTTCAAGTTGGTAACTTCGCTGTTTTGTTTTTTTTTTTTTCTGCCGGGCCGAATAAACAAGGGGAGAAAGGGGGATTGGGCTGCGTGTCCAGACACTGCGCTGCGTAGCTGCGTCAAACCGGAGCCGCGGGATCTGCCAGATTTACGTGCTTGGATTAAATAATTGCTGCTGGTTTCGTTCCCAGCTGAAGACGGGGGGACGGGGGAGCGGGGAGTGGGAATGGGGGGCTGATCTGCGGCGCTGTCCGGGGGTGGCAGAGCAGCCCCTTAACCCAGACCTGCCTGCTTCCAGCTCTGGCCACAGCATCTTCAAGGACTTGCCTGTCCCACACACCCACCTCGTCCTAGCCCTGGGCATGGAGCAGCTCCCCCATTGATCAGCACGAGGATGATGTGGGGCAGCCACCCCTGTGGGTGGCAGGGGAAGGGTTGGAGCCATCTGGGAGACGAGTGCTCCGGTGGGTACGGATGGGGAAGCGACTCTCTCCTAGGCCCCCAGCCACCTGCACACTCCTGCAAAGAAGCTAGTCTAGGAAAAAGCAGCAGTGGTTTTCCATTGCTGCTGCATCGCGCAGAACGGGTCAGCCAGGAGGTGACCACCGAAGAGTTTGGTTCCTAGGATGGGTGCCAAAAGATAATAGAGGTGACCAAACCAAAGATGCAGGCAGGTCTGATTGGCAAAAGCAAAAGCTTGTGGCTGCCTCTAAAGTCAAGAGGAGTTGCAGAAACTCAACACGGTACAAAACCAAATGCAGCTAGATAACAACCCCCAAATAAATGCAGCTTAACTTACTTTCCACAGCTAACTAGAAAATGAAAGTGGCATTTCCAAGAGCTCTCGGGACCAGGCTGTGTGTCCATTGAACTCATGGGGGCAGTGAAAGAAAGAACAGCAGAATCCTACCCTCAAAATACATCTAATGAGATGCAGCTCCACTTCCCAGATTTATTGCACTGGAGGTGGGAGCTGCTTTTCAGGTCAAGGGAAAGCTTTTCATTTTTCTCCCTATGCTTTAGGTATGGCAACAAATAGCAAGATTAAGGTGCTAAGACAAATAAAGCACGATCTCTACCTAGTGCTTGCACTGCTTTAACTGCGTGAGGTAACGAAACAAAACACTTTTCCCGTCAGTGTGAACAACTTCAGCGATTTTTATGTCTGTGTCACAAGGCTACAGCTGCTGCATTTGTAAGCAACCCTCAGGGGAAAATTAGAAAGTATATGGCAAGGAAAAGGGCTCAGTTTGCTAATGATTTCTTCTCTAAGGAACAAACAGCAGAAACTGTTTTCCCTTTACCTTGGCTTGTTGTCACACAATTACTCTTTTTCTTGCATTCCCCCCCCCCAAATCTCTGCCATAACGTTTTATAACATAGGGAGGGTACTTTCATCTGTACATATTTATACACACACACACACACACACATTAATTTCAGCGATTTCTAGGGTTCTAAGCTGGATAAAACCACAACAGATGCAGGCTGACTTTGCAGCATTTGTTGGGCAGAGTGCATTTTTCTGTCTGTGGAGTTTCATGCCCTGCTACCAATGCAGTCACCTTTTGGCTGGGCCAATGCCAGGCAATCTGTAACAACAGACTTATTCAAGCATTTCAGAGCTTTAGAGTCTAAGCAGACAAGAATAATGCATTGCTGGAGAGCTGCTACAGGATGCACTTCTCAGGCAGATCATGATTACCTCTAGGAAGTTGGACTTTGGAGCGGGCATAGGGCTTGTCTATCTACTCCTGGGAATGCTGAGATATAGTTTGTCAGGGCTGTAAGTTGTCAAGGAATAGTTTATTTTTTTTAGCTTATTATTTCTGAGCCTCTAACGGTGTCTTTTTCCTTAGTTTCAATAAACTCTGGCTTTCTTTCCTTGCAGATTCAGCTTGCTGCGTTGTTGCAATGAGCACTTTCCCCAAAACACACAAGTTATATTCCTAGTTGTTGTCTGTCACCCCTTTGTTACTCCCTCCACAAATGCTTAGACACACACAAACTCCCACCACCAAAATCTGCCTCTTATTTGATCATGATTTTCAATATGCTGTCCCACATCCCACTATGTTTTCTAGGACTTTCCACCAAGCACAAAGACAAGTCAACTGCATAGGTTCGAAATTGTTCTTTCTGCTTTGTGATGGCCCCAAGGCTGACATTGCAAGACCCGAAAGTGGATCTGAATGGCCTAGAGGAAATGTTTGAACCACTTGCCCTGCTATTTTAGAGGGAAATTTAGCTTTGCTCTTGCATCTTTCATCTTGTTCACTTGCTATTTCCTCATTACCTCATGCTCACCTACAATCCTCTCTTAATTCCTGCTAAAGATCACCAGGATGAAAGAAACACATCACAGGCATTAGGACCCTGATGTGAAAGGCAATGAGTGCTGTCTTCTGATTTTGATTATTCCAGCAGGTCTAATCCAAAGTCAGCTGGAATCAAGGAAAATACTTCCCTGTACATAATTTTGTGAGACTTGTAAAAGAATATTTAGCAGTTTAGGTTTTTCAAAGGGAAACAAATGCTGTGTATGTATTCCCTCTGAAATATACTGGCATGCTGTGATTCTAAAGAGAATGTAATATTGTATTATAACCTTTTCCTCTTTTTTTCTTCTCTTTTCTTCTCTTTCTTTCTTTATTCATTTACTTTAATAATAAGAGACATGGTATCTTATCCACTGGAGAAAGCTGAACTCTACTACAGGCACAGGAAGGAGAAAAGGGAAACACTAAGTAATTAATCATGGCTATTCCTGGCCTTTTAGAGCTGAATGTTAGTGCTGACCAATCTGTGGTCTGTCTGGCTATTTAAGAGATTTTTTTATTTATTTCTTTTTCTTTAGAGCTAACAGTGCTCTATTTCACTTTTTGAATGGGATATAATTTATTATTAGGCTCAATTGGTGTGAAGCGGCATAACTGAGTGCTACAGGCTGATAATCTTCCAAGCTGGGACTCCTTATTTGTATTTTAAACCAGAAACGGGTCTATTTGCTAAAGGAGCAGCTCTTTTAAAAAAAAGAACTCATTTAGAATGCTGCCCTCCCAAACCCCATCCCTATTTTTTACCGGCCTGGTGTCATTGTCGCAGACCCTCATGGCCGAGGCTCACACGGCCAGGCTGCCTGAGAAATGGTGACAGCGAGCAGTGATGAAGCAACAGAGGAGGAATCCTGCATGTTATGCCTCTATTTCAGGTTGGGTTCTGCTGCACTCTGCTGGTACATAACACCATCAGAACTTGAATATGACTTAAAACCCAGGACGCAGTTAAATTTTTCCTAAAGGCACAGTTATATGCAGAAAAAGTCAGAAATTCCTTGCTGTAGCCATTAATTGTTCTTCAAGCTGAGAAGTAGTGTGAAGTTTTCCTATATTCCAGTAAGTGCACAGGAAAATTATGCTTCTTCTATCAAGTTTTTTAAGGCAACATTCTTAATGGCAAAGACATTGTATTTGTAGAGTTGAAATATGAAAGAACAGAGGCAAAGGCAAAGCCAAGTCTCACTGTCCAAGTGTCTAAAACTGAATATGTTCTTATGTGTTTTCACTGTAGTTATAGTTTTTCTTGTGCTTTTGATATGACCAAGTTTTTGTGCCAGCATTTACTGGTAGAATCCATGAGCAAAATTAGAGTTATCATAGACTATGGCAGCGCTAACAACTAAAATTTGTATCCTAGACATTACAAAAGGATGCCTCACATAGGTGATTTCCAAAGTTAATGCAAGATTTACTATTTCTTCCTCAAAACCTACAAATTATCAGGGAATTGCACATACAAGGCACTGCAGAGTCCTTGGTAAGGCATGTTTGCAATTTTGCATTGATCTCCTCCATCTCCCACATTTTCTCGGTAGCATTCCCTTGCTAAAAATCCCAGCAAATCTCCAAAGGCTTTCACTGTCACTAGTCTGTAAAAGAGACTACAAGTTTAGATTGAAAACTAAAGCTCTGATCACTTCACAGTTTGGTGTTCGTCATGCTGTATTTATTTGTTATACTTACTCTCCACCCAAAGAAGAGGAATTCTGTTCCTGAATTGCAACAAAGTTGTAGAGGAAGTAGTAATTGTATTTTTCCTTTTGTATAAAAGTTATTTGGAAGATGAGCCAACCTCTCCTTTGGTTCCTTTTCCCACTCCTGGAAGTTATAGCTCCCAGTGGAACTGTGCAGATGCCAGTTCCTTGATCTGTCTTACAGAGGTAAATATATTTCCTCCAGCTACTCTAAAAAATTTCACGAAACAAAAGTATACTTCTTCAGAAGAGCTCATCTGTCAAAATAGTGTTACCATTCACTGATTCTTTTTTTAAACAGGAACAGAAGTCTCCCATGCATATTTAAGCATTTTTTTTCAAATAAAAGCTACTAAAATTAGCTTCACTATGCTTTAGATGCAAATTAAAGTTTTCTTTCTCTTCCCTGCACTAGTATTTTTTTTGTTCAGTCTGGTCCCATTCACATCCTGAGGCACCTCTCCATTCACCTCAGAGGGATTTAGCCAAGCTTGTATTTCTGCAGGCATCAGGGAATTGCTGTTTGGTCCAGCTCAGCGCTGTTTCTGCCTGGAGCCTCTGCACCCTGTGCACCCTCGTGGGCACAAAGCTCTGCGGGCTCAGGGCTGCCTGTGCCCTGCAGTGCTGACCCTGCCAGCGACTGATATCATTAGGAGAGAAATTTCTATTCCCTGTTTATTAGGCACAGACATCTCTCAGGGATAATTTGCTCCTGCAGAAAGCAGTAGGAAGATGCCAGGCAATTAACTGGACTGGAGATGTTTGGTAACATCTGAACTTCAGATATTGGGGGTTAGGGATTAAAGCACCAGGACCGCACATGGAATATCTGGATTTGGGTGCAAGTATCACACATTATATAAATGTAACCTTTGCCAAGTGTCTCAGTTGCCTCCATCCATAAAAGAAAAAGCTGAGATTAAAACACTTCCAGTTTCAGATGTAGGACAAGTACCCTCTACCTTTGAAAAGATATTTTAATGAATATTAGGGCATAGCAGTTTCCAATGCCTGGGGGTGGTGATCTAAACTCGATACCCCTAAAATACAACATTCTCCCAACAAAGGTAGTTGTCATTTACTTAGAATTTGACAGGGTGTTACCCTACCACGACTGTTTCCTTCAGGTTAGTAAAAGGCTTGGCTGGAAGGATCATATAAATCCAGATTATTACTATTGCATTCATGATAGCAAGAGAAGAATGCGATCTCAAACCAGAAGGTGGATTAAACATTTCTGCATTTGCTCGTGCATTACACAAGACCAGGACTTTGGCAGAGCTCTGTGTTCCTCCAGAGCTGCAATGAGCTGCAGGGGAGAGTGGGACTGAGCCCTCTCCCTTCAGCAGCACCGATTCCAAACCAGTAACATGAGAGCTGAACATACAGCCCAGGTATGTTCTGTGAATATTTGAGTATTTTGGCCAAACATTTGCTTTTCCAGAGACCATTCACCTAAGTGAATGTAATTTCAAGGGTATGAAATGCCCTCAAGAAAGAAACCAAGGTATGCAAACCCAATTAAACTGGAATTCACTGGACTTCCAATAGCCAGTTCTCCCCAGAGAAGTGTTTGTTTTATTTGCTCAGCTGCATGGAGACAGGTACTGGTTGCATAGCTTAGTGAAGGATTTTCTGCAGATTTTCTGACATTAAAAATGTGATCTTGGGATACAAAATTTGCAATTCCTGAAAATGTAGGTCTTTTATTATACCAACAGCAGAGGCAAGAGGCAGAAAGGCCAAGAGCAGCAAAGGGGTTTAAGATGGCACTGGCTGAGTACAGGAAGGGGATTATGTAGCGTGGCTGGTGCTGGTCACAAGAGACTGGACTTGATAAGGCAGCAAGTCTCTTCAAGTCTGATGTTCCTAAGAGGTTCTCTTATTTAACAGAAGAAAAGAGAGGAAGGAAAAAAAAAGGCCTGGATTGTTCTTTGCTGTCAGTTTAGTTCGTTTTAGAGATGAGCACGTCATGAGACAGTGGAAAAACCCCTCAAGGCGCCAGGAATGCACTAAGTATAATTGAAAATGCTCTAGACCGTCTTTGTAAGGCAACAGTAGGCCATCTGCAGGATTTAGGTTTTCAATATTATCAAGGCATTTTTAAATCATTGTGTTGTCTTGTTCCCTTTTTCTTAATTAGCCGTTTTAAATAGTACAAAATAGGCTGCTCCTGAAGCAACTTCAGGCTCTGAGGATCATTTTCTAAGCCTGGTAAACAAGAACAGGTGTGCACTTCTAACAGGCTGACAAATAAGAACGCAAGAGAGCTGCCAACGTCACACAAAAGGTCCCCAATTTCCAGATTAATGCTCAGGGTACTTAAGGTTACAGTATTAAGCAGGCTGGTAGAGGGTAGCATGTGACAGAAGAGCCAAGCGGCATCTCTCATCCTCTGGAGGCCTCAATAGCTGTGCTGCCTTTTTTTTTACTTGGAGTTTGGGGTCTCCCTCCCAGTCCTACCTCAAATTCTGCAGCCTCAGCTCTCTGCTCTTCTCATGTTCCCCAAATGCCCTGAGGGAAATCACCCCCTCAAGAGAAGGAGATGCAGATAAAGACCCCTTTCAGCCCCATTTAGGACAGGGAGCTTGGTATGGACAGACAAAGCTTTACAGGCAATGGGCCACCCAGAGCACAGAGGGACAACAGGGAAAGAATAGGAAGACAGGAACACAGTGCAGGTGGAGATGAAGAGCTACCCCCTCAGAGCTACACGGACCTCAGGGCTTCCCTCTCCTTTGAATGGGTCGTTGAGTAAGAGGCCAGAAGATGCTACCCATCAGTGAACTGAACCCCTATAAAACAGGACATCCCACAGGTTGCAGGTCCTCTGACTTAACTGTTTCTACAGCAGTACAATATTCCAGCTTTGCTTTCAAAAATTGCTTGCAGTGAAGAGTGTGACAATACATTGTTTTTAACTGAACAGTGAAATCCAGTAAATTCTTTATTGTGGATGCAAGCATTTACCTGTGAAGTTATTAAACTGCTATTTAGATTGATGAGCAGCTCTGCTGCTACCATACTGTGATTTTCCTGTGGTTACCCCTATTCCTTTATGGAGTAACACTTGCCTTCCTCTTTAGAGTTCATATTCTTAAGAGCTCCATTCTTTACCAGTAAGGATCCCATATTTCTGTCCTTCCCTTGCCTGCAGAAAGACTTTGCTTGCACCTAGAAGTTTACTCACACAACTTTTAAAAGATTCCCCAGCCTGGCAGGTGAAGAGATAAGACACTGATCCAAAGGCCAGGACAGACTCCATGATTCTAGGAATTAGATGTTCAAGCTCAGAATGTGAGACTCCAAAGCCGTTTAAAGATTTCAATTTCTTTACCTTCTTTTCGTATTCTGTTTTTGTGGTGACATTTCCAAGAAATGTGTTGTGCACTCAGCTGTTCTCCAGACGGAGTTCTTCTATTCATGCCTGCAGTCAGAATCTATTTCTCAAAACAATCAACTTTCTACAGCAGGGAAGGCAGACACCTTTCAAAATTTAACCAGGCTCTCCAGTATTGTCAAACACAGTAAGCCAGTTCCTGAGCTTAGATGATTTACTGCATCTTAACCAAAAAATGATCCACTGTACCAATAAGGATGAAGAAGAGAACAAGAGGATAAAAATAAGAATGAATAACATGGGGAATGAAAAAAACTCCAACAAAGCACAAACCCAAATACCAAAATAAAAAAGACAAAGGCCAGTAGACTCAAGAGAAAGGACAAGATGGGTTTTTTGTTTTTTTCTCTTTCTTGCTGTTCTTTCCCTACAAGCACACCATTAACAATTACCTTGACTTAAAAAGTAAACATCAATCCTCGAGTTTTGATAGAGTCATTTTAAAGGTGTCTTGAAATGTTAGGTTATAAAACATCCTCACTCCTGATGCCCAGTCTGCATCCCCTTAGCAGCCACAACCTTCTGTTCCATCTTTGCATTTCACAATGCAGAGGGGGTGCAGAGGTGTATCCTTAGTCCTTATCTCAGTTTTATAGGTACATATAGACAGCAGGATGGCTGGATTTGTGAGCAGTGTCCCCTGTAGCTGGTGTCTCAGAGAGAAATAGCAGAGCTAAAGGATAATGACTGCTACCCACTTACTGCGGTGTTGGAGATGTGCACTTGCTCTGCAGCACTTATATTGAAAATAAAAGCAAACCAGTGTTTGTAATATCACAAGGCAGAGCCCAGACATTTTTCCTTTTAGTAGAAAGCCTAAAAAGGCCCACTTTTCAAGTATGTTAGAAATAGAAGCCTGTTTCAGAAGAGACATGAAGTTATCAGTGCAAATTAATAGCACCAGATGGGGGGTTAAGTTGCTGCCTCACAGCCGAAGACATGTGAGTGAATGAAAGTGGTAGACTATAAAAAGGGGATCATCAGAAGTGATGAGATCCCACTGTGAAGTGGGATTTGTGAATGTTGTGCTTGTGGTTGTAAGCAGTTGCTCAGATGAATGGTTTTATGGGCCGGAGCAAGGGGGAGAAGGGAACAAAGTCATGGTCATTTTGTAGACCATGTCTCATAGCAATGATTTTACTGCTGTTTTTGGGAAAAGCCGCTCAGCAGGGCAAGCTACAATTGAGCATTGTGGAGCTTGGTCTCATGAGCTGGCACACAGGAGCCAGGGAGCTCACCAGAGCAATCAGAGAAATGTGGCTGTGTACTGGGTGTGTGTGGCAAAGTTTTGGGGGGGATGTAAGGGGAAAATTCTGTGAAAAGCTGCCAGAAACTTCTCCTGGGTTCAATGGAGACAGTCATAGCTGGCTCCAAGATGGACCTGCTGCTGGCCAAGGCTGAGCCTGTGAGCAATGGTAGTGGTGCCTCTGGGATAACAGATTTAAGAAGGGGGGAAAAAAACTGCACAAGAGCAACTGTAGCTAGAGAGAGGAGTGAGAAAATATAGGAGAAACAGCTATGCAGACACCAAGGCCAGTGAAAGTGCTGGAACAGAGATTCCCCACAGCCTGTGGTGAGCCAACTGTGCCCCTACAGCCCATAGGTATCTACAGAGGAGCAGAGATCCATCTGCAGCCCGGGGAGGAGACCCACGCCAGAGCAGGGGGTTGCCCTTATAGGCTGTGACCTCATGGGAAGCTCACACTGGAGCAGGCTCCTGACAGCACCTGTAGACCCAGGGAGAGAGGATCCCATGGTGGAGCAGGTTTGCTGGCATGAGTTGTGATCCTGTTGGGAACTTGTGCTGGAGCAGCCTGTTCCTGAAGGACTGCACCCTGTGGAAGGGGCCCATGCTGGAGTAGTTCAGGAAGGACTGCAGCCCATGGGAAGGACCCAGTTGCAGAATTTAATGGAGGACTGTCTCCCACGGGAGAAACCCCATGTTGGAGCACAGGAAGAGTGTGAGGATTCCCCCCCTGAGAAGGAAGGAGCAGCAGAGTCAATGTGTGATGAACTGACTGCAATCCCCATTCCCTGCTGGAGGGAGAAGGTAGAAAATTGGGACTAAGGTTGTGATGAGGAAGGAGGGAGGGGTGAGGGGAAGGTGTTGTATGATTTGGGTTTATCTCTCATTGTCCTACTCTGATTTGATTGGTAATAAGTTCAGTAACTTTCCCCAGGTTGGGTCTGTTTTGCCTATGAGATAAATTGCTGCATCACCTTCCTGTCCTTATCTCAACCCACAAGCCTTTAGTTGTATTTTCTCTTCCCTGTCCTTTTGAGGTTGTGGCTTTGTGGCTCCATCCAGCCATGGCCAGCCCATCACAGGCTGTTGAACTGGGACAGCACTAACTGGGTTGGCCTACAGAACAACAGGGAGCTTTGTCAGGAATACTCCAGCTTTAAGGGTGCTGTTACTAAAAGAGTGGCAGTTCTTACATTAAGAGAGCAGCTCTTTAACAGAGGTATTTCTCAGAACATTTCAGTGGAAGAGGAGGATCTGTTTGGCGCTAACTAAGCCATTTTTAACTCTCTGGACACTGTAACAAAGAAGCCACAGTTCCAAAGCAAATGTCTGGAGTTCAAACAGTTCAATAATGCATAGCTGCATTATGCAGAGGACAAGCTGTGGAGCTGCTCCTCCTTTCCACTGGAAATGCAGTGTGCACCTGGAGCACACAGTGCACAACAGAGGCTCAGAAAGCCTTGAACACCATTCTTTACATGCCCCAAGAAAACAGGGCTGCAGCTGTGCTCCTTTACACTACACAAAAACCAACATCACCACCCTTCCCTGAATCTCAGAACTAACAGTGACTTAATTCTGACTGAGAAACTGGGCAGAAAGTTATGTATATACAAACATACTGTGGTTTGTACAAGGCAGGAATGTATTGTATTCTATAAAACCCTGAATCAGTTGAGCATAATAGGTATTTTGCTGATGAGTCACCATCTGTCTAAAGGAGAATGTGGTCAGGTCCTCTCTCCAGCACTGCAGAGTAGAACTGACTCACCTCTGCTGGATCTGTTCTTTAAGCCCAAAACAGAGGCAAGGCTGAGAAAAGTGGCTCATCAGCACCTCAGTAATCACGTGGCTGAGATACACTCAAGGTATGACGCACTTGAAGAAATCAGAGAGCAATTTGCAGCAAACTAATTATACAGTGAAATCCCCATCATTTTCTGTGTTCTGGGAACGCTCACCACAAATTTTGATTTTCCTTGGCTTACTCTTCATCTGAAATGATTTGATGAGTCCTTTTTCAGAAAAAAAATCTCTGGATCTTCAGACTGTTCACTGCACACATTTGAGGCTTGACCTGTACTGCCTTCCTTCTATATTGTCCCAGGGGCTTCCTGCCCCCTTACTGAGTGTGCAAGGGCTGCAGATGTGGGAAGGTGTGGGAACAGTGAAAAGCTTGTGTTTCAAATCCAGAATTTGCTCTCTCTGAATATTCCTAATTAAGTATTTCAAAAAATGCTATTTTGGCAAGCATTTTTTCCTGTAACTTTATCCACAAGATTTTTGACAGTAATCTTGACAGAGTCATGTGAAATAACTTTGTTTTGAGGTTATTAAAATGCAGAATTGCAGCTGGATGTGTGCTGGTCCCATTTCCCCAGCTGAGCTATCACGTTCATCTCTGCAGAAATAGCAACTGTCACAGCAACAGTCACAAGAGATGCAGCCCTCAGAGAATCACACTGAGCAAAGAAAAATATCTAGGACAGTGATTTAGCTTGTCTGGATTAAAATGTTCCTCATAGATCCTTTAGCATTGTTTAAAGTCATCCTAAAGGAAGATGACAGGCTGTTCAGGCCTGCCACAAGTAACACAGAGGAACAAATAGTTATTGTGGGAAGGCTAACACTGCATTCTACATAGAAAATTCTAAGCAAGTTCCTGGGAATGCTGGAACAAGAACATTCGACCCGAATTTCAGAAAATCCCTTTCTGTGCTACCATATGTTGGAGTATGGGGAAAAGCCATGAAACTAACTTTGAACTAGTGAGGTATAAAAAAGTTTTGTTCTGGGTGACAGCCTCATTTTCACAAACTCATGGTCACTCTGAGATGGGACATAGCAAACAAGATGCAGGGCATCAAAAAATGTGTCCATTTCAGGACAGGGGTGGAGTATTCTGAGTTGAGTTGGAGATGTGATTATTTAAAAATTTTTAACAGAACTGCCAGGACCTGTCTCTCTTCAAAGGAAGATGAATGCATGTGGACTTGTGAGGGTCAGCAGCAATCTGGCATTCTTTGGGCAAACGATATACACTGCAGGACTGCCAGATACAGATGGACTAAAGGGAAATGTCCAGTATAACTGCAGATGTCATAGGAAATTAAGCCGCTCACTTGTGCTTGTGATTCAAGAAGTTCCATTTCTAGGTCAGATGACAGCTTAGTTGGCCATTACTGCAAACATCTCTGACTTTTCTTGAAGTTTTCTGCCAAGAACCCATAAAAAAGCAAGGGACAAGTGCCATTTGTATGGGAAGCACATTGTAAAGCCATGTGAAGAATTAACTTGATGAAGGTTAACAATGAACTAGGGAAGACAGTTGTTAAAGGATGAGGTTCTTTAATACTCAATAAAAAAAATACATTGACCAAAAGAGCTGCAAGTATTTGTCACTGTGAAAGCTAATATTGCCAGATTTGCATATGTAAAATGTAAATATTTGTTCTGGTAAACACAAATATTATTCTTTGTGAACAATTAGGTTTTAGACTAAACTACCAGTAAAGTTTATTCATCTACTCTGTTGTAGTGTCCTGTTGAATAATGTCCTGGTATCATTGTGAAATATGGGTCACTGAGAGATTGTTTGTTTAATAAATCAGACCAGCAAACAACATGGAAATACTATTTAATCAATGCTGTTGAAATGAATTTTTTCAGAATTCAACTACCTCACTCTGGATAAATGTCTCCATTACTGCTTAAATTAATTAGTATTTCTCACATAAGGACATTTCAATTATATGGTAAAATCTGAAAGCTAAAAATGCAAAATATTGGGGGAAATTTAGTACTTTAGGTTAGAAATCTTATGCATTTGTAGCTATTCCAATTCCTGAGAGAACAGTCCTTCCCTCCAGAAGTAACATAACCTCTCGCCTGTGTTTTAGTAGCTGGCTGACTAAGTATGTGTGCAGAATGTGTGACAAGGTAGTCAGATCCCCAGGCAGTGAAAACAGAACTTTGATTTGCTGGAGGAAAGAAATGGACTCATTTCTGTCAAAGCTTTGAAAAAGATGACAGTAATTTTTAGAAATAAATACTTTGACTTTTTTTTTAATTTTCTGTAAAAGTTCCATTTACATAAGAAATGAAGAGTTTTAATATTAGTAAGCATTTTGATTGTTATTTGATTAGTCTATAAAATCAATATATTGCACATTTCCAATGAAATAGAAAACTTTTTACTGTTTCTTTGCTTACTTGTGTCAGTCTTTCTGTCTGGCATGAACCTCGTTCAGCTCCTGCCAAAGAGTCTCTGCTGATGGATGACATTTGTTCTATTGTTTAGTCCCAAACCCCCTAACACACTTACACTGATTATAGATTTCAGAGCCAAGAAATACTGACATTCAATAAGAACTGGGGAGAGAAGGAGACAAAGTTTTTTTGTTTGTGCTTTGAAGATGCTAAAAAAGCTTTCCCAGCCTTGTAACTTTGGCAACAGAAATACAATGGAAGTGGGAAATGTTTATGTCTCATTTTTGCACGAGATGGAGCAGATGAAGAGCAGTTTGGACTTCTCATGGCCCAGCCATTTCAGGAGATGTTGCATCAGATGTCTGGGATAATATGGAAGCTGTGGCTGGCATCCTGTGATGCAGGTTCCTGTCTCTTCTGGAAATAGCATTAAACAAAATGAATGGCCTTGAAATTTATATTGTTTGGAATAGCAGGTGCTGTGCCATGAAAGAAGGATCTCTTTTAAATCAACGAATTACTGGAGAAATAATATTTTAACACTGGTATCCTACTGAATTCTGTATTTTTACCTCAGCATACACATGTGATGGATCCCTTGTAGTACCCTATGGGCACCTTCTCAAGTCTCAGGCTGTACAAAATTGCTCACCAGGACAGCTGGAAAAGATGAACACAATTCTCCTTTTCCGGGCTTTGCCTACATTCTGTGCCTCTCTGCTTGTGGGCTTCAGAGAGGCTTAAAAGAAAACAAGCTGATAGGAGCTGCTGTTCCTTAGTGGCCTTGGATGGGGCCACCAAGGGCCTGGGGCTACCTGTTATCCTGGGAAGATTGCCAAGGCACCTGCTGGGAGGTGACTCTGGGGACACATGGAAGGCTCATATTCTGTGATTATCTTCTGTTTAACTTTTGATTTGGTCATATTTAGAGGCTGCCCTTACCCTGGGGGTGGATGATGACTGAGGGGCAGAGGACAGGTGTCCACTCTCATTCCTGGGTCTCTGTGAGCAGTTGTTGATGCCATGAACCTCTGGTGCTTTGCCCACAGACCTTCAGTGTGTGACTCCTTTTTGTCCTCAGTGGTTATGGCCTTCATGTCCGGAGGAGCAGGCAAATCCCAGTGGTGAGAAGGCAAGGGAAGGGGAGAGTGCACCTAGCAACTCATAATTTCTCTTCTTAAATGGGGATAAGCAACACCACGCTGGTTTTGGATTTTTGAATTTGGTAACTTTATGGGCAGGGACCCGTAAAGGCTCTATTAACAATTTCAGAAGCCAGACTGTCCTGACAGGCCATCTTCATATCTCACCATTTCTGCCTCCACTAACCATGGGCAAGAGTTAATCAGCAGTGGAAGGAAGGAGCCTTCTCAGCAGCACAAACGTGGCACATGCCTTACCTAGTCAGGCTTCACTGCCTCGATGACATTAATTTGTTCCTGACCTAACGCTCCCAGCGCTGCAGTTCAACGTGTTTATTAATTCTAGGAACGAGCTTTCAGATGAATTTTATTGTTGCACTGAGACACAACGAGGTGAAGATATGTTAGTTCTATTCCATTTTCCATATCTATGCCATAAAATGTTGCATTTGTGCTGCCTGTATTATTTGTGAGCTTGTATTAGTGCTTAGCTTAAGGCCTATTGAAATGTCCTGGAAATAAAATAGCCTCATTAAGCTTTGGGGTAGATTTTAAAATTCTTGTTCATTTTTCAAGTCAGAGGAGGCTGAAGCAGCAAGACATGCCAAAGAACTAGGATTCCTATGTTACAAAAAGTTTCACTAACCTGGCTCAGACACATAAAACTACTGGGAGAAATTTCCCAGTGGATGATCACTCCTGACATTCATCGACTTCTAACAGGATGCATGGGTTGGTCTACTGTTTCCCAAAAATTTGAAATTTGTCACATTCCTCAGAAGAAGAAGAAGAAGGCACAGGTTATTATGGAAACAGGTGCCTGGACTGAGTGGACTCATTTTGGGATGAGTGCCACATTTCAGTAGCAGAGAAATTTCTTCTACTTGATGTTGACCAGTAGGGGAAAGCTCTGCTTTCAAAGAATGATTAAATATGAATAAATATTGATTTTTCATTATGAATAAATATCTGCAATCAGACAAGTTAATCAATATAAGCTACTTTGAAATTAGCCTTCTGAGCTAAACTTTGCTACCCCTGGGTTCATAAGGAAGATTCTATTGCTTCAGTATGAGAGAGATTAATGCCCCTGAAAAAAACTGTGCAGGAATTTTCTTTCTCACCTTTGCCTGATGGGAAGAAGGATTTTTATAGTTCATTAAAGAGGGTGGCCTTTTCCAGGCTCTTAGGCCAAGTCCTCAGAAAAGACAGATTTTATATCCTTTCCTCAATGAACTCAGCACTAGTTTAGTTCACCCAGCCCAAGGCACTCCACTGCTTTTCAGCAGTGAAGAAAAAGAGGAATTCAGAGCCCTCCCTCACAGGCTGGTGGTTTTTTTTTCTTTAAATACAAAATTAATCTAAAATTAATTTCAGCTACAGCTACAGTTATTTCCATATGCCAGGACAAAGTTTTAAATCAGGATCTGTATTTTGGGGTTCCTGAAATTCAGATGGGAGCTAAGTTTACTTCCCAGACTGCTGACAGCTGTCTACTCGGCACTGATGATGGTTCGCGTTCATCCAGGGCCTGTCTGAAGTTTCAGACAGTGATTACCCTTAATGTCTATTGAAACTTGAGGAATTAATTAGTCTTTTTTGTGACTCTGCTATCCTGAATTACTTAACCTGGATTCAAGGCAGCCTCATGGGGCAGAATGGGGGATGCAGGGGAAAGGGACAGAAATAGATAATCTGTCATTTTATTGTCGTGTCTCCCTTCACTGGGTTTGAACAAACGCAGGGCAGGGCACAAAGCCTCACCAAAAACTGCACTTCTCCCTCCTCCAGAGGCTGCCAAAGCTGACCCCTCTCCTCACCCAGCACCCCAGGGGGCTGCGCCAGGGTCTGGCTCAGCAGGGCTCAGCGCTGGATCCTGCAGCAGACCGCACACGCTGCAGCAGCTGATGGCAAATCCCCGAGGCAGAGGCTTCAGTGCATCAAACAGCAGAATGGACACTGCAGCACCCCCTCCCTGCTCCACTCCTGCCGAAATGTAACACCCAGCACACCTCCTCAGCATCTTCACTGCAGCCTTGCAGGGAGCACTCGCAGCAGCGGCTCACTGCAGAGACTGCAGTGCCCTCTGCTTTGCAGGAACTGGGGATGTTGCAAGGAGGTGATGCTCTGGGAAAGGAGGATTTATGGGTCTGGTCACGAGTGGTGGGAGAGGGGGAAAGGCATCCCACTGCTGCTGGAGCAGAGGAACACAGTGAGGACAGGAAGGTGCTGCAGAAAACATGAGGGCTCATAGCATCGCTCTGAAGAGGGGAGCGCTTCTTACTCTCTGGCAGCCACCCAGACCCAAAGTGTAATAAACCCACAAAATGGATTCTTTTTGTTTAAAAATAGATCATGCCCCCCCACGGGCTCCTTAAATAAATCTCTTGCCCCTGTTCTGTTCAGCTCAAGGTCACCTGGAAGCACAGCCCTTTCGCTACAGCACTGGTGTTTCAGCACGAGTGCGGAGAGCAGCGAGCCCCAGGGCTGTGGCCACAGATGTGCTTCCTGACTTTGCCCATTGCACTTTGCATCTGGGCTAAGCCTGGGAAGTTTTTGGACAACAGTTTGGCTGTCAGTCACAGGGCTCCGAGCTTACAAGAGCTGAAGTAGTTACAAAGCTTTCTTAAGCCACTAACTGATGTAAGTGACATAAATGTTCCCCTTTTCCCTCAACAATGGGTGTTTTATTTATTTGCTTGAACAAGGAGCTTTTAGTCTACCAGATGGGTCCAGGCTGTATGTCCTCGAGACCTGCTCCTTAGATGAATTTTCAAAGCTTACAAGGGTAACTTCATTTAAATCTGTGGCCTTCAATCTACCCTTGGGTTAAGTGTGAAGACAGCAGCTGCAGTCCAAGATCTCTTACACCACATGGATTTTCTGCTGTATGTGCCACTGGGGCTTCAGGAAGGAAGGCATCATCTCCCTCTGTTTATTCACTTACTGAAAAAATATTGTTAGTATGGTAAAAGCAGTTGAAATATCTGAAATGGGCAATGTTGCTTACAGAAAACAAATTCTGTTTTAGACACTGAATTGTTACCATATTATTCTTAGGTCAAGAATGAAGAACCATGGGTTCTTCAGGAATTTAAATTACATAAAATACACTAGCAAACAATGATTGCTTTAGATTTAAATTGGATTACATTCAAATGAAGTTCATGCTCCATCCTGCTGTCTTTACTTACAGGAGTAGTATTTATAAATACATAGTAAAGCATGTCAATATTCTTGATTGGATCTTATTTTACTAACAAATTACTTCATTAGCAAGTATTGTTCTTGTCTTCAGAATGTTTCAATTTCTAAAAACCCTCACACATTTGCAGGAGGGGTAGAAGTGATGGGAAAGCTTTCCAAAACTAAAACCAGCTGAAAAAAATGAAGGGATTTTGGCTGATACTGAAAGACCAAAGCTCCTCTACCCAAACCTGAAAAGACGGCTCTCTACTGGTGGGTGCTAGAGGAGAGACACATTTACTGTTCCCTGAAGAGCTGCAGCAAAGCCCTTGGGTGCACCATGTGCTTGAGACACCTCACCTTGAACACTGGCTCCTTGGCCACTTAGGAGTGTAAAAGCACCTTGTGGGGTAGAGTATTTTCAATGCTTGATCTCATAAGCTTCACATTCCAGCCCTAACTCCCCACTGGGGACATCTCTGGAAGCCATCTACCACAGCTGAACATGCCTTTTGGGAAGATGTCAGTTGTTCAGCATTTCCCCCACGTCACAGGCTGCGCTCAGTGTGCAGCACCAGCTCGGTGCCACCCTGGGCTGTGCCCTGTGGTCCTTGTCACACTGCAGCTCTGGGAGCTGTGGTGCCTCTTGCTCCCAGCCTGGGTGAGGCATCCCTATGGTACTCTGGAGGCAGCACTGCAGAAGGTCACTTGTCCTTGGGACAAGCTGAGGTCTCCTACAGAGGACTGGGAAAGCAGCTGACATTCAGAAACTCTCTGGATTTATGCTCAGGTGAATGAATGCAGATGCACCTAAATAAATAGGAGTCTTATGAAGGTGGAGAGGTTGGAAGGTGAACTCTGTTTTTCTGATGCAAACCAAGCTTTGTTGGAATGTTTAGAAGAACCAGATTGGCTGTCACTATTCATCCACTGCAAGGAGTAATTTATTCCTTCCTTTTGGCTTGGCTTTTTACAAAGCCTCCGGTCTTAAAGACCCAAAGTCACCTCATGTGGGTCCCGCAAAGGCAGAAAAAGCTTTAGGGATTTAAATGAAACTAGAATTGGAGCTTTCATTGCCAGGCAGTGAGGCAAAATCCCTCTGCCCTCAGCTGTGTGTGCATACTCTGCTTGAAATCTGGAGCTGTAGGATATTGACAGCAGAACTGTGGGAATATCCAGGCACAGTTCTGGGAAAATCCTCTATTTGCTGAATTCTGTCACTTGTTTGTGACCAGACTGTGATTGCTGTCAAATGTCAGCTATTAATTTTTTTTTTGCTGAGTTTATTCCTGCTGTTTCTGTTGTTAGTATGTGAATTGCTCGTGTCCCAGCTCACTGCTGTGGTTCACCATCCAGCAGCTGAGTGAGGGGGTTGGTTTTGTTTCGACACGTGCTAGAGCCAAAGAAACCTCTCAGCCATGTTATGTGTAAACCTTCACATTTGATCCTCAATCTCTGCAGCTCCAGGTGTGCTTTTATATCTTAGATGGATATAAGGCAGCCTGGCTTTCTGCTCAGTTTCAGGGTATTTTGTGTGATGTTTTCTTCATTTCTACAGCACTGAATACACCCTCTTGCCACCAGCAGTAGTTGTACCTTCACAGCTCAGGGATCTGGGCATTGAATATTAAGGATTTCAGCAGAAGCCCCCATGCACCTCTATATTGCAAACAATTGCTTCCCGGGAGCCAGACTGCTGTAGCCAAGAAACAGTTAATTGTTGCTTATTTTATTTACATGATCAAATTTAATCTCTTGTTTTACTGTTCAGAAGAGCTCTATAAATCTCATGTGACCCCACGGGACTTACCCAGCTCCCGAATTTCCCAAACCTTTCCCCTGCAGATTGTATCACACAACCTGTTTCAACATATCCATCCTCCTTAGTGAGAACAAGAACTGCAGGAGGGGGAAAGGGGCAGCTCTTTCGAAGTGTTTTAAATTCTGTCCTTTCAAACCCAGCACCTGTGGGTTGATAAGATTCAACCAATAATAATGCAAGTGTAGGACCTGGGGAAGGAACAACATTCCCATAAGGAGCTGGAAAACTTTCTACTCCCAAGCACAAATTGAAAGGGAAAGGTTAGAAGCCAAATCAGACCATCTTGCATGCCCTTGCAGGCCTTAATTCCTTCACAAACATGTGCAAACTCAATACAAAGAACTAGCTAAATAAAAATCCCCATGCAGAGAGAAAGATTTTGATCCTCTGTTAAAACAGTTTGAGCGGAAAGGATTTTGCAGCCTCTCTGTTAATCTGCTGATCACGTGGCTGAAAGCGATGCCCTTGAGGCACTATCAAGCCTGTTGTTGAATTGATTGGTCAATAAAAAAAGAAAGGAGGAAAAAAAAAGACTAGAAGTTGTGCTCTTGTATTAGTACAGCTAAATCCTTGCCCGCAAGTCTGGGTAATCTTCACTGGATGAATGTGCTGGGGTTTTTCTCATCAGCCTGTAAAGGCTGAAATGGACTTCTGAAGAAAGAGAGGTTTCTAAATCAGCCTTCTTCGAATTTGTATTACTGATTCCTGGAAAATGAGTAGCAGCCAGGAATTAGTTGTAGGTGTGAATCAGAAAGCAGCAGGGGCCTTTGAAAATAAGTGAATAAGTTTTCCATATCCGTGGGCTGCTATTATGCATTCCTGTGGCTAATATAGTTTGTTACTTAGCCTAGAAATGTCAGATGCTTTCAATATTTGACTTGTACAACTCTAAGGGTGCTGTAAGCATTCACTGTATCCACCTCACATGGTAGTTCCCAATTTATTGGTTTTGATACAAGTATTCACCAGTAGACAATGGTGGATATGACCCAAGGATCTTCCCATTTAATCCTCCAGGTGTGCCCAGTGAAGGAAGCACAGACCTTCTCCCTTCTCTGAACAGCAGTTTCAGCACTGCAGGGTTTTGGGAATAGGTCTGGACTGGTCAAGGGTACAGCTTCCCTTCAGGGAGATGAGCTGTTTAACAGCAGGATTTTTTGTTATTGTGACTCTGTAAAAAAAGCCTTGAATTAATAAAATTTAAACTTGTAAAAGGTTTAGTGGTCTAAAATTGGGCTCCCAGCCCTTTTTGTTACATAAACTGCCTTTAAAAAAGATACTCTGCTGTGTCCTTAAACTGTGCCTGCTGCATTTTATGTACTCACACGTCTATCTGTGTGTCACCTGTGTATAAACAGAGAAGGAGGGGAGTTAAAAACTAAGTAAGGTCCCTTCTTTTTATAACATGGCTGTAGCTATTTCTTTTTTTCTTGAAAGGAGGTAAGCTTTTCAAAGTTCATGAACTCTTCTTCAGCTTTAAATCCTACTTCCACAGTTTAAGTTCGTAGCAGAGACCATGACACAAAGTAGAGGAAAGAGGAGCCAGGGGTAGGAAGTGGCAGAAAGTGAACCCTGAGCCAAAACCATGGCAAGGCACGAGACATCCTTGGGGGACACTCAGAGCATCCTCAGAAAGGTCAACCTTTTTCTTTTTGTTTTGCTTGTTCATTTTTAAAGCTCCTTTGCCCCAGAGAAAACCCACTGGCCATAGTGAGGAGGTGAAGGAAGACTCATTTTGGATAGCAGTTCCTCGAGGTGATGGGCTTTGACTCAGGCTTGCAACCTCTTGTGCCTTTGCTATTTTAGTGATAGTGTTGCATCTTGACATGACAGCGCCCTCAGCACAGATGGCTGCATGCACAAGGACAAAAAGCCCAAGCTGGGAAGTTCCCTTCCTTCTTGCTACCTGCTTCAGATGCTGTATGATATAACAAACAGAAGGCTGGGTAGACAGAACATGAATAATCAGTGATAACCAAGAATCCCAGAGACAATGATCTTAAATATTAATTTCTTAAATATCTCTTTTTGCTGTCCCTTATAGCTGAAAAAATCGTCCTTCAGTTAAAAATCCCATTCTACAAATAACATCATCAGCCCAGTTTCATAATGCTTATATTTTGTCAGCTGCTGATTTGACTCTGACGACTTAGTTAAAGAAGATTTCTGCTAAAAATATATCAGCCCACTGCTTGAAATGCTTTTACCACCAGGCAGAAATGAAAGGAAAGGATGAGTATTATAAACATAATGAATAGCTTTGTTTACCGCAAATACACGTCAAGAGGGGAAATGTTATCTATTTACATTCCTGATGCCCTCATGATTGCAGTGTATTTTACTCGCCTATTAAAATGTTTATATTTAGCATTAATTGATTTTTTTTCATTTCTGTTGAAGGTCCTTACTGGTGTTACACAGCTCAGGGTTAGGGGTAGGTGTGAGTCCTGGGCTGCAGAGAAATCTTGCAAATGCAAACCATGCAGAAAGAAGTGAAATGTCAGCTGAGTGTGCTGACAGCCTGTAACAAGCAAACCATCAGGGGAACACCTTATTCCTGTCTATCACTTTGAAATCAAAGTTTTGACAACATTGATGCTGACAGGGTTAACTGTGTCACTGCCAATCTTTTACATTAAAATATGCAGTTATTGTTCTTTCACCACAAAATGCTTTTCCATATTTTTCCCTTCTATCAAAATCAGCAGCCATTCCACACTAAGCTTGTGCTACTTAAGCTAAATGTGCTACTTAAACTCTCAGCTTGTTTCATCCAGTCCTAGAAGTATCAGAACTAGTAAAGATGGGATAGCACCCATTTTTAACATACAAATAAAGAACCTCACATCTGTTCCAACTGTGAAGTTATTCATTGTTACGTTCAATTAACTTTTTAAAAAAATCACTTTCAAATTAAATAAAGTTACAAAATTTCCTCCTGACTTGCAGAGTTCCATAAACTGTGGCAGAAATTAGCTCTGCTTTGTGACAGGCCAATGCAAATGTGCTCCCTTTTCTTACTGTAATACTCGTGGGTTTCCTTTCTATCATCCATTTAGCCTAAAAATACCTTTTGCAGTTTGTGGGTTTCCTTTCATCATCCATTTAGCCTAAAAAAATTCTTTTTCCAGTTTGAGAGTTTCCTTTCTATCATCCATTTAGCCTAAAAAAAAAAAATCCTTCTTCAATTTGCGGGTTTCCTTTTCATCATGCATGTAGTCTAAAAATGTCTTTCTTCAGTTGTCAGGCTGCCTTCTTGGATCATTATAAGAAATTTGAGGATGATCTCTACTGGTTTGCATTTGCTGCCATTGATTTGATCTGTGTGTAATACAAGAGTGTGGAACTCTTCTGACGTTTTGCACTGACTTTGCAGAGGCAGAGAAGATGCAGGAAAGGTTGAGGCAATGTGGAGCAAGGAGGTCTTTTGAACAACTACTCATTTAATGCTCTGTTGCAGAAACTCAAGTCCCTTTCTCTGCTGCCACTGCGGCTGCTCCTCTTGGTTTGTGAAGGCATAAAAGGAGACTCTTCACCCACGGATCATTATGGTTTGGAATGCTGAGGGGTGATGATTAACTTAAATCAGGAGATCTGGAAGAGGTCTGGATGTGTATATGGAGTGGGGGCTGGACCAGGAGCTCTGGCACTCTTGAGAAGACTGTGCAGAGAGAACAGTTTCTTTCTACAAACCTAGGAACAGGCCTTGCAGCAGGCCTTGTGGAGCCTGGTGGGAATGCCCCAGGAAAATTAGCCATGCTGTTTTCTTATTCCTTGCTGTGTCTTGAAACCCTCAATAAATGTTTTGCAATACTTCCATTTTATATTTCTATTCCATCTCAGAGAAGCAGAAGGGAGCAAGGTAGAGCCCCAGAAAAATCTGGCAGAAAATCATTTAAGATGCCAAGCACTTCTATTTGGTGTTTCCACACTCACACCTGCCCCTCCACACACTGCTGGCCTCTCCCAGCACCATCGTCACCGTCTCGTAGCTCCACCTGAAATTCTGACCCCACTATGGTAGTGGTGACACTTCCTCCAACTTGAAATGGGGCGTGACTTTCACCACTAGGCTCTAAAATTGGCCATTAATCAGATTTAGTGGCTTAGGAGCACTGTAAAGAAACCCAGGTTGGAATCAAATTGAAGAGAAGCTTGTCATTGCTGGAGTGATGGCCAGTGAATATTTTGGAGACATGTATGGAAATCATGACACAGTTAGAAATCTCATTCTCCAGCTAGGCAGATGCCTTTAGTTTTTCTCCAAGATTATGGCTTCAGAATGCAAACAGCTTTGTCACAAATCAAGATGTTTTCTTTAATCCTCTCTCTAATACCTGGATTTCTTGTTCTGAGCCATCAAGATCCAGCTATGTGAATGGCAAGTGAGGTTGTAGGATATTTTGGAGCAGGTATCTCCTGGAAGGATGGGGAAGCACTAAGCCCTTTGAGCAAAGTCCATCCCCTCATTTAAGATACTCTGTGAAACGCCAGCCACCCTTTTCCAAAGAAGACTAATTCAAATGGAACTGGCATTACCAAGAGCTGGTAGGATGACAAATAGTCTGCCTACAAGGAAAGGACTAACAGATCTCATCTTTCACATCATAAGAAATGCTGGGAAAGGTTACAAGTCCTGTTTCTGTACCTCAGAGAGAGAGAAGGAGAGAGAAGGAAAGAAGAGAAACTATTTAAGCCACAGGACAGCGCCCAGCACAGGAACAAGCTGCTGCTTCCTAGCTGGGAATCAATTCAGGCTAGAAGTAAAATGTTTTCCAGGTATTGGAGAAGTGAGGGTCTGGACTCAGAGCTAGGAGGAACACAATAAGTTTAGCGATTCTTAGGACATAGCTTGTTAAATTATAAATTAAGCTACATGAGACAGGGAGCTGCAATAACAGGGAATTTGATTCACAGCAACCTGTTCTGTCCAGGTCTCTGCTATGTGCTGCCAGTAGATGTGGTGCCCACTCCCCCTAAGAAGGTTTCTCTCTTCACCCTCCACCTCTCTGCCTGGTTGCTCTCCCAGATAAACAGAACAAACATTTTTGCCTTGAATGTTTTTCTGTTTCTGTGGGAAAGGGAAAAAAAAAAAAAAGGAAAAATGTAAAAATGTGTGGGTACATAGGTGTAAAAATGACTGCAAAGAGATAACACTTTGAGAGGTTTGTTTTCTTCTTGCAGTAAAAGGGATAGAAAGTCAAGTTTTTATTACTCTGAGGTGACATTGTTACAAAATGGCTGGTCTGTGCTTTTATGTATTTTTGGTGTGGGAGCCTGGTGCAGCGGCAGGGCAGGAGTGTGTTGGAGGAGAAGCCATGTTGTCTGACAGCCGACAGGATAACGCTGACCTGCCTTGTATTGGGGTGGAGTGTAAGAGGTGCAGTGGGACCATGTGACAGGATGCTCACCAGCATTCATCCCAAAGTCCCAGGTGTCCTGGATGCCAGGCAAGGTGCTGGTCCATGCCCTGAAACACCTGCAATTTAAGTAGGACAAAGCAAGGGCAAGATAGGAAGAAAGAGAAGGATTTTATCTGTGTTGTGTGGATGGGAAACAGATTCAGTTGTTAAACATGGACAAGCAGTCCCATCAGAGGGTATCCAAGACACCTGCACGGTGCTGATGGATAGAGCCAGCAGCAGGAAACCAAACACCTGCAGTATCTCACACAGCTCTAGGGATCTGTCTTCAGGCAAGGCAAGCAAGCCCTGAGAGTAAAATAAGTTGCCTAAGGTGATGCAGGAAGACAGGAACAAACTAGGAATTGCCTGCCTCTCCTGAATTCATTTGCAAGATCTCAGTGCCTGTCTTGTCCAAAGTCACTCCCTGACAAGCCCTCACCAGTAGGCATTACTCTTTACTGAATATCAAGCAAGAATTCGGATTGAAATTGGTTATTATCACTATACTCTGTCAGCCTGGGCTGTGGAAGTGGGCCCAAAGGCTTAAAGCAAAGCACTGGGACAGCAGCAGGGGAGAGATGAGGTGTCTGTGCCTTGGGTTAAGGCTGACAGACCCTACAGAAACACAGCTCCAGATTTTTGGCTTAATCTGTAACACAAATGTTAAAAAAGGTGTTTTTTTTGAAATGAGAACTTTGCTGAAAATCTTGTGGATAAATTAGATCCATGCAATAGGGTGTGCTGGAGAATTGATGTGAACAGCATCAAATACATATTTCAAATATATTTAGAAATTAAATTACAATTCCAACTGATTTTCCATTGTTACATTTTATGCAACAGTGTAATATGTTCAAATAGGATTTTTCATAACAAAATTATTTGATTTCTTCTCCAAGTGCTTTCAGATCAGTTTAAATACAGTAAGAGTGAAAACAGGGCATGTTTAGTTGTAGACAGTATTAACTGTGGTAAGCTCTGTGTCAAAGAAGATGGAGATGACAGAAGTCGGAAGAGTTGGAGCTTGTGAGGGCTGTTGCTGAGAGCCCACAATCTATAAAAATCTGTGTTCCCAGCTCCCATCAATTTCTCACCAGCTGTTGCCTGTCACACCGACTGTGGGCAGCGCACACATGACTTTCCTGGCTTTCCATTGGGATCTGCCTTCCAACACTTCATCCTCAACACATCTTCAGGGGGAACATGCTGGTGTCAGTAACACACACAGGTAATGGTTTCTAAGCATCCTTTTCCAGCAGGTTCACACTTTTCATGTCATTTCATTCCCTGCTGGTTTTATCAGGCAGTTCCTGGTCTAAATTGGGCTTTGGGGTTAATGCCAGTGCATTTTCTATGATCCAGCTGCCAGAAGCCCCTGTAGGGAAGGCTTGTGAAGGTGGTAAAAGGCATAGCCAATGTGCTGGACAGGTGAGCTGTAGAGAGCTCCCCACAGGGCAGTGGTAGCTGTTGAGGAGGTCCAGCAGGATAAAGGATGTGTCCTGTGACAGGAGGATCCTACATAGCCCTAGAGCTGCCTCGTGCCTGATCCCATAGAGGCTGAACACCCCTTGGATGGCACATGGGAAGCCAAATGAGGGGCAACACTGGGGATCAAGGATGACCCCCTTCATCTGTAGCTGCACTTCATCTCCCCCTTTGACAGTGTTTCTTTTTCTACCAACAGCCAGCCAATAGCAGCAACCCAAATTCCACCTTTAAATGGCCCAACATCCATCCTGAGACACTTGATTCAAAGTCTCTCCTCAGGTTTTTTGTGGCTCTACAAACACCTCACCACCACAGTAATGCTTTCAATCCTACAAGAAAGAGGCACAAAGAGTGGGATTGAACCAGCTCTGACTTTTTTAGTAAAATACGCCAATGCAGTCATCTTCTGGCTACAAATATTCATGGGAAGAGTAGCTTTAATAACAGGGAGAGTGCTTAAAAAAGAACATTTTATTGCTGTGTTGCCTTCACCCCAGTAAATTGCAGCATTTTCATTTTCCTGTATTTATTGCATTGAAGTGTTTATATCCCTGCGAAGCAAATATTTGCTTTCAAAGGTCACTCACTGTATCTCTCTTCCTCTGGGGATAGACATAGATCTCTCTGAGCCTTCAGTATTACTCCATATGGATTATATAATGTTCTTGCTAAAGGATTCCTTACTGCATCTTGGCACTACTGAAATAGCAGATGCAGACTTCAAAGTTTAATAGGAAAGGCAATGCCTTTCCATTAGCCAGTCTCTCTTTGTGTTTCTCTCTCACGTTCAGTCTGTTGTGCTTCTGTACGAGCACTGGCACAAGGTACGAGACTGTCTGCAGGGAATTTGATGTAAATGACCCAAGTGCCTGGAGTTACTTGCATTGTGGAGGAGACACAGAGCACAGCCTGGAACATGCTGTACACAGTATTTTGTAGCGATGTTTGGGCTTTTTTCTCCTTTTCAAAGAGCACCGTGGATGTTTGTGTGTGAACCCAGAGGATTTGGAAAAACCAAGGTCCTTGTAAAATTTTGAAGCTGATTTGTATAAGAAAATACTGAAAGTATAAACACAAATTGAGTGAATGTAGGGTCTGTAACTTCTGTAGCAACCCCCTTTTTTTTAAAAAATCAAAGCTTTAGTTCAAAAGAGCTTAACATATTGCATCCCCACTTTGGTCTTCTGGTCCATCATCTCTGCAGGGACCATAGATAAAATAAAATGTAGTTTAAATTAAAAGTACAGAGTACACTTTGGAGAGTTTATTCCAGTTATATTAGAGGTTCCTAAGGCAGTTGTAGGATTTTGATACTTGGTTCAAATTAACTTGAATGAGAACAGAATGCAAAATATCAACTAGTACCAAAAATGTAAATTATGCAAGGAATTTGCATAAATTTGCATATTACCCCAAGTCCTCAGTACTATCTTAGGCCTTTTTCTGTTCTACTTAAACAAGAGCAGGTTTCCGTGGGCCTGAGCCAGACCTTATGCTTTTGAAAGTCAGTCTAGTATCAATAAGAGCAAATTCATTAAGCTTTTACTTGACCATTCCTGTAGTCATTAATTTTCAATGTTTTAAAACATCAGGAGTTTTAAATAAAAGCTTTTTATAGGCATTCCTAAGAACCATAGAGGGGGAAATTTTAATTTGTACATTAAAAGCAATAATTCCCTTTAAAATGTAATTCTCTCTCTACAGGATTTTTATTGATAATAGGGTTTGTTGTTGGAAATTCATGACACTGGAATGGCATTTCAGCCTAAACAGGACTTTTCAAGGAAAATCCTATCTCTAATCTGTCCTATTCTACATTATAAATCGCAAAATCTGAAAAAAAAATTTAAACTCATTCCCTGCCATCTACAAAATATATGTAGTTTATCACACTGTGTGCAAATCAGTAACCTTTGTTGATTCTTGGGCACCGTTTTCTATTAAATAAAGTTGAATCAGCACAGCTGCAGGGTACTTCTGTTTATGACTAAAACTTGATGTAAAATTACTTGTCTGGAAGAATGCTTTTTGCTATTTCTCAATCCATTCTAAGTGCTTTACAAATACCAAACAATCTCAATAAACCTGTCAAGTTCGATCACTTGCTGCACAACATCTCTCTGGTTACAAGCTCTGACACTTTTTTTAGCTTGATGCAAAATAAGATGCGTCTGTCACTAAGATGCCAACTGGTGGTTCTAACAAACCAAGAAGGGTAACTGACAAAAACCTCATGAGCATGGAGTGATGGGACAAGGGACAATGGCTTCAAACTGATAAGCAGTAGGTTTAGATTAAGTGTTAGGAAGAAATTCTTGACTATGAGCATGGTGAGTAACTGGAACAGGCTGTCCAGAGAAGCTGTGGATGCCCCATCCCTGGAAGTGTTCAAGGTCAGGTTGGATGGAACTCTGACCAATCTGGTCTAGTGAAAGGTGTCCCTGTCCATGGCAGGGGGTTGGAATGAGATGATCTTTAAGGAACCTTCCAACCCAAACCATTCTGTGCTTCTGTGAAAGTCTCTCCAAGTTGTTTCTTATTTTTTTGCACCACCCATCACCAGCACTGACTCATGATCAAAAAAATTGTAAGGAAAACATCAAAAGTCAGGCTGGAATCTACCTGAGAATGGAATTTTCTGTGAAGTTTTATTTACCTGCAGAGACTGACCAACAGACAATAAATAAATAAATTGCTGTTGTCAATAGAAGCTCTCATGTTACCCCCACTCACTTACAGGTCTGTAATTATTCAGCTCACACTGGATATGCTTAGAAAAATGAACCAAAATTCCCTGTTAGCATCCCACCCTCTCACTGATGCATCACCTCCCACTTTACAGCTAGTGAGATGATACCAACAGACACAGCACAGAACCACTTTCCTGCTCCTCAACATCTACATCTATTTACCGATTAGATCAGTCCCAAAGCCCTAAACAAATTGTCCTGATTTTTGCTAAAGCCTGGTGCTACTATTCTGCCAGCACAAGTGTAGTGAGGTGTACAGGCAAAGGAGAATATTGTAACTAGATGCTTGAAAACTAGGTCCACAGACTTAATCTTGGTGTTCTGGTACAAAGGCTATGCCAGAAATATTTCAGGTCTGGGTTATGCCTCAATCTGGGAAAAAAAAAACCTGAACAATTTGTGAAGCAGTGACCAGTGCTAGAGCCCGCCTGTGCCAAGTGGGACAGGAGTTTGGAGCATGGTTCTTTACTGAAATAGCTTCTTTTTATCCCACCTGAGCATGCTCCATTTGCTGGCCAGGAGCAGTGTCTTCCTGGAGCTGTGTGCCACGAAGGGTGCCACCAGCACAGCAGCAGGGTGGGAAGGCTGGGGTGGCCTTGAGAGTATCCCCACACTTTCACATGCTCTTCCAGAAGAGAGCAGTTCCCGGTTTATCTTTTCCTCCTAAATATCCAAGTGCACCATTTACTTGTAAAGCTCATTTCCTGCTGTTTGTGAGCATCCTTGAAGTGTCCGATATCAGCCAGAGTATTAGCCATGAAATTAAGCTCTGCCTTGGCATCAGCCAGGGCTGCAGATGAGTTGCCTAAGCTTGGTCCTTCACACTGCTGTGACCACACAGCTGGCAGGAGCAGGTGGCCTCCTTCTCCAGCAGACATTTGGGCTCCTGTACATGGTGTGACCCATCACAAAATGTCAGCCTCCCTCTGACAAGGATGTGGCAATGTGCTCAGTGATGAAAGTAGAATGTCGTGCCAGTAGCTGCAGGGCTGACTCCTCGAGATAGATTTCTTCCTGCTGTAGCTTCAAAGAAGAAAAGCAACCATGAGAAAGGGCACGGCTAATGTGAAGGCATGAAGGTCACATATTCCCTCTCAGATAAGAAAAGCAGCAAATCTGTTGTTGAAGCTGCAGAGGAAATGCAAGGAGCTATCTGCTTTCCTTACACCTTTCTAAGCAAATAGGGTGTGATCCAGGAAATACTGCTGCCACCCAGCTGTACCTGCTCAGCTCTTACTCCTGATGTCCTGATGGAGAGCACCATCAAAGAGAGGAATGATTTCATCTCTAATATATAGTAACTTCCATTTAAACAGAGTTGTTATTGCTAAAATTTTAGAGCCAAGCTCTGCCCTGACTTATCTTGTTTCATAAAGGCTGCACATATCGCAAAAATGGAACAGAAAACAGCCCCCGGGATCCTGCCTTCTTTAGAGCAGTTTTGCTGAAAGAGGATGCTTTTGTCCTCTTTCTGTAATTGAGCACGATGGCATCTGCTTTATGGCTGTTTACATGCAGTCCCCCTCAACTTCCCCACCTCCTCTGCACCTGCAATTAGGTTTTCCTGCAATGAACAAATCTAACAGTCAGTGAACAGTAATTTGCAATGTGCCATACTTGAATCAAGCAAAGAAATAAGCCGGTGTTGTTGTTATAAAGACCTGACAGATGGTAGGAGGGCCCGCCTTTCTTAATCAAGTCATGCTCAGTAATCAGAGATAGCTTGAATTTGTAGCAAAAAAGAAACCCTACCAAAACAAGGATTAATGGGCTGCATCCTGACCTCTGGTTAGGACCAGCTCAGGGGTGTCCTTCTGCATCAAGAGGGATAACTAAGATCAGAATCTGACCCACTTTGTGGAGAAGTTGAAAATAAGTTATGTCCTACCCTCACTTCCCCCAAAATGAAGGATTCTCCCAGGGAGACTTCTCCCAGTCTAGCTGCAAATATCATTTCATAGTCTGAACTATAGTATGGTAGACAAGTCATTAACCAATGAAAATCTGCAAAGTTTCATAGTCTATAATTTAATTGCAAATGTGTTAGCTGAGCATCCAGCCCTCCAAGCAATGCAGCTGACACACAGGACATGAGGGGCATAGGCTTGACCTTGACCTCCTTCACATTAAGCTTTTTAATTCTAGAGAAGAATGAATGTGTTTCAAGACTGTTTCTGGCAGCAAATAATATCTCCTGAGTGTCCAGCTTCTGTATGAATTGCACTTGAAAAGTTAAGAAAAAAGGAAAGATTTGCTCTCAACTATGCAGGAATTACTATCCAGAATGAGAGTTTGGGTGAGGACAGTGATGTAATAAAAGCCCTTTTGTGGGGCTGACATTTAAGCACGGCTCCTAACTGCACTGTTTCCTTTTTGCTGTCTTCCAGGTTCACAGAGCAGCTGAGTGCAAATCCTGATCTGCGGCATTCCCAAGCACCCCCACAGCTAAAATGGCGGAAGACGCGGATATGCGCAATGAGTTGGAAGAAATGCAGCGGCGTGCCGACCAGCTCGCTGATGAAGTGAGACCAGTAGCTAAACTGGGAACTTGGGGCTGGGTTTGGTGTGAAACACACAGCCAGAAATAGGAGCTGATCCAGCAAAGGATTTCTAGAGCTCTTTTCCATCAGCTTTACACTGAAAGCGGAATTGGAAATTAAATGAGCTGGGGTAAAATTTAATGTCGTGTTTAGTCTAGATTAGGACATTTATTGATCGTCAGTTTGGTTTAGGTATTAGATTGTGCATCAATTTGACTGGCCTCAGAGCAAAAGGCAGCAATTTAATATTTTCTGAGGATTCCTTCAATTTGTCAAACCTATTAAATCTCAGAAGTCACCAGTTATGTTTGTGAAGAGTCTTGGCTGAAAACCACAGGCTTTATTTTTAAAGTGGAACACCTGCGGTTCTGAGCAGCACCGCCGCAGTGTGTGAGCAAGGGGAGCACAAGCCTTGGAGATTGCAGCTGCCTTGAGGTGTGCTGGGAACTGCTGCTGCATTAGCCATCCGTAGAGCTGGAGATAGAGAGATCACCAATGCCCTGCTGATGGCCTGATTTGGAGGGGAGGGAAAGAGTGCAGGAAAAACATCCTGTCAGCATGAGCCTGCACATTAGCGTTGGAAAGCGTAACTTGCCAAATCTTAAGAGTTTTTTCCTGTGTTTTTTCAGTCCCTTGAGAGCACCCGTCGAATGCTGCAGCTTGTTGAAGAGGTAAGGACTTGCATTTTATTTGCACTTCCGTTGTGAGCAAAAGTGATGGAGAGCCTGACACTGGAAGTGTTTTTTTTTAAAACTCACATTGCTAGGGCCTGGCCATGGCTTTATGTGCTGTTGTCCTGCTCATCCCTACCCATCACTAAGGCCATGCAAGACATTGTTCCCTGGTTGCCAAGGCACTGGTTTGGTCATACCTGAGGATCCACTGAGACAGGATTCTGGAGATAAATGAAGAAAACAGCCTCTGAAGGTGACCTGCAGTCAGGGACAAGTGGCTAAGTTTGCTGCAGAGCTCCAGGAGCCTCGTGCCAGCACCACTTTCATGTCCTTGGCATAACACTGCAAGAGGGGAAGGTGAGAAGGGCCCTTGATCCATTTTCCCAGTCTGCTTTAAATACTTCCCTCTCCATAAACCCTTGCAGCTATTTATAGAACATTGGTCAGCACAGTATTTAAATGCTATTTCTTCATGTATCTCTGAAATATTTATCAGGATTTCAAGGCTCACGAGATGTCCTAGATTGACCACATTGGAACAGAGAGTTCTCTGATTTTCCATGGTGCTAAGGAAGGGGACCCCAGCTTGGTCCTCACAGATAATACCTGCCTGGAGGGAAAAAAAACAATTCAGTCAGGCTGTATTTCACCCTCTCCACAATAAGGGGTTTAAAAGTTGAAAAATCTCAACTCAGTTTAGTTTTGAGTGTTCAACCATCAGGTGGTGGAAAACTTTCCTGCCGCCTGACAGGACGTATTATTTTCAGACACCATGCAAGCCCTGGTGCTGGAGCTGGTGACATTTTTAATCAGGGTCATCAGCACTGACAGTCCCAGTACTCCTGACAACCAGAGGAGTTTCCAGCAGAGACAACGGGAAGAAAATTACATCAGGTCCCATGTTCAGGAACAAGCACAACCTCAGCCGTAGGCTTTATGGCCTTGAAATCAATCACCACTGTGAAGATCAATGGAGTCCAGTGGAGACAAAATTAAATTTCCATGTACAGACAGACAGATGGGTCACTGAGCATAGCCAGCATCACTTCTCCTCCACAAACACTTTAGATTGGGGCCTGTTGCAGGCAAAACATGCTCTTGTCTCACGAGCAATCTGTCCCTTTTTGCTGCTCAGTTCCCTGGACATGCCATTCCTAACCACCACTTTACGTCAACTCTGTGCTGGATGCAGCTCCTGCTGAAATCAATTCAACAATGTGGAAGAGAGTCTCATATGAATACCCTCACAAGAGAAGACAGGAGAGCCTGCTGCCCCAAAATGCCTGGAATCTAAATAGACAAGGCAGATGATGAGTGGGAAGAAGGAGAGGCGCAGGAAAGGGAAGTGATTTGCTCGGGGCCAAGCCATCAGTAAATATCAGCCCTGCCTCTCCTGAGCCGTATTTGTGCGGCCTATGCACTGCTTGAGTCTTCCTAACATATTGAACCAGCATATTGTGAATGCCACTGGAATTTCAGTATTAAATCACAGCAAATGGCAAAGTGGGAGGAGAACTGGGACTGCTGAATTTACCAATGAATTTATGTAGGTCTGTAGTGCTTCTTGGAAGAGCTCAGCATCTCTGGATCTGGCATTTATTCAGATGCCACAATATCTTCCTATCCAAACAGAGAAGTTGCTAAAACTAGCACTGAGTAGTCAAGGGAGTTCTTCTAAAATGAGGTGAATATTATTTTCACTAAAGTGACTACAGGAGACCTTTAAAATTCTTTTGTGGCCTAACCAGCTGGTTGATTATTCCCATCCCCTTTCCTAGGTACTTTTTAAAAAAATGCAGCATTCAGGGAGTGAGAGATTTTATACCGAAAAGACAAATGGTGAGAGTATTTGAAATTGAACTGGCACTGCTCTGATTTAATAAACCCCAAATATCCAATTAGACTTCCTCACTTAGAAGAACCTGTCTAGCGGGTAGAGATAGGAAATACTCAGGGAGAGAATGCTTTTTACTCTGTTTTCTTCATACAGCAAATCTGTTATTCCTTTCTTAAAGAAAAGGATGCCTCTGTGTTTAAGCATTATTACTGTGCACATTTGTATGGATTGCTGTCATGATACTGGGGAAATAGAACATAAACAGACTGACTGGACTCCATCCTAGAGATAGAAGAGTGCTGTCCATCCAAAGAAGCCCTGCAGCCATGTAAGGCCTAATTGCAGGCCATAGCCTGCAGACATGTGCCCAAAGGACCCACCCTACTTGCCCCAGACTGTTCAGGGTTCGGAGATGAAGCCGTGATGCTATGGGCAAGGAAATCCAAGGATGTTATTGTTTCTTGGTTTTGTAACTCAGCTTTGCAAGTAGCTGATTTTTCCAGCCCTGGCACAACAAGGGAAGCAAGAAGTGTTACAAAAGCAGCCACAGCTTTGCCCCAAGGCGTCTCCGTACTGGAATGGCAGATTCCAAAACCCAGTTTGCTCCATGGTGCCCATCATGCCCAGGCAGTGTGGTTAATCTGCACTGACCAGTGCTCTTTTGAGCCACTCAGTGCTATAAATACCTGTATTTTATGATGATGCTATGCAATGTTTGGGCCAAAACATAAAATAAAAATGAAGTGAGGCAGAACAAGTGAGGCTAAATACAGTTTGTAGCTGACCTTCCTTTCAGGTTGGAGCTTTTTACCTCTGAGCAACATTATGCAATGCAGAATATCACGTGCAGGGAGAAAAGCTGGGAGTTTGCTCCCATCTCTCAATGCCACCACCATGGCCTTTAAGGAAAATCAATTGTGGTAGTATGGGGAAAAAAAGATGTTTTGTAGCTATGAAGCAGCGAGATAAAAATAACAAGATCGTAGTGGTAAAAGCTGAGAAGAAAGCACTTAGGAATGTACAGACAAAAGGGCTGTTTTGTACATTTAAATCCAGGCAAGACTATCTTCTCTTATGTGAGGTGAGAGTGAAGTATCAAAGGTGAAATGTTGAGCTATAAATGTTTGACAACTGATGCTGCCCTATGCAGGGAATGTACTCTGAACACACAGAATGCCATTTTACCATCTGTGAGTTTACCCTGACATTTATTATCACAGCCAAATGCTCCATAGTCTGAAAAACAGAAGAAAAAGTGCTCTGTTGATTTAGAATTTGGCCCAAACCTTGTCAAAGCTGATTTGAAAAACCCTTTTGGTTTCATTAGACCTATTGGAACTATTGAACAATTGGAACAGTTCTCCTCAGAAGTGTCTTAACCAGTGTAATTCCACATATCTGGCACAAGGGAACGTGATCCATAATTCTGATCTCACTACTTCCAATGCAGGATCAGACCCCTTTGTGTGTGTTAACCTGGGGGGTAGCAGATTCACGTGGGCTGAGGATCTGATTTACCAGGCAGAGCAGCAGTGTGTGACTTTAATCAGGGAGACATCAGAGTGTTAACTGGGTGACAGGGAACCTGGAGCAGGAGCTGAGCAAATTTTTTACTACGGATGACTAAAAAATGTTTCTTTGACCACATTTTTGTCTTTAGCGTGTTGACAGTTCTCTTTAGTGTCTATGGGAACTGCTAGCAATGTCAGCCTGTCCTAGTATGTAATTGTCTGTATTAATTTATTCAAAGCAAACTCTATAATTTTTGATTAAAGCAAAATTCTTCATTGAAGTGGAAGTTTATGTGTTCTTCACATAACTAAGAGTGTATATATGTTTTTCAGGATATCTCCTGAAATGCAGGGGAAGTGATTTCCAGAATTTGGATTCTCTATCTGATACATCATCCCCTTACAGTGTTAGGAAAATCTTCCCTCAGGCTAAACCAAAATTTGAGTAGCTGCATTTGGTAGCATAGAACCCAACACACTGTGTTCCTGGAGGGACTGATGAGCCCTTTGAGAAGTCATTCCAATTGTCTTCTCACTTTACTTTCCATCTTGGGAAATTAAGTTCTGTAACAGCAATAACAAGAAATGATACAGCAATGCAATTCCCCTCCAAAGTGCTAGGCAAATTTTAGTGAATGTTTTGTTGCTAGCTTGCTTTGAGTGAAACTCTCATAAAAAAAAAAAAAAACAACCAACCGACCCAAATTAAAAACAAACAAAGTTTTAAAAAGCTATTACAGAAAACTAAGGATAATGTCTATTAAAGCCTCCAAAGGGGCTGCCAGTTACGCTGTTAAGTTGGCTTCACTGAAACACTGACAAACTAGAGTATCTATAAGTTGAATTAAGCCCAGAGGTTTAAAATCATATGTTCTGGTTCTTTGATTAATACCTTTGCCAGTGGCCAAATGGAAAACCTGGGCATATGCTTCATATAAATGATGCAGAACCCAAACCAGTACTGCTTGTTCATTTGCATTTATTCAAGCATTGGAGCCTGGATGAAAGATCGAAGGACATAAACTTTCCTAAAATGTATGGGGTCTGTTTCACCTAATGTGATACATTTTTAAGTTGGAAGTGTTGGCCTCCTGCACTAAAGGGTCATCTCACATGCAAAATTATTATATATATTATATATTTCACCATCTGCAGAATACCTGCATTATGGATAAACAGAGGAACTCCAGGGTTGCCAGTTTAATGCCTCAACATAAGCAATTCATGCTGTGGCATTTTCTTCTAAAGGACAAGAATGTGACAGGTTGGCTGTGCCATGGCAAAATCCAGCAGTCCAAATTCTCCTCTCAAGTTCAATGAGAAGGCAAGGAGAGTCAGAAGTTGTTCTCAAAAGAGATGGCTGTTACAGATTAAAGAGCTGGATGAAAATGGCATGTGCTCTATGAACTCTGTAGGGTGCTGTGAAAGAAGCATTTTCCATCTCTCTGGCCTCACCTAGCCTAAGTATTTCACCTTTTTGAGAATCCTTATGTTGCTGCAAACTGAACAAGATTGCTTGTACAAGGACTGGAGGGTCTGAAGAAATTCCTCCATTGCACAGGAAGGAAGAAACACTCTAACCCTTGTCAAGGTGGAACTTTAGCACAGAATCTCACACCATGATGGACCCCATGAGTTCTACCCATTCATGGCTCCCCACACAGGATATCACTGATGTTGGTGGATATGTGTGGGAATCCTTCCTGAGCCCTCAGGACCAGACAAAGCCAAGCACAGTCACTGGGCCCATGATGATGAGAGTCTGTCATCAAGGATTCAGGGTCAGAGGCTGTAAAACCTGTGCTTCTGGACTGGCACTTCACAGGAGAGCTTTCAACACCTCCTCTTACACACTGTCCCAGCAACCAGCTCGAGTAACACCTGCTCCACTGAGACCAAGGGGAGTTTCTGTGATACTTCTACAGCAGGAAATGCCAGTGTCTGTGTGCCCCCCAAATACACTTGTTGGGCACATTTCTTCCTCTTTATTCTGTTAATCATCTTTCCAGGGATGCCTCAGTCTATTGTCACTGGGGGGTCAGTCACTGAGTGTTTCTCTCCTGCTCAGATATCTGGATGATGAACACGCTTTCAGAATAGTTCTGTCTTACAGACAGGTTTGGGTTTGAGTTATCTAAAATATCAGTTATAATGGAAATACTGAGTTTTTCTAAAAGTCTGGACCTATTTTAAATGCATGAATATGATTTATTTTTTGACTGACTTTACACATTTAATTCTTTATGTGGAAGATCTGAAAATTAATGTTTAATAGAAATTTGGAACAGAAGGAGATTGTCACTTGATGTCTGAATCACTTCTCATCCTTTTCAGTCACCACCTCTTTATTAGCTTCAATATGCTTTGGATTAGACCACAGATGCAGACAAGTTTATTCGCTGCACACCCTTTAATATTTTTACATTTGTGTTAATGCTGTGGCAGGCTGTTAGTAAGAGATACAGTATTGTCTGATAAAATTAAATGGCACTGACAATCAGGTAAATAACAGAAAAATTCACCTCTTTCTCTTTGTGTAAGGATTTGATATGAAATACAAACCATAGGGTCTAATTGATGAGTTCATCTCTCAGCACATGTCTTGTATAAAGGTGATTTGCTTAGATGTCAAACACAGCAAGAAAATAAGGTCAGAGGGTTAAAGAGCAGTAAATATTTCTCAGCCCGATTATGTTTGATTCACCAAAGGCCAACAACTATCACAGCACCAACTAAAGGTTTCTGAGTTCAATATTTGGAAGGGTCCCAGGTCATACTGCAACATATTTACTGAAACACAAGGTGACTCAGGACCCAAGCAGCCTTCTTGTGTTTGCATGAGTATGTTTGTTAAAATCTGGGGTGTGGGGTAAAACCTCCCTGGGTACCAAGAGTACAGAAAGAGACAGTAAAAAACTGTTGCACAAGTGGTGCTTAACAGACCTGCCCCACAGAAAAGATAATTAAAGGTGGTTTCTTTATTCTAAACTGGCAAACCTAAGATAACCCTTGGACCCTAAGTTTCTAAAGGCTGCAAAAATAAAAGCTGGCTGGGATTCAAGTAAATACAGTGTGAACTTGAAGGGAGAGAGAGCAGCAGTGGGTGCCTGGTAGATGGCTGACCTGAGGGCAGCGGGGTGCAGCAGACCATGGGGAGAGGCAGGAGGCATTTTCTGTCCATCTGGCAACTCACACAGGGACTTTTTAAAAAGAGAAAGCAAACCAGCCTGCACACATCTGATGTTTTCCCCAGTTTCTGCAGCAGTGTAGACATTACAGACAAGAATGGGAGTGCAGGGAGAGGCAGAGAAGAGCACAACAGGAGGTTCCTCACATCCCTCTTGAGCTGACCAGGATCCTCTGGAAGTGCAGCAGAGAAGCACCAGCTGCACCAGGCAAACCCTGAGCATGGCAGGGTTGGGCTTGTGGCTGAAGCAGCATGGGCTGTGGGAGTCTGGGAATGCCCAGTGAGTGTGGACAGGGCAGCTGATGGCCAGATATACTCCTCTGCTCCCACAAAAACTGATGAGCAGTGAGCAGGGCAGCTGGCAGGAAGAATAACATGAAGTCCTTGATTTGCCTCCAGGAGTGGGAGGGTGGCTTGAAAAGCAAGAGGGATGGTCAGGACTTCAGTTTTCTGTTTCTGATGTGGCTGTGCAACTGTGGGCATCTCCCTGCCCTCTGCAAAATTGACACCAGCACCACCTTTATCTATTTCACAGAGGCATGCATAGCTTTATGTTCATGGCAGCAAGTAAATTACTGCTGCACATGTCTAGGTAGCTCTGCTGTCAAGCTGTCAGGCCACAGAGGACTTACTTCATCTGTTACTGACATGCAACAGTCAGGAGATCATTCAGGCCATTAATTATTCACAGATGTTATCACTGCTGCAGTGGAGCTGGTTTTCCCTTTGTAATTAAAAAGGAGATAATTTGAGGTGTGATATAGCTCAGTGCCACAGCACCCAGGAACCAGAGACACCTGATCACAACTCAGAGTGATGATAACACATAATAAAAATTGTACCTGTGAAAGGTGCCCTACCACTGGCTTAGGCAGGTGGGAGCTGTGACAGGCTCAGCTTTGCTGCAGCCCTGTAGCCAGCAAAGGCAGTGGTAAGATTCCCACTAAGCTGTGGGAGCAGAGGCAGATTCAGCGTGTGGGTGTTTTGAAAATCCTACCTTCAAGCTCAATTCAAAGTCCATTAATGCTAAAGGTGTCTGTTGACTGTATTAAAACTTGGCTCAAACCCATATCTATTAGATCACTGAGCCAAAAAATATGGCTTAATCCTATTAAATATTAGCCTGCTTTAAACTGGATTTCCTAAGTAGGTAAGCTTTCTGACTTCTGTCAGCAGCAAGAGCTGTGCACAAACCCCTGTGCTGCCTTCCCAAACATGTTTGTGTAGTACCTGTTTTCCCTGGGAATTTCTCCTTTGAAATTAACATCCACCTACAATATCAACACCCCATCCTCCCTTCTCCTGCTTCATTTAACTTGGAGATGAACCTTCTCTTTTTAGAAAATACTCTTGTGTAAAGTGATTATTTTAATCTCAAGGTCTGTGGCTTTGTGCTTTCTGTAGAAGTTTGGTATCTCAGTGAATCCAAAAGGATTTATGGTGCAATGGAGAGTACCTAGTTATTTACGCAGTGTCCAGGCATATAAGGCCTTTGGACTGTGCCATCAGCCCCTTGTCATTCCTTTCACTGTTTTTCTTGTGTCTTCCTATGTCCCATAGCAAGGGCTGAGTGTTCCCTCACTGATCTCTCTTTCTCTCTCTCTCTCTTCTCCCCCTCTCTCTCCTTACCTTGCTACCACTATTGGGATGTAGAGTAAAGATGCTGGTATCAGGACTTTGGTTATGTTGGATGAGCAAGGAGGTAAGTTCAGATTGCTTCAGTAAGGAAGTATAACCCTTCTCAAAGTGCTGTACTGACTGTGTGCAACCCTGGAAATGAGGGACAGAAAATACGTGTGGCTGTGTATGAGAATCCCAAAACCTCTTTGCCTTTAGCTTTGTTGTCCAACAGAGAAAAACGTACAACAGCTGCCTAAGAGTCTGTACTTCCTTTGATCTGCTTCCCATTAATGTCAAAGAAAGCTGCAGGCTGAACTCATCCAAATCACCATTTGATTTCAGCAAGATTTGGGTCAAGATCCAGCTATATGAGAGAAGATTTGCCTCTATAAGTGTAAAATCCAGCATTATTTATGCAGGTGCTATGTAATTTTCCCACTTAAATCACAAGTGAAAGACATGCAATAAATGCATCCCAAGAGAAGGTAAAATGGGTTTAGTTTGTCTAAGATTCAGTTATTTTTTTGTACAATAGTAAGGCAGTGAAAATGACAGAATTTTAACATTAAAAGATATTACACAATCAGCTCATTACAATTGTCCATATAGGAGGTTTCAGGCTTAGACTACCTGTCTGTGGATGACAATGACAAAGACAGAGCCCGATATATTCAATACATTCCAGGAAATTACATTTTTGCCCTTCATAATATTACAAAGAAAAGGTAGCTTTCTCTCCCTCTTAATAAAACTAATAAGTCTTCATTTGCCATAGACTCACAGCCCAGCAAAATGGTGTGTCCAGTAAATCAACAGAGTAGAAATTTCTGCTACTCTCTACCAGACCAGCCCCACAAAGGCCCTTGTTATCATTTACTATGTGGCATGACACAAAATTATTATTAGTAAATGTTTTCTGCAGAGGTAATGCTGTATTACTCTTCAAACCCAGACACTGATAATAAACAAGGGTACGGAATTCTTGGGAAATGGACTGCAGAACCTGACAGGCCCTTTCCAGTTTTAATGTCCCTGCCTCTCTGACACTTTAATGAATGAAAAGTAATAATAGGACCTAAATGGAAAGTACTTTCTTCTATTTGATTTTTTTATGTATGTCTCATTGCTTTCCCCTCACACCCCCCCCTTCAGGGAAAAGAATTTAACTCAACCAAATTTTGTCACATCGATTTTTCTTGACAAGAAAAATATTACAGAAAACATTTTGTTGTCTTCAAAAAATAATGGCAGTAGAAGAACTACCACTGAATACAGAAAACCAAAAATTACTTACGTTGAAACAGATATGGCACCTGTCTAAATAATGTGTTTTGTTTCAGCAGTGGATTATGAAATTGTAATAAATCACAAATATTGTCAAAGTATGTTAATACCCAGCAATGTAATTCACAGGCAGAGCACCAGAAACTTCAGTGGTTCCTGAGAAAGTATGTCTCTGTTCTTTAACTGCTGTATTTCCACAGATTGCTAGGGAGGTTTATTTTGATTTTAATCTTGAATTTTGTTGGGGTTTTTTATTATTATTTTGGAATTCTACTATTGTTAAACCCCCATATTCAAAAGTTTTCTGACTGATTCACTCTATAGCCATGATAGGAAGGAGAATCTGGGTAAGCCAAGGAGCTGAGACTGGACACACGCACCTCTCTGGAGCCCAGGGAGCTCAGAATTAAACCCTTATTGAGAGTGAAACCTGAAATGCTTGTTGTACAGTCAGAGATGCAGGTAGTCAATACCTGCAGGAAAGAATCAGAAGGTTTCGAAGCCTCTTTAAATTGGTTATGGTCATGCCTTAAGTGGTTCAGTAAATTTAGCTTTATGACTATACAGTGTGGGTTTCTCAAGAAAAACAGCCAAATAATGTTACCAACCCTGAAAATACTGTAACCTTGTACTATGCTAAATGTTTAATTAAGTTTTCTGCATTTTAACCATATGTAGGTGCAATAATTGCTAATTTTTTGATTTCATTTTAGCGATAAAGGACTTACACTACTGGGCAAAATACGCTAATGATGACTTTGAACCCTCTGTAATTAGTGCAATGTGTGCAGCTCACGGATGTCTCAGCAGATTATCAGATTAAGGAAATAATTTGCTAACACTGCCATGTGATCTCTTTGCAGCTGACTGCACAAGTCACTTAAGATTATTAGGTGTTAAATATACAGAAAACATGACATTGATCTTTCCAGTGGGCGGCAGGCAGAAGATCTAATCTCCGCACTTGCTTGAAGCTCTATTTCTAGGTTTCCTTACAAAATTGCTTGTTTTGAAGTTAAACAGACCTTACATGGAAAAGCCTTTCTGAGCCAATTCAACCCAAATACTGCAGAGCAGAACTGATTTTCTGGTATCAGTAAGCAGAAGTCTCTGGGATCATAAAAGGCAGTAAGTCAAGGTAATTTCACAATGCCAGGTATTTGTACAACAAAGCCAGCCTGGATAGCTGCTGTTGCCCAAAGGTTTAGCACAGCTGGCTGCACAGCAGGTTACAGAGTCTGTCATGACCCACAGAGATCTGGAGCTTCACAAGAGCTCTCTGTTTCACAGGGAATGGCACTCCCATAAAAACCAGAGACCTCCTCCAGTGTCCTTTGAAGAATGGGAATCTGAGTAGCCCCTCTGCAATATGAAGAGTTATAATTTTTTGGGTCAGGTATTATCACTCAAACCAGTTCAACACAGCTCTTCCCCTGGGGAGCCCACAGGAAGGAGTTAGGAGTTTAGACTTCCCTTGCTGGGTTTTTTCCCATCACTAAGGAAGTCTTTCCCAGACCACATGTGCATCCATAACACTTACATTTTTTTAATCTGGCCTTGAGTCAAGCTCCCCTAATTAGTGATTTAAATATAAATAAGTATATAACTCTTTAAACTAAATTACTTGTATTTTACATGAAAAAATAAATGCTACCAAGGATTATTAATCAGTGGCAATTCTTCTGCTTCTTCAAAACATGCTTAGAAAATGGTTAATATTTGGATGCATTTTGGTTAAAAGCAGAGAGCAGACATGAAACTAACAGTACAAAGTGAAGATACGAAGGTAAACCTGAAGTGTTAACACAGAAAAGGTCCCACAGTGGTAACTCTGTTCATCCAAAGGAAACTCCTATCACCTGGATGTATTAGCAGGGTTAAAGATTTGCACCTTCAAGGACACTTTTTTTGTGATGATGTCCTCATGCAGTTTATTACAGAAGAATTTTGTTCCTGTATTGCAAATGAGGTGGAGGGGAGAAACTTTTCCAATATCAACAGTAGCATCACAGTCATTTTTCATCCCAGACAAGATAGGGGAATAGCCACAACTTTGATAAGAGACAAAAAAATTGTCAGTGCAATTGGAATTTTCTCCTTGCACCACGAGTGCACGACTAGCAATGCCAGGGAACATGGGGAGCAGATTAATCAACCCAGCATATCTTACTCTAGATCAAGCTTATAAAGGAGATAAAACTTGGAAATAATTGGGCAATCCCACAAACAAAAGCACTGGCACCAGTTGATGGCCCATATGCAAGCTGACCTCCGCTGCTTTTGCAGGAGTTGTGAGTTTGGCAGTTTTATATGTTATAGCTAATTAGCAAAATAAAAGGGGACTAACAACTACTCCAGTTTTCATGAGGAAGGTGGTATTAATTATGCTGAAATCGTAGCACAGAACAGAAGACAAATGAACCCACACAAAGCAGGTTGTGCCTTTGTCTACTGTTATTTTTAGCACAGCTACACGTGGGCTCACAGCTCTCCCCTCCAGCTTTCTTCCATTGGTACCTGTGCACAGCAGTGCCTTTCAGAGCACAGCTAGGTCAGAGCTCAGGATTTCTGAAAAGACTGTCCCAGAAACACACTACACTCCAATATGATTCTCCTTTATGACAAATGGGATGATGGCATAGAATTGGAAATAGTTAATCTGCTGAGTCTCAAACTAAACCCTCTTGTATGCAATTAAGATTACAATGTGTTCTTAAGATGTCCTTTCTCTTTTTTTCCTTTTTTCTCTAATTAAAATTGTCCTTGGGGGAAATTGCTTCACTGCACAATACTCCAGGCAAAGGAACAAGTTCCGATCTCCACAGGCATTTAACTGATATTCAAGCACAGGTTCCGGCTCCCGGACATCAGTGAAGGAATATTTGCTATAAATTACAGATGGGGATGCAAAGGTGAAGCAACACCACACTTGCTCTGTGCTGATCTTGCTACCAATACCTTGTAGGATGCTTTTGTGGCTGTTTTTGCTCAAGACAACACAGGAGCAAGGATGTCCTTGCTACAGCTTCCCTGCCCCAGCCACTTACCCAGATCAGGTACAGGATGGGGAATTTCCAGGATGTTATGGAAGATCCTGGCAAAGACCCATTGGCAAATGGCCACAATGCTATGATAAAACTAGTGGGACTAGCTTATGTTCCTTCAGTTACCTTACAGAAGTAATTCACAAGTATGATGATACACGTAAAGAACTATTATTGTTTGTGGCTTAAGATAAGCCATTAGTTTGCTGTAAGATATGGAATAAGATTTATGGTCACTACCTTGAAATGAAAGTTACGTTCTCAGACATCAATATATACAAAAAGCATTGCAGAGATTTCCAGCGGAAAAAAAATGAAGGAAATCACAATGAAACATATCTCTGATGTGTATTCTACTTCCAGACAGCACCAATTCTCTTAGGTATATATGATATATCATACATAAATATATAGATGCAATTTATTCAAATAATATTGCAACAAACTGTCAAATGATGTTCAAACTCTGACCTTGAAGGGCTTCTCTAAATGGAAGACAAAAGACATTATCTCTTGTAGGTGTGAATTTGCGTAGGTTCATGGCAGTATATGCCAACCGTCTTCCCTAAAACCTTTAATACAGCACAGAACGTTGGAATAGGGAAGATCCATGGAAACAGACATTAAATTAACCTCTCTATAGCCATCTGATTTCCTACCGGCAGTGATTCATTCCAGGCCACATTTTAATAGCAGTTATACCAAAACAAATCCAGCATAACCCCATTAAGTTAATTCCACTATAATATTTATGCTTCAATAATTGTGGCTGGACTCATGAATCTATTTCCTTGCCTGTGGGACCAGATCTTTGACAGGTATAAATTGGTGTTGCTCCACAAAGCCAGCATAACTATGCTGATTCAAACCAGTTACCAATCCAGCTCATGACATTAACAACTAGCAAGTGGTTTTGGGACCAGCAGCCAGCTGTCTAGACTTCTGGGCTACAAATATGACATGGGGTTTTTACACTGATGAGGTTTCCTTTAATGGAAGATGAATTAGTTGTGGCTCCCTTTCCTATTCAGAAAAAGCACAGAGATCACACACAAATGCTGAAGCAGGATAAATAAAGTCAGGATTCTAAAGAGGGCTGTAATTTAAATGAAAGTCTTTGAGTTATGTCAAATATACTCTTCAATACACACTCATTTATTCAGGCAGAATAGGAAACAGGTAAATAAAGTTCAAAATGATACGGCTTTAGAGAATGTGCATCTGGGCAAGGAGAACTGCTTCCACTGAAAGCCACCGGTGGTAGCAGAACTAGGACTGATCCACGCAGTGCTAACCTGGATTTTGCTACTGGACAGATGAGGTTAGAGAAGCACTGGCAGGAAAATCAATGGAAGAAAGGTCAGTATCTCTCATTCTCCCCAGTGTCTAAATGCACACGTGGGCACAGCTGTCTTTTAACTGCAAAGGGGCTGTGCAAGCACAGCGCTTGGAAGCAGGAGCTTGGAGCCTGTGACAGAAATGCAGCAAATGGCATCATGCTGCATGAAGCAGCATCAAAGCCAGCTCACACTCCCACAGCTGTTTCCCAGAGTGAGAGTAAGCGTCCAACTGTGAAGGAGCAGGCAGGACCTGGGGTTAGCAAGGAGCAGGAGCACAGGGAGAGGTGTTCCCTTTTACCACAGACTCACATTTCTGATGAGAATGACAATCTGCCTACAGACACAAACCAAAACTTCTGCTGAAGCCTAAATTACATCCTGCATTAAAATAATCCAACCTTGCATTTCTGGTTCTTGGCTCAGCAGTTTACCAGGCAGAACTTGTGCAGTCCTTCTCTCAGGTTTCCTTCTTGGTTTCCCAATCCTTTGCTTACACAATATGTGCCTCTTTTAGAGGACAGTGCCAGGTAACTCTGATCCTCTAAATATATCCTTGGGTTTGGGATCAATAACTCTTGTATATCAGGAGAAAGGCCTATCCAACTGAGGAGAATGAGAACTGGCAGCAGAAAAGCAGATGAATCTCACCATACCAACATAGCACTTCTCATTCTCAAAGCCCAGTGTTTAATTCTTGCCCAGTGCAAGAATTAAACAAAGAATACAAGTTCAATACTTGAATTAGTCCAGCTTAAATAATTTAGGATTTTCTAGGCCCTAGAGGGGTGAGGTTCCTGTTTTCCATTAAAATTAATTAAATAAAATTAATTTTAATGGGAACTGGGTATCTAAACCCCCCAGAAAGCTCTGAAAAGCTAAACCTCAATTGTTATTAGAAACCCAAGTAAGAAATCAGGCTTCTTCATGTTCCCAAAGAAGTTAAGAGGAGTTTTTCACTGACATCAATATGCGTATGATTTTTCTTCTAAAATTTTCTTCTTTTTTCTGGGTTTTTTTTTTCTGGATAGGACTCTGTTAATGTCAGGGATGACATTAAATTCCTTCTATAGCCAGTGCTCTTAGTGTTTTACTGGGATTGCTTGACTTTTCCTCATTAGGTACAGTTACAATTTTAATGGATTGAAACACCACTCCAAGTAACTTTCTGATCCTGGGTAATATCTGAGTTTATCCTTTGGGAACAAATGGAGTAAAATTTAAACCCCATGTAAAACGCTGTTTGCACTGCAGATTCCACACAGGACCCTTGATCCCATTGGATCCATATCTGTTTATCTCACCGGAGAATCTGCTCCTACACTTTTACGTTGTGGTATTTTATTCCTCTAGGACATTTTCCCAAGCTTTAAGAGTGAAAAAAATTAGCAAATTAGCACATTAAGTTATTCTGAGCCATCAAGTCACTTAGAAAACCAAGTTACTAAGAAAACCTGTCACCCTTAGGTGGAAATATGCCAAACTCTGTTTAATGCCAGCAGGGAGACAGGGTCTATATGTGGCTGGTTTTTGGGTCTGGTGCTTCTTAACTTGCCCTGGAGCAAAGCAGAAGTGACCCCACTGAAAACTTGAGTCTTTACCCAATGCCTGTTTCCATAAGGTCCCTTGGGGCCAGAGACAAGGAACGCCACAGCCAGTGACCCTCTCCCAGAGAGCATCAGGCTCCCAGAGTGGTTTCAATTGTTCCGTGTTCACTGAGGTTACTCCTGATTTGCAGCACCGACATGGGGAAGAAAACCAGCCCTGGGGCCACACTCAGACTAGAGATCAATATCCAACGCCAGTCCAAGTGGCAGGTCTCAGTTTCCTCAGCCTCTGGAAGAAAGGGGACCTCAACACAAGCCCTTAACAGCTCACTCCACTACTGCTACCACTAACTACCAGCTCTCTCACTCACTAACCAAAGCAATCGTGCTGCCTAATTCCAAAGCATTTGTAAGCGTAAGTAACTGAAGTGTTTTCCATGGAAGGACATCTTTTCTCTAATTTTAACATACATAAATGCAAAATAATAACACTATCTTTCTTTCTCCTGGATGTCACTGTGTCTTAGTAAGTTGATGTATTGTATTATGTTTCTGGACCTTGAACTTTATAACCCTTCCTTTCTACATCATTACATCTTGTTTATATTAATATATTTCAAATAAATTTCTCCTTTGTTTTACACTTCCCATACTAATAAAAAAAATCTTCAGCATCCAATGCAGCATACATCCTTTCAGCAATGCATCAGCTCAGATTAATGCATTGTAATGTCATTATTAACTCAGTTCTACATGGTCATTTTTCATGTTCTGTTGAAGACAAAATCAAACAAACAAAAATACAATTCATTCCACACTGTCATCCCTTTGTCCTGACCAGAACAACTCGATCGTGTTGAAGAAGGCATGAACCATATCAACCAAGACATGAAGGAGGCCGAGAAAAATTTAAAAGATTTAGGGAAATGCTGTGGCCTTTTCATATGTCCTTGTAACAAGTAGGTACTGGGTACCGGCTCTGCTATGTGGTGTCCAGTTTTTTGTCACAGTGAATGTCTGAAGTTTTTGTCTTTTTTTTCTTTGTCCTTTTCCATCTGCTTCATTCTGTGGGGATAAAATACTTGTGTTTAATCAGAACAACTGGAACGCATCGAAGAGGGAATGGACCAAATCAATAAGGACATGAAAGAAGCAGAAAAGAATTTGACGGACCTAGGAAAATTCTGTGGTCTTTGTGTCTGTCCATGTAACAAGTAGGTGCTGCCTGCCTCATCTCTTTGAGCACTTAAGGCTGATCCCAAAGGCCTTGTGAAGCTCATCCTTGCTAGGCACATGGACAGGATGAGCATGTGGCATGCAGAAAGAACGATTCTGGTTCAAATGCATTCATTTCATAGCATAGACAACTGACTGGGGGTTACTGTAGATGCATTAAAATCAGGCATACTGCAGTGAAAGCTTCACTGTCGACACCTTTTAATGGTAAAAGTTTCAACATTTTACACAAAGTGTACTGAGTGGTTTCATTTTCCAGCGAACAAAAACACTGGGGCTACCTTATTCCTGGACACTCTAAATTTTGAAACATATTTTCACAAACAAGTTTCATAAACAAAAGAGCTGAAAAAATGCAGAAGAGGTCATACCAAACATTGCTCAAAATTGTGGATGAAAATCACAACCTTTTTCGTTGTTCAGCAGAAATAGTCCTTGATGAGATCTTGAAAGAGATGTGACGTTTCATAATTGGAACCCAACTTGAAATGGTTTTCATCCTGCCACAGGCAAAAAATTTGAGAAAACCTCAACATGCCAAATTTCTTTCATTTGGGTAGCACGTACACTAAGCAGAAATGTTGAAATACATCGAATTTGCTTGCATGCCATCACACTTGAACGAAACCGTCCTCCAAGTAATGCCAAGCTTGTTTTAAATGCCAAATGAAAATGTGATGTGCGGTTATGTGGGTGTAGGAAATCGGGGACCAACTCAAAGTCCTTGAGGAATGGCAAATCCAGCATGCAGTGAGTAGGCATGAAACCAGGTTGCAGTGAAAACATTCCTAAATGGTTGGCCAGAGATTGTGCAAGAAACAAAGCTGAGTAGTGTTGCTGAAGTATTAAATTCCCTTTCTACATGAACTTTGTTCACAGCCAAAGCCTGAGCCTACCCTGATTATCAAGACCAAAAGGAAAGAGAGCTGTCATAGAGTTGATGGGGTGTTTTGCCAAAAATCAGAAGAGCAGGACTGGGGTTTTGCCTTACCAGTCACATTTATTTTGAAGTTAATTCCCTAGGGACACAATACAGATACTGCCTCAGTTTTTTTTTTAAAATCTATTTTGCTTCTATATACCAAGCCCTGAATACATTTTTTGGGGTAAACATTTTGCCCAGAATTATTATTGCCTTGATATGCAACGGGAGAAGGGGTATGAGGAATGTGAAGAGCTGCATACACCCCTTTTGCAAGGGGTGTGAGCTCTGACAGACTGTAGGCCTTGCTGCCCTACACCAGAGGAGCTGGTGCACAAGAGCTGCAGATACAAATGCAGCAGAAACTTTACATCTCCCACACTACACAAGCTGTAGAAGCTCAGAACTGACAGCCAGACATGTGACAGTGATGGGATTAGCACCTGGCACATGGCACTAAACATTTGCCACTTCGCCATGGCTGCAGCATCATGCTGCAAGAACAGAATGATTCTGCAGGTGATGCAGGGGGAATGAATTTGTAAAGCTGCCTCTTCCCTTCTGTAAGGCATTCTGACCCTATCAGTCTGCAGCCGTATTTCAGAGAGCAGTATTGCTAACCAGTGCTCAGAGGATGGATGAAGAATGGTTTTGGACACTGTTCCCTGGCTCACTAAGCCAGGACTCCACTGGTACAGTAACATGATGTTCTGAGGAGTGGAGTGTGGGAGAGAGAGAAATCCATACAGTTCTAGGCATCAGAATCACCATGATCCCCTAATGCTCTTCTGGCTGGTGGGAGATTAATGGCATATATCTATAAAAAGATGAACCACTTCACATATAACTCTACCCTGATAGACAGTGAAACTACAGTCCTCTGAGCCTTAAAAATATGTAAAGCTTGATCCTACATTCTTAGGAGACCCAAAATGCCCACAGCATGGAACTTTGATCAGGTCACATTCAAAAGGAGAAGTACTATTGACCATGAGCATATCCAAGCTCCACCTGTTGACTTTAACTGGAAGTCCACAAGAAAACAAGAGATCAGATTCTGGGTGTATAAAATCATTTACCGCAAATACTGAAACTGTCTCACTGACAAAATTGCACAGGTCTAAAGAACAGGCAAAATCCTGTAAGTGTATCTGCAGCAAGAGAATTACTTTCAGGCATTTCTAGAAATGCCAAAGCTGATGTATGGTTTCAGAGAACTAAAATTAAACAAGCCAACCATCATATTTTTAAGTCTTCACAAACTGTAATAGGAAATAAGCAACAGAACAGAAGAGTAGGAAAGATCCTCTTTTAATCTATATTTTATTTCTATACTGGATCATACAACACATCTTCAGGCTCATTTAAAACTGAGCTGCTTCAGGGAGCATGGAGAGAACATAACACCAGAGATGGGTTTGTCATGTCCTTTCCCAAATCTCCCAGAAGCATGTTCAGTTCCTCCCACAAAATCCAAGCCACAGAGCTGTTAATAGAACTGATTGGAGCTGACCAAGGAACAGGGAAACCACAGAGACTTGCAGTTCCCAGTGGTTTTGTTGGAAACAGACCCATTTCTGGAATAAAATCAAGAACTTATAACTGTGGACTCCAAACCCTTACATTCCCCTGTTAAAATGTTCAGTATTGTTTGGTGACCCAAATGACAACAGCCTTATATACGCTGCACATGTCAATCTGCCACTTTAGGGGGTGCCTGGATTTTAATTTTCTATCCATGGCAGCTCAGTCAAAAATGGCTCTCTGAAGGTTAATGTAACTGCTGCAAAATACAAATATAACAAGCTGCTAACAACTATTTTTGAAGTCCTGTGGTTTAAAACTCCTGAAGGAAGTGATGATCCATTTTTGCCTGTGTCTTGCTTATTGTGAAGGCTGTTACTGCTGATGCATTGAGGGTATGATGAACTACTGGGGCAACTGTGCTTAGTGAGAATGCTTTACTTATTCATGCCTGTAGCTGGTGCATGAAGAAAAATGTAGAAAAATTTCCCTTTCTGATGCTAGATTGCTTGTATCTTTTATTTTTTCCTGCACTCATTTCACTTCTGCCTATTTTACTTTTTGTCTCTGTGGACAAAGGTTTGTACATCAACTGTCGATGTATGATTACTATTTTCAAGTACCGATATATTATTTGAAAAATCTAATGAACCCTATGATAAAATCATCCCCAAATCACCTTGGGAAAGGTCAGTGGCTTTAAATGCCTATTATGCCACGTACATCTTGAAAAAATATCATCAGAAGCCAAATATTATTCATGGTAAAATGTTAAATTGTAGCCAAATCTGTTTTTCTCTAAGAGGGTGTGTTGCTGTGATGTGATGTACACACTATACTTGGCAGTTCTGTTTTTATGTCTGTCTGCCAGTATGTCCTCTGTGTTTGATGTCAAAACATATGTGTCACTGAAATGAAACAATGTTTTCTACTTATCTGTATTTCTTCTCTTCTTTTTCCTTTTTTTTTTTTTTCTTTTTTTTTTTTTTTATTCCTTCTTTCTGGAAACTAAGTCAACATCCAAAAACCTGTGTGAAGTGTTGTAGACCTGACAATTGCAATTCACCCTATTGGAAACTAAACCTCTGACCATCACAGTTGTGGCAGTAAAGTCAAAAATAAGCAAAAAATCCACCCCCTCCTTTTATTTAGGGTTATGATATATCGGTATACAACCAATGACCCTCTATCTGAAAACTCATTTGCTTGATTCAGCTTTTAGCTTGGAGAGGTAGAGTTTTGCATTTGTCCTCGTGCACCTGGTGCTTTGTTACTCATCATCTTTTTTGCATAGGCTTAAATCAAGTGATGCTTACAAAAAGGCCTGGGGCAATAATCAGGATGGTGTTGTAGCCAGCCAGCCTGCACGTGTCGTAGATGAACGGGAGCAGATGGCCATCAGTGGTGGCTTTATCCGCAGGTGAGCCTTTTTATCCACTGTTTTCTCTCTGTTCTCCTTGTCACTGATATATTTAGATTTCTTCCATATGGTCATGAGTTCTGTGGTGCTCATTAACTCCTTCAGAGGTGCTGGGTAATGTGATGGAGCCAGGGTTTTCCACCAAGTGGTGCTCAGATTCAGGTTGATGGTGATTAAGACACATTCTAAAGGTTTACTGCATCCAGGGACTTCTCCTGACCCTGAGGGTCACCTGAGCTCCAGTGTAAAGGATGGTGACCTTGCCAGAAATCCTGGAAATAAGAGTCTTGGCCCTGAGAACCAGAAGATGCTCGAAAACACAAGCTCAAACCTTTCTTTTTGAGACTGCCCGATTTGGGCAATAATAAACTAGAAATAAAGTCTATCTATTTATTTCATAGCAGCACTGTGAGGGTGCAGACAGCCATGGCCAGCCAGCACTGTCCTCGGCACTCCAGCTCCCTGTGTGAACACTTTTCCTGGGGGCCTTATTATGGGTCTCACTAATGAGACTTGTCAAATGCCTTAGAAATGAAGTGTCAGATAAATACTAGTTTATTGCCATTATGTCTCAAGGCATGTAATGCCCATTATCCATCCTTGCCAGAAGATGCACCAAAGCATCCAGCAGCCCTCCCTTTCTTTTCAACAACAAAAAAGCCTCAGGCTTCCTGCCAAAGCACCGAGCCAAGCACAGAACCTGAACAACACTTTAAATTACAGGTGCACCCCTCCACTGCTTGTGAGTATCCTCAAAACCTCACTGCATGGGGAATGATGCCCCATTCCTCAGCTGCTGGGAAGCCACAGCTATGGAGGAACAAAGTGGAAATCCCTGGGCTCCCAAATCAAAGCCAGTTTGATGTAGTTTGCTATATTAAAGGCAACCCCACTGCAAAATTCCCGCGAGGGGTCCAGCACAAAGTACCTTCTGATTACAGAGCTTATGGGTCCTGTATTTAGATGACAATGCTATCAGCATGGATAATGGCATACCAGTAGGCAAAGCTTTGATCTCTGAAGATTAAGGACACTAGATTAATAAGTAATTATCTTTCCAAAAACTATTATCCACTTATTTTTTTGGCTGCTGTGATAAAGGGAAATCAGTGTGATAGAAACAATGCTGTCATGCAATCTGGAGCGTGGGATGGAGTTGCCATTTAAATTTGATGGGTCTGCCATTCACTTTTTTTTTTTATTTCTGGATGGCAGCCCCATGAAAATGAAGGCTGGGGCATGATAATAGAATAGCAGTGAAGAAAGTTATGCTGCACCATAATTGTTCTGCAAATAGCCTGGAGCACCCTCTGGGTACCTACAGGAACACAAATTGCATAATAGGCTCAAAGTAGAAATTTCTGAGTGGGACCCATAGACCTTGCTTTTCCCAACATCAGTCACCAGCTGCTTCTTCAGTAACTGGAGAGTAGAACAGGGCCTTGGCTCAAACACGGGTTTTTTTCTTCCAAAAAGCAAGCAACGGTAAAAGAGGGTGCTAAGAATGAGAGATGAATGATCTTTTACTAAAGTCACTAAATCTGAGAGAAGCTGCTTTTGCCTTTCACCAGAAACACAGTTAATTAAGATGTTGGGCCAGGATATTCACAGCTGAAGCATCTCTCTTCCCCGGTATCTCTGTGAGCCCCAAGCGTACCAGGACTGGACAGTATTCATTAGCTATCTGCAGATCAAGGAGGGGAGCTGCTACCACTGTAATTCCACCACCTTCCAGCACTTTCCATGAACACCAACCAAACACAGATCCAAATGGAGCACCCTTTCATTCTTTGGGAAGGATGATCACTACACAGAGGTGCAGCATGTGGTACAGGCAAGCTCAGACAGCAACACTTCTACTAACAGCAGACATGAGCAGTATAAACAGAGCACTGATAACTCAGACAATTGAGCCCAGCATCCAAAAAATAAGCATGTAACATTTTTCAGGTTATCTACTCATTAATCCCTTTTGTTCAAAGTTGAGCACAGCAGCCTGCTCCTCGGGTGACAAGCAACAGAGGATGCAGTGGAGGTTTCAGCTGAATCACAGTTTCAGGGGGAATGTCCTGTCTCAGCTCTAAAGAATTGTTTTTATGCTCCCAGGGTAACAAATGATGCCCGGGAAAATGAAATGGATGAAAACCTCGAGCAGGTCAGCGGAATCATTGGCAACTTACGTCACATGGCCTTGGACATGGGCAACGAGATCGACACACAGAACCGCCAGATTGACAGGATCATGGAGAAGGTAAGAGCTGCCATTTCCATGAGGACCCCAAAAGGGGCTGTTTTCCCTTCTCCAAACATTGGCCTGAAAAGGACAAGGGACAGAAATAGCTCCTCTCTTCTTCCTCCAAATCCTTGGGCCAAAGCAGAGCTTGCTGCTGTGAATTTGCACCTCCAGTGCAGGCTGGGCTGAACCCTTGCTGTTGAGTTTACCACACAACTTCAAGGGGACCCTTTAGCAGACATCAAGGCTCCTTCTGCAATAACTCTGTAAAAGGACAAATCCCCTGAGCTATGTTGAACTGCAGGGCTTGGATCTGACTGTCCTGGCACTTCCTGGAAAGATTTTAATCCTCTTGGGCTTTTCCTTCCTCAGAAACTCCATGAGCATCTCAGGATTAGATCACCTGCTTGGAGGAGCATCCAAAGAAGGATGGAGATTTATTAAGCAAAGCTTTTCCATATGATAACAGTGCAGCCAGTTTTGTCATGCTGCTTATAACAACATTAGGACAGAGATCTACCTGCTCTCTTAGGGGAGGGTGTGTGTGTATGTATATATATATATATATTTATATATTTATACATAATTGGGCCCCACACGGCCCCAGTGGAATACAAAAGCTCAGCACAAGTTCTGCAAAATCACCATCTAAAAAGGCAGAGAGCACTGTTCCAGTGCCAGACCTGCACTGCAGATTTCTGAAGCAGAGCACAGCCCCTTCCAAGCCTGGCTGGGAGCTCACTGCCATCCTCAGATCCCAAGATCTGCAAGCCATCTGCATTGGTACTGGCAGAGCTCCAGGCACAGGCACAGGCAGGCTGAAGTGACATAAGAGGCTAGATCTGGTGTAAAATCAACACCGTGCTCCACTTCTGCAGAGATTTACACAACCTAAGGATCTAACCAAGGACTTACATGTGGTGCTTAGAGTTAATTCTGACCTCAAGTGGTAGAGCTGATGCTTTTGAGCCTTCTTACACACAAGCAGGAAGTCCATGCCTGTTTTTCGTGTCAGTTAACAATATCAGAGCCCAGTAATAAAAAATTAAGGAAAATACTGCACTGAGGGATTCACACCAAGAGCTTTCCTTTATTGGAGGTAGATTCTAGACAGAACTGGGTGAAGTATACGCTGTCTGAAGGGTGGGATGATCATCCCTGACAGAGAGGCAGCCATCTGGCACCGTAGAGCACATGGCTTTGCGCTGGTCAAAAGTCTTGCTTTATAAAGCTGCATTTGTTTGTTTGACTGGATTGGAAAATGCACAGTATTACTGGGATGCCATTATGCACCATTTCATATTTTTGGGAAAACAAGGAACATTGGGGATTTACTGCTGCTATTCATATGCAGAGAAATAGAAAGCAGTACATGTCTCTATACTTTGAGAAGGGACAGGGAGTTTATACAGCCTCCACCATGAATACCTTTAAATAAGAAGCCATGACATACATTATTTTCTCAAAGCAATGAGGACGTGCACTGTTGTGTTCCCACTTCCTCTGCTCATGTTACAGTGGCAGGAGACATGCCCTGTGGATGGAAATCAGTGGCATCCTACCCATGCCTGCAGGATCCTATCCCAAAGTACAGCAAGCCCAACAAGTCACTGTTCTCCTACAAGCTCAGGCTTGCAATCATCTGGATTTTGAAAACATTGACCAGGCCCTCTGTGCACATAAGGCACATAGGCCAAACCTCGAACAGTGCATGCTGAGAGCAGTGAGCTGAGGGACCGGCCTTCCACAGCTATGTGCTCTTCTTACAGACTTTGGCATTTTGTACAGCAATGGCAAATAACATTGGCAGCTAGTACATTCATAAAATCACCCAGGGCCCTTGGCTGAGGAACAGTGACACATTTGTGAAAGATGGATTTGCATCGTACACAGAGGAGCCGTCATGAGAGCAGCACAAAAATAAGTCAGTCTTAGTGAAAAATAAGCCAAATTTCTCAGAGTAAGGACACACAGTAATGATGTACTAGAAAAAGGAACACAATGTATTAGTAAAACCCTCTATAAAAACCAGAAATGATGGTTAGCTGGATAACAGCGAAACCACAATTGCACACACATCCAGTCTGCAATGAAATATGCCAACAGACCCTTGTCTTCCTCGCAGCACTGCCAGGGTTGTTTTCCTGACCAGCTAGAGCACTCTGCTTTGGGTCGATTACAGCCATTAGAAAGATCCTTAGCTGGCAGAGTTTGCAAAAGTTGGGGTGCATCACAAAGCTAACCCAAGGTACCCTGGGATGCAGCATAAACCTAAAGGATTTATGTTACACTAGATGCACCCAAACCAGAGCAATCTCAATGCAGCAATGTAATCTGATCTATCCACAGTAATCATGACAGCAATGAATAAAAGGCTTTATTTATCCTTTCCTTAGATCAGAAAGAAAGGGACAAAAACCAAAATGACAGTGTGATGGGTAGGTCAAATGGCACCATCACCAGAAGAGCTTGTCCCTAAAATCTATCAGGAATAGAAGCTGGGGGGGAAGTAGAGGGAGCTCAAAGCACTTGTCTTGACCTAAGTGGGAAGGTCAGCACAAAGAATGCCACTGCCTTCAATCCACCAGATCATCCACCAGATACTAATGTCTAAACATCATTAGGAACATGATGTTTCATCACTGTTCAATGAATATTCATACATTTCCTGACAAAGGTAACTGCTTCCAAACCCATTAACTTTTTAGGTAGCCTTTTGGCAAACGCACATAAAATTGTACTGTGGTAGACAAGGTCAAACTCACGGCTAAAATAAAGGAGTGTGGCTTGTAATAAGTAGTTTTGCTGATTTACGCTTGTTGAGGAGTTGGCACATGCTACTGCACTAAAAATACACATCTACATAGCATTTTCCAAAACAATTATGGAGAAAAGCCCAAGATACTTCAGAAAGATTTATTGCACATCAGTATAAACATTCTTAAAGGATTTTTAAATGCACGTGGGAAAGTTGCTTCACCATTCTCGTCTTTGCAAATTGGAGATTTAAAATAAATCTGTACAATTTGGATACACCCCAGAGATGTGGGAACAATCATCAAAACGAACAAAATGCAGCCATCAAACCACAAAAAGAGTTTACTATTGGAGCCCATGCTTTTAAAGCAGCAATACAATTCTCACCTTTCCCACAGGTCTGATTTTAAAAATTGAAAACATTTTCTATCTAGTCCCTCTGCTAGAATAAGTCGGCATGGCAACGTGGGGTTGAGTGGAGATTTGCCAGTTTTTGTCAGCTAAAACAGTGTCATTAGTCCCCAAAACTAACTTCTGCAGAGCTACAGAAAGTCATGGTCTATCTTCCCACTCAGAGAGAACTCCCAAACCTCCCAAGTGGTGCCATTTTATTAACGGCATTTTATAATCATGGCAGGTGTTACCCCAGGGAAAACAGTGCAGTTAATGGCTCAGTCTATGCTGGACTAAATTGCAGTTTGATTACTTCAAATCACAGTAGAATCCCTGCTTTTTCTTAACTCCTGTTTATGCTGCTGCCCAGTGAGAGGCTACTCTATCCTGCATCCACATTGGTGAACTCTGGAGTACTGGCATCCCTCCCAGTTATTCCCTTCCTTTCACATGCAGAGCAAAGATATCCAGGCTGATCTGTTCAAAGAGATTTCTCTTTCTCAGCATTCCCTATATCAGATGATCCAGCTTCTCTGCTCCAGCAGTGTCTACATTGACCAAAATTTTAGCTTTGACTAGAACCTGATGATCTAAATTAGACCACAGTCCAGGTACACTGAATCTTTGAGGGCTCTGAAGCTTTACCTCAGCAAAATGCAGATACACACCACCAGTTTTCATGCTGTCATATGTTACCATCGGTACCACCAATGCTATTTACAGCACCAGCTGCAGATCTGCCACCACATTTACAAAGTTCAGTGGAGCTGACTACAAACAGAAAAGCTCTTCTCAAAGTCTTCATGAAGTAAAACCAGAAAAACTGTGATCTCCTTTTGGGTCGCTAATACCACTATAAAAACCAGCTCGCCAGTATTTTCAAGCTACATTTTTCCGTGATCTAGCCAAAATTATGGAAGAACCCACAAAACATTGTCTTTCTTCCCTATACTCTTTTTCTTTCTCATACTCTCTTTCTCCCTGTACTCATTCTTTTCTTTCATTTGTGTTTCCTCAGGCTGATTCCAACAAAACCAGGATTGATGAAGCCAACCAGCGTGCAACAAAGATGCTGGGCAGCGGTTAAATGCAGAGAAGTGCATTTCCTTTTAATGCTGTCCAGCAGGGCAGCACCTTCATGCTTTTATCATGGTATTTATCTACTAGGTTTGCACACATGCACATATCAGCCCCATTGTAAATGTTGTCCTGTGTAGTTTGTCAGCTTTCCAAAAATTATACTTGTAATTATTTTTTTCTAGATATCTTTCTTTCCAAAGGTTGTACATAGTGCTGATTTGATGGCTATAGCTCACTATGATGTTTTTTGGGGTTCTTCCTTTCCTTTCCTTGTTTCCGTTTTGGATTCCTTTCCTTTTTTCCCCCTCTCTTCATTTTTCTTTTTTTTTTAAATGATGTTTGCTGAATGACAACACTGTTGGAATGCTAAACGTGCTGTTAACCTTTAAATATACAGTATTGTTCTTGTAAAACTGTGACATTCCACAGAGCTACTGCCATGCTCCTGTCTTTGGGTATCATGATGTTTAAGCACTTAAACCTGCTGTCTTCAGTTCTTCATTGCCATTATCTGTTGTTATGATTTCATGATTAGACAATGTGGAATTATATTACTATAACAAGCATTGCACTAAAAAGTGATGTGATTTATGCATTTATGCATGAGGAATAAATAGACTTTTAGACTCCTACTTAAACAAGAATTTTCCCATGGCAGTAGCACACCAACAATGACAACAAAAGCATGCTCAGTATTCGGACTCTTTTGGGACTATGTTATACCAGCAAGTTTGCAGTTGTGCCACTTTTTTCTTGTTGATATATATATAGTTATTAATCATGATCATTTTTTTAATTATGAAAAAGAGGGATTTGGCACTCACCATTTAGCCATTGCCAGCAAAATAAAAGCTTGGCTGAAAATATGTCAAAGACAAAAAGAAATAAGTGTAATATATTGGGTTTGTCTGCTGCTTTTGAAGACTATCTTTTGGAGGAAACAACCACCATATGAAATGGTGCAAAGAAATGTAATTTTTATAAGGCTCTCTCTTACTAGTCGCTATCCCCATGTGGTTTGTTATCGGTACAGTTCTCTGTTGCTTACCTAGAGCTATGCACACCAAATCGCTGAGATGTTTAGTAGCTGACAATTAAAAAATAATTAAAAAACCTAAATGAATGAACTCTAGATAAACTGTGAGATAAATATCATTTACAGCATGTAATATGAAAATTCCTTATGTCTCCTGTCAGTTTGTGAAGTGATTGACATTTTGTAGCTAGTTTAAAGATTATTAAAAATTATAGATCTCAGAATCCATGCTTGCTTTATCCATTTGTTGCCCTACGTGTCAGTGACAACTTCATATTTGCCACTTACCTGGGAGAAGAAAGTCTAAAGACTCTTTACAAACTGCTTTTCTATTGTATTTCGTGGGAAACTAAAGATTTTGGTTTGCAATACCGTAGAAAAGTAACTACACTAAAAATTACACTTGGTACATTCCAAGTGACTGTTATTTTAAATAACCTGGCTCGTATTGCCAAACACTGAATCAAAATATTTTTCTCGTGTTCCAGGGAAAGAAAAAATGAAATAAATATTATGGTACAGAAGGATACAGTTCCTTAGTAGATAAAATCCATTCCTGTCGTGCATTTGGTCATGTGCTAGCACACCTCTTTATAAGGAAGACTTTGACCTACAGAATTTGGATAGTCTGTTAACAATAATTTTCTCAAATGACTAACAACAACTAGGGTTTGCTGCCAATGAAAAATGTTATCATATTTTCCCAGGTTTTTTTCCCCTATATGGACAAATTAGAATTAATTCTGCATGAGTGACAATTCACTCATGTGTCTCACATGGCCGTAAGTCAAAATACACAAAGAACATAAATACTTGCGTAATTAAAATTGCATGATAATGCAGACAAGCTACATTTTCTTTAGCAGCTTTTTATTTTTGGTATCTATTAAAAATTCATTTATGCAAATATTTCCCCCTGCTACTTCAAACCAAAGAATAAACTTCAAGCAAACACTTTTAATCTGCTGACCATTTCTAATCCTGTCTGTTCAGGCATTCCAGTATTTGTGACAGCACAATCATTCTGCAATGTCAAAGCCTACTGGGGGAGGGCAATAATCATACTGGAAAATGCATCACAATGGGAACATGCAAATGCATGGATATTTGCAAAGGGTGAGAAATAGATAAAAAAATAATGAAGATGTTAATGGAGGTATTATTTTTTGTATTTGACAAGAATGCACCCTATCTGAAGAAACTCACATTTCCAAAAGCCATTAAAGCTGATCAAAAATATAACTGTTGCTGTGAAGGAACGTGTTTTGACATCTGTTTTCATGCTGAACAAAGATCAAAACCCAAACTATTGGAACTTTTTTGCCAAATGGGAAGTATAAAGGACAGAAACTGTGAAATGCTTCATTGCAGCTGTCTTTGTATCCTCCTCCAGTACACGCAGGGTCTTCTATGAGCTGGCTGAAAATTACTTCAGTAAATATATTTAATACATTGAATTTCTCTGATATTTATGGAAATTGACTTTTCTAAGATTAATTATTCTTGAATGAATGCAAAGAAAGGCTCGATCTCATGTAGTTTAGCACTACAACAATCTGCTTTTGTTTGTTGAGTTGTGTGCACCCCAAATCCCTGACATAGCAGCTGACTCAGCAGGGGGGAAACCCCACATATTTTAACCAGAACACTGCCTAGAACGTGGCATTTCCCTTTTTGTCCCCTTTCTCCCTCTGGTTGGCCCCTGGGTCCCCGATGCAGACAAGCACAGTGCAGAATTACCTGCTTGAGGGCAAGGCTCAGTGGAAGGAAAGGGACACGGCAAGGAGCTGCAATTACAACTCCCCCAAGATAAAATGGCCATATTGAAAAACACAGTTTGATAAACTATCACTTATTTCTAGACTTTTAATGCCATTTCACCAATGGTTTCTAGGATGGCAAGATCTTCATGTTGGTGTTGGTTTGAGGTGGTCATAGGAAAAAGGTTTTTTAATATTCTCAAGTGGGATAGCTGAATAAAACACTCAGCTGGATAAGTTGAATAAAAAGACAGTGTCTCCTGAGCTCTAGAAATCCACAATTAAAAACTTTTCATTTCATGCATTCTTCTCCTTTCCTAGCCTAGGTGAGAAATAGCAACATAAAAATAACCCCAAGGAAGGATATTTGAATGTTATTCCTCAACAGAACAAAATTCATAAGTAGCATAACAAGTCATGAAAAAAGAAAAAAAAATTACTTTCATCAAATATCTGACCTGATTTTAGCAGGGAGAAACTAAGAAAGAAAATTGAAAAAGGTAAGTAAAAATCAAAGTGGGTTGCTTCTAAGAAACCTTAAAACTTTTAGGATGTTAATGATTCCCAACCTTAGCATAAACACAGAGCTTTTGAACTCAGGAGTGTTACAGCTTTCTGGAGTGGCACCAATGCAAGAAAAGAAACTATGGATAATACTCAGCATCTTGTGGTTTGACAGAGCACGTGTTATGAAAAGTGAACAAATTTGATACAAAGGTAAAGTGAAAAATAACTATTATTCCTGAAGATTTGATGTTATTACCGTATATAAAATTATAACTAAAAAATAATCAATGTTGCTTTATTTTAATTCGTTTTCAGGAAATGTAAATTATATTAGCTTACATGGACAAAATACATCCTTCATTTCTGAAGAAAACTAAATATGCCAGAGTTTGCACAGCAAACTGTAAGCGCCCCCTGAGAGAGATGCCTGTGCCATGTGACACGCTTATTATAGATATACTTTTAATCCAGAAATAGAGATGGCAATTTTTCTCCAAAATATTCTGTGTGCACACTAACTGCTAACCTCCACTGGTTTTGGATCTGGACCTGAATGTGCAGACATCACCGAAGACTTTTATGTAAGGGATCTAGAAGCAGATAAACCAATCCACACACTTTTTTTCCCCCTCCTTCTTCCTTCTGCTTTGTGTACATGTGCACATATAATTCTTTTATTTTAAAGGCATTGGAAAGGGAAGAGATGAGTACTTGGTAATAAGGAAAATTATGTGTGTTAGAGACAGCTAAAGTATCTGCAGGGCTGCTGTGTGCTGTGGGCGTAGGTGTGTAGGATGTTACTGCTGTCTGTTGAGCCATTTAGTTGCCTTTCTAGAGAGAGGACAGTTTGTTTGGAAGTTAGTAGAACAGAGTATTTTTAAACCTGCAAACAGCTACAAGAAGTGCAGACAGAGGAGAGAAACCCTGCTGAGAAGTTAGGGCGTTGGGCTGGTTGGATGGGGTCAGGTGGGCAGGTTCCACATGATTTATTTTGCCAGTGTTGGATCTCTGTAACCGTATTAAGAGAGATTATGTTTGTGTTGTAAAATACCAAACAGTTTTGAATGTTATTTTGTAAATGCAAAATACCCTATCCCCTTAAAAAAAAAATAAAAAATCAAAACAAACCCATTATGTGGGACCATGCTGATTCCCACACATTTGGGATCTATTCCAAGTTCACTGTTACCTATTCAAATTCTGCTCATAATGGGTAACCAATCTGGTCAAGCAGTGGGTAGCAGATGGAGGTGGGCTCATTCTCCTGGTGTGCTTCCCAGCTCCTTGCTGAATGGGAAAGGTGGTGGCTGTGGGATCAGGGCTCCCTCCTTGCCAAAACAGAGCTGTGGGCAGTCATTCATGGCTGACTCCCAGCCTTGCACTGCCTTTGCTCCACACCTTCCAGACCACAGCTCCCCCCACACTGCTCCTGCTCCAATGCACCCCACACCTCTGTTCTCCTCCCCTGGCTTCTCTTGGCTCTCTCCACTCCCTCCTGCTTCCCCCAGCTCCCACCCAGCTGCTTGCTCCCTTCCTGTTCTTCTGGTGCTGAATTCACCTGCTGTCCCCCACTCCACTCACTTCTCATCCCTCTGCCTTCATGTTTTTTACCCCTGGGCTTTCAATCAGGCTCTCTCCTCCATGATTTCAGCAGGAAAAGCTCTAAAGAAACAAACAGCCTCTGGCTCTTCACTCCACAGCTGAACACCACACCAGTGTCATTCTGGAGGACACCTGCAAGGCAGTCTTGGCTCAGCCCTGACAGTCCCAGAAGACAGAAAATGTGTGCTGCAAGGGGAATTTTTTAGATAGTCTATCCAAAAAAGTCTAAAACGTTTCCATAGGCTGATGCAACAAACAAAGATGTCTGGATAGCTGAGGACAGACAGGCAAGCACTGGGAAGATATTTAACAGAAGGGCAGGAAAGGAGAGCCCCTTCAGCTGCTAAATATCATATTTCTGGTCCACAGCACAAATAGTGCTTCTCCACAAGACAGCTGGAGAATCCTTCCTAACAGAGGCAAAACAATTCACTTTCCCTTCTTCCTCAAATTTCATTCATTAAAACTGGTTTGTTTCGCTGATTTGTTTGTTTTCCTTAGGGTTTTTTGGTGGGGTTTTGGTTTTTGTTTTGCTTTTTTAATTTTTTATTCTTTTTTTTATTTTATTTTATATTACTAAAGCTTTTAAAACCTGTGCTTTTAAAAAGCAGGTAGAGGAAGTAGATTTCCCTCACTCCCACCTAGGATAACTCCAGGGCTGGAGTTCATAACACTCATAACACCTCAAGTTGATATAAAAAAACAAACAACCCACTATCAGAAATAATTTAGTAAACTTTGCTATAGGCAGTTCTAAATTACCTTGCTAAATGCTACCTTAAATACAGGAACTGTAAGTTCCACTCACAACACAGTAGGTCTTCTATCCAAACTCTGATCAAAATTTCATTGAAAAGGAACAAAGCAATTCATTTCCACTTTCATGAGAGGTTGATGAGGCTTCCAAAGCATGACCATGCACAAATCCCACTGCTCTAAGGGGATCTTTGGGCATCAAAACCAATGGGACACAAACTTGAGCAAAATGTTTTTAAGAAACCTTACCTATTTTGACTTCCCTGTACAGGACTCCAGGACTTTACCACATAAACCATAATAAATCCAGCTGATGACAGGACCCCAAAAGCCTGGGTTGCTTTAGAGTCAGTTTATAAACTCCATGAAAACACATGCTGAAAGCTAATTTTGAAGAAACAGAATTCTGACATTTAGCCTTAAGCCTTTATCTTGAACTGTATTTTCAGTGCCTACCGCACATTTTTGTTTCTTGGATTAAATTAGAATGCGAGGAGAAATTCATCAGAAACATAATATTTAGTGAACTGCTACTTTTTTCAGGCAATCCCTACAGCCTTACCGTCAGAAGTTAACCCATCTTCATTGACTTTCTCAGCCTTGAGGTTAAAAAGAAAGTCTGTTTGCCCTCCAACTCATGTATAATTAAGTTTTAAAGCCCTAAACACCCACCAGAAGCACTGGTAAATCAGACAGCTGGAGAAGAGAAAAGGGCTGGAGCCAGAGGTGGGTGCAGTGGAGGAGAAATCCAAGCTGAAAATGGATGCAGCAAAACTCACGGTGCAAAGCAGAGTGGCTGCCATGGCTGCGAGGACGCAGAGGGAACCCAAGGCACAGCCCTGTGACATCCGTCTGCTCCGCAGTGACCTCGGTTAATGGCACAGGAGCAAACAGCAAGGACTGGATAGCAGAGAGCACTGCAAACACAGAATCATAGAATGGTTTGGGTTGGAAGGGCCTTAAACACCATCTAGTTCCAATCCCCTGCCATGGACAGGGACACTGCCCACTAGAAGGTCATGAACAGTTACTTTAGTGAACAAAGACTTGAGTAAGATCAAGGCCTCAGTTGAAACTGAGTTGGAAATGTATAGATTGCAGATTACTGAATTATGACATAACTCTCTAATTACTTCTGCTTATGCTCAATAGTAAAAAATAAACCAAGGAAAGCAATCTGGAGGAGGGAGAAAACTCTACCGAAGTATCTTGGTAACGTATTCAAAATATTTGCTTCTAACTCCTTTTAAAATATTCCTGTTTAAAGTGAAACAGGAGAACTAAAAAGCCTTAATTCAACTTCAGCCAGCAGCAGTTTATTGCAGGGAAGGGCCTGACTTGTTACGCACGAGGTGCCAGCCAGATGTTCTCCCTGCCCATCAAATGCTCTGCACAGCAGCTCCTGTGTCACAGCAGCACCTCCAGGCTGCTCCTGGGGTCAGCACCAGCCTGGTACAGGCACATACGGCCCATCGCTGCCCCACGAGCTTCAGCCCGAGCAGGCAATGGGCAAAGGTGCAGCTGGGAAAAAGGGACCTGTGTGTGGGCAAGCCTGCTCACAAGTCAACATTCCTGCATCAGAGGGAGAAACTGAAGCGGCACAGGAATATCTTCTTTCCGCCATCTCAATGATAAAAGTTCATCTTAGTTGAGTCTGGCTGGCAAATGTGTTGACAGGGCAGAAGCCTGAGTGAATGCAGTTCTTTTTTCATGGCTGCCTCGAGACTTTGCAGTGATACAAGTCATCCTACGCCAAACAAAATCCACCTGCTATTTATAGTCAAACACACACACACACAGTGCGTGTTTTAAAACTCTGCAGAGTTTTAAAAGTGGGAATGGCTGCTGAGAATTGAGCTCATTATTGAAGGAGTGACATACATAAAACTGTATCATTGCTGTGTACCAGCTTTGATTTTCATCCCTTATTTAACTGTCCAAAACAAGTTAGCATGTTGTTAGTCATTTGGAGGCCCAGTCTGATAAAATACTAAGGAAAACCTGAGAAATAATGAGAGGGATTTCACCCACTGTAAAATATTTGAAATGTATTCTGTCTCTTGCTGGTCCCTGTACAGCACTGCCTGGAAATGCTCAGTTCTATAGGTCTTGCCAAAGATAAATTCCTGAAGCTGTGAATACCATGAGGGGTAGGAATTACCTGAACACAATAGCAAAATTATTCCCACAAGTACTTTGAAACACAGAGAATCTTTTGAATGTACACAAAGCATAAGATGAGGGTAATGATTCTTGAGATTTTATGGGTTTCGTGAAACTGTTACAGAGGGCTAAGCAGAATATTTGTCCTTGGGTCTTCTCTCAGGGACTGCTGGGCAAGTATTCAAAACCGAGCCAGCAGAGCAAACTAGGTAGTTTCAATATTGAATCTGAAATTCCAGTTTTGAAGCAGTAATTAGATTACTCAATCCACTAATATGGCACATGACTTCAGCCAATGCAGTGTACAGGTAACAGCAAAATTAATCTGAAAAGCAAAGAAGGTGCAGGTCCATACCATCATCTTTTTAAACAAAAATTCCGAGTAACTGTCATTGTCCTGGGAAAACTCTCTAGGATTAGTAATCTACTTAATGTGTTGAATAACACTGTGATACAATCAGCTTTTTATGAAGTTGTGATTCCCAAAGCACACAAAGTCAGTGCATCACGTAGGTTACAAGAATTAAATATGATGGAAATGTACAAGTGGTTGAGGGATACGCTAGGACAGTGACTTGCTGCCAGTGAGTAACACAAACTTGGGGAATGGTAATGATTGAGGCAAGGCAAAAAAAAAGGCAGAAGGCCAGGTGAGAAAGGGACAGCTTTCTAACCCAAGCCCTGTCCATCTTTTCACTGAGATGTTGCTGGCAGAACTTCAGTCTGGATTGAATACTAAAGTGACAATATCAAAACTCCAAATCTCTTTGGTTTAGCATAGTCTTTGAGTTTGGCCCATTTCTTATAGAATATTCTTGATATCCTTGTAGATATTTATATTCCCCTGCCATGGGTGGTACTTTCTATAGTCTCTTTCAACTTACTTGAATGACCAGCCACATTAAATCTATTTTTACATTAAAGAAATTAATTCCTTTGAGCTATTTTTCTTCTTGAAAGAAGTATTTCCCCATGAAGAATTTTCATTGTTCTATTAAAACAAATGAAACCAAAACCCAACAGTTTATTTAGACAAGCCTGAAACAAAGTCTAGTAATTTCAAAACTTGAAAGTACCACCCCTGGTTCTTGTTCTTTTGTCTGAGCTGAATTTCAGTGCTGACAGGGGATTTAATGCTGTGTTGGTGCAGTCATAAGTAATAGGAAGTACTGTGGGATAAAAAATAAAGCTTTTCCTTAGGGAGAAAAGGGGGGAAACAGTGTGGGAATGCAGTGGTGGTGAAGGAATGGGGAATGAGGAATAAAAAGCAAGTAAGCAACCAACAACCCACCATTATCAACCAAACAAACCCCTTCCGAAACCAGGAGCCCAACAAAGTCTCAAATACAGTATGTGCCAAAAAGCCCTGGACAGCCATGTCTATGCAACAAAAAAGCAGCATTTCCGGATCCAATATTGTTGTGGGGCTTTTTTGCCCTGTAAGTTTTATCTCAGTTTCTAGGTGAATGGTTCTTTTTTTTAAATTCAGATTTTGGAATTTTTGGCAGGAAAAAATACTTTCTTTTTCACAGCGTCCCTCCATTTTTTAAACTATCTCCATCTCTTTCAAGAAACAGCCAATTGCAAAGGCATATACTGCAGAATCTAATTTGTACAGCCGAGAGTAACTTTAGCAAAGAAGTTGTTTTGCAGCTCAGAGTAAAGAAAATATGCTGTCAAGACAAACTACAGCTGTTTAAATCATTCCTCTGTGAAGTGATGGTTTCCTGCAGGGAGAAGTCCCAAAAGTGTATTTGTGCATCTGCAAATGCCTTCGCTGCTCCTCTGCCCAGCACAGCGTGGAGAAAGCTGAGAAGATGAAGTCATGCTTCCACAGCTTGTGGCTTGGGTTGTTTGTTGTTCCTGCTCTTTGAACAAATACTTCAGAGAAGGAAAAAATATTCCTCCCTGTCTCAAGTGTCCCAATAAAATCAGTGTATTTCAAGTGGCATTAAGTGTTTGAATAGAGCCCAGACTCTCTGGCTGTCAATGTGTTCCTGATGTTGACCCCCACATGCAGTAGCACATAACAAACATATAGATGTAAGGGTAACTAACAGCAACACTGAGAAAATACTTAGGGATATTCCATCTAGTTTTGCTCCAAGGGACTTCAGGGCCTGGACAAGGAACACCTTCTGGTGATCCGTATGGCTGTGGGCCAAATCCTATTCCAAAATGCCCTAAATTGACCTGGAGCTGCTCCTGACAGCAGATAGTATAGGGGAGGGATTGCTTCTGCACATCCTTATCCATGGCACAGCTTTATGCCAGGCTGTGCTCTCTTGACTCTGGAAACATAAAATCACAGATTGGTTTGGGTTAGAAGAGGCCTTAAAATCATCATATTCCAACTTGCCTACCATGGGCAGGAAGACCTTCCAGGGTGCTGAGAGCCCCATCCAGCCTTCAATACTTCCAGGGACAGGGCATCCACAGCCTCACTGGGAAAAATGTTCCAGTGACTCACTGCTCTCACAGCACCATCATCTCCATCAGAGCAGTCTCAAGACAAAAATCAAACCTAAAAACATCAGTACTTGCCAAAAGAGAAAAGTTAGATGTAATTTTTTTTTTTTTTTTTTTTTTTTTTGTCAGGCAGGGCCAGACTATAGTCCACACTATGAAAGTACTGACAGGTAGAAAAGAAAAATTCAGTCAGGAATAAGGACTCAGGGGTAAATTAGGAAAGAAAACACCTTCAAGTGTATAATTTTCAAAGAAGAGGTGTAAAGACCTATCTGTAATAGTAAAAGAAGAGTCTCTGAAGCAATAGCTGGAAATTCAAGAGTTACTGTGGGAGTACAGCTGAGCCCTCATCTTCAGGAGCTGGTGTTGAAGTGTGCACTGCCACTCAGGAGAGCGCCCTTTGTCCAGGTGCCAGGAGGCATCTCCTGACAGCACAGGTATGAAGAAACTTCAAAAAGCAAACAAAAATCACCTCACCTTTCACCCCCAGCCCATAAACGATATGTTTCCAATTTGCAGAAAATTACTGCAATCAGGGAAACGAGCAGGAGCTCTGGTTAGGCCTTGGATTTGGCTGTGCAGGGACACAAGGACACAGCAGGCACCACAGCCTACACTCCCCCAGAGACGTGCTCATCAGGATTTGTTTTAGAAGTCACTGATGCAGACCAGGGGCTCTGCCTGTCTTGGCACATCAGCTCTTGGCTGTCAGTGCTCTCCCAGGCACCTCATCTCCTTGAGCTGCTGGAGCCTGCCCTGACAGAGGGATGAGGAGCATGTGCAGGGCTTCCAACCCTGAGGGGCTGCAGACACCAGGGAGGGATGGGGACTGGTGGCTCTGCACTCCCCAGCCTGACCTCCTGTGAGCTCTGGGCTGTGTCCACTGCACCCAGATCTGTCCAGGGCTGAGCTGGAAAGGCTGAAGAAACACTTGTTAATGCAGCTCTTCAGGAAAGTGCTGGATTAGCCTGGATTAGCAGCGGGCATTGTGGTTGCACATAATGAATTATGTAAAATGGGCCTGTTAGTGTAAAGCAGATGTACAGCCACATGACTTCAGCTGCAGGCACAGCCAGGAATAAAACAGAGTGGATTCAGTTAGGGAAGGATAAAAAAAAGGGGGGGAGAATTTAATAGATTTCCCAACATGCACTGTGTCCTACTGCTTTTGCAGTGATATTTTAAAACAACATAATACAGTGATTCCAGCATGGGATGCAAGACCAAGTTCCCCACTTACAATTAGGGGAAACCACTTTTCCTCTACCTCTCCATTCACAGTTACACAACTCAGGAAACACCATAAGAGCCTCTAGGAACAGCAATCAGCTACAGCCACTCCTGAAGAGATACTGAAGATACAGTCTAATAATTTTCCATTTAAACAAAAATGCTTTCACCTAATAGGATTAGCCTCTGCATTTCGATAACACGCTTCCCTTTGGAGTTCAGTTTTCTATCAACTTAAATGAACCCAGCTGCCAATTAAAAAACTAGCACAGAGACCGTCACAAGCCAGCAAGGATAAATATGGGAAAATTAACCACTGGGAAGAAGGAAAGACAGGGCATATAACATTTTCAAAACAAATATAAATGAGATTAATTTAGATTGAAATGTGGTCAACCTCCCCTTCAGATAATGCACATGAAAATGCTAATTTTGGATAATATGCACAGTGGTATCAGACATTTCTTTCCACAGGCAAACTTCACTCGAGCAAGTGCTAATTGATGTAAAAATACACAATGAATAATTTGTCTGCATTGACTTGGTAAAATGGCAAACACAGATGGATACTCTGTGCAGACAGGTAAAATCATGTGATTTGAGCATTCAGAGAAGACCCCTTTCCTTCTAATGCCACTTTTGTTAGATGGACTTGTCACAGGGACCGCCTCAGTTGCTGACCACCATCAAGACTTTCATTCCTGATTAAGTTCATAAATGATCCTGCCAAAGCACAGCCACCAGCTCTTGTAAAGCTTTATATGTTAGGTCTGCCCCTGCCTAGGTTTAGGCTAAGACACAGAACTGAACATATGTTAATGGTCAGAGTAAAGAAGACACACACCCACCTCCGTCTCCATCTTCTGTGAGGCTCCTGCACTATCCAGTGGCAGGGAAAGTGAGAACTTCCTGTGTGTTTGCCAGACAAAAGTGGCAGGGCTTTAGGGGAATGTACTGAAATGGTTTTAGCCTTTCTGTAGAGATTCCTCCCTGTGAAACAATATGCACCCTCCACTAGGAAAATCACTTACTGATCACACCAGAACCAAACTTTTACCTGCTCTTTCAGCACTTATATTTAGTCACTAGAAGAGGTACAGAGACTCCACGGTCAGCCATATGCACACTTTCTATTCTTTAGGATTATACTATTTACTGATACTGCAAATCTTCTGGATAAGATCAGTTTGTGAAGGGAAAACAGACAAAAAATATCCTGAGGCTGTTCAGAAGAATGTAGAATTTAAAAAAGACTTTCTTTGTTCCATTGCACTTTATGTTAATAGAGATATCAAGGAGAAGCTCTGGAGATTTCATCCCAGGCCAGCTGATGGTTTAGACATGATCACACAAGCTTTGCAGTGAGTTTATACCCATTACTTTGCACCATGCTATGTTAGAAGTGTAACATGGCAGTAATAAACTAATTCTTCCAACTAGCATGAAAAAGAATGCCAGCATCAACACAGCAGCTGCTTAACAGCCTCCTGGTTAACAGCAATAATCCAATAATCCTATATTGCTACCACACATCCTTGACAATTTTGACATTAGCACTTCAAAAAAAGAAAAAATATCCAAAGGAAAATGTTCAACAGTCTGAGCAGGACAAAGACTTCATAGCTGTCTGTATCAATAAATTGTGACAATTTTCTTCTCCTTCTAAACCATAGGTCTTGCATTTGGTTTTTTCCTTTCAAAAATGCTGCTTTCAGAAAAATGTATTTCATATTTTCAAAGAAACCAACATCCCCTGCATGAACGTGGAAGAGGAAATAGTATTATGAATGTTACTTAGTTCAGAATCTAGATATTTGTCTGCAAAAAATAATAGTACTTTGATTGAGAAAAGATTTATGAACAAGCATATCAAATGGCACGGAAGTTGCCGGCAAATGTGCGCTGCAGCATTTTCTATTGCAGAATTCGGAGCTGCCCGAGTTCTGTACATTTGGGTGATTTTCATTGAAATTCAGCACACTACGTTGCAGGCAGGGAAGTCTGCCAAAGATTTTATTTTTAAGATGCAGCAGCTACATGACCCATTTTTGCCTTCAACAACTAGCAACTTCTCCCTCAAAAGAAAAAGGAGACATAAAACCCACTGCAGATTTGAGTACCTGTGTTTTGCTTTTTCCCACAGAGATGATGTGGAAAAGCAGCAAGGATTAACAGTGGATAGCTACTGAGATCTGGCTGTTTTTCTTCCTCGTTCTGTTTTTAATCTCCTCGTATCCAGAAGAAAACATGAAAGACTACGTGCCTCTTGTTTGCTGAGGCCCTAACAAAAACAGAGATCTTGTCTGACAGCATCAGGGTAACAATGGTATTTGCCATCCCCTCCAGAACAGCAGGGTCCTCAGCCACCCCCATACACAATCCAGTTCCTGCTTTGGCTGCGTGTCAGTCAGCTGGTCCTCTCACTGCAGAGATGGCAGAGGTCTCAGGAGCCCGGAATTTATGTAACACGACAGCAGAGGAGAACAGCCTACTCCTTGGGCTTCCTATGGCTCACACTTCCAGGAAGAACTGGACTCACTGTCCATGGGGAGTAATAAAGTGGTTTGTCCAATTCCTCAGGCTGGGATGGACATGAAGAAGTTGGAAAGCATGAAGTGGAAAAAAAAATAAAAATAATTTAAAAACCCAGAGCAACTACAGCACAAATAGACACGGCTGTGCTGTGTCTCACTACACACGTCAGTAGGAAAGAAGATGGGCTTCTTATGCCTCGTTAAGACAAAACTCATCATGACTTCCCCACTTGAGTTCCCCAGCACTCACATGAATCTAACCCACAGCTTTGAAACCAATATTAGTCATGCCAAATCTTTAACTCCCTTCCAGTGCACCCACTTCATAATAAGGTAGACAAAACCACTGTTTTTATAGTTACAGTTTTTTGCCTGCTTGGAAACTGTCAGATTCATATTTTCAAGCTTCTCTGCACTGCAATCAGTACACTTGTTTTTTTATTTTTAAACTGAAAACTGGGACTCCAAGTGTTTGTAACTGCAGGAAGAAGCCAAGCTCACAGAATTTTTTTGCAGGAAGTATAGGTATGCCTATTTCCACCGCTTCCAAACAGAAATCTTAAATTCTGTGTATCTGCCAAGTTAAATCTTTGTACCTGATTATTTAACACTGCAGTAGATGAGTACTCCAGACTGCCTAGGCAAAAAGAATGGAAGCTTGCACCATGGTTTATAAGGAATACACAAAAAAGTTATACAATAAAACTGCCATCAAAAAGGTACAACTGCTTGTGGCTCTCTATGCACACTCTAATCATCCAGAGGACATTCAAGATCAGGAAATTGGCATGAATATATATGTATTTTAGCAACTAAGGTTACAGATTATCTGAAAACCAGGAATTTGGGACAGGTTCCTTGCTGTGCAATGCCTGCATTTACCCTCTGTTGCACATATAATATCCTTACTATAATTTTATTAGTTGTACAAGCACACAAGTAAAGGAAGATCTTATTTATGATCCAAATATGTCAAAAATATCACATTTTTGAGCAGATTAATAAATTTGATTCTCAGCTGTAGACGTGATTTGTACTCAACTAAAGATTAACATTTCCTGAGCACTGCTTTTCTTGACTAGAGCCCCAAGAAAAAAAAAAAAACCAAACCAACAAAACCCAAAACATTTATGTACAGTTTTATACATGCACATATATGAAAGCAAAATAAAAATTATGAAAGTCACTGCAGTGGACAACCTCCCAGAACACATTTGGCTGATGTTGTGAAGACTAACAGGACAAGATGGAACACAGGTAAAGTAAAGCAGTCCAACTGAAAAGGAGAAACTCCTCCTAACTGAAAAGAAAGAATCCAAATTAATTCACTTGTAATGTCTTTGAGGTTGAGTTTGATCTTTACTATTAGTTTCTACCATTTAAGCAATCAGGTTGTTTTTGGTTTTGTTTTTTATTTTACCAGAGTGCAGCAGCTATGATTTTTTATTGTGGTTTGATTCCAAAGTGGAATTTTCTTAAAGAATAGAGAAGTATCTCACCCAAACTCACAGATTTCCCAATACAGATCTCAGAGACTGGTTCATCCTTTATCCTAACTCTCAGAGCAGTCTAATGTTCAGCAGCCTTCTTGTGGTTCATACTCTACAATCACAGCCAAAGAGGGTCACTTACTGCCTCACATGTTGCTGTGTATAAAACAAAAGCTGCCTGCATACTATTGCCCTTTTAATCAGATTTTTCCAGGACCTTTCTGCTGAGTTTGCCACCACAATGGTTCAGAGGTCTTCCTAGGAACAACAAAGTACATGCACAATGGGCATCTGAGAATCTGGAGAGACTGAACATCACTTGAAGCAGTTCCCTAAAAACATCAAGGGACAAAGATCAGTACAACAGGGCTTGGACTAATAATAGTCAAGTTACTATTGGGATGAAGTGAATCAGATCTTCAGGGAGATCTAAGGATGCTGTCAGGTGTTCTATACTTCTGAATATCTTTCATAAAGTCAGAACAATGTAAGGAGGGAAAAAAAGGAGGGCACTGATTTGGGTTCAAAATGGGAACGACCGAAGTCCCAAAATACAGACAAAACACCTTAGTTATTTTAGAGAAGAAACAGCAGGATTTAAAAATATGTCTAAATTCACAAGATCACTGACAAAGAGTATTTTTGAAAATTTCACTTCAAAAGGTTGGATTAATCTGGATTGAAAGCACAAGCAACATTGGTAACCAGTTGTAAGAAATAAAGAATGAAGAATGCTCAACAGCCATTTCTCCAACAAATCACTGGGCCAGAAATCCTGGTAATTTATTCTGTGATTGCTCATAAGTTTTTGTATTCCTGAGGATGCAAGCCAAGGAATTTTGTGTCTTTGTGCACAGCAGTCTGAACAGAGAATTTCCCCTTTGTTTACAAAATATCTGTATTAAAATATTTAATATTTTAAAATAGAATAATGCAACAAAAGTCAATAGCACAGACTGTAGCAGAGGTCACTCTGGCATTTTTGGTCTCCAGCAACAAACCCATCCTTGTTTTGGCTGGCTAAGCCTGGAAGTCTCTTGATCAACTACTTGACCAAGCACCTTAAGGAGTCCTGCGAAAGGTAAAAGCAACTATGTGTCCTGCAATATTTTATATATATATATATAATATTTTATATTCCTTCTTTTTCCCTACAGTTCTGTTCTCCACAAGTTTCTTACTTGAATTTTAAACAGAATTATACCAAAAATTTCCATTATCTTCAAATACACCTATAGAATATATTAAAAATCCTTGTAACTGCTATATAGTAATTTTAGGCAGCCACTTAATGCTCTTTCTTATTAAGCAACCTTTAGTTTAATGAGCCCACTCAAAAGGAAGTGTCTAAACACTCAAATTACAGAGCACCAGATCTCTTCCTCAAAACCCCTGCAGCAATCCTATTTTCTTCATATCCTTGGGTGATTGAGTAGTGCTTCACTGTATGTTAACCAGGCACAAGTCTGAAGAGGCAGATATCACAATGCAAGAGTTTCAAATTGATCCAATCAAGTTCCTGCAGTGAAGATGGTTTAGTTAATGATTACTTTAATCTTATCTTTATTTCCTTTCATGTTAAACATTCATTTGCCCTGTACTATTGAAACAGTAGTAACAAAAAGGACTTTGCTGTTTTGTTTTGCTTTATCTTCCTCTTTGTGCCAAACTGCCATGTTTTCATTACAAGAACATTTCAGTAACAAAAATATTTTTTCCTCAGATTTTTTTTTCTTTTAGCAATCAGGTTATTGATTATTGCATTGAATTCTGAGACCTGATTGAACAGTTGACTTTTGTCAGTTCTGCCCTCAAGATTCCCATATTCAGTTAACAAACCTTGTGGAACAAACTATCCAGGGAAAATATAAGGACACTTTTTTTCTCCAATGAAATTCTGCTGACACAATACACTGATACAGAAAACACCAAAGCCACCCGAGCACAGGATTGGCTACAGTGATAAGACACCCCACCACCATTGGCAAAGGAGATGCGCACACAGAGAAAACATGCAAGAAATTGGAGAGGCAGTTTTTTTTCCAGAGGAAACTATGTGTTTCTGACTCTGCTAGCTACAAGAGAACTAAGAAAAACAAGTAGGGGCAGCCTGTCGGCCAGCAGAGAGGCTGGAGCACACAGGAAGCTCAGCAAGGACAAAAGAGCCAACACCTTCCCTTTCACAGAAGGCTCAGGACGAGCAGGAGCCTGTGCAGAGCTTCCCCGGCTCACCATGCTCAGAGCTCACACCAAGGAATCAGAATCTGTCAGAACCAAGAGCACTGCCTGGATGTGGATTGACAACATCATAATGACATGTGTAGCTCTAGGCCAGGCACAGAAGCATTCTGGCAGCTGAGTCACAGCACTAGGGAGTTGTGAGTGGGTGTGAAGTAGTTAGAAAACCACAAGCCTACCACAGGATGACTGTCAGAGATGACTGTGGGTTTTTGCTTTGAACCAGTTTGTGATGAGTGCAGATATCTGAATGCCGCTGTTTTACAAAGGTAATGGTTGGAACCTTTTGTAGATTGTATCCCTTTGGCTGTAAAGTCACAGCCACTTTACCTGTGAAGTACAGGAGGCAAGGCAAGGACATAGAGTGATAGGACAAGGAGGAATAGTTTTCAACTGACAGGGAATAGGTTTAGATTAGGTGTTAAGAAGAAATTCTTTACTGTGAGGGTGGTGAGACACTGGAACAGGTTGTCTAGAAGAAGTTGTGCATGCTCCATCCCTGAAAACGTTCAAAACCAAGCTGGAAGGGGTTCTCAAGCAATCTGATCTAGTGGGTGGTATCCCTGCCTGCCCACAGCAGGAGGCTTGGAGCTAGATGAGCTTTAAGGCCCCTCCAACTCAAACCATTCCATGATTCTATTTTCTGATTTGCTTGAGCCAGGAGTACTCAGATGCTGCATGTTACATGGCACTGCTCCAAGGCTGAATTATTATCCTGCATATGACAGAAACACTGAACACATAGAATCACAGAATGGTTTGGGTTGCAAGTGACCTCAAAGACCATCTGATTCCATCTCCCCTGCCATGGGTAGAGCCATCTTCCACTAAATCAGGTTGCTCAGAGCCAAATCCAACCTGTCCTCGATACAAAACTTTCAGTGGAAGAAATAGTACCCGTCATCCAAAAACTGTAGTAGACTCACCTGACCTTAGGAAAAAAAGATGGAACCCATCCCAAACTATCATTATGGAAAGAGCTATTTGCATTCACACTGGACAGACCAATGCAGTGGATTTCTATCTTCTCTGCTTTTAAAACCATCAAAAATCCATGGTTTTTGGGTAGATCTTGGAAGAAGATCTGGGTACACCGTGCATGACTTCATATATTATTTTTACCCTTTTCAGGCAAAAAACCCAACAGACTAGACATTTCATAAAATGTTTTTCATCCATCAGGACTTGCTTGAGATGAGATTTGTTGAAACATATGGCATAACAGTACCTCCTAAACAGAGGTATTTATTAAAGAAAACAGTTATAAATATAGCTCCAAATAAACAGCTTTCAGCAAGAAAAGCTCTCCAGCTTTACCTCCTTTGTTTATCCAGGCTAGATCTTCCTTGGAGCACTGTGTACCACACAGACAGCCAATGGCTGAATATTAGTGCAAAATATTAGTGTCATTATGGTTTGCTTAAAACCAACTTTAGACTGCTCTGACTCCACTTTACCAAAAACAGTCCTTGGCCGAAGCAAACCAGCAAAGCAAAAAACTTACCGAGAACAGAATTGTTCATTCCAAAGGAAGAAACTAGAAAGATGAAGGACAGACTGACTGCTGGCATGGAAAATGGCTCAGACATCTGTTCAACAGTTGACCCACACCCACCACACAATGGACTGAAACATCTACAAATTAGCTACTGAAATCCCCAGTTTATAGCTCAGTATTGTTTTAATGTAATAAAAGGCTGTGGGTTAAACTGTTGGAGCTCAGCAATGAAAGCACAGGGACAGGTCACAGCACTGGGGGTTCTGACCTCTTTGGTCTCACTATTCCCACCCACCAGCCAGAACTAAAATATTTAGAGAGCCCAAGTTCAACAGCCTGTACATTTAATATTATGTGTTTAATATTATGTGTTTAATATTATGTGTTTAATATTAATGTGTCCTGTACATTTAATATTACCAATATAAGTAATACAGAAATGTTTCACTGGTATATTGGGATTAAGAGAGATACACTGCTAAGGCCTAAGCTGCTCTGAAAATAGGTATGTGCAGTACCAAGAGAAATGTACATTTGCAACCCAACTTTATCAACATTACGAATTTTACAAGCACTTTGGGCAAATGAAACCAAAGGACTGGGTCTGAGGTGCTTGCCTTACCACAGTAGTCTGCCTGCACTCCCATGACAGCATTGCAGCAAGCCAGAGTAATTGATGACTTAGCTTTATCATAGCAACCAAATTCTTAATTTTTTTTTTTTTTTTATAATTTATTTTACTAAAACCAGATAGGGTTTGAAGGGCTGAGCACCTGCCACTTTCTCTGTCCTTCACTTATTGCCCATCTGCAGCTGACAAAAGTGTTAAAGGATACAAATAGCAGAGGGAAGAAAAGCAGAGCAGCAAATCTTTTCTTTGATTTGCATAGTTTCTCCAGGCATAAATTCAGCAAAAGGCACAGATTTTCTTTCTAATGGTTTCCCTAGTCTAACAATTTGCAAAAGAAGATAAGTCTAGAAGAATGGAATCTCTCATCCTTGGTATCAAGGGCATCTCAAAGGTTTCAACCTTTAACACAACATGGTCTTAAGTATTAATTTCACACACAGGTATAGGAGAACCATGATATAAAGCTGCCAAATCCCAAATGCCCATATCAAACAAACACTTACTCTTTAATTTATAAGGACGTGGATGTAGAGTAGAAAATTTCAGGCCCTCTGTAGGCAAGATGTGAGTTTAGGGCTCAAGAGACAAAAGATCAAATACCACCTCTTCCCACCTAAGATGAGACCTACAGCATCCTAAATTAGGCTTCTTCTTCTTCTAACCCATCGGGAAACCACATCTCCCTACACTTGCTCTGTTGCAGGGATTATCTAAGTAGCCTTCACTGTGCCCTTTTTCTTTTATATGCAGGCAGTTCTGGCTGAAGAATATTTTTTGTTTCATTTTTTTAATAATACCTGGAAATAAACATTTATGTCTCCCTCTCATAAGGCTATTACAGAACAACTCCAGTCTGGAGTGCATCCACTAAGAAGCATGTGCCCTGAGTAACTTCACCTGTAAATCTCTTTTTTATTCTTAAATAATTTGTATTATGACTTACCATCTGATGCTGGGAGCTCTAGAAGAGATGGCATTGAGTCTGACTGGGTAGAACAGGAACACCTAGAGAACTGAAGAACAAGACATGCACATCTTTCATGCAATAAATCTCTCTGGCTTCCCAGCTCAGCCCTCTGCTCTGTCCCAAACACAGATAAAAGTGACCTCCATGATCTCATATTCTTCTGACCAAAACAGAGACTGAAACCCTGTCACTAAAGTATGACCCAAAGGCTCAGAGATAGTCCATATAAACACTTTTGGATTTCATCCTGCCACGTCAGTATTACACCATGGCTTTTAGTCACTGCTCCTAAAACTCACACAAAAAGACTCAGACCTAGACATACTCCTTTCATTATCTGAAATCTCAATTTAGTGCATTTGCTTTGTCCTGTTCTTCTCTTCTGAGCCAGAGTTTAGTGCCTCCAAATAAAGACAAACCTAAAGAAACTCACATTTAGGCATTACTGAGAAATCATCCTGTGAGTATCTGTTAAAACTGACAATCCAGATGCAGCCTGACCCAGAAGTCCTTAAATTGCTGATTGCTAGAAGCTAAAAGAGCAGTCCAGGAGAGTTCTTGCTGTTCTTCCCTCAGCACTTAAAAGGCCACTGTAGAGAATGAAGATAATTGTATCTCATCTGAGAGTGTGCTTACTCTGTGTCTCATCAGCACTTGTATCTTTTGAGGGCAGAGAAAATGGTCTTTTTTGACTGTGTCTTATTTTGTTCTTCCTGTATTCAAACAGTGTCAAGAAACAGACCAAATTTTCAACATGGTGGTGGGAAAATGACACCTCTTTATATCCCAGAACCAAAAAGAAACAGACTTTCTAAGGTCTGGCCCAAATTTTGAATATTCCAATTTTTAAAAACTGGAAAAAAATCAAGATTCTCGTGTTTTCTTACCTTACAAGTCACTGTAATCCCAGCATTTAAAGAAAAGGAGGCAAAAAAAACTTAACACAGACCATCACAATAAAAATAAGCACACTGTTTGTAAAGGACAGAATTTCATCAACTCAGCTCCTCCAAGCTAAGCTGAGTACTCAGCACTATGACAACAACCTCCTGGCACACTTGAATTCAAGGCCAAAAGAAACCAGTGAGTATTTGTGCAGTCTCTGGGAAGGCAGCAGATCCCACACTCACCATCTGGCTGGAGCTCTTTGGAAGACAGGCACTTCCCATACAAAATTTCCAGGTTCTCCATTCGAGGTCGGCAGGCAGAGCACAGCCTGCCTCGCTCTGACAATAACCAGAACCACGCAGACCTTCAAATTCATCACACCAGGAACCTTCTGTTGAGATAATTTTGTCAACTCTATTCATTACCAATGTGTCCCTGAGGATTCTGCCAGGAAGAGGCTCAAGCACAGCGTTTCTGCTTCTGGGTGTTTCATTATGGCACAACTTCTCATGCAAGTGACTTGCCCCTTGTTTATCTAATGGAGATAAACATCTTGTTCAGCTGGAACTTCTGCCTATAGCCAGAGCCCCAGGCAGGGCCAATCTTTTGTTCCTGTGACAACTACTGAGAGCATGTTTGGCTAGGAATTTAGATGCATTCTTGATTAAACATTAATGAACACAAGTGACAAGCATGTGAGACAGAGTTTGGCCATCTTAACCCAATAAAGTTCAAGCTTATATATACAATAAACTGATTTTTTTTTTTGTCCAGGTATTCATTCTACTACACAGTTAAGACCATACTGTCCCTGCTGAACAACTCTATGTTTTTACTACCTGAAAACATCAATCCAATTCCCTATTCAGGGAACCTTACTACACAATTATGATAAAATGGAGTGTTTTCTTTCCACCCTGTAGAGAAATAATCTCTTGGCCTGTGGCTCTAAATCCACTCTCCTCTGTGTTTCATGGCTGTTTTTTAAACTGTATTTGTTACAGCTATGGAATTGATTTCGTGCCTTACAATTACTGCTGGCTTTGCCAGTCACAATGCCCAGTCATCACTTAAGCTGGCAAATATTCTCTATCTGAAGCTATAAATGTAGATAAGTATTTTATTTTGAGTCCTTTAATATCACCTGCCTGGCACCTTGCAGCAACTACTAGGTATGACCAAAGCATCATGGCAAATAAATCCCTATTTCCCCAATACTGCAAGTCGTCCTTGGAAGGCTGGTATGCACATTCAAGAGACATTTCATATTAACCTGTTACAAAGATAACTATCTCCAACACTTTTCACTATACAAAGCTTCAAGCAAAATGCCAGAAAAATGGAAACTCACCTCAGCTTTTCTGCAGAGGTACAACTATTCCCCCTAAAATGCATTTTGATATCATAAAACTTATTTCTCTCTTCTTGTTCTGATGTAAAAACAACTTTATCTTCCTTTCTCTACAGGCGCTAGATTCAGACAGATGCAGTTCTGGATTACTTTATGTCCATAAGTCATAATTTTAAGCAACTAGAAGTAACCTATGATACAGAGATAATCTTACTTTCTACTCTTGGGTCTTTAGGGCCAGTGGCAAGGGAGGTTTTAGATCCCCTACCAGTGTGCAGACCCAACCAAATTCAAATTCTTAAGAACGCATTGAATACTCACAGGACCTCCTGTGGGATTTGTGGATGCTTATGTTTCTTTTTGTGTTCAGGAAACTCATTTTGCCACCTTGCCATGAGATTTTTGGCCTAAACCGTGCAAAACATAGTAGATATAAAGCCACACAAGATGTGCCTGCTTCAATGAGCACTACTTCAAGAAACTTAAACTTTCATTCTGGGCTCCTATATGAATTTAGTATAAATTTAACAACTGTTATGACAAAAATGTGAACACTGCAACAAACTGCTCTTTCAGACTATTTGCTGTAGTTTGCTTAAAATAAACTTAATTATAATATAATCTTAAAACTCCTAGATCAGTTCAGCTATGCAACTGCATATTCTTCTCAGTTAACAGAGAGCCTCACTGTCTTAAACATACACCAGGCATAAGGCATGTATTGCTGCTCATTGCCCACAGCTCTTCATAAACTGGTTCCACCTCATGCCAGCATACACAGCTCCAAATGGAGACAGTCCAGAAACACAGTATTTCTCTGGTATTTACTCCAGCAATCATCAGTTAATCTCAGAAATTCTGTAATTTATTCCAACTATTTTTTTAATGCATTATATTCAACCTGAGCAATAATGCCATGCACGAGTTATTCTTGCAGTGAAGCAAACTCCTTCTCTGGGCCCAACTAAAAACTGGAGTGACATCTGCTGTTTCACATGCAGCTTCAGAAAGATTTTTCATTTAGCAGCCATTTTGGTTAAACAGATGCAACAGACCTTCTTAACACCTAAAACCAGGACATGTGCACTCACATTCCCCTCGGAATTCTGCTCTCCTGCAAAACACTCATATAAAGAACTCCTTGAAGGGATTTTGCATTCACAAAGACATCAAGTGCATACCACTTCTATAAATTTTAGTTTATGCTATAATATTTCAGTACCCAAATGAGGGTTTTACACAGCAATTTTTGTTATTAGAATCTAAAATACTTTCTCTGCGGCTTTGCTTTGGAGATGAGCTTTTAATTTGGAAAGGCTCACTCTACACCAATTAAAAAAGAGAGGAGAGTGGATTATTCAATATAGGGTTCAAGTATTCCACTGTCTTAGCATTTTGTACTATATTCTTCTAATTAGTTAATTTCAAAGGTAGGAAACAGCAAGGGCATCTTCAGCTGTCGTAGCTACTACCCAAATAAGCATGTTTCAGCTGAAAACAACTTTCAATTAGAAATGTTTCCAGCTGTAGAACATTAACACATTTGACTGTCCAGACCAAATATGGGACAAAACAGAATAATTTATGGACAAATTCACATTTACAGGTAAAGTACCATGACAGGACACTTCAAAACCTGATTCAGCAAAAGTATCTGTGTCAAACACAAAGCATGGGAGTCAGTGCACTACTGATCACAACTACACAGCACTTCAGTGATACATGGACAGGCAGTTTCAGGACATGCTTCCTAGGATCATGGTTTTAAATATGCCAAGAGAACTAAACTAAAAATCTAATTTTCCTTTCCTCACCTTTGCTGGCAATCCCAAAGAGACATTACAGCATACCAGGATTAAAGTATGCAAAACTGAGTGAAGAATTTGTCCTGCCTTTGTTAGTTACAGAAGTATTTCCTTGCTTGCTTAAAAATGAAGCAATAGAAAGCAGAAAAAGAGAAAAAAGGCTGGCATAGACAGACAGCCATGTCACACAACTACCTGCTTAGCAGGCACAGTGCTGGTGCAAATTAAATGCATTAAAACACACTTTTTGGAATTATCTCACAGACTGCAGCACATGTGATGATGGAGAGGCCACGGGTCAATCCTCTTTCTCTATCCCATACATGCCCAAACCACTCCTGAGGAGCTTTTATGGGTGTGGGTAGGTGGTCTTCCCATCGGAACTCCCTCATGAAGTGTTGCTAGGCCATTCCTCTTTTTCAAAGATTCTAGGAAGCTCCCCAGTCCTTCAGCACACCATCAACCCTTGTTTCTGCACAGGCAGCTCCTTGGATCTGTCTCTGAGGGGAGCAGGGCAGCCTGTCACAGCTGCCCTGAATAACAACCACCAGGAACCATCAGCTTTCTATCAACCTTGTCGAAGGGAAGCCAGGTTTTTCTTTGTCCATGCTTTTTTCGAGATCATCTCACAGGCTGGCTGATCTCCAGGTTGTCTGTCCCTCCTGAAGCAATCACTGCACAAGGAAAAACACAATTTTCCCAGGACTAGGCTTTACTGACTGCTTTAGTGCTCTTCCCGGGCCCCAGGTTTTGTTAAACCCAGCGATTTTTCCACACCCTTCAGCAGCTTTCGTGAGGGCTCTCAAAATGGCTCCCTGTGAGGTGCTTCAGGAGCTCTGTGGGGGAGCAGCGGGCTCGCACCTGGCTTTGGCAGCCTGTGGCAGCTCTCCTTAAACACATCAAAAAAAGGGCAAAATGCCACTTGGAAGTGAGGAATTTAGAGGAAAAGCGTGGGAAACATGGCAGGAGAGGCTTATCTGGACCCAGGAGTTTTTTTCATCCCATTTTCTCCCTCTGTTAAGCTGAGGCGTGAGCAAGTGGCTGGGCAGGCACATGGCAGGAGGAACATTAGTTTCAATGAGTAATAAATGAGGGTGAAATAGTTTTGCTTCTGGCTTTTAAAGTCACAAAGGTACACAAAGAACTGAAGGTATCACAGTCCCTACAATTCCCTGAAAAAACATTTCAGGCATTTCCCGAGTGCACCATCCATCAGCAGGGCCTGCATAGCCCACACGCAGATGGTGACTCAGGATCCTTTGGAGTCATTGCCACACATTAGGGAAATAATTTTCCCCCAAACTTCAATCCTTTTTTTTTTATCAGGAGTAATATATCAGTCTATGAATGTCATAAAGTGTTAAAGAAAAAGACTAGATTTAATGGTTTATAAAAAGATAACCAGTAAGGAATAGCTGTTGACATCGCAGTGTTGCCACACAAATGCTTAGCAGACATCAGGTAACAGTATTAAAATAATAAGCAGCTAGTATTTAATGTATATTTAATGTGTACCTGAAGAGAGCTGATGTTGTCTGGACAGAAAATAACAAGCACACTAGTAATCAGTTTGCAGAAGGCAGACACACACAGCTGGGGCCTTCCAGGCACATGATAAAAGCTTGAATAAAAGCTTCTCATGTGCAAGCAGATATAAAAGCTCAAGTTTATAAAGATGTTTGCAGTAAGGTATGAAAATATAATGCGTTTAATGCTTAGGTCAAGCAGCCCAATCCTGGAACCTGTTCTGCAATTAATTTTATTGGTGCCTGGAATAATAATATGGTGGCTCTTCTTACATACGACTACATTTCTGCTTCTAGCACAGAGAATAAATTTGTATATGCTTTTGAGCTTATGATGTGCAAGACTAATTTAAACCAGGCAATGCATACAGACAAAAAGCAAAGGTATTACTTAACTGAGAACGTAAGATCACAGTGTTACTAGTCAAAAAGCTATTTATTAGTACTGTGCAACTTGTCTCTGCCAGGAAACATAGAAATAACTTGTATTTACAATAATGGATAAAACCTACTAATATGCTAGAACTAACCATTGTAATATGACTTCTCAAAAAGTCTAGCTGGCAGATGGTAAGCATGCTGGAGGCAGTCCCTTTGCAATAAAGTCAGACTGTTTCTGGATCTTCAGAACAGCAGTAAATGCAGATCCAGTTAAAGTTCTTCCTACAGCATTGACTGACTCAAAGATATTGATTTTTTTGGGACTGAAGAGTGCAATACTTAAATGACTCAGTTCACGTGGCACTGCTGAAAGTGTGATAAATACCGCATTTTGCTAACCAGCACAGCAAAATAAGAGCACAAGTAAGATTCAGGAGTGGAGGTTTTGGGTAAGGTGAATTGTTTTGTACATGCTCTGCTGTGCTTGTGATATTCCAGGCACTATTTTCTTTACAAGCTTTGACAGCAATCAATACTCTCAACTGGTACAGCTCTAACACTGTAAAGGGGGCTCAGCCTACCAAATACTTGAATTAAAAAAACAAAAAACAAAAAACAAAAAAATAAACAAACAAACCGGTGTTATGCTACCAATATAGTAAGGTTAGATTTTCCAAAGTCACAAATCTGTTTCTAGCCTATCTTCAAGGATTAGCATCATATGAATATCTACTCTGAACAGCAGAGCAGACTCTGAAGACACAATACAGTAAGGATTGCTGACACGTCTGACATTGCTGATCTTGAATTCCAACCATTCCTGCACACAGCTTTAAGGTCACATTTCTCTGTGCGTGTGTACTGAAGATGTAAAGCCATAAATCAGATTACTGGTAGCAATAATGATGTACTTTTGCTGGAACTTCAGAGAACAAGAAAATGCATCCAGGTTCAATATAAAAAAATGTGGTGTTTTACCCAAAAAAATAATTAAAGGAGTCTACATAAATTTTTATCAAAGTTCCCTTCTTGAAATGACTCTAATATTTTAGCAAGGATTTGAGTTAAAATCTCTCTTTGTTCCTGTGCAGCGAGTAGTTTTTCACTTTACATCTGGATCTTAGTACTCTTCACCCATAAATCTTTGTTCCCATTTTATAGATAGGAGAATACACAGAAAATTATCTCAGATATGGTTCGGAGTGACTCTACAAATTCACAGATAAGAAACACAATCAGTGAAGAACAGGTATTACTCATTCTTAACCAATGCCAAAATAGTAATATTTAATGGTGCATCTGCTTGAAATAGGTCACAATAAATAGAAATAATGATCCCTTAATTAATCAGCATTTTCTGGTCTTCACTTTGAAGTATTAAGTATCAAATGGGAACAGAAATACCAAAAAAATACTGAACTGAGGAGCAGCTATATTACACTGGCATCTTATGCTGACCCGAGTGATTATAATATCAGCACTTCTTTATTTCTCCTTCCAGGTCTGGAGTACAAACAAAGCTCAGAAGGCTGGAAATGAATGTTTGTATTTCTTGTGCATTATCAGTAGAATTATTAAAGTTTAATTTAATCTGAGCAATCTGTGGAAATCAGACATGACTGAGGTCATGATCAGAGAACACTTGTCTCCTAATACTTACATAATGCTAATTTTTCCCACTGAACTTCAAATGCCAAGGGGAACAGGAATAAAACCATAGTGGCTTCTCAGAGGCATTACAACTGAGGATATTTCATTCTGTCAACTTTAAAACATGGGGAAACCAAACCGTTTTTGCACCCAAATTTTATTAGAAAACATCAAAGTTCAAAGAAGTTACTTTATCTTGCTGTTAGATTGAGTCAAAATTCTTTTCACTTGGATTTTAAAAAGTATCCAAAGTTGTGCTCCTCCTACACTACCCCTTAAAGATGAGGCAACACTAAACACTAAAGGTTCAAGACTACTGTAATACAACTCAGAACTGAACCTATACTGTCCATAAACAGCCAAGCAAGCTGCTTATTTATCCTTTTTAGTCACAGTAGGACATAAAAGCTCATTATTATTAAAATTATCTATATATGAAAAAAATATTTAGGTATATTCAGGTATAAATGAATTTTTAGCTACTTATCAAAAATTAAAATTTTTTTTTTCTTTTTTAATCTGTGACTTTCCTTTTGGGGGAGAATAAAAACCATTGTTAACTCTGATTCAAGACCTTCAGATACCAATACAAAAGAACACTCACAACTACTTCTACTTGAACATTGTTTTAATTTTCACTTCACAGCTGTAGTCACTAAACTCAACATTTTCACACTGCTTAACAAGCTGCTATTATAGGAAGTAAAATAGTATAATTCAGCACTCTGAGCTGGAGAATCATAATTAGATGAAGTATAACCAAGATTCCTCTGTTCCTTAAGATATGCACCATCATTTGGCTTCATTATTCCTGATGTTTTCATATAGTTCATGGCATATGGGAGGATCAAAATATTAAAGCAGCCTTTTTAGTAACCAGCTTTCAGCAGCCTCCATTCTCAACCCTTTAACATTCTTATACAAGTCCCCAAAGGATGCCTTGCAGCACTGAAACAATCATTTCAGGTCATAAAAAGATAAAGAACTTTAAATAACTCTCTTTATTTTTTTTCCAGTGAGAAAATGATTACTTATGTTCTTAAAATTAAAAGGACTTTGTACAAAAGGTCTGGAAAGATCTGGTTTTAATTACATATTTCAAAACCAAGTTATACATTAACAATTTTACCGCTTATATGCAGTAAATGAATACATTAAAACTTAAAGAGATCAGGAAAAAAAATAAGCAGACTAAACTACAACTGACTCGGATGTTTTCTGGAAACACACCATGAACAATTTGTCCCTTGTGACTAAAAACAAAGAGGGAGAAGGAAAGTGGCAAAGAAAATGAGCTTAAGTGAGAAACTGTAACCCCCTTTTTGATCTTGCATGCAAAGTGAGAATGAGAAAAAGTTTTGATCATTCAGTCTACAGTCTTATTTAAAGATCAAAACAATTCTGAGCAGCTTAAAGCTTTACTTCATTAAAAGAAGCCATGCACAGTCCAAGAGTTAATTGAATGGCAAGTGGGACATTCTTTCTTGCAGCTTTGCTAAAATGATAGAAACTTCATTATAGACTGCCCTGTATTCCACAGAAGACAACCAAGAGCCACTTGACAAGTTTTTTCCACCCAGTCTGCCATTTCTTGGCAAATCTTCTATTACCTCCCTGCTACCTTTAAGAGCTCCAGGTTGAGTTTTTATAACTTGTTAAATAAATGACATATATGAATTAAAATCTTTCAGCCATTTAAATAGAAACTGCATATACATATAGTATACAGTGACAAAAACTTCAGAACAAAATTAAAAACAAGTGGCTCAAGGTATCTGCTAAGCTTTTTTTACCCATAATTAAAAATACCAGTGATAAAATTCTGCTGCATTATTAAAGTCTCTTTGAATGTGTAATGCTTTTGCTGAGACTGTATAAATTCTAATACATAACATGTTTTCTCAGCAAGTGAATCCATTTTGCCCATTCCTCTGAAGATTCCGCAGAGCTAAATGACATCCAAAGCTTTCCTTAATGCAGAGGGAAAAGGCTGAACATTTGAAAATGCTTGAGATCACAGTAGATTAACAATGAGAAGAATATTCAATGGCCAACTGTTGAATTTAAAATAACTGTCTGCTGTCCACATTCTAACCTATTCAAATATCTTAACAGATTATACAATACCCTGCTTTCAGTTCACTGTTGTCTTGCTATACAACACAAATTAGATAAGATCAGAGCTAATTTTGATCTTCAATTATATATGAAAGATCTAAAATCAGGTTGGCTGTCTCCAGAGCTACTTGCAGGCCACTGCACTTGGCAGCAAAGCAATCCAGAATCAGGAGGTCAGCAACCTTTACTGAGGGCTCTTTAGGGCAGGCCTGTATAAAAGGAGAGCCAGACTGGCATTGCAGAAACCTCCAGCTGAGGTCATCTGTGTTATCATTCATTCCACAGCCACATTTTGCAACTAAATCTGACCACTTGGAGACACAGGGAGAACCTGATGGAACAAACCAACAGTGTCCATAAACCATGTCTGTAAGAATTTCTTCACCATCGTGACTCAGAGAGCGAGCTACAGACTCCAGGGAACGGCAAAACCCGTCAGCAACCAATTGGTATTGTGTCTGAGAACAATCTAGGTCTTTGAAAGTGCTGGCAGGCAGACTAGAACTCTAAAAAAGAAAGCAGAACCAGGAAAGCAAAGTTAGAACTCTGTTTTACAGAAATAATTTTAAACATGTATCACACGGCTGCTTTTTTTTTCCCCCAAAGCAGATGGTTCAGTTCTAACTAAAAAATGTTTAAGTCATGATTATCCCACAATAGGAAAGAGTCAAAGCAGAGTTCTGCATTATCATCTTTCAATATAAAACTCAACATATTTTCAACACTTAAAAACATACAATTACTATAATAGATACCTAAAGAAAGATCAACTACAAATATAGCATTAAGTTCAAAAGATATAATTAAAACTGAGTGCTTCAAATAGACCCCTTTATTCTGCATTAGTAGCAAAAATGCCACATTAATGTAGAAAGAGACAAGTGTTTTAAATATTGCAGTGATTCTACATAAATTCTTGTTTCTTAAGTATATTAAGCATCTTTAAAACCTTTATGTCTTACATACCTTGTGTCTTATGTATGAAGCCAGGTGAGTTTCTGTACAGCCCCCTCCTAATAATGCCAAAGGTTCCTTCACTGTTAACTGTAACACGTGTTCCGCAGTTTCACAGACACGCTGAAAATCATATGAAATTCTTGTTAGATGTACCACAATTAATAGGATTTGTCCCCATTGAAAAAAAACACTGGAAGAAAATTTTCACTAGTTTCTGTACAGATTCCATAAACTTGAATTACATGCGGATATAAAGCTGCTGAGGGATTTCCAAGACCATGTTCACTTAATGAGAAATTGTCTTTATTTTTCCACACTATGGAAAGGCAGAAATAAAAAGCTGAATTTTAATCCTTCTTTTTTCAAAACAGGGCTATATATAAAAAGTCAATCAGTATCAGTGACACTTCCAGACCAACTATTCAATGCAAAGCAATGCTTGACTATCATTGTATGTGTTGCTGCTGGCTTTTTGCTAGGCAGTTTTGATTCTTATGTTCTCATAGACCAAGTAATGAAAATATTTAGCCAGCACTGGCCTGAAGTAAAAAGTACAAAGATGTAGCTTTGTAACAAACAACAAAACAACTTCCTGTATTAAAACAGAGGCACTAAATGAACATGACAAGGATTTTGAAATTCTGGAACCAATTAATTTATGTACTGAAAAAATTATGTTTCTAAACACAATGTACTTAATATTTCTCAGTATTTTATTTTTCCATTAAAAACGTGACCTTACAAGGAAAGATATAAAGAAAATTTGCCTACCTTCAACTCATCCCATGCTGTTTCACTTCTGTTACAGAGTATCAGGCTGCAGACAACTGTGTCCTCAGGAATTAGATGTAGAAAATGCTTTGAAGCAAAACCCTCAATGCGCAAATCTTTCAAACTGCCATAACAGCCAGGAGACAATGAATGTATGGAAGCTATAGGTTGTGAACCTGTCAATTAAAAAAGGAGAAAACAGTATGTGGTACCATCAGAACAGCTAGCTGATATATTTCATACAGCATAAACTTTATTCCTCTTGGGTTTTTAACTTATATTCATTGTTCAATGCCTGACATTCCAATTCACACAGGAAATCATAGAAACCAACACATTTAGAGTGCAAGACTTGGTGGCAGTTTGAGATAAAAAAAGTAATTGTTTCATTTGCCTTGAATCAGAGTTAGAAAATAAACAGTTACTGGAACTAGATATCCCTCATGCAGCAAGCAGTAGTAACACACCTGTGGTATGCCACCATCAGGGCCTGCAGAAGACCAACTTCACCTTGAAAAATGGTTTTCAGACTAGAAAAGAACAACTCTTGCTCAGCTGCTAAGGTGGGATACAGAGGGAAATAAGAGTCTCCTGACTGTGCAATGACACCACCCCAGGTAATGTTCACCTCCCAGTGAAAACTCCAGGACAATGGTTTAGAGAAGAGAACTGGCCCGTTACCTGTCATGCGGCCCAGGGGCTCCATCAGAGACAGCCCAGCCCTGTCCACAGCCATGGCACCGTTCTCCTTCAGGTACTGCTTCAAGGAGGGATGCATTACTTTCTGGCACACTACAAGGCCCACCTCGTCCTTAACCAGCTGCTTTCCCACATTAAGCAACTGATTCAGCTCTGACACTTCCAGAGAAACTCCGTGCTGGACTGCTATAGTTCCTTCCTCAGGGTTAAAGCCATCACCTGACATGGACACACTGAAAAGTGCAATCTTGATCATGTTTGAACCAGTCCTTTTGACAGCAAGTGGTTTTTCCAACTGGATTTCTGGTGTTTCTATCAGCAGTCCAGGAAGAACTGTAGAATCCACAACTCTTCTACCTTTCACAGGTATTATCACACACTTCCCTAAAACAGCATTAGTCTCAACATGACGTGGAACAGTAAATATAAAAGCCTTTAAAACCAGTGAGGTGAGATGATCAACTTCAGTTTTATTAAGCATGCAAGCAGGTTTGCTTGTTAAAATGCTACGTACCAAACAAACAAGAGTCTCAACACTGCTAAAATCCACAGATACCCGGCAACCACAAGCCTCAGATTTCAGGTGGTCCATACACAAACTCAGAAGATGCTTGCTTATTTTAATGACAGTAAAAGGTGCAACATTCAGGCTCCTGAAATTTTCAATGAAGCCACAGCAAAGAATGGCAGTGAATAAGCCACAGTCACTGAAACGTGACACGTGGTTCCGTACAGAGGCTGTCAGGACACGCAGCACGGGCTGGCTGACGGAAAGGTGCCCCAGGAGGACTGAGGATTGGGAAGTGGTACAAACACAGCCCCCCACACCATTGTGGAGCTGTTTGAGTCGACCAGCAGGACCGTAGGAAGATTTTAATATTCCAGTCAGCAGAGACAGTGACTGACTCACTGCATCTCCAGTTAAAGGCTCACTAATAAATAACGGAGGCTTTTTAGCTTCAAGGCGAGACATTTTGAAGGCAAGATTTTAATCCTGGGCAAACATTTCATTTTTACTTGGATCTACAATTCACTGCACTTTTAAATTTTAAGAGTAGTACATTTTAATTCTTTGCAGGTAAGGATTATTTTCAGTGCAAAACAGTATATATAACATTCCTGAAACGACTCATCACAGCTCTCTTAAAACGAGGCTTAAATCACGTTGCAAAACTGATAGTGACTGATAGCAGGAAGCTATTTCATTCCTGACGATCTCTTTTAGCTTCTGAATGAGATTGAGCAGACTTTTTTGCAACAAAGTTTACAACCATGCTTCCTAAATGGACACCTATAAGTGACAGTCCTGCTACAAGCAGAAAGTTCTTTCTACTCCAGGTAGTTTTCTTCATCTTTTCTGGCAACAGTCACAGATGAAAACCTCCAAGCTTAGTAATACCTACAATAAAAACCAGAAAGGTATTAGAATAATCTTATGAAAATATTGCACAGCTTGACCTATTTTAGTTTTCACCAAAAAAGCCACAGAAAGACAAATACTGCATCAAAAAATAATTTAGGTTGGAAAAGATCTTTAGAGTCTTGCTGTTACCTCAGTGCTGCCAAGCCATCACTGAACCACGTCCCCAAGTGCCACATCTATGTAATCCATTAAACACCTCCAGGAATGGTGACTCAGCCACCTCCCTGGGCAGCCTGTGCCAGTGCTTGACAACCCTTCCTGTGAAGAGTTTTCCTAATAACCAATCTAAACCTCCCCTGGTACAATCTGAGGCTGTTTCCTCCTGTCCTAGCACTTGTTACTTCGGAGAAGAGACTGAGCCGCACCTGCCTGCAGCCTCTCCAGGTGCTTGCAGAGACCAATGGGGTTGCTCTGAGCCTTCTTTTCTCCAGGCTGGAGACCCCCAGCTCCCTCAGCCACGCCTCACGGGACCACTGCCCTTCTCGGGACTCATTCTGCACCTCAAACTCCTCTTTGAAGGGTGGTGCCCCTCACCAGTGCCCAGCACAGGGGACAATCACTGTCCTGGTCCTGCTGGCCACACCACTGTTGGTCTGGGCCAGCATTCCCTTGGCTACCTGGGCACATGCTGGCTCGTGTCTAGCTGCTGTCACCAGCATTCCCGGGAATCTCTCCAGCCACTCTTCCCTGTAGTTCAGCATGGGGTTGTGACCCAAGTGCAGGACACGGCACTGGGCCTTGTCAAACTTCAACTGGCCTATACATTCTATAATGCTTTTTAACTGATAAAATCTACTAATATGATTTTACTACAAATATAGAGAGTGCATCAATTATACCTGTTTAATAATAACTTCAATTCTGACCACTGGTCTATACTGTTACCAGCAGGTCTATAAGTAGCAGGCTACCATAAATGTCACTGAATTGCACTGAAGTATCAAAACTACAGTGTTAGCCACCTGACTTTACTCAAGAACAAAAGAACTCAACTAGTCAGCAGTGCTTGCCAGGCAACAGAAACAACAGCTTTTGATGTTCAAACAAATTTAAGAAATCTGGCCCAAACAAAGGTTTCTTAAATCAAGATGCCCACAAAGTTTTTCAGTTCTTAAAACAGTAAAACATAAATCAATGTTTATTTATGTTTCTATGCAAACTCTACACTATTTACACTTGTACTTCATTTAGTTTCATTCTCCATTGTAATCACCATCCCCACTAACATGGAATATCTTACTATATACAGTCACAATTATTTCTGGGCAGTTTTAAGCTTGAAAGGACAATGTTATAGATCCAGCCACAAGAGCTTTATTGCTGTCTTGAAGTTATTGGAGCTTGTTTTAAAATACCTTTAAGAAATATAATACCCTCACTTAATTGTTCCCACCATTTGGGATTTAGCAGTAAAAAGTAAACTTTTTTTTGAGATTTATGATGCACTTTTTGGGTCCACGTAGGTACAAAAAATTAACTCAGTTGCAAAGAAAAATAAAACTCTGAAAGACTAAAGTTAGAACACCAAGGCTGTATCTGTTTGAAAATTCTCAATTAATTCATCTTCTCCCTCAATGACACAGATCCAACTAATTAGGCAACTTACCCAAAAATCAAAGTACTAATACTATTTTTCTTTATTTTTGCGATCTCTTTGCATCATGATTGCCACAATCCCAGGTTCTGGAACAAAATCCTCTGTCTTCACTTGGAAAATAGGACTGGACTTCAGGTAATACCAGCCCCAGTGCACTAGCCCCAGGCTAGTTCCCATAACAATCAGAACTTTGTTGTCCTTCCAGAAGGTTTTAAGAGCCATTGCAAACTGGCATCTACCTAGGTAAAGATAATTTATTATTTTAAACATATTCTAGAAATACTTTTTTTTTTTTACTCTATAATAACAACACTGAACAGATGAAGCTGAATGTTAATATCTTTAATTGCAGTGGAGCAGATGACTAAAACACTAAACAAAAAGCCTTACTTTGTGAATCTAAAAAAATAAAAATAACCTCAATTCAGACATTTTGAAATGTTAATTGCTGCAATTTGCTTCGAGCTTTGGCATGCTAAATCTTAAACACAACAAAGCTTTATCTAATTACAAGCACTACTGCTCAGATGGTAAATATCTGAAGCCCAAAAGCAGGTTCAAAATACACCTTCCCCCCTATAGCTAATAAAATTCAATGAGTTGCTGAGTTCCTAAGGGAATACAACACTCTGTAAAGGAATACAGAAGTTTTAAATTGCAGACAAAGCAAGGTGTGATGCTTCTGAAACCACTTTACCTTTGTGCAGCTTTGCCCGACCACCTTATGGTACTCAGAAGCGGCACAATTACAAAGAGAGTAATAAACTAATTCTTATATAATAAGAAACTGGTAAAACTACCTTCCATGGGATTTCGCGCGTTTACTCGGGTTTTACACCAAAAAACCTCACTGGTTTGAGCGGCTACAAAGCTGTAACTCGGAGAAGAAATGCTCCTACACCACCCATGCCGCTAATAGGTGTAACCCACCCTACCAACCACCTCTCCACCACGCTATGGAGCCCTCACAACCCGCTCCTCCTCCTTCACCGCGACCCAGCGACCTCGAAGTGCGGGCGGCTGAGGGGGCAGCGGCTCCTTCGGGCACAGACCATGGGCACGGTGCACCTGAGACTTCTCCTCAGGGAGGGAGGGAGCGAGCGAGGAAGGTGCTAGCAGGGCAGCGAAGACTCACCCGGCCCCTACACGTTCAAACGTGCCCCAGCCGGAAGAAGAAGAAGCGGAAGAAGCACGACCCCGGACGTGCCGCCCCTCCGCTGCCGCCATTAGGCGAGCGCAGCGTCACTCGCAGCCCGGGCCCGCCCCGGTCGCTGGCGGCCATTTTGCGTGCGGGCAGCGTGGGGCGGGCGGCGGCGACGGGCGCGGCCATTTTGGGTAGGGCAGAGGAGCGGCGGGAGGCGGGCGCGTCGTGGGGAGGGTATGGCCGCTTTGTGCCGCTCGGCTCTTGCGGCTGCCCCTAGGGCTCCAGCCCCTCTTTTCTCCTCGCTTAAATCTCTGAGGGGATGCTCCGAGAGCCGGGGCTCTGGCGGCGGTGCTGCTCGGCTTCCACCGACCCTCCCTCATCCGCTGCCTCAGCCCCTCTGTCCCGTTCCTCACCCCTGTCTAGTCTGGCCAGGCACTGCCCAGGCTTAAAAATATGTGTGTATATATATATATCTGTCTATCTCTGATTTTTCTTCCTTGCATATCTGTTACTGCAGCCACTCTGCCTTACACCAGCTGTCTGAGACTTCCTGTGGGCGGGCAGAAGTGCCCTGGCCAAAACAAATTCAAATAACTTTGTTCCCTGACCTCCGCTTTTTCTTAGCTCTTCTGCTGTCCTGTATTCACTTTTCCTGTATTCACTCTTGTAAGTAGAAGAAATACTTCTGTGAATACAGTAATACCGCTCCTGTGTTCACTCTTCTCTCTACTGCAGTTGCTGTCAAGAGTATCTTGTTCTATATTCATGTGTTAATGAACGGGCTTGTTTTCAATTGCGTTTATGGTTGCAGAGTTTATGACTATAGCCAAAAGACAAGTATTTAATGCCTGATGTCCATGCAGAACGGAGTATGATCTTTTTAATTGTAATTTTTCATTGTTAATTGCTTTCAGCTGTCCCATGAAAGGTAAAAAGTAACTACCTGTTTGTGATGGCCCTCTGATGCTCCTCAGAACTTCTCGTCCCTCTAGTTCTAGGCAGTTCTGTGGTGACTAGGTCATGTTTTTGAAACTGAAATTGTTGAGCCTTAAAGGTGAATGGGCAGTTTATGAATGAAGGAGTGTGAATAACAGTGAGGAGAAAAGGTGCTGACTGGCTGGAAGAGTATTTTTTAAGGGTTCAGTGGAGTAACTAGCAGCAGTGTACATAGAGACCCTGAATGGCAAATGGGAAGATTGTGGTGTGTCTTTTCAGAACTAGAGATGCTTTACTGGATGTGTAAGTAGCTGAGCCTTGTGCTGCTCATCCCAAGTTTAGGATCCACTCCCGGAAACTGACAAGTGCTGGACGGGAAAGTTCAGAAAACTCCTCTTGTAGGTTGTGATAGTTCATTTTGAACTACAAAAATGGTTAATGTCAACATACCCTACAGAGTTCCTTAATCAGCGTTTGTTTGTTTGTTTGCCGTTTTCAGGTGTCCCCTCTCCCCACGTGTGCTAAAGGCACCCGGCAATGGGCAGTGGGTGAAGTTTGCTGCTGTATCTCCAAGTGTGCCAGGAGTTTTCAGTTCCCCATCCCTCCCGAGTTCTTAATTTCCTCACTACAGGAAACTGCTTTGCTAAGGTAAGATGCTGTTCATCAGCTGTCAGAGCACCCTGAGCTTGCTCTCTGGGTGACCATGTTTTCTGGCTTCTCCTGAGTATACGCTGCTCTGTTTGACTCAAATTTAGGAAAGAAAAACATTCTGCCACATTATTTTCTAACTGTGTCTCTAGCCACGGGGAAACCTATATATTTAATTCTAAATCATGTCTTTGTGCACAGGTTGTATCAATATTTTAGGTCTTGGAATACTATACATCCCACATCAGGACATATATATATATACATATATATATGTGTGTGTCTGTGTGTGTATAGTTTAGTGAGGGGTTTTTGTGCTGTATTTGCTTATCTTTGTATATCCTTATGCAGAGTTTACTTTAGAGGTGTGCAACAGAAAAAGCATTCTGTGAGACAGAATCTGACTGTCAAACAGTAACAGTTGTAACAGATCTGTGTTTTTGGTGTTTGGTTTTTTTAAACAAAGGAAATAGCAAAGTATTTTGAGGGTTGTTTTTTTGGGGCTAGTTTTTTTTCTTGAACAGTTGATGAGTATTTTTTCTCATCTTCTGATGTCTTAGTATTGAGTATTTTTTCACCTGTGTCACTTTAGTGATTTCCCTGATGGTTCACACATAAAATATTTTCCTTTTTGTTTTCTGTGGATTTGCTTACATTTTGTCTGTCTGCTGTATTTCCTTTGTCTTATCTTTGTGGTCAGTGCAAAGAATGGGGTAGTTGGCAAACTCCCAAAGTCAGCTTACTCCCAGGAAGAGCAAACTGAACCAAAGCTAACTTTTCTTGTGCATCCTTTTCCTTTTTATGTTTTTCTTCTATTATTTTGTAAATTGTATTTGGAGGGGATTTCTGCCTGCCAGCAATTTTCACATAAGTAGTAGCAGACTTGTTGCAACAGTACTACTCTGGAAAGTAAATTGTTACCAGAAAGAAATCAGTGATGCCAGGATAAGTTCAGCTGAATTTACTACATGACTGAACTGAACCTGGATGTCTCAAGTGGTCCAGAGCTCTGTTCCTTGCATTGTATTTCTCAAAATTGCCATCAGTAAAGCTGACAGGATTTAATCTGATAAAATGGAGATGTTTCCAGGGCTGTTTGGTGCAAGGGAGAATGACAGTAGCATGGCACAAGGCATGATGGTATTCTAGCTTCTGTGTGCAGGACTGTTAAGAATCTCAAGATTAAAATAATCTGTGCTATGCTGTGTAGTTGCGAAGTGTGTGTTTATCTTGTTTTGCATTTTTTTGAAATTAAATAGTGGTAATGACTACATTTTGAAATGTAGTTCATGATGGAAACGCCTATCCCCGGCCTGACTTTTGTCCTGAAATTTTGACAGCTCTATTGCAACACTTAACAATAACTTGAAGTATACAATGGTAAGGTGTACACATTCCTCAATTTTTAGTGTTTTCCTATACCATCTCCTACAAAATTTACTAGATTTGTCCATTTAAAGAGACTAATCCTTTAGGAAACTTTAGATTATACAAGGCAGCTCTGTTCTCTGTGTGGTTTCTGTTGCACTTCATTAATTGCAGACAACAGCTACTGATTTGCTTTATTTTGAAGCTTGAACTGTATTGTTTGGATACTCTACCTCCTGGCACTTTACTGAGAGTCTGCTTCACCTGGTTTTCTGACCAGTCCAAGTCTCTTTGTTGTCTGTTGGCTCTCTTCCTACCCTGTGTGAAAATAGAATGTATCTTAGTTTTTGTAGTCCTGTTTTTTGTAGCTATTAATTTGGTACCATAGGGCTCATTGCATGTCTCTCCTGAATCCTGACACTGTGGAGTTAGCTGGAAAGACTTTCATGAGTTTAACCTGATTTTCCCCTTTTTTGATAAGTCAGTTTTTGGCTCCTGTTTATGTGGAGGATGATGAGCTTCCCAGCTAGCTTCAGTCTGTGACTGTAATTGTCAGTTTGGAAAAAAACCTTAGCAATTAAGTGAGGGTTTTTTCTTGAGCCCAGGGAGTGTTCAACTCTTAGTGCAAATTAACACTTCCTGAGGTACATGGAATGGTCTGAAGCAGAGCCAGGGGCTGTGCAGCTCAATGTACATCACTCAGGATCCCAAATGAAGTGATTTAGGTCCTGTTTGGTGTAAGCAAGAGAGGAGGATGTCCAAAGTTCACTTTACTTTTGTGCAACCACCGTAAGACTCAGGTTATGTTGCTTCATGTGTGTAGTATAAATTTTTAAATATATATAATGTATATGTATAGATAGATACCAAAAGAGCCAGAAGCTATAGTTTCTTATAGTTGAAAGAGTTCTAACTTTGTATTTCCTGTGTTAGATGCAAAGTGTCTGGACAATTACGAGTTTCACTGAAAGAAACCAACACAGGTAGCTAAGTAATTTTCCTTTATATAAGAGTTTTCCTTGTTTTTGAAAAGCAGAGTGTAGGGTTTGAAGAACAATAGTCATGAAGGAATGAGCCACAGATGTAAAATTCCTTCTCAATTGCTGTAGAGATCTGAGTGTTTCTCCAGTGCTGATCACTTTTAATTGGTATTTCTATAGGACCAGCTTACGCTGATTTATCATGGCATCCAACAAATTTGTCATTAAGGTAAGTAGAATGTCATAGCTTAAAAAAAAAAATGTCTGTAATACTGTTGATACTAGAAGTGCATTCTTCAGGCTTCTGGTCACAGTAGCATACTTTATATGAGCTTTTCTCTCCCTGTGGAAGCAAACTTGGAATTGCTGCTGTGTCATGGCAGAGTGTGTCTGGGGTCAGCTGAGAATTAAAATGCTGTAACTAAAAGTGATTAGTTGTACAGTGAGAATTAGAAACTGCTGAATTCTCAGCAAAACACAATTTACTACATGAAGTAAATTTTTGTGTGGATTCTTTTCTCACTGTAATCTTGTAATATGATTTATGTACTTCCCGGGTCTAAGGGTTCCTGGTTCAAGGTGTAGCAAAGTTCTTAAACTATTTGTTTTGTCTCTTTTTTTTGCCTCTTTTTCCATTTTCAAGGATTGGTTGTTTCATGTGCAGTAAAATGCCATTGAAGTTAGTTTTGCAAACAGTCCCAGACTTTTGGTTATGTGCTGAAGAACAAAGCTTTTCAAAACATTCTGTAATAAATGTAGCACTTCACAATTCTACTACTGTAACCGTAAGAGCTAATCTATAAATAAACTGAATTGTGATTAGCACTACATATCATTCTCTTGGAAGCGTTTTTCCAGGAATTTTTATTAACACAACAGATATTTCTTCTGTGGGTATGCTTGGAATTTTTTGGAGGGCAGCTACAAAATCCCTCCTAAGTGATCAGGCTGTGAAAGCTGTTGAAGCTTGGTTTTGTGGGTAGCCAACCTGTTTAATGAGAAGACCAAGCACTTAATTTTTGTGTGCTATGTGTTCTTTTCCAAGGAAAACTGCTGTCGTTTAGTGGGATGTTTGCTTTATATTTTTACTGTTTAACAGGATTGTAAACCTTCAGTTAACAGTATCATATTATTCAATGCTGCTGAGTTGATAGAGGGACTTACAGGAGAAATATCTTTGATTTTGAGCACATTTTAGCTGATGCTTCTGAGTCTGTGCACCACTGATGGGGATAACAACAGGAGCTGAGGCTGAAGGCATTGCTTTTATCAGCACGGAACTCTTGATATAATCAATATTTATGTAAGTGAGTTGGGATGTCTTGACTCAATAAAAAGCCTGAAGACATTTGGTTTCTGACCTGCATCATTACTGCTTCATTATTCAGCAAGGATGTGTTACTGGTATTCAGCAGGGACCTTGCAATCACCAAGTTTAGCACCCCTGACTCCTTGAGCAAGAGAACCTTAGTGAGAACCTTGGGCTAGGTTCTCACTAAGGATGTCTGTAGGTAAGCAGTATCACAGATAAAGCTATTGAAAAATGCTAATGAAATACAACTTTTTCTTTCTTAGAGTATTTGAGAAATGAGAGTAAGTTTTTGCATGTACCAAATGCTAAAAATTAACTTTACTTTCACCTGACTGAAATTCACTTTGTGCACAAATCAACATTTTTCTTGTTAGGTCTGGGATTTTGTATGTCAAGTTTTGCTTCTTTAAATTCACTGGATTTGTACTTCACATGAATATTTTCTAAGACTTTTCAGCTTTCACATAAGTTTTGCAAGGAAGATCCCCATGCAGAAGATTCTCCATTAAAAACTATTCCTGCTTGTCTCTGCCGGTGGAGTGCAGTACTCTTTATTTTAGATTCCTTGTGTTTAAAATTGATGGGAGCATTTTACTGAGTCTGAAAATGTTCAGGACAGATGTGTTTGGAGCAAGTTCACAGGTGGGACATGAGGATGATAGAGGGATGGAGCCCCTCTCCTGTGAGAAAAGGCTGAGAGAATTGGGATTGTTCAGCCTGGAGGAGGCTTCAGGGTGACCTAATTGTGACCTAATTCCAGTACCTGAAAGGAGCCTACAAGAAAGGTGGAGAGGGTCTACTTACTAGAGCATGTAGTGACAGGAAAAGGGGGAGTGGGTTTAAACTGAAGGAGAATAGGTTTAAATTAGATATTAGGAAGGAATGCTTCCTTATGAGGGTGGTGATGCACTGGAACAGGTAGGCAAGAGAAGTTGTGGGTGCCCCATCCCTTGAAGTGTTTACGGCCACTCAGAGCCCCATCCGGTCTGGCCTGGCCTAGTGGAAGGTGAAGGACATTAGAACTGGAGGAGAGATGGTTTTTAAGGTCCTTTTTAACCCAAACCACAGTGATTGGTCAGTGCATCTGTGATTTCATAATTCCATGTTTCAGTTGCCTTGCCTCTTCTTCTACATTCTCTACTACTAAGCTTTTAGATTTTGTAAAACTGTGTATGTGAATCTTTCTGGTAAGAGAACGAAAGGTTCAGGTTATCAGTCTGTCAAATCTTAGCCTACTATCAAGTAATTAAGTGGAAACCTCTGATTTAACTTCACTTCTTACTAATGCACGTTTTATCTGCGGATCTCTGCACCCTGGTGTAATGATCGGTTACTTCCAGTGGAGGGAGCAATTGGTCTGTTTTTGAGAGACGATCCTAAGCTTGGCTTTATGGGCAATTAAAAGGGATTGAAATAAACTAATTGATGCAGTAAAATAGCTTTAAACCTTAATACAGGAACTACACTTAGGTTCTAAACACACTTTCTTCACCACCAAGCAGCTGGATGATGTGGTCTTGTGATTTGCAATAGATAATATTTTATGCAAGTTAATTTGATCATCAATTTTCTATTTTATTTTATATTGATACTTCATGCAGCATTGCATAGTAAAGTACCCCCAGCATATGAACTTAATGAATCTCTGTGTGTTGCTAAGATATTTTACTGCTGTTCTGAGTAATAAATCTTAACATTAATTGGTGAGGCTTAAAGCAAAATCTTGAACTCTATATGGATTTCAAAAATAATATCACTAGGGCCTTGTTTAAAACGTTGGAAAAAGTATAAAGAATTTCTCTTCCAGAATTGTGTTAATCGATTTTATTCATGCCAAACTGCAGAACTAAATATAGTAATTTTTATGGCTGCAATAGAAAAAAATTCATTTACTGTTTTCTGCAATTCGTTCATTTGCCAAAAACGGAAGAGTAACTTGTTACTACATTTCAATAGCTCAGCTCAAAGGGAAGCTTTTTTTACTTTGTTTTCTACTTGGAGCACTGTTCTGTCTCAGATTTGTAGGCCTTAGATCAAGATAATTGTAGTTTTGGTGTTCCCTCTGGTCATGCAGCTCACTCTGCAATTGATTTTTCATCATTGTTACTCCTTGTTACCAATTTAAATTATTACATGCTGGACATATATGTAACTTTTTTGATCCTTCCTACTAATTTTTTGCTTGCTTTAAGTGGCAAGTACATTTGAAACAGCAAGCACAGCTTTTTGTTTTATATTGGGAACAAAGATGGAAATACTGGATATCATTAGACAGAAAAATGACATTGGGATTGTAATATGATCAGTTTGTGTACTTTATTTTTTTACATTGATATTTTAATGTAATCATTAAGATACTGACTTATAACGAAAGGCATCCTAACATCTGTCCTTTGAATCTTAGGAGTACTCCATGAAAGAATGTGTAGCAAGAAAATTGATTATAGGCTGGAACAGCAGGTAGAAGGAAATGGAAAACCATGTTCCTGTCACACAGTGTCCCATTATGGACTGACAGCCCTGGCTGGGTCATTTTAGGGTCTGCTCACACAGCTGTGGATTGTCCTGGGTGTGGAATAACAGATGAGAGTTTATTTTGAAGTATATTTTTCTATTTCCAATGCTTTCTTTTTTTAGCTACCAGTTGAAATATAATAGTGACAGTACATTGTCAAAGATTTCTCCACCAGTTGTGCCCTTCTGGATGATTCTTAGGTGACATCTCAGAGGGCCTGACAGATTAAAGTTCACATTTCTGTGAAATGTGTCCATTGAGTTAGCTGATCAATATTCCTCTAAATATATGGTTAAGCCATAATACTTTTGTGAGGAAATGATGTGTTTTCTTCTTCTTGGGAGTTGTTTGGAGAGAAAAAAAAATATGGAGATGAGTCGGTTTTTCTATCTGATTTTATTTATCTCTAATCCCATATAGTAAGTGATAAAGAATAACAGATGTGTTTACTGCTTTATTAAGTCCACAGATACTTGAGTGCAGTGCTCTCAAGTGGAGAGCAAGGATAAGGAATGCTGTTTGTGTTTAAAGTAAATATATATTGTGACTGCTCAGAGTTATGAGACTGATTCTACAGCTGCTTTTTTGTGTACATAATTGTGAGTGTGTTAGCATTATGAGTTTTGGTTTGAGAATTAGGTTTTTTTTTTTAGAGAGTACTTAGTTAAATTAACCAATAAATACAGTATTTCTTGTGTTAATGTCTTTTCCCCTTTAAAATGAAGACATTTTGTATGTGAAATTCCCTTGGTTGGAGTACTCACTTCAGTTTCAATAGAAACATACTAAGATTAGATTTCTGTGATTTAAATAGAATTTTCTAAAGTATTCTAAATCTAAACTCAAGATACCAGTGTTCTCCAAACAGATTAAGGGTTGTTGGGTTTTACATGCATAGTGTGTTCTTATATTTGCTGTTTGGGTCTTTAAAAATTAAGAAATAGTTATGTTAACCATTAAATAGTGGTTTTCTAGAGATGGATCTCTCCTGAAGTAGTATTTCTCAGAACAGCTGGAAATACAGGTGGTTGTAATTGGTATTAACAAGTAGCATCGCACTTCACTCAGCTGTCATATTTGTTTCTGTATAAATGGATAAAATAGGATACTTGTCTAAAAGGGCTTAAAAGTCTTAAAGAAGATGATGAAAAAGGGGCAGGAAGGAATGTCATTTAAAATAGGAAGTGCAAACAATAATAATGGCTGGAGGGACATCTATTTAGTTCTCTTTCTTAATGCTCCATTTAATTCCCAATTTCATGGGACCAGATATGGAATGGCTAAAGTGATGAGTAAATAAGTTCCAGAAGAAACAAAAGAGGAAGTTGGGAGGTAGAAGGGGGAGGAAAATTAAGTGTGCAATATAATTCTAAATCTCCTGGAGTCAATGGAAGTTTCCTCACTGACCTCAGAGGATTAATTTTCAAGCCTAGGGAAATGATGAGTGGATGAAGAGTTGAGAGATTAAAGTGTTAGCAGAAGGAGAAAGGAATAGGAAGCCAGAGGGATAAACAACAATAGTGGAAATACTACTTTCATGGGGATCACTTCAAATAAGGAATAAAAGGATCATTCAACTTGCATTACTTCTTTTGGTAATTCAAATCTGGTTAGTTTTTAAAGTGCCACTTATGCATAAAAATTAGGCTTTTTGCTAACTGTGAGCACTATGGCAGTGATATGGGATTCTAAATACCCACCATACTAAGTAATGTGTATTTTTTTTTAAAATCTAATTAATTCAAAGATCTAAGTTCCATGACACTTGCCATGTACTTTATTTCTGACCAGCACTACCAGATTTTACACCTCCACTGTTCGGCTTCATGGAGATCCTGGTGGTGCTGCCTGCTTGACCTCAGTGTCCAGCCCTGAAGGAATAAAGGATGGGAAACTCAGACACAGACTTGAATCTCCCTGAGTCCAGCAAAACACAAGGGCTTAGGAGCGATGCTGCGTGGGGTCACCGAGTGTCTTTAGGTCCTGGGAGAGGCTTCAGCTTACGCTGTAGGTGAAATTCTTCAATTCTTTCCACTGGGTTCAGATGGAGGTTAGTAGGCTGGGAGGTAAAGAGATCCATGTTTCATGCAGTACCTGGTACAAACAGTTTCATGATGGAGAGATGCAGATTTTACTCTTGTTGTTATGATAATGAGGATTTATTAAAATGCTTTTTGATAATTTTTCATGTAGCCTCTCCTTACTTTGGACAATGTAGATGGATTCTAGTATGTGGGAGTTTATCTGAATATTTGATGCAAGAGTGTATTCTGACAGGACTGTGGAGTAAAGGGGAGAAGAGTGACTGACAACATGTTCTTCTTTCCTGATGTTTCATCTGTCTAGTTCACAACTTCCTTAAAAGGCATCTATTTTTAATAGCAAAATTATTGCTTAGTTTCAATTCTCAAATAAAAGCTTCATTTCTGGACATTTTGTGTTCCAGTTTGGGGACATTTTGTGCTCCCTTCAGCGCTTACTCAACCGTGACTTGGCAGTATTTTTCTTGAGTCAGTAGCCAGACTTTTCCTTAAATAATGGTACTGTAGCACATGGCCCCCTGTTTCACTGTTGTGCTGCAGTCATGGCTGTGCATGGGCACCAGTGACGCTCAGCTATTGTGAAAACCCTTTAAACTGCTGATAAAATGATGACTCATGGTCACCTGATGAAAACAGATTCATTACCATGACTCCAGAAAGTTTAGCTCCCATGGAAGTGTTTCACTTCCCACACTAGTTCTTCTAAAAGAGATGATGCTGCAGTTATTTTCTAACAGTTGACAGCTGCCCAATTAAGTGTGACAGTGTGGTTGGGAAAAACTTGGAATTCCAGACTTCTTTTAATAGTAGTTTAAGGAACTAAAATCTGTATGAGCTGTGAAGCAGTCACCAATGTTCTTCACAGTGTTACTTGGAGTGATTTCTAATCAAATTATACATTTTGGATTTCTTTTATCAATACTGAATTAAGTTCTTTTTGCAGTGGCTCTGACCCAAACCTCACTGGAGTCAATGGGTTTTGGATCACAGCCTGTAGGAGTATATTGATAGCATGCTGTAGCTTAACTAAGGACACATTTATTCCATAAATGGTCTTCCTCAGTCCAGTTTCTGTGTTTTTAATGTATTGTGTTTGTCTATAATGTCAGTGTGTAAGAAAGTTAGGTTGGAAAAATATGGAAAAGTAATACAGCCAAATAATAAAATATAAATTGCTTTTAATTCCAGTATGAAACAAGTAAAATTAAATCATCTGTGTTGCTGACTTGGGATTCCCCAGGGACTGTGAAAGGATGGGTGAATTAAAATAGAAATATGAAAAAAACCTGTTACATTAGACTTGGATATGAATGATTTTATGTTATAAGGCAGAAAAAGACTCAACAAAGATTTGAATGTAGGGTAGTGTGAGTTGGCTCATTCACACTTAAATGATCAGGAGTTTGGTGATTTTTGTCTTAATCTTAAGAAGTTTCCTTCTTTTGACTGGAAATATTTCTGAAACACAATGCTTAAGAAAGTCACCATATTAAATTACTCCAAATGTGTATGATTGAAACTTGCTACAATAATGACTAATATAAACAGATGTTGACTAAGTAATTAATGCTTTAAAATTTAACATGCAAACTCCTACATTTTTTTAGTTACATTTTAGAAGTTATTTCACTTCTGCTTGGGTTTTTTTCTCATTTATTTTCCACCTGACTAATTTTAAACTTTGATTATGAGCATCACATATTTATTTTGTGTCAAAAACTTGTCTAGTTTGAAAAAGAATAGTTTCATTAAAATTGAAAATTAACTTTAGATAGTAAAAAAAAGGTAGAAATAAGATAAGTTTCTTAGCTGTTTTAATATCAGTCATATAAACTTTGTCAACAAATTACATGTGAAAAGTCATGGCTTGTTTGTGTGGTGGTGTTTGTTTTTATCCTGAATACCTCTCTACCATTTTCATTACCACAAGCAGCCTCGTAATGGAAAGACAAAGTGTTGCAGATTTAATAAAGAAATTAAGTAATAACATTAAAAACCCCTTTGAAATACAAGCCCCAAAATGGAATGAAGAGGTCTCTTGATTGACAGAACTCTTACTGCAGAACACAACTTTGGTGCAGTGTGTCTTTATTGGGGCCCTTCTGCTGTTGTGCCTTGTTGTTTTTCACAGAATCCATCTACTTCTGCCTTTGTGTGACGTTGCTTGGCCAAATGAAAGAAAGAATAAACACCTTTCTGTATTGCATAGGAGTCAGATCAGCTGTGTATGTTCATTTACTCACACAGAGATGTGGTGAGTGAAGGTGGCTCTTGCCAAGCTGTGGTGTCTGGCCCTTCACGTGAAGCTCACCTGTTGTTTATTTCCCTGCTTTAAGGAGTGCAGTGCTTTGAATGAAGCCTACACTAGAGGCAACTCTGCCTTCTTACTACAAAACAGTGTTTGTAGCTAACTGAAAGCTTTTCACTTGGGAAAGTAGGAAAAAATAGTTTGTGATCTAGATCATGTGCTGACATTTTGAGTCAAAATCTTCACTTCTGTGATTCGAGTGTTTTCCTGTTGGCTGTGTACACTTTGCTAGGGAAGTAGGGTCCATTTGTGTAGCCTTAAGGGCAAGTGCCATCCTTGGGTTTGTACTTTTGTCTTTGACCTTCACTGAGGGTTCTTTGCTGTTTTTGCTATAGGTGTGTTTTACAGACAGATCCTCTTGCAGGAAATCCTGAACCTCCAAGCTTTGGTAAAACTGAGATTTTATTCCTTTTTCTGTGTGACTTGCCACATACCATGAGATAGCATTCGGCTGGAGAATCACTGTAAAAATGTTGCATCAAAGCTGATTGGAGAATAGTCAGTTGTTAGTCTCAAGGGAGAGTGAGAACAGAGATAAGGAAGAGTGACACAGTGGTTTCCACCCAAGAAAATGTGTCATAGCCACAGAACATTTTCTCAGCATTTTCATACCGCTGATGACTGAGTTACTTCAATAATTCTATCCTCATTTTACTCTAAAAAGTTTTGCAATAAGTAAGCCAAACTAAGCTCTGTTCTGTGTGCAAGGTCCTCTTTGCATGTCCCTGCTTAGTTTCCAGGAATTAGTACGATGCCTGGCATATCTGACACCACTCAGCTGGTGAAAAAACAGTTTATATAAGGTATAGTTAAATACAGCCTTTCAAGCTCGAGCCAGTATTCTCCTGTTGTAAACTCCGAGGATTGTCTTTGTTCATTGAATATCCCAGTGATTTAATAGCACTCATAATGGACCAAATATACATGGCTGTGGTTTATCCTGCTTTGTATCACACAGATAGAGGCTGAGAGAAGAGCAACACATAGATCTTAACAGAAAATATTTGCTGAACTAAAGAGTTGGGAAAGAGCTAACTCTTGGGCCATTAAAGAGGATCTGTTCAATGCCAAGATCCTAGGATGTGACAGTTAGTAGGGTCATGCAGAATATAACTTTCCCTTCTTTATTTTGACATTCCTATTGCATAAAAATAGGAAGGAGAGTCATTTGAGCTGGACCAGAGTGTGCTGCCCTGCCATAATAAGGTAATCTTCAGCAGTGGAAAACAAACCTACAAAGAGTTATTCATTCCCTCTGTGGTATTGTCTGCAAGTCTCTGGTTCTCATTTGCCTGGGTGTTAAACTGACACAGTCACAGTCCATGGTTCAGGGAATTTACAAACAACTTGGATGATAGGATTAAGCCTGACACATCAAAAGTTGAAAATGAAACCCATAATTTAAAAAAACAATCAAACAACAACATATTCTCATCTCAAACAGTGACTACAGAGTGTTTGGAGCATAACATAAAGTAGCTGAATAGCAGATTTAATCATTGATGATTAAATCATTGGCTGCCATGGGTGGAATAAAAGAGCAACGTTGGTTAATAGATTTCTTCAGAGAATTGATAGAATTTGTCACTAGTTTTAAATGTTTATATGTCAGTTTATGTGTGCTTCAGTAAATTGAATTGAATATTTAATTTTGCTTTTATTGTTTGGTGGAAACAGGGTGGTGTGTAGAGATGACCTCAAAGGACAAAAAAATGTGAAGGAAAATGTGTCTTTGTCTATATCCCTTCACCCTGATAATTGGCAGGAATTTTGATTTGTAGAATATTTGGAGGGTACAACTAGGGGTACTTTTTGATTATGAACTGGAAAGAGATTTAATTACAAATGCTCAGCATATTCTACATAGTTCAGAAAGCTCTTTGCTAATTTGAAGCCATTTTCTGTAGGGTTATTAGAGATGGTTCATTTGTTGTTGCTATTTTGGAAAGGCTTACATTATTAAGCATGTAGGAACTGTTTGGATTTAATGTGGTTTTGTAGATTCCTATTTGAACTATGATACGGATTTTGGAAAGGAAAAATCCAATGATAAAGACTACAATAGAAATATTGTAATTTCAGAAGTGAAGTGATACTCGGATATTGTTAAAACCTGCCTTTTTTTATCTTCTTCAAGCATCAAGGAATCTCACAGTATTTCAAGCTGTACAGCTAGAAAATCACTTAAAGCTTTCTTGTTGGTAGCCAGTGCTGTGACAAGGTGAGGTAACTGGTTTTCATGTACCATTATGAGGCAGCATTCACACTCCATTCAGAGAAAATTAAGCTGGCAAAATGTAATTTCCAGATTTGTAAGTAGGCTGGGATATTTGAACTGTTACAAGGTTGTTAGGAATACCAGTGATGATCACAGTCTTAAAATCTGACAGAATATTTGATCTTCACTGTGGACTACAAATCTAAAACCAGTTTAGACTGACTGGAGAGAGTCTTCAAGGAAAGGCTACTTCAAAAATTTTATCTACAGAGATACTGGTGCCTTTAACTTGATACAAGTGGTACTTTCAGAAAAGGCAACATAATGGTACTTAAGAAGGTAAGCTCGTTCACCAAGAGCATCTCCTCTGTAGTAATGCCCACGTCCAAATTATCTCTGCTGCTGCTGCTGGCTGCCATCATATTGATACTTGGTTTTGAAATGCCCCTTTTTCTCTTTGGATTGCCACACAGATTTGGTGCCTAGGCCCTGATCAGCAAGTGGTTTGCTCACTGCTCTCATTTAACCATCTGCAAGTCAGTTCAGTGACCCTCAAGATGTTTAGATTAGTTCCCTTGTGTTCTCAGTAATTCTTTGGATCTCCTCAAAATGTCCATATGCTACTTGTTTCAATGTTGAAATAGACATTAGTCCAAATCTGTTAAAATATCATTCTGTTTAAATGCTGTGTTACCTATTATCTTTCTAGTGTGGTGAAAAACAGCAAGGTTTTGTCTTCTTTTCTGGACTGAGTGATAAGGGTTCCTGTGTATTTAGGGTGAGGATTCCAGGTTTTTCTGCCAAGTGAAAATACTATGAAAATTCCCTTCTGTGAGGGCTCATTCTCAGCAGCAAAGATCTCCCTTGCTGTTATTGTCATGTTTACAGAAGCACTGTAAAGAGGCTTAAAAATCAGAACTAGGGAAAGGAGTAAAGTGAAAAGTGGCAGGCTCAGGGAAGAGGTTGTGGAAGGTCTGTCTTAGGGCTGGGAGCAACTGTGGCATAAGCTGTCACCTGTACGACTGCTGTTGAATTGCAGGGGAGTATATAACTTGTTAAATTGCAGATAAATGCAGATAATAAGCATAAAAATGCAAAAAATTGCCATTCACTTCCTGAGGAACAGATTGCAGATGAACAAGTGATGGGATTGGAATGAGTACTCTGCTACCTGAAGAGAAAGGCAATCTGCCACTGAATGCTTGTGTGTTCTGCAAAAACTTCCACAGGAAGGTTTTGCAGTCTGGCATCGTACACAATAAACTAGTAGGCCTTCCTTTGTTATTTGCAGCTGTCTTCAATCCATTAATATTTCTGGACTAGAGCAAAAGCCAAATGTTTACAAATAATTCCACACTGAAGAAATGTGTAGCATAATGCTTCATTTACCAAAAAATCCAGCAGCCAGGCTCCAATAAAGCAGGGTGACAGGCCAGTAGAGCCGTGGAAATCTCGTAAGATGCTTGGATCTGTCTTCCCGGGACATTTCAGCCAATGAGCCCCCTCCTCCGAGGAGTGGAAAGCGGTGATAGTGCACTGCAGTTCTGCCTGGTTACAGAGCCATGCTGCCTCCTCCAGGAAGCTCAAAAGGACCCCTTTCAAGGGTCATTTACAGTTTGTTTTTGCAGGGAATTACCCGTCATACATATTTCTTTTCTATTGGCTCCTTGATCGTTTCTCTAATTTGGGAAGAGTACTTTTAAAGACTTTCAGTGACATGTTTATTTTTCTTAAATACTTATGGAAGAGAAACTCAGCCTCATGAGGGATGTATGTCCCAAATGCAATTAGAATGACCCCACAGTGTTAATTCTGTTCATCCATTATGTTCCTGATTTTTTCTCTTCTAACTTTAATCCTGTAATTTTAGCGAAGAGACTGTTTTGGAGAGCTTTGCTTTCTATTCACACATTAAATTATCAATAGGGTATAAGCATGTGGAAAACTTAATAGGTTGTTTCTCCTTCCCCTTTCACCTTCCCACATATGCAAATGAACAATAGGACCAGAAATCTGTCTCAAACCTTTGGACAGATGCATTCTTGATACAACCTGGTACTTTCAATTGTTTTTTTTTCCACTTAATCTTAGGAATTTCAGCCATGGGTAATGAGGTTGAGAGATAGATGCTGGAAGGATGAGGGCCTCTGCTTTCTGTTGCTGGCTGTGGCAGGAGGTGTCAATTAGCAAAAAATACTGAGAGTTCTTGCACTGAGTGATTAAAGTAAATGTTTTTTATTTATTCTGGATACTTGCCTTTTAAAGTTGCCTTTTTGATTGCTCGGCATAGGGGGTGGGAAGGTGGGACAGTTTGATACCCTTTACCTATTGGCAGTCCTTAGCTGTGAATAGTAAAGCTACTAACTGGTTTCCTTGTAGTCCAGGGAGCTTGCATCTTCTTAATGATTTCACAGTGCTCTCTTTCTTCTGTTAGGCTTTGCTTTTTATTAAAAAAAAAAAAAGAAATTGTTGCAGGCCATTTTCCCAGTAATTCCTAAGTAAATTAGTTGCAGCAATTTGTAGCAAAAATCAGCTAAGAATCAGCAGATGAGGTTTAAGACAATTATGAACTACAGCTGTGATATATGTTATACTTGTATAAAAATTAGAGTAATTTAATACATTTTATGAGATAAACCAATGCAAGTGAAATTATGATAGTTTCAGAATGTCTTGGCTTTTAGCAATGATGATGTTTGTTTTTAATGTCTTGATTTTTTTTTCTTTCTAAGCAAGGTAAAGGGAAGAAAATTTTGTGAAATATGAATCCTCTGTTTACTTTTAGAAAAGCTTTGTTTCAATTTTTTTTATTAATTACTTTTAGAAAAGGAAGTAAAAACTTTGTATGTAGGTACATGTATGTTGTAATGCTCTTTTTCAGACACTCAAATGTCAGTGTTTCTAATATTTGCAGTCTGGCATTGATTGTAAGTATAATAGGTTATTTCATGCTGCTTCTCTTTATATTCATGGTTATGATACTGAAATGTTAAGACCACACACAGACAACAAGATCTCCAGCCACTTACGCATGTAAACAGTCTGGCTTTTTACAAAGTGGAAAAATATTTCTTGTGCAGTATTTTTAACATGATCAGCATGTTAAGGCTCAATCTGCAACTGTGTCAACATTTCTTTGGCTGTAACCATTAATTCTGTAGCCTCTTGATAATATGTAAAATGTGAGACTGGTTTGTTTACTACTGGGATTTGTCAGCAATTACTGTCTGCATTTAGCTTAGTGCTTTCAAATATATAATAGATCAAAGAGTTATTTTGCATCATCATCACTGTGGTTTTAGTAAAACAAAGGATTTTTTTTTCCCCAGCTAGCTTCAAAGGGCCATTGGAGAAATAGTTTTCATAAATATTGTATTTATACCTGTTTGATATTGCTAGGCACAGGTACAATACATTAAATAACCTTCTGAAGCAACTGTTTGACAGGAATTTAGCTATAAGGATAGGAATGCACATCTCTTTCAGCCTCAGTTATTGTGAGACCTGGCATGGCTTCAACATAGTTGGGAATTTTTATTTTGCTTATTTTTGTGTAATTTATGCATGTTTTCAGCATTCTTCTTACCATCAAGAACTGCAAGTGCAGTGGTCATGTGCAGTATTATCTAAGTGCCATATCATTTTCATCACACAGAATTGAGGGTTACAAATTCTAATAGACAAGTTCTTCATATGGATATGTATATATGGAGCTAATTAAGAGTAAGATGGTATAAAAGGGTTTTAATGGACAACATATCTGTTCAAGTAATAAATATTTGGGTTTATATAGTGCCTTTATCTCTGTTCTTAAAGATAATTTATTAACATGTTTATGAACTTAGTTTCAATGTTTTTTTGAGGTTTTGCAAGTAACAAGAAGAACAAGCTTCCAAACTTACTAGACAAATGTGCAGAACTTTGGTAAGGATTTTTTGTTTAGTTAAAAGTAGGCTGTAAAATCAGTTGAACTTACCACTGTTCCTCAGAAGATTGCCATTAATTAATTCTGTGATCTCAGGGGCACTTGATTAAAGTATTTTATTTGAGCTTTTCCTATGGCTTTGTTTGATTATGAAGTGTTTGTTTTTCTAGGAGTATTTTATTTAAGAGATAAAAATAATGGCACACCAATCCATAAGACTGACTTTAAGGATCTCAAAATGCCAATAGTGTAATATGGATAAGTGAAATTATTGGAGGAATTCAGTTTTAGGGAGTCAGCTGACAGAATAAGCTTTTATATGAAACTCTTAAAAGGAAGCCCTGCATTTTTAAAGTCCCTATTATAAAGTATTTAATAAATTTGTCAATATTACTGCAGGAAACTAAGAAAACTTTACATTTGTAGATCACTATCTTTTTTTTTTATTTTTAAGACTCAAATGTTCTCTGCTGCTTAAATTCTTTTGCCATTTCTAAGCACCACTCAAACCAGATGTTTTGTTGAGATCTGAATTAATCTTTTACCCAGTAAAACCCTAAGATACTGTCCTCCTAAACAGCATATGAACAAAGATAATCGATGTGTTTCATCATTCCTGTTCTGCTGTCTGGCCCAGTTTCATTTCCTTTGATGAAAAAACGATAAATATAAATTAAAAAGTGAGGCAGTAAGATGATCTCTATCAGTTAGTTAAAACTAAATTCTTGATACCACTCTTGTTTTCCAAGATTTTAAGCATTTAACTGAAATTATGAATTTCATGCTAAGAATTTGTTTAGTAAAATAGTTGAATTTTTTACTACTTTTTTCTCTGCAAAGCTGTTATTTTGGACATACCTACCAGTTATGTATCCAAGTCTTTTACATGGTAACAAATCCTAAGTTTTAAGAAGCAGCAGTAATTTTAAATGGGGTTTTGTGATGAACCCTTTGCCCTTGATTTGGTTATCTCCCCACCAAGTTGTACACTTTTGGGAAAATCAGTTTTTGGATTCACTTTTCATTTAGGAAAAACCTCTGACAGCAAATCTCCTGTGATATTGGTGGCCCCTGCTGCACTGGTGATGAGAAGCGGGGAGATTGAGCCTGTCCAGTTTTAAAGTAAAGAAGAGAAAGGGTGGGATTATTTATTTAAACAAAATAAAGTTAATAAAAATAAAACAACAAAAAGCAAAAAACCTGCTGAAGATCCTTGTTATTTATGGAGCAGACCCTGGGGGTAGCTGGCACAGGAAGAGGCTACAGGGATATTCAGTAGTTTGTGTGAGGAGCAGAGACTGATGATGGGAGAGCAGCGGAGCAGGAATGAGGGGAAAATGAATGATGGATGTCAGTGCTGGAGCAGGAATGTCCAGGCAGTGTCAAGCTGAGAACTGGACTAAAAGCTACAGAGAAGGTTAGGAACAAAACAGCAGGAGTAAACCAGGAATTAATAGTGGCTTGATAATGAGAGGAGGATTAGGAGTAGTAAATGATACTCAAACTGATGAAACACCTCAAGTGGCAAGATTAATTGGTTGAAAAACGGTTTCCAGCCACTTGGAGCAGGGATGATACCAGGAATATCCAGATGCTGGAAAGTATAAATTTTGAGAAATGATGGGCATAATTGTCTGTTTTATGTTTCATGTTCCCCTTTGCACCCCAAAAGGAGAACCTAAGGCCCCTGAGGTGTCACAGAGTGGCAAAGTGTTTTATCCTTCCCTAGTACTAATCCAAAGAAAGGCTGATGGCTTACTGCACGTTAATTGTATTGATCCAGTCCAGGGGAGTCTCATCTGTGGGGCTTCCAATCCTGCCCATTTCCCTGAGGGAGTCAATTTGTCACCAGATGGCAGATTTTCCTTAATCAGTTTTCCACCTGCCCTTTCCAAGGTCATATTCAGAGACTGTTTAACTTCATAAATGTACTTGCAGTCATCAATGAGCACGTGTGGTGTCCTTGGCGTTTTTGGAAGACTTTCTGTAGGATATTGTGATTGTGTTTTATTATAGCACTCCTCCACTCTGTCCATTTTTACACAGTTATATAAAACACTTCATACAAAAAGGGTGTATTTCCCATGATGGCTTTTAAACACTTGTATATTTACCTGAATTTTTTGAGGAATACTTGGTTGATAAAATTGAAGTTTTGTTGTGGGTTGTTGTTCAGTGTTTATCTGAAAACCTATTGAAAGGAGGTTGAAGGGCATATTTTAAAAAACTTTAAAGCCAGCAAGATTTGGAGCATCTAGCGCTCCTACCATGTTCAAATCATTAATATTGATGAATTAAAATGTTTGCACACCCTGATATCTATTGTTCTCTTTGATGTTAATTACATTACAGTAGATCATGAGATCTGCTGTCTCTAGATTCATTCTTCATATCAGGCAAATAGGGAAATATTTCCTCTTCATTTACCTGTGTCCCTTAGCAACACAGTGAGTCTTATTCAATATTGAATAACGTGTGTTTTTACTGCCTTTGCTATATAAAAATGCTGGTCTTTCCATCTTTTTAAAAAGCCCTGAGTGGAACTTTGTTACTAAATTCAAGCAAAAAATAATACAAAGATATAAATATATGAACATAGGTGACTTGAACATAACTTAATAGTGTTCTTGGACATGTTAAAGGCAAGTCTTTTTTTTTACCTTTTTTGTCTTGCTCTTATTAATGTGAATCAGCTGAAATGGATGGTCTGATCATTTGTTCCTGTGTCTGTCGTTTGCTGACATCCAGGAGCTGTAATCTGTCATGAGCTGTCATCTCTGTTCCTTCATTCCTCTTACCGAAGACAGTTGTGCAGCTAGCATACTATCAATTTTTTAAATTAAAAAATGAGCTGTTGCTTTCCAAAGGGTAATTCCCTCTCAGTCTATAAAGTAGGTGCGGGTTTTGGTGGGTTTTTTTTTTTTGTTTTTTTTGGGGGTTTTTTTGTTTGTTTGTTTGTTTTTGGTTTTTTTCTGTGTTGAAGTTAATGGGAAAAAACAAAAAAAGAAGGTTTTTAAACTTAATTTATCCAGGGTACTCTTTCCTATGTGGCTCTTAAAAAAGATGCAGACTTGTAGGAAGTGAAATCTCAGCCATAGTGGTTCTTGCTCAGCAGATATTGTTCAGGTTCCTTAGCTGGCAAAGTCCTGTCTTTGGTAGGAGATTTTTGCAGCATGTGAGGCTTCATCCTTTGGTTTTGCTCCTGTGGTTTTCACTCTTATAATTATGACAGGGTTGGGTTTTGTAACCAATGAATTCACATTATATTTGTAGCAGCTGCTGTTGTGTATTTTAATATAAAATTCCTGACTTCTGGTAGTCATTACTTAAGTTCCAACAGAATTCTTACTGCTGTATACAGAAGCCTTTATCCTTGTCAGCTTGCTCTCTTGAACACAATGGATTTCCAGGAGAGTGGGTACAGGTGGGTATTGTACCAGGAAGGAAAGAAACTTTTTGCCCTCTAATATGATCTGTCAGTTGGAGAAATGCTTCACAGATCTCTTTATCTGCTGCCTGCACAGGGTAAATCCTACTGCTGCATTGCCTTTAGAAGAAAAGGGAAGTCTGTTTCCTACAAATGATCTTGAAATTCATCTCTGAAAGTCTTCAGCAAAATGCACATGTATTTTTGCTCTTGAAGCTGATTGCAAAGTCTTTAAATGTTAAGGGTTGCACGTTTTCTGGGATTGTTGTTAATTTTATTTGACTGTTTGAAAAACAGGAATGAAAAATTTCTATTGGACCTACAAGCTTAAAGGTACTGAAGTTTTGTCCACAAGTACAATTGACAGTCTTTGTGTGTGTCTGTAAACTTGTTCTGCATCTATGCAGAGCTGTTACAATGGCAGAATATGACCATGTCTTTAAAAATCTATTCTTTTCCATTGCTTCTACTATTAGTGATATCCTTTTAGTGAGATAAATCATTAATGACATTAAAAAAATAGGCTTTTCTTAAGCAACTGTATCCAGAAGTACATACAGAAACCTTTATTATCTTAAAAGGGACTGTGAAAATGAGGTAATTAAACATAATGCAGCATTATAAAGATTTTAGTCTTAAAAACCTGCTTCTGTATTATGCTAAATGGTTCTTCAGTTCTGCTGTTTCTACCTGAGTAAAAGTGCCGTTGGCAGATAAGGTTTACAGCTATAAATTCATGGAGTATTTTCTTCTAAAATTCCAATTCTAACATTCTTTCTTGTAATACTGAACTGTAAGGATATTTAAAGCAGTTACTACTTAATTTCCCATGCATATTGAGTGAGAACAATATTGTTTGAAAACCCCTGGAAAGCAGACCCAAATACAAGTCCTGTACCATCAAAACTTCAGTGAACTCTGGCAGGTTACATTTCTTTCATACTTCTGTGTTTTCTTTGAAAGAAAAACTTTCCCAGATGGTCATTGCAGGGTACTGAATGAAACCAGTAATTTTATGTAAGCATGTAAGTTCATAGCCCTGACAGAATTCCTTATTTGGGTGCTGGATTCTTTGCAGAGTGGTTTTTTTCATTTTTATCTCTATGCTGTTAAATGAAGGCAAGTTGAGGGTAAGATTATCTGCAAGGTCACAGAGAATCTTAAAGCACGATGGGCAAAGTATCCTTACCAAGTTGGAACAAGAAATAAACACACAAAGAAAAGGATAGGACCATCCTGATAGTTATAAATTAAGTGTCAAGGTCTCAAATCTGGAAAGGGATCATCAGAATTTATAAAGTTCTATTTAAATAGTCCATTCTCCTCACTTCAGACATCTGTTACTGGTTATTGTTTGAGTGACCACCATGTACATTATACAAAAAGGAATGTGTTTTTTGTAAGAGCTCTGCTAATGTGGCAGATAAAATCCCAGTGTTTGATAGCAGTGCCAAAGGGCAAAGAGGTGCTGAACAATATTCCTCATCTTTACCATAGCTTTCCATCCTGGAAAAACAGGCTTTGACAGTGGGAAAATGAAGACTGAGATAAGGAGAGGTGGAAAGAGGCTTGGGAACTGAGAGTGATATAGACCAGAACTTGAGCAAGCAGGGAAAAAAGTCTTCTCTTAGGCTGATGCACCAATTTATTATTTTTTTTGTTGTTGATTACAAATAAGAGTTATATCTCCATGCTGTGGCAATAAATTAAAAGGACTAGCTAAGCTAAGGAACAGTTGTTTTTGTTGGCATGGAGTGTAATCTGGGCCTAAGTTTTTACATCTCTAGCAACTGATCGTTGCTTTGTGTAAAGTAAAATGCACTGGTTTTATTAATGCAAATGTTGCATCACTCTCCAAATTTCATTTTTCAGAGAAGCAGTATTGGAACTGATGATAATGATTTTCTTACTCCTCAGGAGAGATGAAGCAGTTGACAATGATGGTTCTCTCATTTTTATTGACTATAGGCATTAAGTTTCAATACAGTGAGCAGGGAAGGTTGTTGCCTTTAAACTCTGTTTCTTTCACCTTTGGAGAGCTAAAGCAGGTGGATACAGGTTGTGGAAATTTAGGTGTGCTGCAGACATGTTAAGTAATTCAGTTTTAAATTTCCATTTTAACATCTTGCTGGGTAAACATAAACATTGCAATTAAGCAAGATTTAATTCAGCCAGGTGACATCTTAGATACCCGATAATAGATGGCATAGCTGAATTTATTGAGCTGCTTTGTGCTGTCAGTTTTACTGTAGTCCTTGCCTCTTTAGAAGATGCATTAAGGAGGAATTTTGACCTTGGCAGGTGTGGAGAAAGTCTTGAACTTAAATTCAGGAAAAATTTCATGGAAGAATTAGGCAACCTATTTTTTTGCAGTTGGGTTACAGATGGACAGGGAGAAAAAAACCTGGTGAATGTACATATATATGAATTTTTTGGTAGAAAATTATAAAACTAAGAATTTTAAGGGACTGTTTACAGAAGGTGGGGTCTTTTTCAGCAGTTTTGTTCATTATAGGGGGAATTTGAAAGACAAGTGAAGCAGAATTAGCCTCCTGAAGGACAAGGCATTAGCTTAAGCATGATTCTCTATATTTGCACACAACAGGACAAGGTGCTAAGATGCATTTGTAGAGTTTTGCTATTTAGTAATATGTTAAAAAGCTGACCTTTTTGAAACACATGCATTAACTTTGGAAACTAATTTTCCAGTATCATCATGTCCTCGGCTGCAAAAGAAACAACAGGTATTCATATAGTTTATTAATTTATTTAGTTTTAGTTAATTTGTACTCTGCACTGGAATAAGTACACAGAAAGCCACCTTTTAGAATATGTGTGAAAAATAAGCTTTGGCAGATGTTTCTCTTGTTAAACTATCCTTGCTTCCATGTATGTGAGAGTGCCTTGAGTGATAGGAATAGAAAATTGTCATTCAGTGTTTGACCTCTGTATTGTGCAAATCAGCACAAACTCCAGTGGGGCAGAATGAATGGATATCAGAATCAGTGTAATACATTGGGAAAAAGTCAAAACACTCATTGTAAACAGAAGTCATGCATCACAACCTTCTGGCATCTTTACAGGAGCAAGTGAGTGTAAGAACAGGGAAATCTGGCTGCCATAACCCATTGAGATCCTCCAGAAGGGACTGACAAGGTGCTTCACCAAAGGCTGTTGAAGCGAGCTGAAAAAGAAGGTCCATGCACAGATTCCCTGGCTGAAGGATGAAAGCAGTACTGGAGTCAAACAGGGAACTCTGGGTGGATGCTGTATTTGTAAAGGACCTGAGAAGTGAGCTGAGTTAAAATGAAAGGTTAAAATGCAGTTGGGCAAAATGTCTCCAAGTATTAAATGACATGATGATTTGAAATGAACTAGAACATGTGATTCTTAGTGCACGTGGGATTGGCTTTGCCACAGGATGTTGTGGATGCAAATATTCAAGCGGTTTTATAAACCAGTTCACAAACTCTGGGACAAAACAATCACTGATGATTTCCAAACACAGATGCAGCCTATGAGATATAAAACCCAGGGTCTCATGTTGACAAAAGTCTTATACATCTGGTGAAGAAAGTAGTATTATTTGCTTATGTTTTTAACCTCTTTGTGTACATATCTTGTTGCTGTCAGACTATATGGGTCAGTATGGACCCAATATAATGTTTTATATATTTAATGTCTACCTTTTCTTGTATAAAATCAATGCTATTTATCATTTTCAGTGATTTTAATGTTTTCCACATGTATGAGGATTGGTGCTAATTATCAGTGGAATTTTTCTAAACATAATTGTGGGAAATATTTCCCACATATTTCCAATTAGTAACATAATCCACAGGAAACTTGGGAAAAAAAATAATACAAAGGCTTTGAAATGTAAAACTTAAGCTTTTTTAAAAGGCATTTCTAAATAGCAGTTGAAATCCTAGGTACTGGTAGTCCTTTTTGACTGTACTAAAATTACGTCATTTTTCTTTAATGCAACAGCTTTTTTGATCCCAGTGAAACAGAAATGTTTTTTGAGAATAAATCAGTCCTTCTTGCCAATCCACCACTCTCCCTTTGTAAAATGGAGCTTCTCTGAAATCTTGGGAGCATGTTGTTTCTATTATTCTTCATAATAGGTGAAAATGAGCAATGTGTTACCCATGATGTCTGTATATTGTGTTTTTCACAAGTGTTTTTCCTTGGGTTTTCATGATGTGATTGACCACATGTGAATATAATACCTATTAGTGTACTTAGTGTGAAAAAGAATTGTAGAAAGCAACAAAGCCAGTTAGAGATTAAGCTCTACTTACGTAAAGTACTGAATTTGGTTTTTAAAATGTTTTCACGTTAGAAACGATCACACTTTGTTTGGATCTTCCTTTCCTGTATTGGAAGAGACTGGAGTCAATTAACTGACTTTTGTAAATTTTTAGAAGAAGAACAGTCAACACTTCCCAGCTCCAGAAATTGCATTGTGGGAAGGAGAATATTTGCAGAAGGATAATTTTATGAATTAGAAATCTTTGGTGTGCCTGCCAGGGGCATGTAAATAAATATTAATTAACCTATGCAATCTAATGCTGTACTCACCTGCCTTCCTTAGAGGTCAGGGATGGGTTACAGGGGCCTCCTGAAGGCCCCAGGTTGGAGCAGAGTCAGGTGCACTTTTTGAGCTGCATCTGATTTAAGTTAAGGTCTTGTCATCCTCCACCTGCTTCTCATTGCCCTGCTCTCCTCCCAGAGGTTACCACTTAGGTTTGTTAGGAGAGATATATGAATGGTCACTTCCTATTTAATTCTGTCAGACTTGGTAGATTGTAGGATGCATTTTAAAACAGATGTTGAATCAAAACTGTTTCAGGTAGGGGACAGCTATACCTGCTCAGCTCTGGTTGGTGCTAACTGTGGGAGATGTAAGATGGAGGCAAATGGGAAAAGAGCTTCCTTAGCAGCTTATGGTTTAGTCCCAGGAGCTTTTCTGGTGACAAACACTCAACCAGGTACTTTTCACAATCCATCCTTGCTTTTTGCCAACTCCTCAGTGTTCAACTGTGTTCATATTTTACCTATTTTTATAAATTGCTTGTTGCTTCTATTTTTTTCTTTTTATTTAAGTATAAAGTCTCTTTATTATATACTCTGTTCAGTGCCAGATGAAATAAATCTTTTTTTCTTGGACATTATTAAAAAAATTATATCCCTTTGCTTGCCAGCTGGTAATTGCTTGAGGTTTTTGCTGATCTGTTTCCATTTTGAAATATGATGTATTCTCCATCATCTGATTCTGCTTTTTCAGCAGTAAGATTTAGAGCATCACTTGTTCATTTGAAAGACTCATCTGTTTCTTCTCTTGTACCTTTGCAGATAAAGCACTGAATATTTTGTTGAACTTTCCTCTTCTTCTGCTGTGTGCTGACTTAATATGCTCCCACTTAATAGAAGGATTTTGTCCAAAGGGTGTCACTTTTGTAATATGCCTTTTTCAGCATGAGTCACTTTTTTCTTCTGCTGTTTCTGAAAAAGCTTTCTTGCTGTTCTGAAACTTTCCTGGCTGGGTTTAGACAAATTAGTTAAAACAGAGAGTTAAAAGTACTTCTTTTACGTACTTGGAAAATACAACATTTCAACCATTTCAGTAAATTTAACAGTATTAAGAAGTTTGGCTTGCTATACTTTTTTAGCAAATAAAAATACTTTTGCTTTATATTTTTGTCTTAAAAATCCAATCCTGTGCGATCAATGCATCTTTAATCTGTTAAATTATTTTGGCTTAAAGATTTAGCATCTGCAAATATTTTATATTGAAACATGGGCTGCAGATGTTGGGTTTGGTTTTGCATTGCCTCCTGCTTCCCCCTTCAGTAGCTGCGTGCTGCGGTAGGTAACATTTCCAGGAGAGGCAGGGAAGGAAGGGAATTTCAGACCAGGTGAGACCTCGTCTCTTAGAATAAAAAGGAATCTGAAATAATTGCAAAGTTGGACACGTGGAACAGTTTCCTGCGTGGGACCGGCCTGTTTTTATGAGAGGGAAGTCAGCCCATCCCTGCAGCTGTTGGACAAATAATTCAGAACTATATTTGTGGGTGCATCATGTGCTGGAGAACTGCTGCTCCTTCACCCCAGCAAAGGGCACGTTACCTTGTGAAACAAACACTGTGGTTTGCCTCTGCTTCACCTTACAGGAAGCTTGTAAATTGTGTTCTCATACTCTCTGACGTCTGGTTTTGTTTCCTCTGACAGAGTTTATGTCAGAAGATACTGAGGGTGGTGTCTCCACCTAATTTTTATTGCACTTCATTTTCTGGTATATGCAGAAACACATAAAATTAAGTGGCACATTGCTAATTTCCTCAGCCCTCTTGTGTGGTGGCTCTTTTCATGCTGAACAAATCCATCAGTAGCTTGCCAATACATACTTGTTGATCTTTTGTTGATGCTTAAAGTCTGGCAGATTAATATTAAAATACAGCATGTAAAGTGTGTATGGGAAAACCCGTGACAATCTTTGAATAAGTTGAACGTCTGAAAAAGGCCCTCAAACCTTTTTATTACTGGCTGTAATTTATTTAAAAAATTATATTGTCATGTTACAGTTGGCAGTCTTTAGGGGTTCTGTTAGCTTTAGTAGTCATTGCAGTTTTTTTGATACCTACTGCTGTAGGATCTGATAATTACAAACTGAATAATTCTGCCATGCAGAGTGTTCTGTACAAGGTGTGTATGAGTTCCTTTTCCTTTCCACCTGGGAAAGAAACAAAATCCCAGCAATGACTTTGTAGAACCTCAAAGAATGTCCCTAACTCCAGTTGAGTACAGCAATGACAAGGCAATTCTTCTTATGAATTACTTTCATAATACCAAATGTTTGTCATTATTATTATTGATAGCTCAGGGTAAGAGCTCAGTAAGGGAATAATCTTTATCTACACCCACTTATCAATGATCAGGTGATACACAATAGTTATCCTCTGGCACTCTGTTGATGTGGCTAAGCCCTAGGCAGTGTCTTTAAAAATTTACAATTAAGAATTAATTTCATTTGGGTAGATTGTGAATATTTTCACCTCCCCAGTTCATATGGCCACTCACCTTCCCCAGCACAAAAGCAGGTTGTTGCAGACATGGGTATTTCATCATTGCTTGCTCACAATGATTTAAAAAAATACCACAGTTTTTAGAATAATACTTTACAATGAGAGGGTGAAAGCAGCTTGTTGGAATCTCAAATTATCTTTTTATTATCTTGAGCAAATACTGTGCTGCTATTTCTGTTTTTCTGGATCAGTCCTGACACAGGCAGGGACATGGTGTAAATCCTTTCAAAGCGATGGTGAGATTGCACTGTTACTTGGAGACTTAGCCCCAAGGAAAAACTTGCTTTTTTGCGATTGTTTGAGCTCCAACTACATGACTCTTTTCAATATGTGGGCTACAAAGCCTCCTACGGAATTGGGATCAGACCAGCAGAGATTGACAACCTAAATTAAGCTTAATTCTCTCATGCAATTTAGGCCTCTTTTTCGACATTGTACCTGATAGAGCAGTTCTCAGAGACCAGTTCAGATGTTTAGATTAAGTAATTACTGCTTAGCCTGGCTGTGGGTGATGAACTGAAGGCTCTGTTTGCACTGCAGCATTTTACATTGCTAAAAACATGCAGCTCCTTTACCTCAGCAGGTACTTGGTTTTCTGAAGGAGTTGTCTTCATGAATTTATTTTAATCCGTTGATTTGGGTGGATCACTCACGATTATGTGCTTTAACAGTGTTAGTCCTTAATTTGAATTCTCCAGTATCATACACATCTCCATCAGATCTGAAACTCCTTAGTGTTTTTTGTGTTTTCCTAAGGGTTGAATCATTCACAAGTATTTCTTGTTTTCTTTTTCCCATCATTCCTTAAGTTTAATATCCTGTCCATCTGCATCTGTTAAGAGTCTAAAATGCTGCCTTGATGTTGCATCCTAGTTTCATGAGTTGTCAGGCCACATTTGTCAAAGGATTGTTCTGAAGGCTTGTTCTCTGCTTACACCTCTTTGCCTGGCATGGGAACCTCTTAATGTGATCTTAATGTACCTATGGCTTATTGATTGAATTTTCAGATAACTGTTTTTTTTCTTCCACTAAGACATTGGAAAATTAAACACTCCTCCTTTCAGGAATTCCTCATACATAAACTATACTTATAAAAAAAGCAAGCCAACCACTTGTGAAAGATTACTTAGATATAACTCATGTGCAGGTTATAAAAGGGGGAATTTCCTCCCTGCTTTTGGAAAGTCTGACTGCATTTTAGATTGTCCAATTCCTGCTGAATCTGTGTATAATTTAGGACAGCTATCTTTGAGGATAGATCTTCTATTTAGACTCCATTATGCCACTGCCCTTGATCTGCTGCTCTGTTTTTACTGTTGCAGTGACCCCATAGATCTTTGAAAGCAGGGAATTTAAAAGATCTAGGTGATGTTAGTTGATGGCTATAATCCTTCTTTATTAAGAAGGATTTATTTGTTGAAACAGTTCTACAACTTCAGGATATCTAACAGAGTACAAGCTTTGTACGATTTCCAGAACCAAGCAGCTCTTATCCAGAAAAAAGGTCAAAAGTTGAATGAATATACCCTTTTTCCCCTCTGACATTTGCATCATATTTCTTGAGCATTTAAGAGTGGACTTGTGTCATGATTTCCTAGAGGGATTCTGCTTTTGGCTTCTTCTGGAGGCTTCTCTCCTCTGTTCTGTTTCTGTACCAGCTGTTGAGAAATTTTTCTGTTATTGCCAGTACTTCTTGTTAGGTGAGCTCCTGATTTATCTCATAACAGTAAAAACATTCACTGGTGATCTGCTGGTGCCTAAAACCCTCTGAAATAGAGCTGGAGAAACACCTTGCTTTGAGCATTAACTAGGGAATCACTATTTCTGCTCAACTTTGCTGCCTGGTGAAAAAAAAAATTATTTCCACCCCCCACCCCCCAACTTGTTTTTGTTTTATTTCCCCTAGAAGGATGGACCACCCCCCCCCCCAAAAAAAAAAAAAAAGGGGCAACAATGAAAAAAACCTGGGAGATTCTTGGAAAAATCATACACTTATCAAATTGTAACTTTATCTACTTAAAAAAAAAAAAAAATAAGAAATGTACAGTGTTAGCTGTCACCAAAATTCCTTTATCCCCTGATAGCCGTCAGCAGTGGTGTGACATAAATACCTATCCTGACTCCTGTGTTTATACAGGTTGAGTCATTTAAGTACTGGAACAGTGTCCCAATGTTTTGGGAAACTGTGCATTACCTCAAATCACTGTGCTGCTAGATACACTTGTAAATGGAAGTTAAATTAATGTTGTATAATGACAAATGTATTTCTTGTGCTGTATGCTCACTTGCTTAAGTGATTTTTGCCTGTTGTTGTATAAGAGGAAAAAACTTCTAATAAGCCCAGAAAACATAATTTTTTTCATTAGACAGTTGGCACAGTGTATAGATCAATGATTAATTGGTCATAATTATACTCAATGCTGTAGATATTAGAACTTGTTTGACTCAGTGCAGAACACTTACTGATTTTCAGAACGAACTTAGGATGGAAAATGTTTTAATTTTCCTGTCTATTTTAAGACAAGATATTTCACATAAACTTACGTGTGGTTTATTAGATTTTTTTTTCCCACAGAATCTCTTGGCTGTGCTTTTGCATTCTAGAGACTGATGATATGTCCTATCAATTTTGTCACAATGCCAGAAAGGGCTTCCAGTGACATTTTTTGAGTGGTCATTGGAATGAATTCTATATATTTTTTTATTTTATTTTAACTCTAAGCATCATCTAGGACTTTACTCTGTAACATCAGAGTAGCACAGTGCTCAGGGAAGAGGGAAAGTAGCAAAACAGTTCCTATATGTTCATCATAGAGCACTTTTGGAGTTTTGAGTGTGAGAGTTGCAGCTTAGCTTCTTCCTGCCCATCCCAAAAGCCAGCCAAACTCAGATGTTTCTGTTCCAACTCAGCTTCAATTAATTCAGACCCTCCAGTCCACATCCGTAATCGCAGAAATGGGAAACCCTAATGTGTGTCTTGGGAGGCTGGTTCTCCACTCATGTCTGCTTTAATGATACAGCACATTTGGAGTGATGTAACTGAGTACAAACCCACCATGCTCATCTCCAGCATCCCAAGGACTTTCTGTTTATAAGGATTGTTTTGTGCTGTTTAAGTGATGCAGTTTAAAGAAACAAGAGTACCCAAGTAGGAGCCCGCTGATTGTGAAAATGAATATAACAATAAAAAGCAGTTATTTGGGTTTATTTACTCATAGGGGGATTTGCAGTAATAATTCACCATCTAATATGTGCTTATTTCAAGGTTTCAGCAGGTTATGAACAGATGACTTTGCATGACTGACCACTTTGTGTTGGGTTTTGTTCTGTTTACATTACATGTCTGGTTATATTTTCAATTTGCAGAGTCTATGAAGTGTTTGATGTATTTGTATAAACAATTTGATTTCTGAAAATATGTTCTGAATTAAATGCCATTGCTGTACAACAATACACTAACAACATTCTGAGATCATTTAAAGTCCTTTGTTTAGTAACACAATGAATGTCATTAGGCTGTTACAGTAAGAATGTGAGTATTAAAAACAGCTTGTAAAAATGAAGAGTTTTTGAAATCTAGAATTATGGGGGATATCAAATTGAAGCATCTGCTTCTGTCTTTAATTTTTGAGTGAAATGTTTTCCTATTGATTCTTGACAAATGTGTTTCCCATCAAATCAGGCATTCAAGTTTCAGTTTTGACAATCACACCTCAAAGAACAATTTTCAGTGCAAATTTTGAGATAGATGTTGAAAGTATGAAATTAGAAGTTGCCGTTCTTTTTGTTTGCCTTTCAGTTGTGGTACTTAGGAGTCACGAGTTGCATCTTGCAGCCACATTGACTGGGAACGCTTCATTTCCACTGAAATAAAAGCGAGTATTTTCACGGAATTGCATGTCAGAATAAAAATAAAAATAGAAACTTCCATAAGAGGATCAGATCTGCTAATATAAACTGTACATTTTTCCTTCACTTGCCTCTGTTCCCTGCATTTATTTGTATTGGCATTTATTCTGTGCTTGTCCTTAGCTGCTGGAGCAGCCAAAGTTGTATTGAGCTGCTCAGTATAAACATCATCCACAGCCCTGTACCCTGTGAAGGCACATGAAGCATAAATACAGGTGTAGCTCTACCAGGTGTTGTGTAGCTCAGGAATGCAGGGGAGCCTGCATGGGAGCTGTCACTCATATCACGTCCAGGACATAAGAAAAATAGGAGGTAGTGAGTCTTGGGAAGGTCTATGCTTCTATTTTCTGATTCCCCATTTTCCTATTTGCCTTGCCAGTTATGCTTCCCTGTGTCCTGTCCCAAAACTGTTGTGATTGTGTGGCAAAACTGTTGGCTTGTGGATATTGAAATATTCCCAGGTGTGCTGTCTACAAGAAGAGCTATAAAGCTCAGAGGGATAGAAATCTTCCATGGGGAAATCTTGTCTATTACAAGGACTCATCCACTATTTATATCTTTGTTTTTTCTTTGAAGTGCTACAAGTGTTTGGTGTTTGTAAAAGTTTAAAGATAATTTTAACTGTTCTATTGTATAGTTTTGAATGTGGTTTGTTATTTTCTTTTTTCCCAGTTGTTTCAAGATTGGCAACTGAGACAAACAATGCCATTCAGAAGAAAATAATTACAAGCATTCTCTCTCCTTGAAAAGCAGGTCTATACTTTGCATCAGTGTCTCTGTATAAAGTTTTGTAGTCAATAGAAAATGATGCCAGTTAACATGGAGCATTTGATAATTTGAATTTTCTTGATGTATCAACTACTTGTTTGTTGTTATTAGTGCTGAACCATGAATAATTTACTGGCTTTCACTTTATAATCTGCAGCGTCTGCTAACTTTGAAGTTCAGTAGTCAATTTAAAGTTTGCTGGAGCTGACTAATGATTCACTAGAGATTTTTGTGAGATATTTTGTCATCCATTTAAAGCTTGGAAAGGTTTGCTGTTGCAGCCATCTGGCAATTCTTGGTTCTCTGGAGGAAAGAGAAGCCTTTTGATACAACAGATCAAAGCATTCTGCTCTTTCAGTGACTGATACCTATAAGTAATTTAGAAGTTTCTCAAAATTATTTCACAGTGCCTGTCTCATTTGCCAAACTTTTGCATTCTAGCTACAATACAAGGTTGACCATGAATTACATTTAAATTATATTTGAATCATTATTTAGAAACTTCTGTGTGCAGATCCAAGTGCTTTATAAACCAAGAGGTTTTAAATTTACCACATATGCTGTTATGATTAATAAAATGGATCTTGTTGCTCGTAGTGCTAGTGGTATAGGTAAGGGTATTCTCAATAACTGTATTTGTGGTATACCATAAGCCTGAAATATAGATGTACCCCTTAGACTGTAGATGATGTAAAGCCAGAGTCCAATACCATATATCACACTATTTCTAGAGCTAACTGTTAGCAGTTGGGATTCTGAGGCTGGGCTTTGCAGATGTTTGGCAGTGAAGAGCAAATATGGAGAAGAGTGAGTGAGGACAGGAAGTGAGCACTGTAACATCTCTTGAAAGGAGCCCAATCTCACTTTGGATGGTCCATGCACATGTGAGGTTTGTCTGGGATCAGGATGTTGTTTCTATTCCATCAGACATTCCAGATGTGCAATTGCCATGACTGCACATGTCCAGTCCTCTCACAGAGTTCATTGCATCACAGATGAGCCACAAGCAGCCAAGCCAGAATGATGAAATTGGCTTTTACCTCGCAGGTTGTTTAGTTAAAGGTGTCTGAGTGAGATTTGGTGCTGGGTTACTGTAGATAAAAGGGAACCCATTAGCTGGTAATGCCCCATATCTCTGTGCAGAAAAGCAGGCAGGAGTGAATTAGTGCCCAGTGAAACTGGGGTGTGTTCATGCCATTCACTCTTCCTTCTGTCAGTTCATTATAATGATTGATGGAGCAGTGAAAGAAAATAACCCTTGTATGTCATTGTCCTCAATCAAAACCTCTCAAAGAATTTCAGAAATAGCTGATGTGTCTTGGGACGTAGCCTATATCATCCTAACAACTGTTTAGTAATATATGAGCCTTCAAAGCACCATTCATAATATTGGCTAAATGACAGATGTGGTAACTACCAAATATCCACTGACAAATCCTTCAAACTTGCTGTTCTTTACATTACATTAGTAGCTTGGAGAGAGGAAAAGACTTCTAAGAAGCTGAATTTTTAAGTTCTTAATAAATTTAAAACACCAACTAGATAATTAATGTGGTACCAAATTTTCAGAAAATAGAATGGTGTGAGTATGGTGAAGGAATAGCTAATTTTTCACACACTAAAATTTGCTTGAACTCAGTTTTAAAAGTGGCATTTAGATAGCGGAAGAAAATTTCACATACTTGTGCTTGTCATATAAACATTTCAGTGAGCTATCCAGGATAGGTCTGATGCTCTTGTTCCTTGTTAAGTCCACAAACAATGATAAATTTTTAATTCTGTACTTCATAAACTTCCACAATTTATGTGGAATTTCATGTTCAGCCTGCTGTAACTCTGAATCAGATGCATGTGCTTACCTGATTGTTTATCTCCCCGTCTGCTCAACATGTGCTTCCAGCAGCTATAGTTCAGCATGTTTTTTCTTCTTTTTTTTTTTCCCCCTCCAGTGTGGGAACTTTGCTGTCTTGGTGGATGTTCATATTTTGCCTCAAGGTTCCAGTAAAGACACCAGCTGGTTTTCAAATCATGAGAAAGAGGTACAACAATATCAATTCTACTTCAAAAGTGTATGGCTGCAGGGAAAAAGTTGGATTGCCTTGAACTGTTCTGAATTTTTCAGTGTTAGGAGAATATTATTAGTTATACCTAACTATCAGTGGTTGCCATAGGACCCCTAAGTCAACCATATGTTCTTTTTGGGTTACTAATGACCACTTCAGATTTGCTTTTTAATTTTTAAACTCTGTGTGTGCACATACATACATGCATGTGTGTATGCTGTATGGATTCTTCTGACTTAACTTTTAATTTAAAAAAGATGTTTCTCATGAATGCTTGTAAATTATACTGAGTGATATAAACCAGATTTTGACAGGTATCATTTTGCTGTTGAAATATCTTCCTATTAATTTTTTTTCCTCATTCTGAGAAGTGTCAACGATGTTGCATTTAGAGGGTGCAATAAAACATAAATATGCATGAAAAACCATAGTAGAACTGTTTCATCTTATGAAAAGAAACTTCCATTATTTTTAAGTGTGCCATGTATATAGCCTGATGAAATTGTGGAAAACCAGTGCATCAGTGAGCAGCAAATTTCTGCCTGTAACTTTCATCAGATGCTAGAGAAATCACACAGGATCTTGTGCTGAGTTCCTGGCGGGAGCTTTCCCCTCAGTGTGGGAACTTGAGAAGTTCCCTATTGAAAATGAAGGCAGGACGTGTTTGGGATGCCTGTGGACTTTCCCGCAAGTCTCTGTTACGGTAATTTTCAGCAGATAGCTTCCCTAATAATGCCATCATTAACTTGTCACTGCACAACGTCCCCAGACATCTCAAAGTCATACATTTAAATGAAATTAAAAGAAACAATACGTTAATATCCTGAGGGAGCAAAAGCAGAATATTTAGCAGCATGTGGTTCATCTGATTCGTGCTTTATAAAGCAGAGAAATAAGAAAATAGGGAAAATATTTTTGATTTCTTTTTTATGACCAAATGAATGCTCATTACCTTTTCTATTTATAACCAGTTTTACTCTCCTGGTTATCTGAGTTTTAAATGTTTTCAAAATGTATTTTGTAAGACTGCCAAAACAAAAGAGATGAATTTCAGGAAATTAGGTCATGATTGATTTAATAAAGAGGCATGACAGGACAGCATTCAGTGCATTTCTGTGACTGCATGTTTTGAGAGAAATATAAAGGTTGCATATTTTCAGCAACTGAGAAGTGTGAGTCCTATAGCTTTGCAATTCACTTCTGGAAAATCCTATGCCGTATCTTTGAGGGGACAAAAGGTCCTAAAGAATGATTATTCCAACATTTTTTTTTTTTATGAGAGCTTTTACATGTTTATTGCAAGTGCTTTCTGCATTTTTGTTGTTTCTACACTCTGAAAACTACTCATGGTGGTGCCTCTTTGCCTGTCTGTGGGAAATGTGGATGCCTCTGTAACAAACACAATTTCTGCTGATTCCCTGCTTACCCTGGGTGAAAGTCATCAACTTGAGCTCAAGGATCCCGGTGATGCTGTTGCAGTGGCCTTTTGACTGCTGGCTCCTCCTTGGAGCACATGCCATGGAGGGCAGCATGGAACTACACCAGTGCCCAAAGCATGAGATTTCTGTAAGGAAATACAGTTGGGTGTTGGAATGACCACCGTGGCACACCGCTGTGACCAGCTGGATGTAGAGTATTCTTGGGATTGCTGTGAGATGCTGCAGGATTTTCTCCTTATTTCTGCCCTTCCAATTTCCCTGCCCTTTCTTTCACACCCCTTTTCCCCTGGACCTAGGATGGCAAAGTCAAAGTTTTATCTTTGCTGTCTGAGGTCTTTGTGGGCATTTAAATAATAGTTCCATAAACCCAACAAGTAAATATGTTCCATGAAAATGAAAGAAGTGCACAGTAATGTTTATTGCTGTAGAAGGAACTAAAGACACACCATGTTTCTGCTGCTTTTGAGACCTTTTTGTTCTAACCTGAACACAGGCCCATGAAGGAATGTGTAATGGGAGCACTTTAATGAGTTAAACAGAAGAATAAGCAAATTCAGTAATTTATAATTGTGCTCTGCAAGCAGAAAGGAAAATGTATTTCTTACTATAAAGACAAAATACTGGTTGTGATTGACTAATGTATGTGCTCTGCTTTCGTTGAGAGCAATGCAATAAAATTTGTTGCTCTGAGTACTTTCTACAATAATCAAAAGGAAATTTCAAGGCAAGATAGTTTAGATACTACTCATATAATTTTATCTATTACTCAAACACATGATAAGGGTAAAATTATATTTTTGTGTGCCATAAAGTATCACTTCTGGGAGCACATAGTTATGAACAATGGAAAATGAGAATACTGAGGGAAAAGTCTCAAATATGTGTGTGTGTATTAAGCTTAAAACTTATTCTGGTATTCAAGAGATGAATTTTTGGTTTTTACTCCAAGTATTTTTTTTTCTGCATAATTCTGGCAGAAGGTTTTGCTCTTCCTGAGTTGTATGTGGTTTTATTGTGCTTTGTTAAAGAAAGTATGAAAGATATGGACAGTTATGTTTAGGAGCAGAAAAATCTAAATTAATTAGAGCAATTAAGTTGCTGTGACCTAATTTGCTCAGTCTTCCCCCCACCCCCAAATTAAACTGAACTGAAGCAAAATATCTGTTGTGATTTATGAGGATTCTTGCAGAGAAATAGTGTGTTGACAATTCCTGAGAGAGGATTTTTACTAATTTTTTTTTTTTGCTTAAATACCTCATACCTAATGTTGTGATACATTTTTAACATGTATTTTTTCCAACATTGTATGCATATGAAACTAATTTCTGATTTTAAAAACTTAGTATTATGATGTATTTCATCTGCCAAGTAAGAATTTCATAATGTACCTCCTCTCTTGTAGAAAAATTGTTTGATTCCCGTCCTTGTTCCCATTCATTTCCTAATTCATGTCATTCCTCTCAATGTTTTTCCTTTTAATGGGAGAGGGGGTAATTTTGTATTGATTTCTGCTGTGTGCCTGTAGGCATTTCTGCAAATTTAGATCAAACCAGGCTGGTGGTTTCTCTTTCAGGAGGTCTGCAAGTTGCTAGAAGAAGTTGTTGCCTCAAGGGTCAAACACTATTTGGAGGCACGTAAACAACGTGGTCAGTGGAAACCCACGGAACATGGATCATCCGGGCCTTTGTTTCTTACTGGTAAAAGAAGTTATTTAACTTAGTGTGAAATAAAGTGTAGTGGGAAATACTGTTCTTTGGGTTTTTTTCTGTGAGAAATTTGCCATCAGGAAGGCCTTAAATAGTTGATGTTTTGGTCTGGAATTACTTCAGCTATGTAAGTGAAAAAACTAAGTGGATTTTAGTTTTCTGTGTTGCTTAAAAGTGAATGTAGTGCTGGTACTATTAGTCTGAGAGACTTTCATTAGAACTAAAACAATAACTTATACAACCCTTGATTCTGCAAAATTGATTGAAATCTTGCTGGTTGGTTAAGTCTCTTTTCCACGCACACATTTAGTTTAGAATTTTTAAATACAGAAATAATACCTTTATTTTTCCTTTTACTTTTGGCAATCTGTTAAGTCTTGAGAAGTTGGTGTGATGTGATAATTGACATTTGTCATTTCACCAGTGCTACTGCAGGCCTGGCAGCAGCACCCATGCCCTTGGGGAGTGCAGAAGAAAATGAGATGGAGAGCCTTCACCCACCCTTTGGAACTCCTATTTTGTGTGTGTGAGGGTGTTGAGGCCAGTGGGTGCCATTTCAGTACATCTACATTTTGAACTGAAGATCGTGATCATTGTAGCTTGGGCCTTCCAGTTAGAGCAGCTCTGGGGCTAAATGGCTGCCAGTTTTTGTTTAATACCATTTCATTGTTAGCATAATGGTGGGGTTTACAGCTAATGGGCTTATCTGTTGGTCTTATATCATACCAGCAATTTATCTTTACATAGTTCTTAGGCAAAAAATTACTGGTGTTTGTTACTAGCCTAGAGCAGGTTATAAACTTGTCACAGAAAAGAAGGGCTGCTGGAGTAAAGCTCTATGCTGGCCATGCTTTGTCACATTTCCTTAAATACATTGAGAGGTCTCTACTGGAGTATGATTTCTGCAACACATGTGATTACATACTTAGATTACATCATCTCTGTACTCATAAATTTTAGAATTCAACATATATTATATGAACTAATTCAATTGGGAACAAGTTCTCTGCTTCTTAAAATGCTTTCCATTGCTGAAAAGGTATATTCCTGTACAATGCTAGTTGGTGGTTGCAGCATTGCATGCTATTGTCAATAATAATGATAAAACACAGGTTATATACTGTATGGTTGGCTTATTACTGCAAAATTTTAGGCATTTATGGGAGCCAGGTTCTTCTGGCATGACATGGGCTTTTTCCCACCTCTCAAGAAGACAGTACCACGTAAGCAAGAGGTGCTTCAGGCCATTAAAGGATTTCCAAACCCTTTTCTTCCTTGCAAGTTGTAACTACATTTTATCCCTTTCAAATATTATTGGTGTTTGTCAAGCACATGAACTTTCAGACCCCTGTACTTTTCTGATTGTGAGTGAACATTAGAGATGGTGGGATCAGAATTTCTAAGGTTTGTTGAGGTTTTTCTTTTATCAAGGGATGTTTTTTATTATTTATTTTTTAAAGTTTCCTGCCTCAGTAAAAGGTAGGTCTTGAAAAATTGATGATTTTATAAAGTAAAATTGCCAGATATAATAGTTGTTTTTATATATGTGGGTAGATGCAACTCTAATTTGAGGGTGTTTTTGAGAATTTAGGGTCTTCTATTTTCTTTCATAACATGAACTTTTCAGTAAAAATACTGGTGTGCTGTTCCAGGGTTGGGAACTGATCTTCTTCTTGACTCTTCCCCTTGTTTCCTGAAAATTAAAAACTTAGGGATATGCATTTGAGGAGGTCATCAGTAATATCAGTGACAGTTTCAGATTAAAGGATATTTACTTTGGATGAGGCAGAATGACTGTTCCATCAGTTTTCTGCAGTTAATCTCACCGTCATTAATTAACAATAAAGAACTAAAGGAAGAAAACAGGCTGTGATAACGAACATTCATGTTAAGCTTCATTTCCAAAGCCAACTTTTTCTCTCAGCCTGCTTTGCTCAAGGCTGTAATTTGTAAGAAAGGAGTGCTTTGTTCAAGTCCAAGAATCAAGTTTCTTCAAGTTCCATTCAAGTCTGTTCTTACCTGGGAAGGAAATAACAGAATAGGTGGGTGTTCACTGGGGCAGCCGGGCCCTGCCTCTGAGGACTGACCCTTTGAGGTGAGCCACAGGGCCAGGAGGCTTTACCAGTTACCTCTTGTGTTCTGCCCTCCTCTCTAGGATCACAGGTTCTGTTTGTAGGTTTCAAGGAGATGCGTTTGGGCACAAATGAAGTGCCACATTCCAGGCCAGTGCGTGGCTGGCAGTGTTTTGTACCACACAAAGGAATGCACGAGCCTGGTACTGGGAAAAGGCTTCAGCTGCAGCTCTTGTTGCATTTGGAGGTTATGAAGAGTTTCTGAGTTCTTCAAGCTCTATGTGGTTTCTTTTGCTCCAAGTTATTCAAGTCTGTGTGGAGTTTCAGTGCTGTAAACCCGCTGCTCTTGTAAGGAGGTGTGTATCTATAGAGGGATCCATCACATGTTTATTAACTGCTTGCTTGGCATTTCCAGTGTCCCAGGTCAGCATTCCACCACTGGCCGTAGTTGCATCTTTTCAAGTCAATTTTAACTAGTTTGCTGTACACACTGCAGGATGTATTCAAAATTTCTTGAAAAGAGGCTTATTAGACCAGTATTAAGATTTTAGACTACCTTTAATGTCAAGGCATGTTATATTAGGTTTCATTTCAGAACTAGAAGCCAAACTACCTTAAGACTTGTTAAGTCTTCTACTTCCTTACTGCTGTAACTTTTGAAGAGAAAATTTTCATCTATCACAGCTTCTTTTTAGTATTAATGTTATATTATGTTAAATATTAATATTATTTGACACTACCTTTCATTTTTGTGGCACTTAATATAAATATCCATGCAAGTTACTTGTTAATTTACGTTTCCTTTTCATTTGAGTTACACCCACACTGCAGTGTGTGGTGGGTCGCATACCAGCTCATTAGGAAATCTGTGGGTGTTACACACAGGAGAAGAAAGAAAGAAGGAAAGAATGGAAAAATGAGAAAAAGTAGCCAAGACAAGCAAGTTCTTCCTATTCTTCCTTCTGTCTGAACAATTTCCACACCCTTCCCAAATGGCCAGTATGAACAATTTGCCAAAGTAAGCTTTAATTTAGTCTTTGGACATAGGCTTTGGTATAAACTCTGTTTCTTGTGTTTAATTAATGTCCAAATGTGTTCCACTTTGTTTTATTTTTTGAAAGAGAAATTTAAAATGGGGTGGATTTTCAAAGGCTGAATTTTGCCTGCATCCAATCTGCATGGCCAAAATCATGCAAGAAGGGCATTGGCCAGGTATGGCTTGTGATTGCATAATTTGAAGTTTCATGTTCCACAGAAAGTGTCTGGCTTTGATCAAGAGCAGTGAGAATTAAGAGGTGACTACAGAGGTCTGAGTAGAGATATTAAATACAGGAGAAATGGCAAAGGGACAACTGAAAATAATAAGGAAGAAGGTAAGGTTCACATGGGCACAGAGGAAACAATAAGGAGAAGTGAAAAAAAAATATGGCTGATAGAAATGTCAATGTTATAAATGGAAGGAAGGAAGAAGGTATATCGTAAACTGACCTTCTTCCCCCATCTTGAGGGAGGAAAAAGTTAACTATGGTTTTCCTACAAGTAATTTTCAGATCTACTCCCATTCCTTCCCTAGCATCCTTGCTGTTTTTCTTGGCTTGAGGGTGGGACATTTTTGCTCTGATTTCAGATCTTTTTATTGTACAGTCTCTTCTACAGTGAAAATAATTAGAGAGCATGCTGTCACATGGCACAATGAGCTCCCAGCTTGATTTTATCTGCTTTCTCTGGGATTCTGTGTATTTTTTTTTGTATGTTTTTAACTTTCTTCTCTCATGAAATGGGGCTTACTCTTATCATGTTTCCTGAGTCTGTCTTTTCACCCAGTTGTTTTTAGCAAATGTGACTGTACTTTATTAACAGGTAGAAGTCTCAAACTTGAAATTCTCAGACATAAACTTCTTGTCAGAAGAAGTCAGCTTACGAAAATGAGAAACTGGAAGAGCTACAAGAGCTGTTATGAGTAGTTCAGCCTTACAAAGATGTGGAGTCAAAGTTCATGTCTTATTTAGTATAAAGAGAAACGCATAAGATGCCGTTTCATAAGAAAATACATTTCTCTTGCTTATGAAACAATTTTTTTGGCTCCTGCAAGCACACAAAAAATATACAATAAATCATGATGGTAAATATTCCAAACTCTTTTGGCCTTGCATTTTAATTTGAACATTATGATGTTTCTAAGGGGAACACCCTTTTCAGACTGCCCCAGTTTGCTTTAGCAGTGTTCCCAACTGCTGTAGGACATGAATTGTGTGAAATACTTGTAGGGTATGTCCCACATTATAGTCTTGTAACAGCAAAACTGACTTATTCCCATCCTCCCAGCTGTTAACTCATGCTCTGCTGTGAAACTGTCTGGTTTGGTTTGAACTAGAATCTTTGCACTTGCCTTGCTTCAACAGCAACTCTACAACTTTTTCATGGGTGTTAACTAGAGGGAGAGTAAGCTGCCATGGGGGTCTGAGGAGGAGGCTTTCCAATGAACTTTGATATTTGGAGTTGCACATTGTAATATCTGTCTCTCAAAAGAATTACATTGCAGCTTCTCTACAATGGACTCATTTATGATTTGTGGCCAAGTCCTGCAGATCTCTGTGAACTTTAAACTTACATTCATCTGTCTGTGACAACAGAACTCCCTGAAGTATGCAGTAACTTATGCAATAACTTATGAAAAATGTTTTGATTAGTATCTTGTACTTAATATTTCCTTGTTTTGCTTTAGATTACTTCCCCCCCCCTTTTTTTTTACAGCCAGATAATGGGGAATAAGTTCACCAAAGCATTTTTCTTATAGAAGATCAAGGTTATATATCTGAACTCTTTCTTTTGTTGTTTTGTTTTCTCAGGGTAATGGGTATTTGACAAGAACAAAAGAAATGTCCGTTCTTACACACTCTTTGGGTGTTTTCTTTTTTTGTGATTTATTTTTTTTCTATATTACCTTAAATTGTAATACAATAGAATTAGGAAAAATTCCAAGAAGGGCAACAGAGATGATCTAAGATGAGGAAATGCAATACAGGGAACAGTTAAGTGTGCCTGGACTCTTCAGCCTGGAAAGTATATAAATTATGGGGAATACAACCAAGATCTGTGAAATAATTTTTTTTCCTCATTCTCTTCCAGTTTGAGAACAAGGGTGTATCAAAAGAAAGGATTGGAAATGCTGTGGTAGGTAGGAGAACTGTGTAAGTCTTTGCCAAAGGATAATAGATATGATAAAGGCTTGTGCTGCATCCACAGCAGCATGGGAGAGTATTCCAGGGAGGGGGCAGAATCTCCTGTGGTGCACTAAAGGTCTGAGTTGAGAGGGCTTGGAGCCTGGCAAAGTATCAGGGAATTAACTACCTGCACTTGGCTCTTGTATTTAGTGTCCGCCTTGTAAGCATTTTACAGCCAAGGTGTTTGGCTAGTTTAGGGACCTTTGGTCTTCCCCTGTGTGGCCTTTCTCACCACTGTGCTCCTCTGAAATTGAGACCTCATTCAGTCAGAGTCAGTGGGTGTCAGAGACTGTGAAGAAGTTCTGCACTGTCTGGACTGAAGCATGTGCCTTTGGAAGGATCTTCTGTTGTGACACTGATACTGATACTGGCAGAGGCCTCAGCGATGGCTATCCCAGTCTTACATGGGCTTTTTGCCGCTGCAGCACCAGCTGGGTTGAATGTGTTCTCCCTGTTTTACTTCTTCCTCTGTGGCAGCTCCCCATGAAATTATTTACGATCTTGGGTAAGAAATGAAATGTTGTACTTATTTTAAAGATGTCCTTAATAAAGTGTTTTATATAGATGGTATGGGATTGAAAAAAACCAACAGAACATTTGTTTAATCTGGTGTATTTTTGTGAAAAGGAAGAATTTGGCCTTAGTTTTGAAAACAGTGTTGACCTCTACCCTTAAAATACTCTCTGCCTTAATGCATTGTATTGCTTTCTCTTGCTTTCATCTTATTTCCATTTCTTTGTCATCTGATATGTTTTTGTTTTTTTTTTTATTTTATGAAAAGAAAGAAACAGTATGGAAATGACTCCAGTTATGTATGTGTGCAAAAAAAAAGTGTTTGCATGCACAAGCAGCTACTCTCTTACATATCTGTGTGAGCTATAAAGGTCTTCCTTTATCATCCAGATATTTCTGCAGAGTGATTTTGCTGTTAGTACTTCAGTTTATGCAATGACACATATATTTATGTAAATTTAAAGTTTATCTTTGGAGTTTTCTTTCTATAGTTAGGCAAAAAATCAGCATCCATTAATCATGTGTCTTTACAAAGTGGAATGGTGTGTCTCAGTTTCCCAAAGTTGGCTGGAAGTTACAAGGTAATTTATCTCTATCAGTTAAAAATGAAATTTAGGGTACTAGTTTGATGCAGGTGTTTCAAGTTAAGCAAGATGAACCCCACCTTTAATTTCTGATTTGATACTCACCTGAGAATATCAAAGTGACTCTCATCTAGGCCAGGGAGCATACCTTTGGAAAGAGCCCTTGGCATGCTTGTTCCAAGTGGGAATTCAGCATTTTTGGAGGGCCCATGAAGCGAATTTGAAAATCTGTCCCTAAGCACTATTTCTTAGTTGACTGCCTTACTCTTCTTTGCAACATCTTTTCCTCTTGGAGGTGCTCTTCGTGTGCGCTCTCTGTAGGTTTTACAGCTTCTCCAGTTCCTTGGAATCAGGAATACAGAAGATGGATTCTCAGTGTCCAGCTCGTGGACCTGTTTTAGCACTAGGCACAGCTGGAAGAGGTGCCAGAGAGGTTTTGGGTTTAAGTGCTCACTGTTTTGGTTAAAATGTTTTGATTTTAAAACTTAACTGGGTTTAATAGCTTCTTGTGTCTTTAGTTCAACTGTGCATTAAATGAGATGAAAAAAAATAAGGATTGATTCTTATTTTGAAACTAATTATTCCTTTTTATAAAAAGTGCTCTTTATTAAATATTTGTAAAGAGAGCAATATTGTTTTAGTTAAAATGTAAGCAAGAAAGAATAGGGATTTGAAATAAAACCTAAAAGAAATGTGATTTCCCTAGAAATGTTCAGAGGAATTTACTTAATTGCAACCAGAAGTTTGACCTGGAAGTGTAACGCTTTGACCTTTTAGCTGTCTGGCTTCCTAAATGTGTTGTTTTGCTGTCTTTAAACTGTGAGAAAATCTCTTTTATACATCTTTAACCCTTGCCTTCCCTAAAAGTCTCAATAAAAGTCTGCAAACAATCACCAGCAAAAGAAAAATTATCGTGATATTTTAAGAAAAGAAAAAAAAAATTGTTGTAGCTATGTATTGAACATTGAAATCCTTTTTATTTTCCTTTTAACTGGATGTAATTGAGGGTATAATTTCACTCGTAAATATGAATAGGAATTTCTTTTAAACTTTCCATGCTACCATATTACACAATAATACTCTTTGTTCTTAAGTTTCATTATCATATGACCAAGGTAGAAATTACAGCTTTTAAAATTGCAAACATTTTTGCGGGTTTATTCATATTTGGAAAATTTTTATAAGCCTTTATGGGAATCTGTCCAGATAGTGATGGAGGGCCAATTCCTGAAAAAAAAAAAAGTGCCTCTTTTCTCTATTAGTAGTTTATTGAGAGCAATTCTGGATATTTGAATCACCACTGAGGACCAGGTATGGTGTGCTTATTATGCATGAAGTATTTCTGTACACTACAAAGGCACAGTGGCAGAGCACAAACAAAACTAACCCAACAAAGCTTTGCAGGGTCCATGCCTTAATTTAGTAAAAAAAAAAAAGATAATTAAATAAAAATTTAGTAGTGTAGAAAATAATAAAGACTTCTACTTGAAAATGGGAGGAAAAAAGTCCAGTGTAATCTTGACTTTGTTGTGGACTTAGAACTTGATGTATCCATCAGCTTCAGACAAATCAGAGATGTTCTAATGCACAGCAAACTGCACATGTTCATGGAGAAACATTCCATATTCACTGTACAAATCCATGTTTAAATGCCAAAACTTGCTTTAGAGGGAATAGAAGATGACAGTTTTGTGATTGTTTACTGAGTATTTCTCTTTATCCTTTAATTAAGATGTTTACTTTGGTGGGGGTTTTTTATGTGCAGAAATGTGGATCATAGAATATGGGCAATGTCTGTCTTTTGTCTGCTGTTTTCTTGCCATAGCAAAAGACAGGATTGTGGAATTTGGTCTTTTGCATTGAAGACCTTAAATTTGCTATTTAGTTTTGAGGAAGAGTGTTCTGTGTACTTTTTTATTTTAGTTTTTTTTCATGTGGCATCTGTTAAGCTGATGTCAGAAATTAAGGCTGCTGAGCTGTGCCATTCAGGTGGTCCCTTATAACACCATCTTCTTGAGTGAGCTAAAATGAGTGGTTTTATACAAATCACTTTGCAGTCATTCTCCAGCTCTTTGCACCAGAACCAGAGCTGAGCTGGTGGCAGTGGGCAGATGATCACAGGCATGGTTGTTCTTGGTCTCTTTTGGTGGTATCCTCTTTGAATCAGAGCTTGTGAGAGCCGAAGGACATAGAGACTTCTTTGGAAATAGAGCCTTTCAGCAGCTGACTTAATTAGGGTCTGTTTGCCAGCATTTAAAAAAAGAAAATATAGAAGGCTCTATTGTGGTACTTTCCACCTATTTGCTATTCTCCAGAATTTCATTCTGTTCTGGGTTGTTGCAAATCTAACAAGAGTCTGTTGTGTGAAAAGACAAAAACCTGTGAACCTCTGGCGCAACTTGCTTTATTCACACAACAGCATGAAACTGCAGGTTCAAGTCCACACATGTCTCTTAGAACTCACATTCTTTTGAAGTGTCCTCTAGATGGTACAGTAGAAAAGGAGGTTATGCCCATCAATATCTACGTCTTAGCTTCACTGGGATATCCTAACAGGAATCGTCAAAAAAAAAAATGAAATAAAATAATATTTTTTGCTATATATCAAGATCACCTTTGAAAGGACTATTTTCATGTTTGAGCTGCTTCTTTAAAGTTCTGCTGAATATACGTGCTCCTCATTGCTTTTTCCCTCTCATTCTTCCCCATCATATCTCCAGTGGCAGTGTTGGACTTTTTCACAAAGCCCAGAGGTGCTGTAGCCCTGGGATACAATATATTCCTGACATTTTTGGTGACCCTTACCTAGAGACCATTATAGGTGGAAGAAAGTCTGGGCATTTGTGGGAGCTTTAGGGTTAAAAGCCTTTCCTCTTGGGGGTAAAAGTTTTGCAGAAGTTATTTCCTATTGCCAGGGAAAAAAGAAATAGAGCCTGGAGACCTGTGAAAGGTTTGATTGACTTTATTTAAAAATCTTTCAGCATCATAATATTAGCACCAGTGATTTTTCTGTTCTAATGAACAGTAAGGGGAATGAATCATGTCTGATAAATTCCAAGAGTCTCATTTCCACATTTTGGTTGAGTTTTTGTGCTTGAAGAAACTTTGTTTTGTCAAGATCCCTCACACTTTAAATACAAAATCTTCCATTTCAAGTACTTCATGGCATCAAAAAATTCCATGCAGCTCATGGATTTTTTTCAAGGAAAAACCACAGAGACAGGCTGAAAGGACATATTTTGTGAAGGAGGCATGTGCTGTATTATGCATTCCCTAGCATGCTGAGTCAAACTTGGGTCCATCACAGTGTCTGTGTCTCATTTGAGCCAGAATCTGCCTTCCTTTTATCACTGTGAGGAGTTCAGTGATGTGAGTGATTGGCCTGTTTGGGTAGAGCTGTGTCTGGCCAGTTGTGGGATGTCCTCATCCCGATGTGCTAAAGTGGCACTGGGGAGTTTAACTGAACTCCATCCAGTACAGACACTTTGAAGATACTTCAGCTTCTCCTGGGCTGCTGACTTGTCAGACTGTGTTTACCCAGGGTTTGTTTTCCAGTTCTCTCTGCCTTTTGGCTGGTAGCAACAGATGCCTTTCTCAGCCTTTCTCTTGGTCGTTGTGCTCATTCCAGTGGTTAAAGAAGTCCAGGCACGTGGCTTTCTCTGGAATACAGAGTAGATGTTCAAAACAGGGAGCATTCCTAAATAGCTTTCAGTTTGTGCCCGTCACATGCAATTAATAATGTTCTTATTGAGTCTGAGAACAACAAAAGGGTGAAATGAAATCTTGTGTTCTGTTGGAAAACAGTTGTCTGTGGTAAAGGTGCACTGACCATCAAATCTATTGCTCTACATTTATCTGCTTGAATGCCTTGGCAGGTGCTGCTGGCTGTTACTTCTCATACATTATGAATGGGTATGGATTTTCCAGGAATGGATCAGCCTTCTTCTCCATCCTTAAGTATTAGTGAGGGGAAGATGGTCTTTTTTCTTCAGAGCTGGTGTGTTCCCAGGACCTCCATCAGAGACATTAATCATCTTGCAGCCAGATGGTCTCAGATGTGCTTTTCTTCATTCTTTCCTTCAGAACAGTACTGACAGCCAGCCTAAGGAATGCCTTATCCTGGATCCAGTTTGGCCAGGATAGTTCTGATTTTGCAGTGAATTCCGCACCTCTCCTGCTAGAGGAGAGCCCTACAACCCTACTGTAGGATTTTACAAAATGGTTCAGTCCAGTTTTGCAGTTTGTGGCTCATACTCTGAATGGTTTAGATAGTGGGCTGTGTCCAGGATATCCAGGTTCTGATAGCAGGGAGGATTCTTCTAGGCCTTCCTTTCTTGATCACACTTCTTAAAAGGTTAATCTCTTTCTTCCAGTCAGGGACCCTGTTCCCAGGTAAGAACTAAATCTTGTCCCCAAGTCCTTGGTGGGAAGGATTTCTCACCTATTTGTGTTGGCAACTGGCCTGTGTTCAGAAGATTTAGCAGGTAGAAGAGCAGCAGTAATTCTAAAAACCAGTGAAAGAATAAGGTGAAAAAAAAAATCAGCAATCTAGTTTTGTCTGTACTTGGTTTAAGATACTGTAAGGCACCTGGAAAAAGACAAAGGCAAATTCCATCCCTGAATTTATTTGCAGGTACAAGAGTTGGTAAGGTCAGACCCTGCAGCAACACTCACTCAATACTACACCCAAGTATTTTTTTGTCCATTCTTCAGGTATATCAATTTAATTTTCCTTGGGTATTAAACTTCTTTTTACAAAGCTTATGGGCTTGATGTTATGTTTATCAGTACACGTTTTCCTGTGTACTCACAGTAATCATCTTCTTTGAACTGAAGGCAGAGTGTGTGGAAAGAATGGATGCCATCCTAACATGTTTCAGTTGTTTGGAAGCCCATTCTCTACTGTATAACAGTTCGAACTGGGTGAAGATTCTTGTTTAAAAAATATCAAGTGGATTCTAGAAAAAGCTTTGGAAATCTCAGCACCATTTAGAGGGGATGTCATGCATCTGCTGTCCCTATCTGAGATTTGGCTTTAAACTTAAATGCCAATATTTTATTTGAATCTCTTCCTAATTAGAAATGGCAGACTACTGTGCAGCACATGGTGTGGAGTTGGACATTTTTGGGAAGGAAAGCTGCACAATTAACAGTAGGTTTAGAATGAAATGTTCCCTTTTTTGTTTTGTTTACAAATGATCAGGACTTTTGATTCTGTGGTGAATAATTTTAAATGGAGAAATATGAGTGCTAAAAAGCAGTGTAATAATATGTCTGTAGAGCACTTTGAAGATGAAAAGCTCTGTATACTGTAAACATTATTACTGGTATAGCCTATTCTGTGTGGAAAAATTAAACAAGCGTGAGCTAAGTGTAGATTTTTTTAATGTACAATTTAGTGTTTCAGAAAGTCTAATGCACTCATGTATTTACTTTCACACTGCAACATTATAAATTTATCCTCTTATATTTTTAATGTGTGTGTTGCAATGATTTACTTCATTGTTACTTTCCAAAAGTAGAGTCCCATCCTAATCCACAACAACCATTCAGAAATGTGAAGTGTTTAGGCTGGGAGGGAAAATAGGTACGATATAAAAATACTGTGTGATGAGAAATAGGTGCCTGTCAGATATGGAAATATTTTGGGGGCAGTTGGCCTTAGGCTTGTGCTGTGGCTTTGGACAAGACTGAAGTAGGGAGCCAGGCAGGTGCCAGATCATGCTGGGGAGTGAACACCTGCCAGGCTGCTCCAGATAACTCAGCAGCTCAGAGACATTTTCCCAGGCTCCCAGCTGAATGGTCCATAATAGCCGTGGGAGAGGGCTTCCCACTGCTCCACACTGCACCACAGCCGCCTCTTGGCAGCCTTCTGGAAGCTCAAGTCAGCCTGGCTGTGTCTCCTTTGGAAAACAAGTGTCGCTGGATAGTCTTACAGGAGAGTTGGTGTTTGATACTTCCTCTTGGTGTGGTGGGACTCTGAAATACAACAAGCAGGGCAAATTACTGTTGCCTTAAAAGGCAGCACTCACTGGTGCCTATTTCAGCTGAAACTGAACTGTGGCTTTTCTAGAACCACTTTTATGCAGTCTCCTTTTGGGTTTCAGGGTCTGTTTACTTCTTTGGGGTTGATTTGTTTGGTTGGTTTTGTTTTTCTTGTTTGTTTTTGGACCCTGGATCTGATGATTTAGAGTGCCCAGCTTTGAAACAAGAAAAACAAAACCTCAAGTCACTAAATACAATTTTATTTCTGCCTGTGTGGTGGTAATCCACAAAGGGAGTTTTGTCTGTGTTGGATGGTGAAGAGGAAAGTGAAGATGGGATCAACTAAGTTTGCTGAGCCCAAGATGTGAGAACTTTCTATGTTACTGGAAGAAGAATTGTCTGTAACTGACGTTCAAACTTCTGTGTTGTGCTCAAAAGAATTTAGTGATTGAGGATTTGGTACATAGCAGTTGGTCTGTTCTTCCATGAGATCATGAAGAGTTTTAAACTCATGCTGAGTGTGTAGAAAGTTTAAAAAGTTGTGAGTCGCATGGGGTTCTTGGATAAGAATGTTTTCTTGTGGGTCTTATTTTTAAGTTTCTTTTTTCAGGAAGCAGAATAGTTAATTGGATAATATATTTCCCCAGAAGGAAGCTGAAAGAGGATATCACGATTTTTTTAGTTCTGCAATAACTTTGACTTTAAAGCTAGGGGAGTTCTTCAAACTCCAGATGATTACAGAGTAAATCATATGTCATGTACATGAGGGTTTAAAAACATTTAATGAGTGTAGCTGTGTGATACTTTCAAAATGCAGGTATTTTAAATGTAGTGCTTTTCTCAGACTTAGCAACGAGTAACAGCATATATCTGTTCAGGCCTTTCTAGCAAATTAGTAAATAATCATGGAAACTAAAATGATTTTTTAGTGTTAGTCCCTCTGGGCTGAGCTTATTAGCTCAGGTGCAGTTCCCTGTGAAGGCTTTATAAGACTTTCAGACTTGAGCTGATGCTGCAAAATTAGTTTGTAGAGGTGTCTTGATCTCTTACATAATTATTTTGTCAGATCTGAGGTAGGTTCTCTTCCACAGAACAGTAGCTGGCTGAATCAAGGGCCTCTAAGGAGAATTTGAAACTGTCAGTCAATCACATGCAATTAAACACTTAACCTCTCAGAGAATACCAGGACAGCAAGAAAAATAAACAGATATAGATGTCACTGATCTATAAAAGAATTTCAAGAACAAAGTGTCCTGCTTTTCCTGTGAAAAACAAAGATTCACGCTTTTTCATTTTAGATTCCTATAAAAAAAAATAAAACAAAATGTGTGGAATATCACCAACAAATGGAGGTAGAAAGAAAAACTTTTAATATTTACTGTCTGAAGATTTGTTTTCCAAGTTGTATTTTTAGGAATGGTACTTTCTCAGCTTTCCAAGGTCACAGTGGAGAATGTTGTTATCACACTAATAACTTATTGATGTACAGGGCAAATTCTTTGATTTGACTAAGCCTACTAGTGGTGATAAAGAATTGTAGATGCCAAACTGGAAATAGCTGAAAGTAATTTTCCTTAATTGTTCTTTTAAGTAAACAGTTAATAAAGCTGGTGGATTCCATCCAAATTTTTCTCTAGTGCTCATCATTTTCAAGGGATGGTTCAACTTGTCACATCTTGACTCGATCTCTAAAAGGAAGTCAAATTTTGGGTGTCTTCCTGAGGGGAAGGAAAAAAGATGGCTGATAAATTTCAAAGGGATTGATTGTGATTGATAACTGTAGTTCTTAATGAGAGCTCAAGAGCACTTGGTGAGCTGCAGAAGAACTTGTAGAAATAGGAGAGTGGGAGACCCTTCAGCAGGACATGTATTTATACTTACAGATAAGGCATGACTTGGCACTTGCTCAGTAGGGATTGAGACTGCAACAAGCAAGCTTTCCTTCTTTTTTAATTGATTAGATTATTAAAACAGCAGTAGCACTTAATATTCTAACTTATCTGTGCTAATTGCACCTAAGGTAGCTGACTGTCTTCAAAGCATCAATAATTTAAGTCTTGCATGCCCCATCCAAGTTAGGGGAAATATCACCAACCTTATTTCACACTTGGATTTCGGTGAGGTGCACAGGGAGACTGGGGAGGATGAGTCACAGGTGTCAGCTTTTTTCACTTTCAGTGGGAGTCAGATTGCTTCATACCTTCATGAATGAAGTGCTAACTGATTTATCAGGGTCATTTGGGAATTTAAGTAGAACAAAAGTAAAAGCTGATTTCCTTGGTCTAATACTCTCTTAGCCATAATGTAATCTTTTTTGTCCATTTCCTACTCTGCTGATGCACAAAGGATTTCTGTCATTCTAGGAAATAGAAACTGAAAAAGCCTCTGGAGGTTACAGGTACCTGCCGAGTCAGCCAGGCCAGCTGGGGCTGCTGTACTGAGGAGTTCAAATGTGGGCATTTCTCACCTCATTCAATGGAACTGTAGAATTAAGCCCTTTCATGTTTGGGTTTCTTAGTAGTTATCTATTTATTTATTTTTTTTTCTACCAGGTCTGTCACCTTCCTCTAGAAGGCACTCAAGTAAATGGATATCTGTAGTGTTCTTGTAGAATGTGTATGAAAACATGACACCACACTATTAAGCAAATGACACATCTGATCAATTAAATAATTCCATTTCTGTGGTTGGATTCCAAAACTTGGTGGTTATTAATTTGTGTTGATTTTTTTCCCTGTTTCAAGCACTAATTTCTTGATATTTAAGTATGAGAATTCAGCAGTTTCTTTTGAAAAATATTCCATTAAAGTTACTTTTCCTTTGTACTGTTGAGCTGCTGCTGCTTTCTCTCAATCTGGTTTTAGCAGATGTGCAGCACTTTGAGACCAGAATGCCCAAGATACCCTTACACTTAATATTATCCCTTTGTTTTATGTTGCAGCCAACAGTTTGCACATTACTGCCTACTTTATGAAGAGATGGGTTAATCTCCGTTGTGCTCTAGGGAAACGTTATCGTGGTAAGAAATCAGTTTCTTACAGAGTTACTTAGAAGAGGAAGAAAGGGAACATAACTACTAAGGCTCTGTCAGATTTTGGTCTACTTAAATCAAAATTTCTTCCAGAGCTTGGGTTTTTTGGTGGGGTTTTTATGTTTGTTTTTTACAAAGAAGATTTCCCAAAAACAAAAAATAAAAGGAGTGTTTCGTGAGATAAGATGGATTTTTGGTTTTTTTTTTAATTTAATTTTAAATTGGTGTATACCTTGCCCCAGGGTAATCAGCTAAGCCCCACCAAATTCTGTAAGTATGATGAGACTCAGCATTTTCCTGAGTCTCTGCAGGGTGAATCAAGCAGAGGTTGCAGCATGAATCACTTCATTATTGCTCAGTGTCTTGTGACATCAACATGCAGTACAAGTGTATGCAGGAAAGGCTTTTGTTCACCTCACAGCTATAAAATCTTGACGTAGGTGATGTCATTGGACCAGATCTTTTCTTCATGTTTTCTCTAGCCAGGATGCTCTGGAAGGAAGGGAGATCAATCCTCTCCTGTCAACAGCAACGCAAAAGAGCTGTAACGATCACTGCCCTCTGCACCAACCTCTTGGCATCAAACAAAAAAAAAGAAAAATCCTTAAAAATACTGAATAATTGAATGGATATTTTAAAATAATTTACTGTTTTTCATGATATTCATAAACATTTAAATATGTCTTCAAATGCCAACTGGTTATTTTGTAAGTCCATACTGGCTGAAGAGATCAGTGGTAAATGTTTCATCAAACATGTCCTGTTAGAATAGAATTGCAGAGTGTCTGCATTGGAATCTCAAAATTGTTTGATGTCTGTTATATTTGAACTGTTCTAAAACATCAATGAATACGAAAAGACACCTGCATTTTACTAGCCAGCAGATGAGATTGTTATAAAATGTAACAATAAAAACATGTTACTGGAAGCAACTTGTCCTACTCTTCAATTCTACAAAAAAACATCTGTGAGATCAACGTCGTAGATTTTTTTCTGGAAGCCTTGTCTCTTTCTTGTCCTGCAAAAATAGAGTATTATGGCTTTGTTTTGAAATATTAAAAACTTTAAAAATTATTCTCTTTCTATAAAAAAAACAAAACCCAACAGCAACAACAAAAAAATAGAGCTGAAAATATGAAGATACTGATCTGGAAATAATTCCATACATTAACCAGAAAATATCCACTTGTGCTCTTCCCATAGCATTGCAGGTACTGAATAAAGCTTTGTCTCATCTGTTCTAATCTGGGAACCCTTCAATTTTTAATCCTCTGTAAAAAGAAACTTTGTTGTGTTCATAACAAACATGTGATCTTGAGTAAAATGTGTAATTCAGTAGTAGTTAACCAATTTGTTTAATGACTTAAAAAATCTCTGTAGTCAGAGTGTGAAACACTCTGCCCTGGCCTTATGCTCAGGTTTGATGCCAAGCCCTGATTGAATGTTGTTCTGGGTTAAAAACCTCATTTACAGCTTTTGTGATGAAAAGACTCATCACCAGAATAGCACAAAAGAAATCCTTCTTAAGTGGTTTGCCTGTTGGTTCTGTCTGGTCCTCATGTCCAGAGATGCAGGTGGACTCATTTGCAACCATGACTGTACTCTTGGGAACTCAATTTATTCTAGTTATTGATTTTTTGAAATGCTTTATAAAAACAAAACAAAGGAGGAGTGGCATGTTGAAGAGAGTAAGTAAGAAGCTAGAGGGGTGCGTGAAATGAGTTAGTGTGCAATTAAAAAAATGTCATTTTGTGTATTAAAATAACATGTATGTTGTTGTTATGAGTGGTTTTGAAAGTGGTTATGATTTTTTTAATCCTCTTTTCAATTCTTTTTATGTAGACCTTCGTGTGTTTCCAGAGAAATTTATCGTGTGTGTCAGTAAACTTGACTTCGATCCAAGTGCTTGGACATTTGACAGTGGTGGATTGGTAGGTACAAAACTGTTCTATAAATTTTTGAGGGTTTTTAATAGAAATGAGGTGCATGTTTATATATATATATATATATATATATATTTGTTTATATATTTGTTGCTGTCATCAAAGTCATGTGAACAGTTGAGCCTAAATATTCAAAAGGGCATCCTGAAATGAGCCTAAGGCAAGCAAAAATGGGAATTTTGAAAGCTCAGCATTTTCTGAGCCTTATAGGTCTTGGAGAAAAAACCCATGTGTTTAGAAAGGGTATGGTTTTAGCACCTTGATTTAAGCATTTTTTTCTTTTATGTTTTATCCTTGTAACATTTTACTTTCCAAAATTATAATGTAGCTGTTCCCAATGTCCACAGGTTTCTTGTATGTTTTCTTAGCACTTGTTCTGCATAGCAACTCAAGCAGATCAGTGCTGGCCCTACTGGGAAAAAAAAAAAAATCCCCAAACATTTATGGAGGAAAAGGCACTGGTGTGTGGTTAAATACCATAAGCAATTCTCCTTAAATATTTCATCCTGAAGACTTCATCAGGGTCAAAGGCTTCTGAATTTTATCCTGCAGTTAAGTGCTGATGGTCTCAGGAGTGCTCACATGGGCCCAGGTGCTGCTCTATGGCTCACACTGAGGGTCACAATTACACCCTGAGGTCTGGGTGGATTTTAGGAGTTGATCTTACACGCATTAAAGTGTATTTGACCCTTGAAAAAACGTGTTTTCTTTTACTCGTTCAACTCCTTTTTTTTTTTTTAATACCAGGCAGGGTGTTCATATTTATAGTGCTAAATGCAGATTTTCTTGGTGTCTTGATGTACTAGCTTGGTACATACCCTTAAGTGTCAAAGTATCAAGCAAATGTTTTTTGCACTCTCAGAAAAAAATGATCTTCCTGCTCGAGAAGTACTTTGCTCTTCTGAAACTTATTACTTTTTCAGTATTGTCTGGAAAACTACTTAATGCTTGAAGTAGAAAATTCAATCTCTGTATTTTGGCTGAGAAATAATTATTGGGTTCTTTTCTTGCTTAAGTAACTCTTATGAGATATCCAATTCCCTCATTTGGTATTTTTAATCTTTCTATAAAATAAGAGTTGGGAAGTTTTCTTTAGTTTTTCTTGTGATTTTGTGTGGGAAGGAGAAGGCAAATTTAAAAATTCGATGTTAAGGACTTCAGCTCTACTATTTCAAAATTAGATCCTGATCTGTGGAAACTCCTTGTTGTTTAAAAGGCAAGTTTAAACACTTTTATATTTATAAAGAAAATATCTCTTAGTGAGCTGATAACCTAATCGATAATAAAGTATTGGGAGTTTGCTTTGCTTACAGATGCAATGTGTGTGCACAGACCTGGCTGGGATGGTCCCTGTAGTGTGTTGGTAGGAGGGAGTTAGAGAAAGCTTTCCCTTAGCATCTTCCCTGATCTGAAGAACTTGGCAAGATAGGAGCAGACCCTCAGCAAATGTTTTGGAGCATCTGTTTAATTCTTACCACTCGAAGGGTCCACTCCAGACTGCTTTGTTGTTCCGGGATTCCTACAGCATGTTAGGACCAGATTTGTCATATACTCCAGTTGAGTACTTTGCCAGACTGGGGGAGTGTTTGATTGCCACTGAGAGTTTTTCAAGTTTTTGGCACTCCAGAAGAAAGGCAAAGAATCTGTACTTTGTGTGTGTCTGCTTTTCTCCGTGCAGTTGAGCCATGAGTAGGCTGGAATTCTAAACTCTGCCCTACAGAAGACCACCCAGAAGACCTTTTTGTTGATACACTCTGCAGATTCTGTCATGGGCTGAAAATGAGGCTGTGTTTTGTTTTCTTCTGTATGTTGTTTGGGTTTGAATAATGCCACAGTGTTGCATGCAAGTTCTTTTAAACCTTTAATCAGCTCACACCCTTGGATTTGAGGGCCTGTTTGTGTTTTACAAAAGCAGTTAGCTGTACATTAATGGAAACTTTGTCACTTTCCTGTGTTGCTGTGACTGTGATTGACTTTGTCAAGACTTAGTGATTATGTATTAAAACTGTTTTCATGCTGGTTTATGGTCTAGGTCAAGCTTTCATTCCTGAGCTCTATCAAGACAAATTTGGCTCAGTGTTCCCCTTTCCCATTACCTGGAACCAGTTTTATGTCAGCTTGGTGCATGTTGCCTTCATTCACTGCAGCTCTCTTCCTTCACCTGTCTTCAGCCCTTTATTCTTTGCCTTTTCACTGCTTTTTAGGCTGTTCTGTGTATCTCTGAAATAGGCTGTGCTTAAACCACAAGTTTCAAGGGATGTAGCTAGCTGTGAAATGAAGTTTTTATGTCCTGCACCTTAGGAAAGATTATAATTAGATTGCTTTTGATATATTCACAAGCACAAACCTCAGCATCAGTTGCTGGGAGAACCAATTTTAATCCTTCTGTGATGCTTCATGTAAGACTAAGGTTAGGGTGGATTAGACAGTCTCTGTGAAATTAGCTTTAAGCATAAACTAATAAAATATTTGAGAGCACCTCTAAGGAGCAGAGATGAAATAAAATAGAAGAAAATCTATCGATATGTAATTTTCTAGGATATACTTATAAATGGGTGTGTCTGTGGTTATGTTTAAAACTCAGGCTGCAGGCAGTAATAAGCATTTTGGAAGAAGGGAAATCTCTAGTAAAGAAACAATATAGCTAGTTATTGAAATTACATAAGCAAATGGGAAGTCTTAAGGAAAAGATGGAAGAATAGGCTGAGTGATTAATGCAAAGTTTAAACATAAAACCATTGTTTCCTGTTTTATCAAACTGTGTTTATAATCTTGAATAGTTTTATCTTGAAAAGAAGACAGATTTGAGAACATGGCAAAAGAGGAAACTCAAGGAATTATATAAGACCTCTGGAGAGATTAGTCATCTTTGTCAGTGACGACATTTTCTCGATTATTATCATGTGGAGAGCTAAAATGGAAAATTGGAAATGGATTATCTGGAGAAATGGTGGAAATGGAAATGGGTGGAAGGCTTATGAGCATTTGAAAATGTGCAAACAATGGAGTACTCATTGATAACCACATCGGCTTTATACCAGAATCTATGAGAGGAAGCACTTCTAGGGCAAGCATGTAGGAGGTTAAGCTAAAGATGATGTTGAAGTGGAAATTTGAAATTACTATTTGAGTAAAATCAGAAAAGAAAGTGGGGAGTAGGAGATCCTGTCTTAATTAAAAAGGTCTCGGGGTTTCCACTGAGCCTTGTTAAGTTACAGAGGATAATACACAAAAATAAAGGTTCTTTTCCAGCAGAATATTGCTCTTTAAAAACCAAAACAACAAAAAAACCAAACCCTCACAGGTACACATGGAGAAAAAGGTGCTAAAGATGTGCCTGGAGTTTTTAAATCCCCAGCAGGGGAATAAACTATTTAATCTTCATACATGTCTGATTTATAAATTGTGTCGTTGTAATACTCTTCAGGAGCATTAGAGAATTCTTATTCTTAAAACTCTTAAGAGCCTTAGTGGCAGGGTTTGCTTGGGTTTTGGTTATGCTGGGAAGAGGCTGCTGGTTCTTTCATGCAAACATGAAACTTAGCTGTAATTAACAGATCTGTCCCACTGGAGTGTATGCTGCTGGAAGAGTGTGTCTATTGGAATGTAGAACAAAAACTTCAGATAGCAGCAATTTGTAAAGATTAGTACAGGACTTTATGTGGAATTTAGTTATCTTAAATGCTTTAAAGACTTATTGTTAAGTGATATCAGATTGGGTAGGGGAAGAAGGAAATGCTGTGAAATAGAATTGCACAATTCACACTGTAAGTACAAATCTTGGCATGTGTGTATATCTATATATGTGTATAAAATGTCACAGTGAAACTGCTGTGCTGGTGGGCTACTACTGAAAAGGTCACTCCACATCCCCTCTACATCCAGCTACATATTCCTTTCCTTTCTGGTTACAATGGACCAAGTGATTCTTCAGTTGAGAATGAATTAGTTCATTGACTTGATCTAGCAGAAAATTATTTATTTGTTAAGTTTCTCTGTTTTTCATTGGAGGATTAGTTTTCCATCATGTCAGTTCACTCTCACCATCCATCTCATCCTGTACCCACACACTGGCCAATTGTGATGCAAAAAAACGTTGTAGGAGCACACAGCCAGGATTTGGATGAATGGAGCCAAAGCAACCTTTAGGAGCAGCTGAGATTTACCTGGGTTTGAAAGGAGCATCCACAACATGTTAATGTTACATTTCTTGTGATATTTGTTTTGTTGCTGTTTTTTTTATGTCACTATGCTTTTTTAATTTTTATAAAATCTAGTTTTCTGGGATTTTAGAAAATGTGCTGAGTTCTTTTCAGTCATTATAGGAAACAGGAGAAAAACATTAAGCTGCAGTTGGTAAATATGAACAGGGTTCACTACTTCCTTCAAAAAGGTAGAGAGGGGAAACTGCAGAAAAATGAACTTTATCCGAATGCCACATGAGTGGAACAGGCAAAGAATTGCTTGGGTGAGTTTCATTTTTGACACTTTAAGCTTCTGTAATAATATATTTTTTTTTTTTTTTTTTTTTAACTCATCCTTCATGTTCTGTGCTCCTCCTGCCTTCACTTCCCTGGGCATTCTTGTCTTCAGTGTTTGTCAGTGCTGGGGTCATTCAGTGATCCCTCTGAAAACAAGGGGTGTTCTGTTTTGGTTTTTTGTTCTTATTTGTGTGGTTCACTTTCAGCCAGATCCCTTTGGTGTTGATCCTTGGCAGGACCACGTATTGGGTACGGGTGAGATTTCCTTTTCATTGTTGGTAGCTTTAAATTAGCTTGAATCATTAGGCTGCTGTCTCTGAGAAACTGCATCCCAGAGTAATGATCCTGTAGTCTTTGACTCGGTCATATAAAGAAAGCTACAGCAGCTTTACAGTATTCCCTTTTGTCCCGGCTGTCTGCCTCTTCTCCTTGGAGATTACCACTCCTTCAGCAGTGTTTGCCAAAAGGGCTGTGTGCCTGCATCTCATCTTTCTGTGTATCATGGTCTTGTGGATTCATGCACACCAAGCTTCCCTGGATTTTAGACTCCTGCACTGAATTGCGGGTGGGAGCAGCTGCTGGGGCATGCGTGTGTGCTTCCTTCTGCCAGCTCTGAGTGGGGCAGGAACCTCCTGCAAAAGGGGAGGGAGGAGACCTGAGAGTGGTGATGCTGTGAATTGCCTCAGTGAGATTTGTCTGAACTTGTCAGAGTTTCTTCTTATAGCTTACAAACTGATTTATTTTCTGCATGGCAAAAGTCTCACAGCTGTCTGCTGCATTAACTATCCGGAGAAGTGGACAAATGATGAAATGAAAACTGACACAATTATTTCAATTAGTCAAGACTAGAGAAGGCTTTGGAGAATTTCAGAGAAGCCTCCCAGAACTGGTTAGAGAGGCACTAGGGCTATAAATGAAAATCATCTGTTGATAAATGCACTGTATTTTCACTGAAAAGAGTAATTGCTGTTCTCATGCAAACTGCTGAGTGAATTAATTGTGTGATCACTGGAAAAAGGCCAAGATATTGCTACAAGGAATTGATTGGAAAACCTTTTTCTGTAGCATTATTTATCTGAAAACCAGACAGAATATTAGAATGGAATATATGGAATAAAATAAAATAAAAAGTAGTAGTTATTGACTTAAAGCCAACGAATAAGTGGAATACATCCTCAGTAGAAGTGTACCTCATTATGCAAAATCAGGTGAAGCAGAGCAGAAATATAGATGGTCCTGTAGCTGCAGTATAAATGATTAAGGTTGTAAAGTGATTTCCACATGAAGCAATCCTCAAAAAGTAGGGACAAATTGAGTAATCTTTTACTCATTTTGGTAGTTGCTGCTTCTATGAGTGCTCCAGTTGATTTAAATCTAACTACTTAGCAGTGTTCACAAGATCCCATTTGTCAAATCCTTGTGGTTATTTAAGATATTATCATCTGTCATCATCCTTTCACCTCCCTCATTTTCCTCTCCCCTCTCACTGTTGCTGTCACAGCTTATGCTGGTGGTTCACATGGATTTGAGCTGATTCTCTGCTCTTTCCTCTCCACAGACTTGGAGAGGATGGGCACCCCTGGTAGAGGGGCAAGGGGAAGGCTGGCAGGGAAGTAAAGCTTTAATTTAGCTGTGGTGCATCAGTGAGATTTTTATGGCTCTGAGATTTGAAAAGGTTTAACTTACTTAAGGTTTTGGTAATAATTCTTGATATTCCTATTGTGCAAAGGATATTTGACAGGACTTCTAAAAATTGTTTTAAAGAGCAATCTGTTCCTCAGTCTTCAGCAGAAATCTCTTAGAACTAATAGGAAGTTCATAACTTGACTGAACAGGAAACTGAAATATATGGTGATAAAGTTCATGGCAGGATGTTTGAACAATCTGTAATGATTTGAAATTATTTGGGGGGACAGATTCCCAGTGTGGGCTCAGAAGTCCTGGGAGTTTTTGGGGTGGGTGTACTGGTGTTGGTTTTGGAAACCAAGCTAAAACATAAAATTGTTGAACAATAATTATTTCCTGACCTGTGCAGTTCTTTTTTTACATATTCTGGTTTTGTATAACCAGTGAGATCAAGAGTTTTAGTTATTCTTTACAAGATCTCCTCCAGGTGTTACTGCATATTGTAATTGCATAAAAAGAACAAAAGAGCATAAAATTGATGTTTTGGGGTTTTTTCCTGTGTCTGTCAAAGTGTTTGGCATCTGAATCACACTGTATGCATCATGTACTCTAAGGAGTATTCTCTCACATAACCCACACTATGTCTGTAAGGGAGAATGCAAAGTTTGCTTCAGTGTTGCTGAAGTTGAGCGACATCTGCACTGGCTGGCCTCGATACCCAGGGAGGTTTGGTAGGCACATAGAGGATCCTCATGCCAGGCTGTGAAAAGCTGTAGTACAGGAATACAGGAGGGCCTGTTTCAGATATTCTCTCTTGACTTGTAAGCTGGAGAAAGGGGTCAGGCTCCACATAAAATTGCTATTCCTTTATTTTATAAAAATATCTTTCAAGCATGAAATGTGTGTCTTGCATGCATGTCCTCTTCCATAATTACTGGAATCAGGAACATAAAAATTGATGGAAATGGCTGGCTGAAGATGTATGCTTTTAAGACATTGATTTCCTTTAAAAAGGTAAAAATTCACCGTTAATATGCTTTAGATTTTTCTTCAGTGTCATTGAGAGAAGTTATTTTGGTTGAAAAACTGTTGCCTACTTCTCCATTTCTTATCAGTGGACACTTTCTCTGAAGGTAGAATCTGAGTCTTGTAGCATCAGTATATAAAATCAGAATAATTAATAGCTCAATTACTTAACATTAATTTTAGCAGTTCTTGCCTTCAAGCAAATGCACACAGCCTGTGTCACGTGCTGCTCAGTATGTAAATAAATCAGTTGTTTCAGGAGCACTTGTGTGCCTTTAGAAAGTGTGATGGGATATTTGCTCTCTGTGTTACACATAGGTCTGAATTTACAAAAAGGCTCCCCTGCAGCTCTAAGTTTTAGGAACACATTTCATTTGTTCTTTGCCATTTACAGCAGGAGTTCTTCTGTTTTCTCTTCTTTAGTGGGTGTTCAAATGCAAATCTAGAGAGCTCTGAACTTCTCACACTCAGAGCAGTCTGGGATTCCTCCTATATGTGAGTACAGTTAAAATCTGAACCAAATACTTCAAAAGGAAGAAGGCATTTTCCTCATAGAAGTCATATGCTTTAAGCTAATTTGGCGATGCCTGGGGGACCTTTGGAATGTTTGTAATTGCCAAGACTTATGTATTGAGTGAGAAACTTGGGTTCACACCTTGTGTTTTGAGAAAGTGGAATGTGTATCACAGGGCCTTGTAACAGATTGGGCCAGTGCTTGGACTACATAGTACAGACCATAGGATCTCCTGATGAGCAGAACTGAAAATCTGTGATATCGAATTCAAAGGTATTTTGGTGGTAGATAATGAAGACTGTACTGATCCAGGAGTTTGATTTTGCTTTCTGTGCTAGGTCATGGGAAGGTTGAACAGTTCTGCTCCTCCTGGGCAGATGCAGTTTGCTCTGGTTGTTACATTCTTTTCAAGATTGAAATTGGAGTATTTTTGAAAACCACCAGCATTCCTTAAAACTACCTATTTCAAAAGCAACACCAGTTGGAATGATCCTTAATGTTTTTTACTGGAATTTACTGACTTTTAGAGCAGGACAGTCAACTTTAAAATATAGAGCAATATTCCACAAATCCGATCAAGGAACTGTGTTTCACGTTGAGAATAATATCCATTTCTGTACTTGGAAAACTCCTGCAAGTGTTTTATGATGTGGTTGGAGTTCATAAGTAGAACTGCCAGAACTGATGCATCACTACATTGGAAATGCAAAAAAATTTGCATCTTGAAACTGTGGGAAGCTTTTCCTTCATGTGGGTTGGGAGAGGGCAGGAGACGAGACCCAAAGTCCTGTCTCTGTCACTTTTTTATCAGTTAGATTGTAATATCTGATTCATCCTTCCCTCACAAGCCTCCTCACTTGCTTTAAGGAGCCCTTTTTGTTTATCAGATTGGAAGGAGTCCTGTCTGACCTCTCTGATCTGTCAGTCATCTGTTAGGACACCTCTGAAACCTAAAGGTTATTTTTGATGGTTGAGCTCATGATACATTTTAGAATGACAGTAAGAGAAATCATGCAATTCCAAACTTACATAAAGCTCCCCAAAATAAGTGTTTCTGTCTTATTCATTTCATTAATTTTATTGTATGTGCCTGGGAGAATACTTTAGTTCATAGCTTTGCCTATATTATTATCTTTATAATCCCTTCCCATTTGGCACCATGATATAAAAATTGATTTCTTGAACCCATTGATGTATTCTGTTAAGTATTTTTGATGAGCCACATTGATAAATTCATTTTAAAAACAATGTGTTTTTTATTATGGGGTTGGGAACCAGACATGAAATTTAATTATCTCTTAGTCTTACTTATTTGGTACATAAGCTTGTTACACTGAGAAGAGTAAGAGACTACTAGAAAGCATGACACCTGAGAGGCAGGAAAGGCAGGCAGCAGTGTTCACTTTGAAAATTTTCTTTCAACCCACTATTAGATTGGAAGAAAAAAAAAGAAAAGAGTATTTGTATGAGTATATTGTCATACTGGAAAGGCCAAAGCTTTCACTCTGCTTCAGGGTAATTAGCTGTTCCTGCAAGTGCTCATCCATGGGTACTTTAACAGATATTTAATGCTGTACTGCTGAATTCAGCTGTCCTGGAGAGAGCTGGAGCTGGCAGTGACCACCTCTTTTACAGTTTTGAGGGTTTCTTTTTCAGCTTGAATGAGTAGTAAGGGGAGTAAGATTTAAAAAAAAAAGAAAAAAAAGAGAATCTTCAATTTGATAAACCTTACAGGAAGTATATTCTGTACCTAACAACATTTCTAATGTTTCTCTGTATACTTTGATGGAGATTTTTCTTCCCCCAGACATCTCTTTGGAGAAATATTAAAGATCTTAAAATCAGGTTTGGGGAGGCCAGTGTTGTGAGCAGGTAGGCTGGTAAGACTTTGTAAGCTTCACTTCTGCAGGCACTTTCCTGCAGTTTTTGTGACAAAAAGGACTGAGCTTACCCTGGGATTTTAAGAGCACATATTTCTAATAGAACTTGGCAGTTCAAGGGCTAGAGAAGCATTTTAATCTTTTGTGCCCACCCAGTCTCTATACAAATGTAAATATGGTCTGTCTTTAACAATTTGCCAAGAAATGTGGTTTTAATTTGTTAGCAGCAATCCCACTCCCTGCAGCTCTTTCAGAGTCGAGTCGCAAGTCTGGCGGTGCTTTGACGTTTTTCTCTGTCATGGTGTCATTGTTTATATGATGTCTGCTTCTGCTGTCCTCCCTTTTATGCCTGGAATATTTTTCTTTAATTATTTCACTGCCTAAAAGGAATCTGGGATTACTAGGCAGGATGAGAGCAGATTAGCTTTTTTTCTTTCTTTAACAAGTCCTGAAGTTCCCATAGGAAATAAACAGTATTCCCAAAACAGACAGTGTGTTTTATTTTTTTTTTAATTAACTAAAATGATTAAGTCTAATAAAGAAAATAAAGGAAGTATCACCAATAATGGCTGTGTGTCTTAGTAGTATATGGAGTGCCCGCTGTTGTTATTTATGACTCTCTTTGCCTTCTATTGTGGACTTATTCCAGCCTTAGGGAGTTTACATCACTACTAATAGCAAAAGGCTCCCTGGTTCCCACAGAGTCTTTCAAAGCCTGACTCATATGCCTTATGTTAATTGTTCAGCTCTCAAAATACAGCTCTTACAGGGTGTGGTTCCAAGGGGAAAATCTACTGTACTTAGAGGGCATGTTCAGAAGTGTTTCACATATAAATCATTTTGATTTTTACTTTTTTTGAAGCCTTAACCCTTTCTGTCACTGCTTTGTGTGATAAGTTATTTGAAAGCAAAACAAAAGGTTGATGACAGCGCAGTGAGGGAATGTGTTAGCCCTGCAACTTGGGGCCATTAGCTCCAGCCTGACTCAACTCACAAGTGCCATGACTTTGTCATCCTTGCCACTCTGTAGGGTCTGCTCCTCACAGCCTGGCGGGATCATCCCAGTCCTGCAGGGTCCGGAGTCAGATGCGAGTTAGAACTGGGGTTTATTCCTTATCTGCAGTAGGGAGTACATGGGGACAGGAATTATCCCCAGTCCTCTCCTGGATTTTGTACCGAGGGCTCCTTTCCATGCATTGCCTACCACAGTGCCAAGAGTTGCCTCAGTGGGCTGCTGATCCTGGCCTGTTTGGCACGTTGGGGACTGAAGAAGATTTAACAGAATTAACCTTACCCGTTTCCACGCAGCAGGAACTCAGATGGGCTCCGGCTCTCTGGCCAAGTACAAGCGCTCTCCAGCTGCTTTGATGCAGGATGATTGTGCAAGACCCTTCAGCCTCCAAGCTGTGTGACTGTTACTGGAAATCAAAATAGTTTCTACAGACTCTACAGTCTCTGCCTTCTCTTAAAATTAACATAATGCTCGAGTATCTTAATAGCATTTCTGTCTTTAATAGCTTACAAAGTATTAAAATATATTTAGTCAAATTAGGGGAATCTACCTCCAACAAGAATAGAAGCAGCAATTAATCCCTCAGATTAAACTAGTTAAGCTTGATTTCTGAGTGTCACAGTGCATGTGTGCTCCGTGTGTTTTCTGCCTGCTTTTAGCACACTCGTTGCACCATGAGTGGGCAGATCTTCATGCAATGCTCAATGCACACATTTGTGTAACTTGTCTCTGAAAGGAAGGCTCAGGACAATGGTAGTTTTTTAAGTGCCAAAATGGCTTTACTTCTTTGCCTATGCTCCTTCTGCTTGCAAAATAGGAAGCTGTTTTCACTGGCTATTTCTTTTGGACAGAGAATGGAGGTGTCTGTCCCTCCCCCCTCGGTGCCCTATCCTTTAAATAAGAACTACAAATGGGCAGAGCTTAATCTCCCCTAAGTGACAGGTTCCTGAGGGGTATTCCAGGCAGGAATCATGTCCAGACTTTGGTCTTGTGCCTTCGATGGCATTCTCTGTGTCCCTCATTTCTTCCGCACCACCTGGTTCCAGTGCCCTCTCTTCACCAAGGAATGGGCTAAAGCAGCAGTCTGCATTTGGGGAGCCCCTGTCAGAGACTGCATCACAGAGGCTGAGGGAGAAAAGTGCACTCAAAGGCAAGGAGATGCACAAAGCCTCTTCTCTTCTTGACTTCACTTCTTTTTCCTCTCCTCCATAGCCTCAGAGAGAATACTTTTTTGGATTATGCGGTAGTTAATGGTGAAATCATCAAATGGCCCTTCTCTGATTGAGATTGTTTCATTGTGAAAGGAAGTGCTCACAGCTTGAAGAAAAAGAGCATTTTCCTTCCCTCCCGCTCGCCCCAAACTCGTATTATATAAAAGGATGGTGCTGCTGTTAGCTGAGACCAGAAAGAATTCCCCTGTTGTCCTGTAGTAGCCAACCACTACAAGCTGCAAACGTTGAAATGTTAGAATTAAAAGTTTTAACCCTTGCCTTGTTCAATGAGCAAATAACACTGTGTATGTTTTTTTGTAAGTATGGAAAATTATGGGAATTCCTCTGAGAATAAGTGTATAGACCACTGCGCCAGTCAGTCTCTTCAGAAAAAAAACTGACAAGCATGCTCCTGTCTGCAGGACAGATTCCTGGCATTTGTCACAGTTTGAGCCACAAAGATGTCAAATATTTGCCAACAGCTTCCTCAGATGGTTTGGAAAGCTACGTCCTTTACATTGCAGTCTTGTTTGTTTGTGGTGTATTTTAGCATACGAAATATGTTGCTTGGGAGTCAAGGGGAGTGAACTGACTAGACTCCCAAATATTAAAAGATTTAAAATAATTGTTTCTTTTAGACTGCTCAGATCAAAATAATAAAGAACAGCTGTAAATTTTAGTATTAGAAGTTGAGCTTTCTGTTGAATAATCATAGCTTGATGTGTCATGTTTTAAGACTGTATTTTCTTTTGGAGCAGAAAGAAGAACTTTCCAATGGGACGTCTGAATATTTTACTGAATCAGCTGAGAACAAGAAGCTTAAGATTAGTCTGAGTGAGCAAATTAAGCAAGACATCCTGAGAAAAATGTATGCCACTATTCTTTCTAAGCTTTGGAATTTATAATTGGTAAAATTTGGTTTGGTAGAATCTAGCTTATGTAATAAAATCTTAAAGAATATAAACTGCTTTACAAAAGATTGTTTTAAACTACTGAAAGATTACTACTGTAGTGTGGATAAGAACATAAAATGATCGTTGTTTTTTACAGCATGGAGAAAGCTATTACAACCCACATAGATATCACACATAGCACTCAGCAGAGTCAAAACAGGCTGTTTTTCCTTGAATGAAGCTCTGAGCCAAAATAAATATGTGGTGCTTGAATCGGGTGAAAAACACTTCACAAATATATTTTTTGTTCAATTTGAGAATCTGGATCAATAGTCACAATTAAAGAATATCCCTGGCAGAGTGGATGGGGAGGATGAGCTGATCAGCTGAACTTGTCACTGCTCCATGTGGTACCAGGACCATTCCAACTTGTGTGAGCTGCCAGCAGCCCCAAATCACCTGTGAAATCAGGGATTTGCTGTGAGCCCTGGCAACTTTTCTTTTTACCACTGTTGTATCATCTGTGTTGTCTTTAGAAATGAGATTAGTTTTGGAGGTGTTCCAGCTCTACCTGTTTTGGATGAGCCCTCTTTGGAAAGAGTTAGATGTGCTGTCCTGGGAGCTGCTTGGCCACAGCGGGGCAGCAAAAGTGGTCTCAGCTTGGGGCCATTTCTGGTAACATGTTTAGACTGAAAATGAAGTTTCAGGACTTGGGCATAAAGTTCATCTTATGGGCTGTGTGAAATCCAGATCCATAGGTAATGGCACTGCTGAGGAGTGTTTATGTACTGACACTCCATCAAGTCCCTTGTGATCCCATTTTCCTGTGTAATTCCTTTTAGAATATCATCTACTTGCATTACCTAAGTCCTTGCCAGATGAATGGGCTTGATACTAAATGAGTAGTGGTTAACTTAAAGCAATGCTTTGAAATGTCCTGGGAAAAATTCCAGAGGAACTTTCTAAAATAGAGATTAGGAGCTCTCACACAGAGACACACTCACTGCCTCTCCCCGTCTGCCCCCTCTGTCCTGTAGATATGCATTATGCATGTGGATATATGGGAATGGTTTGCAATCATTTAGGCACTTAGGAAATGCTATTTTATCTAACCAGTTCAGAAAGGAATTCAATATACTTCTGCTCTGTTGACCTTTAACATCTGTAATGAATCCAGTTTTGCCTCTTGGAAAAGAGTGTGAATTCACTCCTTCGTGGCTTAGTCATTAATAAATAGGGTTCTCCCCTTGCACAGTGGAAAATCAGATGGATAACACTTGATATTATCCACACTAGACTAACATTGCTGCTTGTCAAGATGATATACAGGGATTTTTTCCATATTCAGAAAGAGGGTGGCCCAAGTGGTGTTTCAGAGTTGGAAAAACAGTAAATGGAGTCAGTAAAGGTTCTTTTTTAATTTAAAAAACAAAATTCCTCTTTATTGCAGTGTGAAGAGGACAAAACCAAGGAGAAGTAGTGCAAGCAAACCTCAAATCAGCAAGGACTCCAAGAAAGTGTATCTTGGCTCGGCAGACTCGCAGACAGAGAACAGAAAGAACGACTGTCAGACTTTTCTCAGTGCTCGGTCTGATGTGAAACGTAGGAGTCCAGGCCTGCTGAAGGACTGCACAAACACAGCTGAGAGCAGCTTGGAGCTTCCTGTATTAGAGCAGAGGAATGATGTTAATCGGAGACAGCCAGATGATGTTCACAGCCAGCAAAAACCTCACCCTCTGGAGTGGTTGGAGGCCAGTCTTCTAAGTGAGAACCCTCCTTGCAGCTCTGAGTCAGCACTGCCAGCTCCAAAACAGAGAGTGACCGAAACACAGGCTCAGCTGAAGACCTGTGGTTCAGAGGAAAAGTTGGAGCATTTCACAAAAGTGTCCTCTGAAGGGACTCCTTTAGCTTCTATCAATACAGAAATGAATAAGTGTGATGATAATTGTTTGGGTCCATTCCTTGAGGAGAAGATACCTCTTAATTCCAGGTTGTTTTCAAAGCAAGACATGACAAAGACTGTGGTTGACAAGAAATCATTGACTTTGAGAAAAAACCCTTCCTGGTCTCTTTTTGTGAGCAACAGTGGAGTGCAGACAAGCCAAGATGAGCCAAGCACAGCCACTGAAGAGCTGCCTGCAGTGCCAGCTTCATGTGTAGAAATGCACCCCATGTCTTCAGAGAAGCTTTCCCAAAAAAGAAAAAAAGAAGTGGAAAATGGTCTCGGGAAGTTAAAACTGCGAAGACTGAAGAAGTCAAAATCTGAAATACTGCCTTAATAGCATGGGTAGTCAGCCAAGGTTGTGCATAAGCAAAGAGTAGGAAGCAATTCAAAATGATGAAAAATAATAAAAATACGAAATCAAAATTAGAGAACACATTTTAAGAAAATTTAGTTAATCTTAGTCATTTGGTACTGTGATAAAGTCTTTAATAATTAGTCATTATTATTGCACAAGTCAACATCATATTTATAGAAAGAAAAATCTCTTATAAAATGATATTTACTAAGCAAAATTTTAGATTAATACATATTCAGTGCTAGTAAAAAGTCGTATCAGCTGGTGACAGCAGAAGTTCAAACCCCTTGTGTGATCTGTTAGCAGCTGCAGTTATTTGGTATCTTGTTTGTTTCTGAACATATAGTTTATTTTAGTGATAATTAACCCTTTCTCTATATTAGAAAGTTCACGGTTTACTCACGTGATCTTTACAACAATAAAGCAAATTAAATTGATTTCAAATAACTCTTTAACCAGGATTACTAGCTAATGATTTGAGGCCCACTTTTTCAGAGAAGTTTCAAAATAACTGTTGTTTCTGCTTGTGTAGTTTTGATAGGAACATTTCATTTTGGCCCATGTTGTGAATATGCATCATCATGCATTCAGTCTTGGGGAAAAATGAAGGTTGTTTTTACATATTTAGATTTATATATTTACACCTGGATGTGCAAACATTGTTCTTGGGTGAAGTTCCTATATAAACATGTATACACATCTTCATGGATATGTGTTTCAAAATCAGGCCTTGCTTGCATGCAAGGGCAACACACTGGTTTTCATGTGGTAGTAATACCAGAATTAAATCTTATTTTAAGATAAATTTTAATTTCACAGTGCTTGTTCATACTGCTTCTTAAATTTAATGCCAATGAGCTAAGGAAATGTACCTTTTTTATTCCATGCTTATCTTTTTTAAATGTGTAAAATAAATTTATAAGCCCTTTTCTTTCATCGTTCTTAAGATCAGTGTGACCACAGACATGGAATCATCAGTGCCCTGGCAGCCAGGAGAGCCAGCATTGCCAGCCTGCCCCAGGAGGGGATTGTCCCCCACTCTGCTCTCACCTGGGCCAGCCTCTCCTCGAGGGTGGGGACAGTTCTGGGCACTAGAATTTAAAAAAAGAAAGGTATTAGAGAACATCCAGAGGAGTGCATAAGGATGGTGAAGGTCTTTGAGGGGAAGCCATGTGAGGAGTGGCTGAAGGCACTGGGTCTGTTCAGCCTGGAAAAGAGGAGACTGAGGGGAGACCTCATTGCAGCTACAGCTTCCTTGTGAGGGGAGCAGGAGGGGAAGACACTTCTTGCTGGGAACCACTGACAGGACCTGAGGGAATGGCCTGAAGTTGTGTCAGGGCAGGTTTAGGTTGGATATCAGGAATAGGTGTTTCTCCCAGAATGTGGTTGGGCAATGGACAGACTCCCCATGGAAGTGACCACTGCACTAAAGAAGCATTTGCACAATGCTCTTAGGCACATGGTGGGATTGTTGGGGTGTCCTGTGCAGGGCCAGGAGCTGGACATTGATGATCCTTGTGAGTCCCTTGCAGCTTAGCATATTCTGAGCTCTGTGATTTTACGTGAAGTAATTTAGAAAAATCTCAGTGACATTTACTTGCGACTGTGGATCTCCTCATTGCGGTTAAGGAGATGATTCACATCCAGGAGCATTAGAGTTGGTGGTGTAACCCAGGTCCTGATGAGAGTTAGCAGCTCTGCAGCTGACAGCAGAACACTGCTGATTGTAGAGCTTCCTCCTGCTGGAAATAATTTCTGCTCTTGCTGCAAATGAAGAAGATTCTGCATGTGTCTGGAGAACATGTTCTCTTTTTTCTTTCAGCTGTTTGGGTGATGTTTCTCAGTGCTTTGCAGTCAGGTTGCAAATCCTTATCCAGCTCCAGGCTCTGCTAAAAGGTCTTTCCCAGTACCAGCAAAATCAAGGCTGCAAATAACCTGGTTTGGAGGAAGAAAAGCCTAAGGTATGTTCACTGTTGTCTTTTTCATACACTGGAGATACTGGGCTAGGAAGGGAGTAAAAAGCACCTTTCTGGTGGACTTGAAAGAGGTACAGAGATATTTAATTAAGCATTTATCAGAAAAAGGAGAGTAGTTAGAATAATTTGATAGTTTATATTAAAGTCTTAGCATAGATAATTCAAGTATCAGAAACCAGAGGGCAACCACATACAGTTTTTATCATCCCATACTGTTATTATGTACGTGTATATATATATACACCTTATAATTACAATTTAGTTTTAATCTTAACTGAATAACATACCTGCCTGCACCCTTTCAAATGAAGGTTAAACATTTAGAGGGGGCTTAGGTAGATTAAACCATTGTCTGTGTAGCTAAGAACACTTGATTTTTCCTTTAGGATATTTTGTTATGTTACTTAAAATGTTGTTTTCATCTCTTAGATGCCTGGGAACATCTCTCTTTCAAACCAGTGGTCGTGCAACAGTGAGAGATTTAAGGGGATTGAGGGTGTTAGAGGATGGAGAGTCAGAACAAGACAGGTGGGCTTTCTCACAAGTCCACGGTGGCATCATTCCTTTTGTCCTTACTGTCTTGATAATTTCTAGGCTCTTTGGAGCTTTGTATTTTTGAGCTTCATTACTATCAGAAGTTGTGTCTTGAATCCTCTCAGAAATGCAGCTATTTAGGGAAAAGGCTTTGAATTCACAGTCGTTTCTGGATGTTAGATGGTGTTGCTGCCCAAAACTGTGCTTTCTTTTATCTGTGCAGCAGGACTTTTATACCAGCTTCTCTTTTGTAAACCTGTGGTGCTTTGGGGGTGCTGGGACATGAGGCTGTGTCCGTGTCTCTCTCCTCTCTCTACTTCAAGGCCAGGGTCATCTCCTCAGACTTTGCTTTTTTCTTTATCATGCATCCACCTGCACCCAGAGGACTGGCAGAGGTGTGGTCTGACATGCTCTAGAACCACATTAGATTTCCTAAATCAGGTTTAGGGGAAAAAATGGGGAACTGGAAACTGAACTGGAGTAAAATTAGCAGTTTGCAAGTCTTGGCTTTCTATACCAAATTGCTTCTGAGCAGCAATAGCATACCTTTCTGTAAAAGTAATAAATATTTAAGGCTCTGTTCTCTTCTGAGACTACCATTGAAGCACAGAAACAATACCTCTGGTTCATTTTTTATCCTAAACCAGCCAGCTTTTATTAACAATAGTAATGTTATTATTTTTAATGAATCATCTGGTTCATTTGGTCTGTGCTATTTGCTGATAATGAAACAGTTATTTCCTAGTGAAACACTTCCTAATGTGTGCAGATGATCGTTTCCATTATTCTTTACATCAAAGCACTTAAAAATATTTGTTTAGTGGACTTTTATGGTTAAACACATATCAAAAGCTAGACCAGCCTTTTACATAATCATTTATAGAGAGGAAGCAGCTCATGTGATATCTCCCTTGCCCAGTGTTGGTCAGTAGGAAGGTTTTAAATATCCCAAGATCTTGTGGGCACTAAGCTTTGTGCTGGTTCAGACCTCCCTTCCACCAGAAGATTTTAACCGAGTGAAGTGTTAAGTAGCTTCTGAAGGTGTTTCTTTGGTCAGTATGACTTCCTTCCCTCTTGCTGCTCAGCATGTGGATTGCACTGGATGAGTTTTAATTGGCATTTTACATCATCATCTCATTGGCTTTTGACAGGAAAATGGTTTCTTTCTAAAGAAAAAAAAAGTGGAGGAAATATTTTTCTGTTTGCAATTGGAATAAGAAAGATGTGAAGTACAGACTCTTTCAGATTGCATGCTATGAGTGGTTATCTCCTTGGCTTTATCAGTACCCAGGGAAAGGCTCTGTATTCAAACAGCCTGCAGCAAACAGGCAATAACTCTGAGCCTTTTTGCCAGCAGTGGGAAGTGTGGGTTGGCCTCAGAAATTAGCTTTAATAAAAGGCACTCCTCACTTCTTTGCTTTGTGCTTTTTTCTCCTTTAATAAACATTAACTCACTTCCAGTAACCCGGGTGAAGGAGAAGATGTGGGCTGAGGGAACGGCCGCACGCGGAGCCTTTCATCAGAGGGATATCAAAGCGCACGGCAGCTGAACCTGGAGGGAGCTGGAAGTGCTTATTCTGACAGCTGGGGCAGCGCTGAGGGAAGCACTGCTTCCAAGGTAAAACAAACTGGGAGCAGCAAATTCTTTCATCAACTCACACAAGTCCTTTTGTCCACCTGTGTCCCCCAGATAATTCAAATCAAACCTGGTAGTGTATGTCCTTTCCATGGTGGCAGTAAGGTGACATTTTCAGATAGGGACTTTTTGTTTGTTTGGTGTTATCTTATGCTGAGAACTCCTAAAAGTTGTGGAAGTGATGGAGGGTCACAAGGCATTTCACCTGTAACCTAGAATTTGTTCAGGAAATTAGCCACAACTGTCCTACCTTCTTTACTGTCCACTTAAATTATTCCAGAGCTGGGAGTCTGTTTCTGTGAGAGCTGGCAGTGCACCTTTTGTAAAGGAGAATTTCAGTGATTTTCTCCCATTCTGTCCAAGTTAAATCTTTCAGTACAGCAGTAGGAATTGGTACTCTAGCTCCATAACTGCCTTACTTGCTGGCATAATAATTATCTTTTTTATTTATGCATCAGATCTTTAAGGAAAAGTATCTTGAGCTCTAATTCTAGAGCTGGGCATGCCCCTTTTTAATATTAATATGATCTCATAGTGCTAGAATGAAAGGAATAGAGATTTATTTCTCCACCCTGTAGGGAAACTGGTTGAAACAATTTGCACATCACAGAAGGCGCTTGCTGGCAGATCTGGGCTGGGACTCCAGTCTGACGCTGTCTGATCCTGCATGGCTCTGCTGCTGCCCTGGTGCCAGGGAAGCAGCTGCTGAACCATCCAGAGCCTGCGCTCCTCTCCTCCTCCTCCTCCACCCCAGAAACTGGAGTTAATCCTTGCACAGCTTTTTTACTGGGGTTTCCCTCTACTGGGAGAAATCACTGACCCTTGGAAGCAAAATCAGTGTGCACTGGCAAATTGTAACCATGATGGCCATTGCTGTCAATGCTGAAAAAAGAGGAAGCCAAAAAATTCTTAAATATCCTCAAATATTCTTCCTTCCGTTAGAAGGGGAGGGGGAGGTTACGCAATCACTTCCATCTTCTGGGGAGGAAAAGGCTGAATTTGGTACTTCCCTTGTCAGAGCTTCTCATCTTATGCAGGCACTCCTAAAAACCATGAAGGCTCTGCCTTGCGACTCCACAGATGGCAGGGCAGCACCCTGGACCTGGGATAGCTGGGAGGCAGGGCTGGATTCCGCCCAAGGGCTGGCAGATAAGGAGCAGAAGCAGGCAGTCTTCAAGGAGCAGCAGGGAGCATAAACATGTTCATTTTAGCTTGGCAGGGAGCTGGTTAATAACATTAACTCTTGCTGTGCAGGTGTCAGCTGGTGTGAGAACAGGAGGTGTGTCTGTGCAAGGGAAAATGGTTTCACCAGGACATGGCTGGAGATGCAGTCGCACATTTGGACTCCAACCAGGTTCACATTTCCCTGGCCTGGGGGGCTTCAGGTCCCAGCTGCCCTTGGCTCCTGTCAGCAATGCAGAGGGAGCCGTTCCCAAGGCTGGCATTCCCAGTGACATGAATCTGGTGGTGTGAGGGCTGATGTAACCTGCACCATCAGCACCTTTCCCAGGTACCTCTACGTAAGATGCGCCTTTCCATGCGGAGGTGCAGAGCTTTGATGTGGCCGTGTTCAGCTCAGGCTGAACCAAACCCAGATTCTGCAGGTTCAATTAGCTGTAGGTACAGCAAAACTCAGTGTGCTAAGGGGAGTTATTTTATTTTATTTTTATTTTATTATTTTATATGATATTTATTTATATTTTAATTTTATTCATTTAATTTCATTTCATTTTTCTCGTATGCTTAAATGGCAGCTCAGGAAGCACACATTTTTCAATTCTTACATGAAGAATACAAAGAAAAAATTTACACTAGCAGTGGGAAGTGCTGACTAAACAGAATGTATCTTGCCTGAGTAGTAAAAGTGTCAACTGTCAAAGTATGATTTCCACAAAAATAAATGTGCTTTGGTATTCTGAGGGAGAAGCCCTAAACTTCATGTTTCTATTTATTTTCATGGCAATGGAAACCACTTCATAGAGCAGCCCCCAGCCTGGTGGTGGATGTGGGCTTTGGGGGACTGTTCTTGTGTTACAGTCACCAGTAAGTTTTGAGCTAGAGGGATTAATTAAAAATACCATTATGGCAATTGTATAGAATTTTCTGACTGCCCCCTGTACAAATTATATAACTTTCTAACACCATGAGATAGTGACAAAGTGAGGAAGATCCATGGGGAAAAGCAGGGTATGTGTGGAGGAGCTCTGCAGTAATAAAATCTCTGCATGGAGCACAGGAAAGGCTGGAAGTAAATAAATGAACCCTGGACTCACAGCTTTGACATGTTTTGAAGCTTGAGAAATCCAGGTTTTGCTTTCACTGAGTCTTCAGAGACCTAAACAGCTTTGTTACTACATGTACACACTGTTAAATGATTAAGTCTGTAAATAGAAATGGCCTCAGTAGGTTTTCAAGAAGCCTGACAACTGTATGTTCCCAGAAATAGCAAATGCCCTATTTTTATTACTTTTTGCTTAATAGAAGGCAGACTTTTGCAAATTCCTACAAATTCAAGTACGTTTGAGCCCTTTGGAAGAGGTGGCTGGTTTCTGTATCCATGAATATGAGTCCCATGTGAACAGCAGACAGCAGGAAGGTGGTTCATTCAACATTCAATGATGGGAAAGCAGTCAGGGCAAGCAGCCCAGCTTTGCCCTTTAGAGGCAGGTGGAAGATTCTATTATCTTTAAGTAGCTTTTTTGGACATGACGTGTTTAGTTTATTGCAGATTTAGAAGCCAGGGACCAAAGGGAAATAAATACTCATGGGATTTGTTTGATGAGGAATTATTGAAGTGGTCAGCTGAAGCTAATCTTGTTGACTTCCCCTTCAGGAGGCAGTGAACTAAACAGGCTCCAGTATGTGCCCGGTGTGGTGCGTGAGTGTGAAGAGTAAAAGCAGCACCCAGCCAAAGTAGAGTAGCCACGACTGAAAACATCCAAATTGAGTTTAAAATAAAAAAATAACACTAATGAGATTTTATCAATTTTTTTTTTTTTTGACAGCTGTAAAAAAATTACAGAAGAAAGTATTTCTCACTCTCAGGTTTTGTTAGCGTTCAGTGTATTCATATCGCAGCAATCTGTATATAAAATACCTGTTTATTTACTACAAACAAATACAGATGCAAAGGCCTAACCTTGCAGCAAGTTGGTTCAACTATTTTTCAATGAACTTGTTACACAGTTAATTGTTCCTTCAGCTTTGCAGTAGCCCCTTAGCAGAACAATTTTGCAGCTTCATCAGAACACAGTAAAAGCAGAGCAGACCCTGAGCCAGCCAGCCCCTGCACAGAGATGGGAGGGGCAGCATTAGTTCAGCATTCAAAGCCGTCGTGTTGAATACTTTCAGAGTTTATTTTATGCTTTACAAAGCGCTTTTTGCCCATTAGAAATCAGCATTATCTATGGATCCCTTCCCATCCAGGTCAGCACTTTGGATCTTGCCTAGCTACTTAGATTTGGTTCCTATCTGGGGGCAGCTCATTGGCCCATGCAAGGTAAACTCGTTGCACAAGTGCAGCCACACCATCCTCTCAGAACACCGAGGGACATTGGCCAAGAGGCAGTGAGAACAAGGGACATGCTGCTTTCAAACCTCCTCAGTCCCATTCGGAGCCAGAGGGGAACGTGTAATCATCTAACAAAAAACTGACTCCACCAAAGGCAGGGGCAGGTCCTGGAAACCTCCAGCAGCACCTGCCCCTGCTTTTGCACAACTGACTGGCCGGGAGCGCCTCCAAGCTCAATAATCTCCACGCTCTTTTATGTTTTCATACAAAAAATTTAATAAATATTACTTTTCAAGATTTATTGCCAGGAACAACACATCAAAGATGCATTTTCATATAACACTAATATCACAATACAAGGTATCTTCATGATCTCAATGGTTAACCACTGAGATGACTATGTTTATAAGCCTTTTGATCTTAAACATCGTAATAGCACTTTGATTTCCTCACTTGTTAAGGCGGGCAGTGTAATCTATGGCAAACCTACACAGTGATCTTACTGGACATTCTACTGTTCAAGTATTCAACAACTAGCTTATTAGAATACTCCCTAAATGCAGTAGATTACAAAAAAAGTCAAATCTACAAGTGGTTCAGTATTACATATTCATGGTGAGAAAAAATAATTAGAATTTACAAAATAAGATTGCTGTGTTTCCAACTTCACACGCTAATTTGATATTTTTAATTACATGCAACCACTCACATTTCATCTACATAAAGTAATAGCTCAGTTTTGTTCCCTTAAACTGCTTCTTAGCAGATTATCTGCCTGTCACTCGGTTTTCAAGTCTAAAGCAGCAAAAAAAATTTTCTAGTCTAATTCTCTAAACTGCCTCAGTCAGTACTTACAAATAGTCTTAAAGTGATACTATGGAAGGTGTTTCAAACGTTTGACATTGTACAAAAACCAGCGTCAAGGCAAGAAAGCCCATCCTATTAAAAATAAACTATTTTAGAACACCTTAGTTTTGGCATATAGGCAACATGTAACAAGAAAAATTCAAAATAGAGAAGCCACGAGCTTACAATGCTATCAAAAACCTTCAACTCTAAACACATACATATAAATAAAAAGGAATGATATTTTAAGGCTCTTGATTATTAAGTTAATAAATCAAATATACACAGTGATTAATAAAAAAAGAATTATTTACATATCTATACAAACTTCTATTTTTGACACATTTTCCTCTTTAAATTCTTCATTTACCAGCAACTGCTGACAAGTTCCCCCCACCCGCCCCCAACAAAAATACAATAAAAAAATAAATAATAAACTTATTTCTGATAGTTGCTGTGGTTCCGAGCTGCAAAGGCACTTTCAAATACAGAACTAGTTGTACGTCACCATAAAACCAATATACAAAAAACTCAAATTCAATAAATATAAATAAAATGTATTATTCTAAAGAAACTGCATAAATCGGAACATCTGGCAGAAAAAAAAAAAAAATGAACACTAAGGAAGAGTAATAAGGCTATGTAATACCTTATGGAACGTTTCCGTGATGGATCAGCTGCAGCTGAATTTACAGGAGGGCACTTTTGACTAGTTTTGCATAGATGTGAAATGCAGCACTTGGTATTCCAGCCAACCACAGCAACTATCATTGCCAGTGTAAGCCAGCTTGTCCAAACTTAAATTAACACAGGGATTCTAAGTAAATAATAGCCTTAGACTCAAATATTACACAACAGTTTAAGAACTACAAGCTCTTGAGTGCCTTTATAATGATACTCAAAGGCCCTGCATGGCAGCACCCCACCGTCTGCTATACGATGTACTCCATCCGATTTAGGCTTTGTGCACTTTCCAAGTCTCTGTTGTCCTGTTTATTTGTCCAGTTTGGGTGTTTTGTAGGGGTGCTGTTGGGGGGCTTTTCATCTCTGTCTACCAAAGTGTAGGCTGGCTGCTTGGCAAATCGGGCCTTCTGCTGGTGCTTGTCCATGTCGTCCTCCTCCACCTCGGAGTTGTGTGTCCTTATTTTGGCGATTTTAGAGTTTTTGTTTTCGTAGTCTTTAATGGGGACAGTGTTTGCTCCGTGTTTCTCAATGGGGTTTTTGATCTGGTTCAGCTGCTCCCTTACGTTGTTGGTGGTGTTGTCGTCAGAGGCCGTGTGGGTGTGGCTGCTCTGCTTTCGGCGCTTTCGGATGCACCAGTAAAACACGGTGACCAGGCAACAGATCCAGGCTACTGTCAGGACCGAGCTCAGCAAGGGCACCAGGAAATCTGGAAGAGACAAGGAGGAGTTAGTCCTGCTGCAAACCACAGGGGACACTTCGGGATGCCTCAGAGAAAACAAATCTCAGTTTTTATGCCTCGTTACTTCCTGTGTTTCTCCACGAGGAGCATGGAAGGGTAGCAGCCTTTTTGCCAGGTTAGGCCACAGGCTTAGCAAACTTTTGGAAAGTTTTTTTAGGGCTTTTAGAAATTAAAAGACCTTGGGTGCAAAGCCTCCCCATTGTTCCTGATAAACAGGGACTTGCTCAAAGTCTCCAAAGTGAGGAAAGCCTCTGCCCCTGGAAGGGGTGTTGCAGGCAGGGCGAGGTCCAGGAGCTGGGGCCAGGGAGCAGCTCACCTGTTTTGTTCTTGGCCGGGCGCCGCTGCACCCTGACTTCAGCGACAGCGGCGATGAGGGTGTTGTTCCCGTCGCGCTTACTGACGAGGTCGATGATCTTGTCTGTGATGTCTTTGATCGGATTTTCATCTTCCCTGATGTCTTCTGCAGACTGCAGGAGGAGGCACACAATTAACACCAAGCACCACATCAGATGCACCGGGGAAGAACCTGCTATTTATAAACCTTCACAGGCAGTGAAGGCTCTTGCTACTTTTAATAAATAACAACACAGAAACAAAGCAAAATAGCCTGCTATGGGCAGAAACTAATGACTCAGAATTCTTGTTTCTCATCCTTAAAAAGACCAAACCTCCCCCAAAAGCAAATGTGTACTGTCCTTATTACAGTTGCCCCCAGATGGCAGCTTTCAGGTAAGCACATGTAACCAGAATTCCTTTCCTGTTCTTAAAGGGAATCAGGATGGAAACTAAACTACAAGAAGTGCTGACAAAGCCAGGAATTAAGATTTTTATGAAATCCACATGTTGCATACATATCCAAGCAATTAACTACTAAGACATTTAAAAATATTCCAGGAATACTTACAATAGCAACATGGATTTCATTATTTGCCAAGTGGGAAGGCTCACAGGTAATATAGATGGAATATTCAACAGAAACATTCTTCAAAATATTCAGATTCCTCAATTCACTGCAAACATGCTCTGTGGTAAGGCCCTGGAGGATACAAAAAAGATGTTGGCTTTCTTAAATACATATGCACATGAACACACAGATATAAGATTTGTTTGGTATTTTTTTTTTGCCCTGAAGTAAGAATTCTCAAGGGAAAAGGAGGTGGAATTCCCCCCAACCCGGCTTTTGTTCTTCTCCAGTCACAAAAGCATTTAGGCTGCAAGGCTATATGGATTCTTCACTGCTTTTTGTTTTCTTTGATAATGAGGCAGAGCCAGTTTTAGCTTTACTTTTCCCTGTGAAAAGCATCATTCCATGCTCTGGGAATGAGTCTATGTGTGCCACAGCCCAGCGAGCTGCTATTACTTACAGGGGCCATCATTTCTTTGTTAAAGGTGAAGGTGATGTTGGCACAGTTGTCCTGGTAGTAGGAATCTGAGTTGCATTTGGTCCTCACAGGCTGCTGGTTGGAAGGCCAGCATTCCCCCACGGCGGCACACGGGTGGGTGAAGCAGTGGTCGTCCCGCACAGGGACACAGGCGTGGCCAGCGGGGCACTCGCTGGGGCCTTTGCCATGCAAGACGCAAGGCCGAGGGCCACACCAAACCTAGGAGAGGGTGATACTGGTGAGAATCCACTGATTAGAGGGCAGAAAATTATGTAACCCAAACCACAGCACAGCTGTACCTTAGAACAGGTGACTTTTCCATTCAGACACTGACAGGTATTGCAGTCATCATCCCACTTAGTCCCATCTGGCATTACTCGAACACTGGTAATGCAAGGCCTTCCTGTAACTGAAGAGAAATTGAACAGAATTGTAAGCTAAAAATAGGAAACAAATGCCTTTTCTAAGTTCATCCAAACTTCCCACTAAGTTGCTTCTTCAATAAAGATACTTGCTTTAAAAAACAACTGACAGTACACCCCAAAACCAACCCCATACAACCACAAACCCATCAATGTGCAATTATACAGATCTTGCCACAGTTGCTAGGATCAGCTCTGGAATCTGCAATACCTTCTTGGCACCCTGGACCACTGCGACCCGGGGGGCAAATGCAACGGTACCCGTTAATTTCATCAATGCATGTGGCTCCAAAGGCACAGGGTGAGGACTGGCACTCGTTGATATCTGTGATGGGAAGGAGAGGAAACAGAATTGTTACTCCATAGTATCCTTTTGTTTTGTCAGGAAAAAAAGCAAACACAGGATAGAATTGCCTACTGGAGCTTTATGTTCGTTTTCTAGTGTCTACTGGGACATAGATTCCTGCTTGCAGCACCAATATAACCTCAGAAAAGTCCTTTGACGTTTCTGCTGTGTGGCACTAACAAAGATCAAAACCTGACCCCTGTGGCTACTTGAGCTTTCCAGGGCAAGGACACATTCCTTCCTACACAGACACACTTCCTCTCTTCTGATGTGCTCCAGTTTTGTCCCCCACTAGATCCTTCAACTGATGTCAATGTTAAACCCTTCCCAGCTCTATTGCTGCTGTGGGACTTATATTCCATGGCTGTTATTAAAAAAAGTGTCCTCCTACCTGTAATTATTATTAAATTACAGGGAAGCGCATACATCACCTCAGGGCTTGGAGGTGGATTATTAATTGACAAGGTTTTTGGCTGGCACACTTTCATCTCAAGCAGAAGCCTGGGCCACACAAACACAAGGGAAGGCTGTCCCAAAGGGCATTTTGCCCACTCGGCTGAACCAAGAAGTTTCAGCTCCAGCTGAATGACCTTGAATTTCTTTCATTTTCAGTGTGATTCCTGCCTCCTCCAGATTTTCTAAGGATCCAGGTACGGACAGAGGTGACACAAGACATCTATCACTCATCTGATCTACCACTTAACTCAATTAAGACAATTGTCTTGCAACAAGATTTAAGTGAGACAAAAACCAAGGCAGAGAGCCATCGTAACACTCACTGATCCTGCAGTCGGGCCCGGCAAAGCCTGGAGCACACTCACAGCGGTACCAGTTCTCTCCATCCACACAAGTGCCACTGTTGTAACTGTGGAGAAAAGGCATTATCACAGACATTAAAAACTGCTACAGATAAAAGGAACCCAGAACCCTAAAACAACAAAAAAAGCAAAGGATAAACGTAGCAAACTTACCAAGGATGAGGACTGCAGTCGTTTGTGTCTGCAAAGCAAAGACATGCAGCATTAAACATGCAGACTTTGGCTAATACAGCCCTACTGGCAGTAAAGAATGATCAAACTTTCCCTAATGCCCAAGTTATACTTAGCTCAACTTTTACAAAAATATGCTGAAATTCTCTACTAAATTGGTTCCAGGCTTGTACCACAAAATTTGTTAACTACATTGTGGAACACATGTATACAGGAAGAGATCCTTGTAAAGAATCTAATGGCAGGGGGGAAAAAGTGGAAGCAGACAGAGCCGTTCGCAGAAAAAGAATGCAGGAGAAAACAAGACAACATCTGTCTCCACTTAGCTCATTTGCAACTTTCTCATGCCCAGGTCAAGGCTCTATCACATAAAGTCATTAAAAACAAAGATTCAGGTGATGCTAAAGCCTACATCAAACAAGCTTTCCCTTCTGGTTTCAATCTTGACTCCTAGGGTGACAGGATGAGCTCATGTTCTCATCATGCAACTCTCTGGAAGAGTTCAAGCAGAGCTGACTTACTCTGGGTACACATGGGTCCTTCCCAGCCCTCCTTGCAGACACAAGTGAAGGAGTCCCCGCTGACTACACAGGTACCACCGTTGTGACAGGGGTTTGGCAGGCAGCTGCTGTTCCTCGCTGTAACACAAACAACATTCGCCGCTCAGTTGTTAGAAAGCCGTCAAATCCGAGCCAAGAGGAACAGCTGAGGTCAGAGCTGCAGCGCTGCATCTGCTTCCTGGAGATTATGCAGGGTATTTACCTATGTTACAAGTGGCTCCTTCCCATCCTGCAGGACACATGCACTTGAAAGTGTCTCCCTCATCATAGCACGTCCCCCCGTTGTTGCACGTCGCCTCATCGCACTGGCTGTCACCTGCGGGAAACCCAGACTGTCCTTAATGCTGGTGCTCTCTTAGGCCAACAAGTTCAAGCAGCCTATCAGGGCACGTCTGTTATGTTTTGGAAATGCTGAACTTACGGGAGTGGCAAGTTTTTCCTTTCCACCCATTTTTACATTCACAGAAGAAGTCGTTGACCAAGTCTCGGCAAGTTCCTCCATTGTGGCAAGGGTTTTTACTGCAGTCATTAATATCTGGATATGTTAAGGAGAGAAAACAGGCTCAGTGGTGTTTACAGAACTGACAAACACAATGCTTGAAAGAAGCATAACCCATCCCTAATTTTGGCCTGTGTTTCAATTGTGGATTAAATGCTTAAATTAGTATTTTAAAGCTTTAAGCGCTGTCACATAGATGAAGACTGTTTCACCACATTTCCCCACTTTGTTTTCATTCTGTTTGTAATCTTGTTTCAGTAAAAAAGCGGTGAAAAGGCCTATTACATAAACTACCCTGTTAGTCAGGCGAAGGGAGCGGAGCACTCAACTCCTCTTCTTCTCCTGAGACAGACAAAATACAAGTATGATATGCAGACAGGCCATAAAGTGGCACCTACTAACGCAAAGGGTTTCTTCCTGGAAGTTATCCAAAGGATAGAGCAGGAAACTGAACAGTGAGAGAGACAGGTTCTAATCCCAGTCCAATTTTGTAACTTGGGCTTAGTTCCAATACAAAAGATTGGGACTTGGTAGGAGAACCTGGTCCTCCATGACCTTTGAAGCAGTTTATTGACATAGGTCACTGTCATCTTAAAGACAGTACCAGCCATTCCTTCCCAATGTTTTCCCAAGAGCTCCTTCTGTGTGCTGAAGGATGGGTAACTTACTCGTTTCACAATATGTTCCTTCCCATCCATCGCTACAAATACATTTGTAGGAGTTGATGCCATCGATGCAAGTACCACCATTTTTACAGGGGTTGCTTTCACAGTCATTGATATCTGCAACAGTTGGGAATAAAGAAGAGGATTCAAAAAAAGAGGGAAAAAAAGTCAAACCAGAAGTACAGCTACTGGGAGTCATTATCTTATTGCAGACTGTTTGGTGCTACTTCCACTTCTAATAATACCCTTTGGAAAGGAAGGCTTATAAGCAAGATGAAAAATGGTAAAAAACTGCACAAGGTGATGAACCTGTCATTATTAAAAATAAAACAAAAAAAATCTGGAGTCCTTAAGATCCATGTTAAACCCCACTATTAACTCCCTCAGACCTTGTATACATAAGGTTTTTAAAAACATACAATTGAAGGCCAGAGGGTTCACTGCTGTGAACTTTCCCCAAGGCCTAGCAAATTCCACTCTGCCTCGCCCAAGAGGGATATGAAAACTTACAGCAGTTCCAAGGTTCACTGAGTTAAAATGAAGAAACCTTAAAGGGGTCTGGGAGGGAAGGATGGAATCCTTTCCCAGTAAGAGTGGGGGACAGTGAAATACATTCTCTTTTTTGCTCTTACTCTCGTGACAGTAGGTGCCGGTGAATCCTTTGTTGCATTCACAGGTGAATTTTCCACCCGCTTGGCTCTTGCACTTCCCGTGAGGACCACAAACATTGGAAGAGATATAGCGAACCCCTTCGGGTGTGCTGTTGGAAGCCACTGCCACGGTGCAGCTGTCAATTACTGCAGAAAAGCAGAGACAGCATGAGAACTACCCATGCAACCTGATTCCTTAAGAGCAACATTTTCACTTCCAGCCATGGATGTTTAGAAGACACTCGTGCCATTGAATCATTTAGGTTGGAAAAGACCTTTATGATCATTGAGTGAAACCATAAACATATGACTGCAAATATGTTTGCTGCTTTAAAATAACACTGGACTCTGACAACTGTGCATAAAATAATCACAGCATCTTATCTGATGATTGCTGGAACACATCCATGGCCTGGAATAAATGCATCAGTCTATTTGCTACCTGTGCTTTCAGTCCACATTGACATAATGTTGTCTTTCAATAGCTGATACTTTCAAATATCACTCATCTTTTCACACGGAGAGGGGCCTAAGGCAGAGGGCAAAATTCAGCCTCTTTATACCAGAGTTCCTGCAGTGATTCCCTGCTGGAGCTGCATTAGGGCTCCAGCGAGGGGAGGGGCAGGAATCGCTGCCAGACATTGCCATTCACCGGCAAGGCAACACAAACCTTCACAAGGAGTTGTGCGGCAGTGATCCTTCAGGTGGGAGCAGTTCTTCCCTTCGTAATCCTCAGGGCAGTTACAGAAATAGTCCATGGCAAGATTGAAGCACTGGGCACCGTTCTGGCAGGGATTTGGCTCGCAATAATCTATGTCCAGCTGTAAGCAGTGCACAGAGAGGGAAGGGAAATAGGAAGGGGGGGAAGGGAGTGAGGGAAAGCTGAGTGAAAGAGGTTTATCATGGCTTTCCCTCACCACGACAGGCTGACATTGTGGAATCTGACCTTTTTATCTGCTGCCTCAAAGAATCATTCATAGCACACAGAGTTTAGTCCCACTCGCCACTATTTCGGCAGACAACTCGCGATATTAAACTGCCAAAGTTAACAGTTAGAGCTCCACAAAGCCTGACGTGCAAACCCTGCAGTCTGCCTAACAAAGAGAATCCTCTGCAGCCTGTCAGGGGTTTGTTGGTTTCTTCCCCCCATCCCCAATATATATTAATCAAGCACTTTCTTGGCAGACTGACAGCAATATCAAGTACAACTTTATACTACGCTTCACTGGATGCAAGGCATTCCATGCTCAGATTCGGAGCGTCGGAACAAACGGCACTGGCTGAGGGCCTGCCTTTCACCCAGCCTTCTTACCTGACAGAGGTTTCCTGAGAAACCAGCAGGACACAGACATTGGAATCCATTGATTTCATCCTGGCAATGACCCCCATTCATGCAAGGGTTACTTGCACATTCATTGATGTCTTTCTCACAGTGATCTCCTGCATAGCCAGGTGAACAGATACACCGATAACCATTAACCAAATCCTGGGAAAGAACAGAAGAAAGTTTAGAGTTAAGGTTTTTCCTCCCTCGATATATTCTTATTAAGAAAAAATGAAATCAAAAAAGTAAAAAAAAAAAAAAATCAAAAAAAAAAAATCATCTTACTATGTCCAAACAAGGCAAAAATATTTAAAGGGGAAAACCCACACACAGACCCAGTTTCAGCTTACATTCTTAATTTCCAGGCAAGATACATTAATCCAGAGGTTGAAGGGAAGTGCCTACATTTCCAGTGGCAGTTTGCACAACCACCAGCCCATTCACTGGTGACACTGGCAGTGAAAGTGAGTCATTTATTGAGGTTATGTATTTTGCCCTTACTGTTCTACAGATGTATCTCAACACGCTGTAGCATGACATAGGCCCTCCCCCCAACTTAAAGAATTGACCATTTGTAGCAGCTAATTGCCATTTTCCAGATTATTTGTGCTTAGACTCAAATGTTTTAGTCACTGTTGGAAATCTTGGGGAAACCAAAGTTAAACGAGAAGGGCTTACCCGACAGGATCCTCCATTCTGACATTGTCCACGACAGTCGTTAATATCTACAATAAAATTAGCACGGTTAGAAGGCAAAAATATATTTACACTAGATAGAGAGTTCAGGTCTCTCTAAAACTGCAGCTAGATAAACCTTTTGTCAAGTTTCCTGCATGCCTTCCTCGAGATAAGGTTATTATAATGGGTGGGAAACCTTTTGCGATTCTTCTCGGAGAAGCAGTAAAACTTCACATCATTGTTTTAGTCCCTTTATCAGAATAGAGCTATGGTGCAGGCTAATGACTTTGATAAAATTGTGTATTTTCATTCCGCACCAACTACTCCCTTTCTAAAAACATCAACTGCTGGGGCTCTGCCCAGTGTTTAAATTGAGCTTAGAACTCGGTGGCACATGCTCATATACCCAAAGAACTGGCCTTTAATAAACCCAAGGGTACGAACACTTACTTATATCACAGTTGTGGCCAGACCAGCCAGTAATGCAGTCACAGTAGTAGCTGCCAATCAGGTTCCTGCAGGAGTTGGCATTGACACAGGGCTTGCCCTCACATTCATTTGCATCTGGAAAATGAAGGGGAACATTCAGGGGGGAAGGGAGAAGCCCACGCCCCAGCAATAACCAGCAGTTCCTCCAGAGCTAAGAGGAACTTGCAGCATACAGCAGGGATTAGCGTGACTTGAACGAACAAAAGTCAATCATCATCAGCCTCTGAAGGCTCTTTCAGTTTCTTTGCAATTAGAACATACAGTCTACGCTAATTATTTCACAATTACCCAGCCACTCATTAAGAGCAACTTGCCCCCACACACGCATCTCAGCTGAGCGTTCTGAAGGAGGAATGCTGCAGCCTGGTCATTGGGATGAGTGTGCTGTGTAAAGAATGCAGCCAGCTCATTCTCCGTGAGATCATCCCCATTTTGGAACCCAGCTGTGAACTCTTGGGTCTGGAGGAGTTGACATGGTTGAAGAGATACAGCAACTTTCTCACAGGGTAAAGGGAGAAACATGTGGGGATGGGATTGGGAGGCACAACATGCACCCTCCCCACTCCAGGGCAGTCCTGGTTTGAAGGATGTCTCTGGTTAACTATTTCCTTCAAGTGCCAGCATGCAGAAACAAGGTGATGGAAGCCCCACTAGTCTCGGACACTGTCCTAGACCTCAGTCCTGCAAACAGACACCGAATGTCTTCAATGTGCTAAAATACAGCCACAGGCTTCAGAAACATGACCGTGAGTAATGTAGGACCATGATCCCTTTTGTATTTATCTTTCCCAGCTCTGGAACCACACTGGATGAAGAGAAAGCAGTTCTTACCTAGCTGGCACGTTTTGCCAGTCCACTGAGGTGGGCAAATACACTTAAATCCATCAACTAGATCTTGGCAAGTTCCTCCATGACCACAGGGATTTGGAGAACAATCATCAATATCTGTAACGCAGAATAAGGAGGGGCTTAGTTCCACTACCAGATTGGCAACAGCAGTAACTGACAAGTCTGATAAATGGTTGCTGCTACTGGGGTTTTTCCTGAGGAACAGAAGAACAACAAGACTTCCACTTGGAATTTCTAGGTTATCTTTGATTTCAGCAAAAGCCACCTTTTAAAGAGAGGAGTAATGTGAAAAGGTGGTTCAAAGAACTGGGGGAAAAGTTTACCCCTGTGGCCTTTTTGCAAGTGGAAGTCCTATTTGGATCCAGCAAGTCCTTCAAATCAGCATTTTTAACAACATGCCAGAATGGTATAAAAATTCAGCATCCTGCTTCTTTCAAGATGATTTTGGCTATTCTTTCCCCTGGTAGCTGACAAAAACCTTGGTACAAGCAAAGGGGAAGAGAGAGCACAGGGGTATAAACGGCTGCCAGGAAGCAACGCTCAGGCTGGGAAAGGTTAAGTAGTCTGCCCTGTAAGTTTATGAGGGATTGGACTGATCAAAACCAGCAAACTGGCACATTTTTAATAAACACTGAAAAGGACTCACTGTCAGTGCAAGTTGGTCCAGCCCAGCCAGGAGCGCACACACATTCAAATCCCGTGGATGTCTCGAGGCAGCTTCCCCCATTGTGACAAGGGTCGGAGAGGCAGGCGTGCTCCGCTGCACAGGGACAGAAGGACAACATGTCAGAGGCTACATCCATGCCAGCACAAGCCACCCCTGCTCCCTCCACGTGCTTCTGCTCTGGACACACCATCCTAACTCTTGCTGCACTGTGCTCCTGCAAGAAGCAGGAATTTCCTGGCTTGCAGAAAGTCTCCTTCCATGCTAACCTCATCAGCACACCGACTGGCACCTGCTGGAGCCACAGTCAGACAGGGTGGCTCAGAGTGACCTCCCCAGTGAGCAGAAGGCTGATGTTCAGGAAAGGCTGGATCTTTGTACCCAGCCTGGACTGGGTACACTACAAATTGAGTTTTCCTCCATCTCATAAAGTACATCCAAAACCAAGTGCCACCAAAAGCCGGCAAGAATTATCTGTCAGGTAGCAGCTCAGCAGCTGCATCCAACACTTACCAATTTCACAGTTCTGTCCTGAGTAGCCCTCAGGGCAGGAACATTGGTATTTGTCAGGGCCAGTGTTGCTGCAGGTACCACCATTCAAGCAGGGTGGGTGGGTTCCACAGTAGTTCAGATCTGCGAGAGAGGAGGAGCATTAAAGCCAGGCTAGAAAGTTACAGGAACATCACCACCTGCTTTGTTCTGTTATCCCAGAACCTTTACAGAATGCATCCCCACACTGGAGAGGGACAGGAAGGGACAAGCTAAGGACAGATGCTAACCATGCTGGAACAGCAGTGGGGACAAGGCTGAGCAGCTGAGGGCCAGCACGCTCCCAGCACGTTTCAGCAGCTTGCCGGGCCCCACGTGCACTCCCTCGGTGCAAAGTCTGCCAGCGCTGACATTCAAGTGTGACACGGCCCTCTGGGATTAGCATACCTTTGTCACAGAGCTGACCACCCCAGTTGGTTTCACAGAGGCACTGCCATGGTTCAATGCAAGTGCCATGGACACATCCCGGGTGTGGAATGCACTTATCACAGTACTGGCCTTGCCATCCATACTGACACCTTCAGTTAAACAGAAAAAAAAAAAGGGGGGGGGGAAAAAAAAATCAGAACAGGGAAACAAACCCAAACCCATCATAATTGCTGTGTGTAGATATGAGCAACTCCAAAGCTTGAAGAAAGGCTGGGGAAGTGGGGGAGAAGGGCAGGATGAGGGGAGGGGAGAAGCTATTCAAGGACTGTTTGATGGTTTCTTGTAAACAAACATTTTGGTAGTTTTGCCAAGGTCTCTGTAGCTGGCCTCCTGACAAAAGAATAACTGTTCTGAGAAAACCAGCATGAGGTCCATTCAGCACAATAATACTCTTTTGGAGCCTCATATAAATGTGGCAGAGAGGGTGGGTGTGCACTACAAATCAATCTCTAGACTTTGACAGGGTGCTTTATAAATTGAGGGGGGAAGAAAAAGTCAGTGGAAACAATAGTTATCCAGAGATCCTCATGAATACAAGGTTCCAGGCATTTTAGCCGTGCTGGGTTTGCAGGAAGACAAACAAAACCATAACCACCAACTCTGAGCCTTTGGCAAGGCAATAGCAAAACAAGAGGAGTTCCCTGCTCTATCAGAAGCTGCCCTTATTCTGAGTATAGAGACACACACAGAGCCAGTATGGACTGGGCCACAGTCAGGGATGGAAGAAAGCAGCAGGGCAGGACTTTACACATGTTCAAAGATCAGATGTCAGTGTGTTTCTGAATTTGATTTATGCTAATAGCCTCTTTTCAGGGAATAACTAAATAATATCCAATTCTGAGAAACACTAATGTCTGAAGAACTTGCTACTTATTTGAATTCTTTATTGCCACCATCAATGAGCTACCTGAATTATCTACTTAAAAAGAAGATGCTCTTTTAAAGTTAAGCCCTCTTATGGGAAAGCTTATTTTGGGTTTCACTTAGTTCTCACTAGCAAGACAGACCAAGGTTGCTTCAAATTAAAGTGGACCTACAGACAAAAACAAATGAAACAAGCTGAAAATGAAAAGCAAGGGCTTTTTTGAGGTACTGTATTTCATTAACAAGTCCTGAGAGTAATTGATCAGCAGCAATTATGCACTAAGCTGTCACTAAATTATGAAAACAAACCTCAGCTCTACAGAAGTCAGCTAAGCTTTCTATTTGTAAAACCCCCCACCATTCTTCTGCTGGTAATTTCTTCTCATGGGAAAAAGCCAGAAGGATCTATCCAATGGATAATCACACACAGCCAGTGGTAAGTCCGACTTCCCTTCTAAAAATCTCAGGTGACAAACTGCATCCTAATTACCTTTTTTCCTTAGCAGCTATCACAATAGCAGCCTTTTCCAAGTCAATGGGAAATTCTTATTAGTTTGTGTGTTAAAAAAAAAAGCCAGTCAGTGTAAAGAACATGAAAAAAATCCAGATAAGGCAAAACAACTTCCCTCAAGTAGCTCTTGGAAAATCCTTCTGTAGAGGGCATATAATGAGAATGCACAAAGATCAAAATTTAGGACCAGACCCTTTTAATTTTTATTCCATTCAAAGCAACTTGCCTGTGAGCTTGCACACAAGCCAACCTAAGGGACCTCACCTGCAAAAGCAGGTATTCAAATTTTTGATGGATTTGATTTTTTACTTCAATCAAATCAAAGTGGTGGTGGGTTTTATTTTCTTTAGAACAAGTGTAAAGAAAGAAAAATAGTTAAAAAAACTCACACCACACAATAAAAAACCCAACAACTTCATGAGCTTTAGAGGCAAAGGTAATACTTCAAACATCAGCTTCAAAACGTAACAAGCAAAATTGGATAAGGCATTTAGGGAAAAAAAAAACAGTGGGCTATCAATTCCAGAAAAAGATTCAGAGTAATAACACGTGTTTTATTATACATATGCAGCAGTTTCTCATGAGAAATTTAAAGTTAACTTTCCTTGTATAGTGATTCATGAGTAAAAATGGTTTAGTTGGCTGGCCTGCATTGAAGAAAGTGACTGGCAGCAAAAGGGAAAAAGATATTTTAAGAACGTTTGCAAGTTGTCTGTTGTACCAGAACACAGAGCAGTTTCTGCTCGGATGTTATTTTTAAACCCTGTTGCATTTGTAGCATACAGGCTATATGACTCATCAAAACTTAAAAGAAAATAAAATCTTGTTTCTGTGTTCACTTTAAAGATAGTGGTCTGACTTGGCAAGCAGAAGTTATCTGAAAGCACCAGAAGGACAGCATTGTTTCAAGACTATGCAAATCAAGTGTGGGAAAGTTGCACCTTAAGTAAATAAGAGCACTAGTGCATGTCTGGGCAGTGAGTGGGAGGCAACAGACTTAGAAAGAGAAAGGGAAGGAAAAAAAAATCTGGAAACAAAGCCTGTTGTTCTGACTAGGAGACAGCAACCCCTACAAGGCATGTTTATTCTGATGACAGCAGCACAAATCACTGGTAGCCCTGACTGATATGCTCCTCTCACCATCTGGCCCCCCAATACTTCCTACTACTTGTTAGGCTTTTTTTTAATTAAAAAAAGATTTAGATTTGTTGTTCTGGGGGTTAACCAGTTTATATCAGTGCTGCTAAACATTAAAATCACAGGACAAGTGACAACAGTTCATCCCTTGGCTGGACTTTCACTTTGCACGGCTCAGTGAGGATGAGAGGCTACTTCCCACTTCACTTTCAGATGGTTCCATGTTAATTTTGCTTTGTTTTTGAAGCATGAATTACAGAAGCAGAGAAAATGAATGAGCTACTATGGCTATTTAGGCTGAATTCTTATAGAATAGTCTGTCAGACACTCCAGATTCCGTTCCTTTTGGAACTCTAGTTCATCAAGCAGTCCACTTCATGCAAAGATTTCCAACACAGAATCCACCAATATGCTTGTTAGGCAGAAAAATTACTTTCTATTCCCTCAAACTTCTGAGTCTTATTCAGGAACACCCAAACTTCACTTTTAACCCTTCCTACACAGAATCAATATCAAAATTTTTGTAACCTCAGAACCTCAGTTGTAAACAGAAATTATAAAGGGTTATGTGCAGCAACTTGGAACCTGTCTGTTGATAAAGAATACCCACATTTAATACCCACTACCCCTCTAGGGGTAAGGGACAAGACTTCCCTGTGCTGTGAATACATCCTGCATATTTTAAGGCATTCCAGATATTTAACTGTTGGGTTATGGATAAAATCTGCTTTCCATTGTCTCCTTGCCAGGACAGAAGGGACTTCAAAGCACGGCAACAAAATTCGGCATTCATCAGAGCCCACTGACAAGATTTCATCCCAGCCATTAACCTCTCAGCACTCGGAGCCAGGCTCACAATGGGAAAGGATCCCAGAGATTCAACTAATCCCATTCTAAAGAATGCTTGACTTTTGCCTACTGATGGAAGAAACCAGGGGGTGGGAGGGTAGAAGGGGGAAAACACTGAAAGGGAGAAGAAGAGAGAAAAGCCACACTGTACTTCAAGCTTGGAATTGAAAAAGCCTATTAATCAGGCTGTTGGAAAAAGCATAGCCACCAAACATTTGCACTATTTATGCAGAAACAATTAGTTAGTGCTCATTAGGCAGCATTCACGCTATTTATCCCATACCCCCCTCTCCCTCAGTGCCACCATTTCACAAACCAAAAGCTTCTTAAAATTATCAGTGCATTAAAAGCTTGCTCCCCCCTTATTCTGGGCAAGTCAGCATGAATAATGTGTCTTGCTCAAAACCACAACTTCCAAAACTCCCTCCCTCCCCACTCCTACTGTGTTTAGCATCACTTGTTTAATTAGCTGGGGAGGGGTGGGGGGAAAAGCAAGGAGGGATAGGAAGCATTTACCTGCACTCTCCTGGAATTGTGCAAGAACCATGCTTGGGGCTACATCCCTGACGACAAATAGCTGTTAAAACAACAAAAAAAGAGGAGTATCAGCATGCTTCCCGCTTCCGGCACCATCACACTTGTGGGAATGTTTTAATCTCTAACTTGCATTGTAATCCTGCTGAATCCAAGGTTCTAACAAGTATCTCCTATCAAGTCTACCAGAAGGAAAAAGAAGGTAGGTGTCTCCTGGGATAGGAAATCTATCAGCTTTTCCTTTCTTTAGGAAAACTGTTCCTCTGACTTTGCAGAGGAATCATTCCTAGTGCTGTTCAAAGAGCTGTTTTTATGTGGGAGAAACCACCTTGCCTTGGACACATCAGGTCACTCAGAGTCTACAGGTTTCTTTTCTCTGTCTTTTGCAGGGGATCTGGGCCACTCTCCCTGGCTTTACACCTAATTCAAAGCAGCTTTTAAGTACTCTGGATTTAGTTTTGGCTGTATCTTTGAACAGACAGGATATCAAGATGAGCAGCAATTCAAATTGCAGGTAAACTCAGTCATTAAGACAGGCTGATAGTCTGTTCCTAAGTCCTGCTTTCTCCTTCCCCAATTACCTGGGTAGCAGCCATTCCCTAATAAACACATTGAACATGATCTCAGGTGGAACAAACAAGCCTGGGACTTTTAAAACACCAAAGCTTTACACTTGCCAGGTCAGCTTTAAAACAAGTCTCTCCTTCCTGCTTGTCTTGAAGTTCTGCACCAAAGGGGAAATCCTTTTTGAAGTCAGCAGCAGAACTCCCATTGAAGTCAGTGGGCTGGGTTTTCTTCCCAGGGGCAAAGATGCGGATAATCAGAGAAAGAACACATCTGCTAAATGCCCAGTACTTTCTCCAAGACCTCTCCAAGACTTTAACACAAAGCAGAAACTATTCTTTTCCTGCCCCCAGTTCTCTGTGTAATGAGCTGGATGCTGTCCCGTCACTCCTTAGACCCCTGTCTGCACAATCTGAATGCAACCTTGATATGATGCCCTCAAATCCCTCCCCATCCCATTGGTGTGCAGGTGAAGCATTCCTCACAAACCTTTGTTGCACTCTGGTCCCATCCAGCCTTCCAAGCAGGTCTTGTTGCCGTTCTGGTCACAGGTGTGGTGAGTGAAGAAGTCGTCTCTCGGTCGACAGAACTTGTTGCAGCCGAAGCCATAGTAATGTTCTGCACACGTCACACGGATTTGGTACTCAAAGTGGGCAACTCCTGCGTTGTGTTTCAAAGTCTGCCACTGGCGGCTGGGATTGATCATGCCAGAGTGGGAAGCCTTCTCGATAATGCGATCGGGGTCTGCGAGGCACAGGAGATGTCAGAATTAAAACTTTGTTTAGGTCTCGTCATTAACTCCCACATCACAGCTTCGCAGGCAAGACTCTCTGAGGCAGCCAGTTGGTTTTATTAATTTTCTGTTTTAGACAGTCAGATAAGGCTGCCCTGGAGCTACAAACCATTAAGTGAAACACACATGCAGCATTATCAAACTGAACTAAGCTTGAAATCAAAAGGAACTGTTCAGTTACTGCCAATCACTTATCCCTTTTGAAGTAAGGGCATCCACTAAGAATTCATACAGTTCATGACTAAAGAAAATTCAGCTCCAACAGACTGGTACAAAATGTGTTTTCCCCTGCTTCTCCATTAATGGCACTAGTTTTGTTTTCAACTGGAGCATTTACAAAAACAACATACTACAACAGCCTAATAAAGCCATGTCTACAGACTGAACGTAAGCATTGCAAAAGGTTTGCAGCCTTTTCCTTATGTGCAAACACTAAATTGAAAACTACCAACTCCAGCATTCAGATGACATCGGCAATCTCACCAGATTTTGGCTGAGAAATACCATGGAAGTCCTGTTTTCAGACAGCAGCTGTAAGTACAAAGCCAAGACAACCAGAGCTCAAAAGAGAAGATCAAACTATTGCATATAAGTGCTACAGATCCCCTTCCTCTCTACAGAGCATTTCAAAGTTCAGGTTTGCACTTGATGTTTAGCTCTAGCAAAAGTCTTCTGGCTTTCAGAGCCATACAACTGTCTAAATTATGGCTTGAAATAATAATATTTCACATTTGCTTGGAACATTGTATATATCTGTGGTATTTCACTTTGTAGTCCAGGTCTTGTGACTTAAACGATCTGACACTGCCTTATGACCTGCTGCTACCCAGCACTCAACTGCTGAGTGAAAGTTTATCGTGAAACAGCCAAAATATCCTCGCAGACTGCGTTCAAAACCAACAGTGAGTACATGGGAGCATAATCCAGCGACAGGAGAATTTGAGGTAGAAAGGCAGTTTGCCAATGATGTGTTAGCAGCGTGTGAAGTACTGGCACCTCCGAGTGCTAGGAATTAGAATGTACTGATGTGCTGCTTCTTCTTCCAACAACTACAAAAGAACCTTCTGGGATTTTACATAAGGCAGAGCTGAAGACTAATGAAGGCGCTACTAAAGCCCTAAGATGACACATGGGCAGTTTTTAATCTAAGATACTTTTAAATGTACTGCTAAGGAACTTTGATTTGCAGCTTTCAAGAAAGAACTTCCCAACAGGCTTCTCAAGCCTCAGACACCCACTATGGATCCACCACTAGATCCTGCCTGCTTGTCTGCAGTTTGGAATGAAGTCAAAGCTCTTGCTGCACAACTACACACGAGTGTCAATACTCAGACACTGCCCATTTTTGGGGTATTTGTGACTTGAAACTGCAGGATTCATTATGTGTTTACAGTGTGAAATTAAGGGCACCAACTTCTTGTTCACCTTCTGGTATTTCTGGTTCTATAATATTTGCCATTTAAATCGGGTTTTATTATTCATTGGCACTAAGCCCCCTCACAACTCCACAACTATGTGTCAGACTTTCAAATGTGTGCAGGCCTTTATTAATTTAAATCCCGTTCACAGGTAATGTGGATGCCTAAGGACCTTTCCATACTGGTACATCCAGAGCAATATCATGTTCTGTGCTGTGCAGGTGTAAGGCTCTTAGATCTCATCGGCAAGATTATTGACTAATTCTAAGAGGTACTTAAGCAGATGCATATCTGCTGGTCTTGAATGGGGCTAGTCTGGCAATTATAGTTCCACTCATGCGTGCTGGAGATGGCTGTGCTGCACTTGCCAAGATTACACTCCATCCACAGCACAGCTGGAAAGCAAAGGCACTTCCCCAAACACCGAGTGTGCATAAAGACATCCTGCTCCTTGTGAGTAAAACAACTTTATCCTCTCCTGTAAGTGGCAGAAGAAAAGGAGAACGACACTCAGTTTTGCATACCAGCCCCCCACCTCCACCCCCACACTGATTCTTGCTTTTCCAGTCTTTTCTTGTTCCCCCTTGGGAACATAGGACTGACAACTATTTCAGTCCTTGGCACCAAAAAGGGAGTTGCCTTGAAAAAGTGATCTTTCCTTTTGCCTCTGATCTTTCATTCTACTCCTATCTGCCAGCTCATTAGGAAGCTTTGTCCTTGCTGTACATCTACAACATCTCACTTCAGCCATCAACTCTTTGGAGACCTTAACCACAGGCTGAACTCAAATGGAAACACCCTTTTAAGTCCACTGGACTTCCTTTTTTTACAGCTGCTTAGATGAAACCCAGCTGCAATTACACTCCAGATCATGGATAAAACATCTTCCATTGGATACACATTTTAAAGCTACCACCATCCACCTGAACTCAAGTGCAGTCTCACAGGTTTAAGCTCCCTTTCCATTTGCCATCACCCACAGTTTTCACAATGAAGCGCTGGCATGTTTCTTCTTGTACAAGAACTCCTCCACCCTTGCCTATTCCCACCTGTCACTGTGCACTTACACAAGGGTGCTGACCCAGACTCCAGGGGAGGCATTGCAACAACCCTGCCATTCTTAGCCTGCATCAACCACGGTTTCAGTTTTATAGGAAGCAATCCCAACACAGAAGAATGGTTAAGTAAATAAAAACCAGCAGTCAGCCAGGCTTGAGACAAAGAGATCTTCTGAACTCAACTGCATTCATCTGACTCAGAACCCCATGCTTTGATAGAAAGGTTAGAGGAAGTATTAACCCATTAGATGAAGTGGAAGAGAGTGGCTTTCTGTACATCTCAGGCTTCCACTCTGCACTTCACTGTCAGAGACTCTGCTGGTTTTATTCACTTCTTGTGGCTACACTTCAAAGCTATAAATCTCTCTTTTTATACAGGGGGCAACTGTATCAAAGGTTTTAGACACAAGGAAATGCGCTATTTTGAATGCCCACCTTCGCCTTTCAGTGCTCCAATGTCTGGAAATTATAACTATGCAGCACCAGGAAGCAAAAACAACAACAGAAAAAGCCCAGACTTCTCTGAGCAGTTTGGGTGGCCAAGGACAGCACAGTTATTTTTGAAAGTCTTTGTTTCAGACAACTTCCAGCTACGGCTTGGTTTACATTGTGCTGAAGTCTCTTATGCCTGCCTGGAATTCACATGCAACTGATACCAGTAATTTACAATAGCTCTTTGACATAGTTTGAGATGCAATGTCAGCCCATTAGCTTTATGTATGAAGCAACAGTAGCAAGATGGCAACCAGACAAGAACCAGAGTAAGAAAACCATTTGAGTTGAATCTTGGCTCCAACAAAGCACGATTCTCATCAACTTCAACAGGGCCATAATTTAACTGCAAGCCACTCTTGGAAGTGAGACAAGAGAGAGTATGTGGTAAAGTGAACGTAGGAGGAGTGGAATGTGGAGGGGGGAAGGAAGCATCCACTCGAGGATCTTCTAACAACTGCATTGATCAGAGGATGCTTTCAGACCTATTGAAAAGTCACACAAGACCTACTAAACCTACTTTTATTGTTGAGAGCTCTCATGGGGTCTTTACGATTCAGTGGCAATTAGGGCAAAAGAAAATCCTGGACATCAAAAAACCCCACTCTTCACATTATATGATGACAATTGCTTAGTTCTAATTGTTTTCTTAACTAGTTCTTCAAGCCTTATTCTGCAGCTCTGGGAAAGCTGACTAAGTCAAGCCATGCAGCACACAAAGGAAAAGTTTTGTGCAGTGCAGCGACTGAATGACCTACAGATGGATAAGTGACAGCAAAGCTGAAGCAGGAATGCAGATCAGGAACATACACAAGAACATGTCTGCACTTGGCCAAATGCACTGCTGAGAAATGAGGCAAGTTTGTCTGAAGACAATTGTACTTCCAAAACATGAAAGCAAAGAAAGAGTTCATTGTGTAGCTTTGGAAATGCAGTTGTTTCATGAAAATAGATGAGCTCTAATAATAGTAAAAGTGGCAGAGACCCAGTCTGAAAAAACTCTCAGATCCTACTATAAACACGACTTTCATTTTGAATTCGGTCATCTTCCATTTTTAATACAACACTGCTGCTCCAGCATCTACTTTCTTCTCCTCCATGTAACACTGTCTATCCAAGACCACTCCTACCCACTGCTCCCTGACTGTGCTGGGACAGAGTCTGAAATCACAGGTACTGCAACCATGCCTAACAAGGCTGGTTGTGGCTATCCCTGACAGGCCACACAATTCACCTCAAGTGGCATCTGCTTTTCTGGAATGAAGAATTAATAGGACATCCCATGCATTTTTAAAGAAAATATAAGAAGCAGATCTGCAAAGAGCAGTTCCCAAGCTGTGCACTCTCACCAACTAAAACATAAAAGCACAGTACTGTGCACACTTCTACAAGGCCTTTCTTGCACGAGGTGTGAAGCCCATTTCATTCCTGCACGGCTGCCACCTTGGCATTCCAAAGCCGACTACAAGGAGCTGCTATAGGATTTCTGTAACATGGACCACAGTGCTGCTGCTTCCTTGCTGAAGGAAAAGACCTGTTGTGTCAACAAAAGCTTTATGAGTTCAGATTCACACTCTCTCCTGTGGCTTTTACCACACACACTGTGAACACCCTAGGTTGAAGCAGAGCTGATTTTGCCCACCTCCTTCAGTAGGCAAAAAGCAGAACAGCTCATGTGCCAAGAGACCCTGTACAGCTTCCTCCAGCCACGTGAAAAGCTTAGCAGAATGTTTCTGAAACCAACCAGAGACATTCCAGGAGAAAGATCCCCACCCTTGATTTTCAGCCAGCTCTACCAGGTGGTGTCTGGTAAGTATTTTTTCAGCCCCTGCATATAAACCCCCAGACATCCAACTCCCAAGGAAGAGCTTTTAGTAACTCCTGTTTCTCATCTACAGTCATTAGATGGATATTGATATCAAGTCTTGTGCAGATTTTAAGTTTTTTCTTTTTTAAAGCAGTACATTCAGATGTCTCAGGTGAACAAGACAGGTTTCTGAATATTACACCTAATTAAAAAGAACGAAACAAGACCAAAAAAACAAACAAAGAAACCTGAAGAAATCCCTGGGCTTTTACTCCCCCAAAGGAGAAAGAAGGAATTAACAGCATCTATTTTTAGGCATCACTCTGTTGGTGCCTAGGTGAGCGAGCTACTCACCCTCTGCAGGCAATGTGAATGAGACAGGCTGCTGCAGAGCGTGGAGAGCTCCTCCAAATTGTTTTGGGTAGAGCTTTTCCCTCTCCTTTTGCTCTAAGTCACAGCAAGCTGGTGAGGCTCCCAGAGGCCTTTCAATGCCTGGGACACAGAGGTGTCAGAACTAAATAAGCCAGGGGAAGGAATACTTACTTGTGGAGTTATCATTGTAATCCCACGCCTCAACAAGCAATGTGTAGGATCTCTGCAAAAGAGAAATAAGAGTTAGTTTCAGAGCCACACATGACTAAGGAAAAAAACCAAACCTGACAACAATTTTAATGAAAAAGAAAAACGCTAGGCTCTGCCACAAAGCAGATACTTGAAAATAGAAATAGGTAAAAGATTATGCTTTTGACAAACATGATCTTCTTGAAACCCCATAAGCTACCTTATTCAGTCTGACTTAGAAGACCTTTCACCTTGGATAGCTCATCTTTGTCATCATTAAAGCATCTTATGTACTTAACCAGGAAGCACAGCCTTTGACACTGCACTCCAGCCGAAATAAAGCATGTGGGACAACTGCACATGGAAGACAGAAAGCACAGCAGCATCAAAAAACCCAAAACCAAACCCCCACCCTCAAAAACTGCTTCAAAAGAATTTTAGTTACAGAAAAATAGTCTTGATGTCCCTTCCCCCAGCCATCCTGAAAGCAAGAAGTGTTGCTAAGATTACTGTGCCCTGCCTTGACAGCACAATCTCCAGGGACTTTGCTTTTCAGCACCCCCTTTGAAAGCTTTGTCTGCATGAGGGCCATCGCAGCTCCCACAAGTATCAGGTAACGGAGGGAAGAACTGATGGATATGGGAAGGGGGTGGGGTGAGAGAGAAGCATTGTAAAACAAAGGCTAAGATCAGCCTCTTTGGAAGAGCAGGGAAAGGGAAGCTGCACTATCCACCCCTGTCACTTTTACAGATGCTCAAAGCTGCCAATGAGCTCTGTAGCTCTCCAGCAATAATAATCATAAGCATAAACTGACTGAAGTGACTCCATGGGCTGGAAAGATGCCAGCTATTACATCTAAGCCACCTTTATCTTCAATCCTAACTTGAGAACAAGACCCATTAAAACATCTCCTCCTCCAGCTCTACCCCGAGATATTATTATCCAGGCTGTATCTTTCAAAGTTGCCATTTAGCCAGCCATATCCAAACTTACACAATGATTAAAAACCAAAACAAAACACCTCCTCTCGAGAAAGAAAAAAAAATAAAAATTGAGGAAAAATAAGCAAAATATATCACTTGCAAAGTGAAAAACATAATAATAACAACTACAGATTAGGCAATAAATGTAACATCTTTCTGGAGAGCAGAACAATAAGAGCACAACTAAAAATTCTGTGAAGAGTTTTGAAGCTTTGCCATAGCACCATAGCAGCCGTGCATTGCAAGGTTTATTTCTCCTTAATTGTGTCCATGTTCAGTCACAGGCTGCTCATTTGTGGTCTGCAGTACTTCACACCCTCTCTGTAACAGAGACCGGAATACATTTCTGAGAGTGAGCTGCTACAAGGTGCACGGGGCTAAGGCAGACCTCAGAATTCTGAAGAGGAGAGAGGAAACAAAAAGGGAGGGGAAAAAAAAAAAAAAAAGAACAAAAGTTGGAGAAAATTGCTTTCTCACGACTGGACACAGCATGAGCCTCTGAATGAAAACCCAGTCTGTGATGGACACTGGCCTGCTGTATAGCCTAAATATGTTTCATATTCAAAGCAGACCAGGATTCCATTCCGTTCACTGATAACTGTGGGAAAATGCTTCCAAAAGTAAGCAAAGCTGGGCAAGCCAAGACATGCACCCAAACTTCTATGCAGAAGTTCCATTGGCCTGAACCATTTTTGGTTAATATTTAATGAAAAGTTATATGTTTCTTGTTTCTATTCTAGACCAAGTCTGACAACTTGAAAGAAACTCTGAAAATCAAATAAACCAAAATGCAACTCGATCATCTAACACTGCTTAAAACAGATTTAAGAAGTCCTTGCACAAGTAACTCAGTGGTAAAAAAAAAAAAGAACCAAAACAAACAAACAAAACCAGAATAGAACTCCCGAGCTATATTACAGATGCAGATTGCACTATCTTGGGTGCTTCCTCTGTGGTTTAATTACCAACATTAAGCAGCACAAGCTCAACATGTTACTGCAAGCTTGACAAAAAATATTATGATATAGAGAATGAATTATGGCAACGAGCACTACTTCCAATAAAGTTAAGGATGTTTTCCTTTCGGCCTTGCATAATTGTTTTGGAAGATATTTTGTCTAAACTCATAGCAACAGTTCCCTGCTGGTTCTCAGGACTGTTTACCAACACACCTAACCCTTAAGGAAAGGAAAGGCTGAATCCTAGCTGTGAGTGCTACTGTTGCTAGATACTTGTGTGACCACTTTCCACTACCACACAGGAGTTTGTTTAAGAGACAGGAGATGCTTCAGCTGAACTGGACGGAAATAAAACGCAGGGGGGACAGACCTACCCTGTAAATTCCCTTGTTTCTAATTGTCCCCTCTCAGCTTGTCTGAATATTTCACGTGAAGAGTCCCTGTCCTGAAAAGGGATGATATAAAGAATGGCATTTGATCGCTTGGCTCTGTCCTTCCCAGCATGGGGAAAAGACCAAAAAACTCAAGACTTAGTGTTCAAAATGGGACACTTTTAAACAAAAGCCATACAGACACCCAGAGCCTCACACCAGTAGCAAACCCCCTTCAACAATCCAACTATCACATACCTCTAGCTAATTCCCTCAGCCCCCCCCAAAAAGCAATTCTGTGAAAAGCTGCACTGTTGAGATTTTTCAGAAGTGCATATCATCCCCACTCTATAGATCAAGGATTCAGATATCTCAGGAATGACTGCTTACAGTGTGGAGGTTTAAGTTTTCCCATGCCCATAGATGACCTCTGCCCATCTTTGAATAAATATATATATCCAGACACAAAAATTCCACATCATGCACCTTATTCCATCAAAGCAATGTCCTAGGCAACAAGGCAGCAGTGAACTTTCCAGAGTCACACCCAATTAGCCACTGTAAACCTGAGCTTGACCAGAAGGCAGGGATTCTGGCTTGAGAGGAAAGGCAGCTTGAGAGGAACAGCAAGTCCTTAAATTTTCCAGATCAGCCCAGAGGACTGAAAGGCAGCATGGCCAAATTTAATCTGTAAATTAAGCTAGGAGAGGATGGAAATGGTCAAGCTCACACTCCAAGAAACAAAGCAAGCATCGGTGTGCAAGAGCTGTTCTCATCAATGACAAGACACTGTGTCTTGGTCCACTGATAGTACAGCTTAAGAGACTGTGAAGACCCCAAAGCCATCAGAAATTGTCCCTTTTAAGGATCTCAAAGGGCAATGCAACGTCCTTTCTGGTTATTTAAATGAATCTTGGCAGCTGCAGGTAAACAGGTGTTTAAAGCTCTCTGCTTGATTACCTTTTTCCCTCCCTTCAGACATCTACCCAAAAGAGGTGCTTTTGTACTTTGGCTTCTAAAGTAAATCAGTGGGCCAGAGCAAGATTAAAACATCCGGCTCCTTAGCTGAAGCACTGCCTCCGTTTTCAAAGGGCTTGCAACTCGTCAAACTCCTTTCCCTCCTATCCCTGTGGTTAAAGCATGCAAGAGCTTTGCTGAGCATGTGAAACCATGACTAGACAAATGCAGTGGGAAGTTTTGCATTCAGAGCGCTGCGCCTGCTCCTCTGCCAAACAAGGAGAGCAGGTTAAGCCCAACAACCTTCTCCTCACGCTCTGCACAGCTGTGAGGACCAGCTTGAGAACAGTACTCACACACACCCTGTCTGCATCCAGGGAGGATGGTGAGGACACTGGCACAGCAGGCCACAGCTCACTGCCAAGGGGTCCAGCTGTGGGATATGGAAGAGGGAAACTGAGGCATGTTTCAGCATGCCCAAGGGCCAGGGAAGAGGGTATCTCTAAGGAGGGTTAAAGCTAGCCACAAATCCACTTCCTCTGAACATCACCAGGACTATAATTTGGGTACCCTGTCCAAGCACAATGACACTATACAGAGGCATCACAACATTTGTGCCGTGGTTGCTCAACTTGGACAACTGAACACCCTTCAAAGATGTTAAAGACAACTGGTTCCTCACCCAGAGGACATGTGAACTTGCTCTGGAAAAGGAGGAAAAACCACCTGACCCTCTTAACCTTTTATGAAATGGAACATCATCAGGAAGCTCTTCTTTTGGGACAGCCTACGTAAGGACAAGGCAACACCCTACCAAGCTGTTACTCCCTCAGCCCAAGCCGTGGCAATCTCACGCCTCAAAGCTTATGGCCAAGAGCTCGGCTGAACCCCGAGCAGGCAGCCCAGCCAAGAGCCTCATCAGAATATGCCCACACGAAAACTCAGCACGCTGCTCCTTTAGGCTTCATTCTGAGCGGTTCCTTTGTTGCTCTAAGTGCCAGTAAACTCTGCACTGCCACAGGAAGGAGACATGAAAACAAATTTAACCATATTAGCAGCTTCCAGGAGAGGCTTGCCCCCCGTTCTGCCTTGGCAGAGGGAAAGCAGTAGCCGAAGTCAAGACCTTCGCCGCACTACAACAGCCACCCTCCTGCCAAATGATGAAGGACACAAAAGTACCGCTATCCAAACTATGCATACGCTTAAGCATCCAGTAAACCAGGCTGATCTCTGATCTGGCAGGCCTGCTGGAATAATGAGTATCCTGTGAATACATAATGTGCTGAAGTTGCCATTGTGTGAAGTAAGTCCATGGTTTGTCTGGGAGCCGAGCAATGCTGAGTCTACTGCTGCTTCCTGTTGCTTGTCCTGTATTAGCATTATTTTTGGATAGGCCCCATTATGTTCTGTAATCCTCACTGCAGTCAGTATGGCCACACTATTGTTCTTGGTTAATATTAGCAGTCAATGCCTCTGTCTGGGTGGCCGGACTACAATGTATTCCAATCATAAAACTAGCATGCATTAATGGGACAATGTACTGGGCACAGAGGGGAGACTTGGGGTCTTCCCTCCTCCCCTTCTTTAAAAAAAAAAAAAAGGTAAAAAAAAGTATAGCAGGTTTTTATTTTCCCCTCTTTTTAAATTAATGATTTTAAGTAATCTCAGCTACCAGGGTGCTTCATACAACAGCAGCATTTTAATCAGCACCTTATCTAGTTACAGGGTTATTTTCTCACGGAACCCCACTTGTCAAAGAGCAGCAGATAGGCCAAAATGTCAATGGTTGCTTTAAACCTTCCCTAACAAGCAGATTACCTGCCCTTATCAGTCCCCCTACCTGTTTAAAGCATCCCACTGATAATTAAATGCACCAGTTACAAAAGGGTGGCAAGGTTAATAGACAGAATACCTAGTAGCCAGCCAAGCAAAACAGTCAGGTTCACATGGAGCAAGCCTGAACAAGAAGCCTTTCTACTTATTTACCTAAGTGCCTAAGAACTGGGTTGAGCTGGTAAAGGACTCTGGATGTTTGACTATTTACAAACCACTTTAACCACTTCTATACACTTTTTGCAGTTTCTTCTGAACACTACAAGAATAACGAGTGTAATTTACACTGCAGAATAGTGACCACAGAACCATGAGCTCCACAGACTAACAAGAAACAAATGCAATGGCTTCTAGTTTTGACATCTTTTCCCTGTGTTAAATCACAGGTGTTACCAGTTAAATTATTAGAACTGAGTCAATTAACATTTAAAACTTCTGTTCATCAAGAGAAATTCAACAACAAGCTTAGTTTCAGCTTTCAAAGCCAATCCTGACATTTGTTTTATCTACAGAGCTACTTCTCCTTATCTACAGAGAAGTACTTTTAAGAACTGTAGCTTAAAGCTTTTGCTGTGCAGGGCATCACAACTCCATTAGAACTGAAGTTGAAATAAACAGCTCAGATCCAAGTTCAGCAGCTTTAAAACCAATCAACTTCTACTCCAGCCTCCAGTGGAGCGATGCTTCCTTGAGTGAACTACAACTTTAAGCATAAAGCATCAATTTTATGCAATGCATTTTCAGCCATGCTGACTTCCAGCTGCATAAACAAGTTGACAGTGCTGGATGTGTGTAGCCTGAGAAAGTTTAGGAATAAGCTTCAGCGCCAGGCCCAATTCTGCTGCCATTGAAGTTAAACTGGAGCAGGCTTTTATTATACAAGAACAAAAATTCTAGGAGCAGGCAAGATGAGATTTATTTTTAGACATATTATGTTAATGTAATCAAATGGATTTACCATGAAGATGAAGCTCTGAACTGGCTAGAACATAAAAAAACCTCTTTAAACATTAAGAAGTCCAAAACCTCTGAATGGCTGCATCACTTCTCCGCAGTCCTGGGAAAAAACAGCCTTGTGATGCTAATTATGCTTCAGATGTCACTTAATACTCACAGCTCTGTTCTGAATAGTAATCCTAGGCAAAACATTACACTTTGAGTGCTAAGATTTATTCTTATATTATTAATTCAACAATAAATGACAGAGTATGGATTTGATTAATATGCATTTTGTTATTATAAAAATTTCTTCTGATCTGCCCATGCTCCAAGATGACTTATCATGCATTGTTCATGAAAAGCTTGAACGGTATCTAGCATTTTCTTCTACAAGTTTTCAATAAGTTAACTGGAGGGAGAGAAAAAACAAAACCAAAAGCCAAATTTTAGTCTTATGACTGTGACATACTGGGGTTACAGATGAATGTACTGATATTTTTTCTCAGATTCAAAAGGTTGTTACTTTAATATCAGCTGCAGATTAGTATTTTGGATGCTTCTTGTGTCAAGAGAGAGAAAAAAAGTTCACAAAGCTTAAAAAACACTAAAGCTCTTTTACTATGTCTCTCTAGCCACAGGAAACAATGCCTACCCAGAAAACATATTTTACATCTTCGGGAATCCAGATCATGAAGATTTGTCATGAAAATGAGGCTAGGCTGTTTATTTTATTTTTTTTCAGGTTGACTATTTTAAGGTTGAAATAAGATGTTCAAAACTCTTTTTAATTGTATTTTATGCTAAGCTCACTGAGATGCTGGAGGGTTTTTTTCCACCTCAGTAGTTTCCTGGTGTGTTGGTGCAATTGGCCCCAATATTAAATAATTACAAGTAGCATAATTTTGGGATAAACAAGCTGTTTAAAATTGGAGCTATGCATACCAAAGGAATTGCCAAGTTTGACCTTCTTACTCAGTCTTGCCAAACCCCCAAAAGATCTTTCTTTACATAAAAGCAAAGTTTAGTGCTAAGTTTTGCTTGGTTAAGAGATGCTCAGCTCCCTCAAGGTGCAGCACACATCACGCTTGGGGCTCTTTAAGAAAAGCCAGAGGTTTGATTCATGTGAGAGAAGAGCATGTGTCTGCCTTGGAACAAAACTTGTTCAGACAGACTTTGACAAGTGGAACATGGAAATGCTTTTGTTCCATACTTTTTTTATATGGCTTCATAAAGCCAAGCTTGCCTGTCAAGAAAGTAGATGAAGTCTCAAAATTAATATAAGAAGCAAGCCTAGATGCATTTTATTTTTTTTAATCATCATCACTATTGTTTCAATGCATTGAAGAATTTCCAGCCACTGCAGGGGCAGCTTTCTGATCCACTCCAGTTCCTTTATGCTGGTCTGCTGCCCTGTTTCCTAGCAACTTACTCAAACCTCCCATCACTTAAATTAATTTATGGCCCACCGTCTCCACACCCATTACTCACAGGGTAGTATCAAAACTGACAAGAGCAAACCCCATAAGTTATTAATAAGACTCTGACACTTCAAATCTACATTACAACTGCAAGCTCCCTTTAACAATACTTTTAAAGCACCCCATTCTCTCTCCTTCCTCTCCTGCATGATGAATAAAGGCCTCTAATGCGATACAACTATTTTTCAAAAATGGCATAAGGGGGCAGCTTGACATGGGAAGAGGCTTTTTCTTTTTTTTCTTTTTTTAAGTAGTCAAGGCAACAAGACTTCTGAATGTTACTGACTGGAGCTGGAACATCCAAGGAAAGCCTCCCTCAGAGAGTAGAACACAATTCAGAGAAGGGCATGAATTTTCAAGTGCAATATGATTAACATGTTGGTCTAGCTCTTATTACCTCTACTATAATTTTCAGCTGAATGTATTCAAAGACACCTCTCATGATGAGCCACATGAGTAAATGCAATGCTAATCTCAAGCTCTTTACTGAAGTCAACAGGATTCAGGCACCTAAAGAGCTTTTTAAGTTCTGAAATTTCAGCATCAGATTAGAGCTGGCTAAATTAAGTTTACTACTTTATCCGTAGTGCTTTGAAAATGCCTGAAATGATTTGTGTACACAATTTTAGTACAAATAAGAGCTTTGCCACATTAGATATTCTTTTGTTCAAATGCCATTTGGAAGTCACAATGGCTAGCATAAAAGCTGTGTCCTGTTGAAGCTAAAGCTGAGAAGAAGGCTTGATAATTTCACACAGACTATCATCAGAGTCTCAAAGAGTGCATTTCTGCCTGGGAAAATGCAAGAAATTATTCCAAAATTCCAGGCTTGTGAACCAAATGTCTCAAGTTGTTGAATTTTACCCATTTCAAAGGCTGCACTGGAGTTTTGCTGCTGCAGCTCCAGGATTCCAGTGCTGAATGAGATTCAGCAGGACAATAGAAGCATTTCTTTTACTAAGATGCAGGCAAGCTTAAGAGACTTCTCCCAGGGTCTCCACCCCCCCAAACCCACCCTCTACACACAGAGTTCCCTTCCCAACCCTATGAAGAGAGGCTGTTAGAAGGAACATGTTTAGTTTTCACACCATTTTTATATGCATACATACAGATTCAAGGCACTCAGATTACTGGGAGCTAGTTTAAAAAAAAAAATCCTTGATGTACCTGACTTCTCTGACAAAAGTCAAAATCTGCAACACAAGCACTGCAGCCACTGGCAGAGCTTCAAATACCTCAGATTTTTACAAAGCCCTTTATCCCTTTGATGGCATATTTGATAACAGTTTTATCTCATTTCATGTTAGGGAAAAAAAAAAGAGAAAGAAAAGAGAAAGAAATAAAGGACAGACTTGTACTTCCAACAGAGAATACTTTTGTTAACTCTGCTATTGTACTTAGTAATACTATCTCCTTAAAAACGGAGAGTTAATTTCTCCCTTGTGCCTCTTCAGCCCTCGATATTCCACAAGTCCCAACTGACAGAGGAGGCAGGTAGGAGGCAGCACAGGACACTTCAAGAACACATGGCTGCCTGCAGCACTTGGCGGCAGGACTACAAAGTGGGTGTCTACACCACAACTGGAGAAGGAATGCTTTTGGGGCGGGTTTTCCTCCCCCCCAGAAGAAGTCCAGGCCCTCCCAGCAACCAGTCCTTATCTGACTATGAAGGGCCAAGCTTTGGAGGGTCTAGGCATGCTTCCACCTCCCCAGCAGCGATAGTGGCAGAGGATAGGAAATGAGATTCACCCTTCCCCTGCATGCACATTCAGGGCCCTCCTCCCCTCCCAAAAATGACCTTAGGCATCTAGGTTAGGATGACTGGATTTACAAAACTGCTGAGCATCAACATACCCCAAGGCAGTTGGTAGGAAATTGTCTGCTCAGCACCTTTGGAGAAGGGGTGTGTGTGTGTATGAGGGGGGGGAAAAACAGTTTTGTTTCCTAGGTGATCTCAAAATACAAGTTTTAGGAGCAGAAATTTGGGAGCTTTCAGCATTCGTACAACAGCATCTCAGAGAGACACCTCAAAAGCCAGACATGAGCATCCCAGATCAGTCACCTCCAGCTTTTGCTCGCCTGCACACAGAATTGACAGGCACAAAAACCATGCACCTCCTGCCATCTGAGGCCATGACACTCTTCCATGTCCCCAGACGCTGTGGCCCTGGAGCCTGCCTCTGTGGCTCTGTCCTGTTTGGAAAGATGGTCCTCACTCTCTGTGCAGGGAGCTGAGGGCTCCTCTGCAGAGCTGACCATCAAAGCTTCAACCCTCCCGAGCACCCCAGAAGAAATTGAGCAGCAGTGATGTCCGAGTATTTTTTCCACAGCCAACAACAAAGCAGGATCAATGATGAAAGAAGGGGTCACCCATCCTCCATCTCTCTGCTCTGCAGGGCTGACCAGTATTTACTAGAGTGGACAACGCAAGTGTAAAAGTGCCTGGCAAAAAGCCCCACGCCCCTGAGCCACCCAGTTTTGCATACAACTAAAGGGAAGCCAGAATCTCTGGACAGCAGAGGCAGGTAGCCAGGAAAAGGTGCGCTGCGGGGAGGAGTGAGTGAAGTGCACCAAAAGCTAAAGCCAGGCTTTTCTCAGTCTTTAGCTTCTGGAGTCCACAAGCACCTCCAAACACAGCCAGTTTCCCAGAGAAGCTGGCAACTACCTCACCAAGAACAGCAACAGCAGCTCCCATCCACACCGAGCAGTGCAGTGAGATTTCCCCTGGGGAGAAGCAGGAAGCCTTCCCAAACACGGTCTGGGGAAGGAGGCCAGCTATGACACACACTTTTCACACGGGATCCCTCTGCAGCCCCTAACCCACTGCTCTTCTGGCTTAAGCCCAAGACTTCACTGGTTAAGAAAAAAAAAAGAAAAAAAATGAACTTCTGACCTTCTAAGTCTCAAGAGACTTATTCATGCTGTAAAGTGCAGAGATACTGGGTTTGCTTCCCTGACCCATTTAGATCCCCCTCACTGGCACATCTGACTTTCAAATTTAACAGGCTGTGCATTGTGAGCCCCAGGGAACAAAAACAAAAACACCACTACATTTTACTCATTTCTGTGCTGCCGATTCCCGACGCTCTTGCCAAGATGCCTGCTCCCTCCCAAATCCTGATCCCTCTTCCCCTGGCACAAGAAGTTAGAGTTCAACTCGCTAAGGACATCTCAAGCACCATCCAACACACCCGGAGCCAGAGCAGACCAAGCAACTCACCGGCCAGGCGAAGCTGAAAGGGATAACGATCCGGTTCTTTTCATTATTCCGGCTGTACTTTAAATTGAAGGTATTTCCTCCGATGACAGGAGTGGATTTGGATCCGAAGCTGCAAGGACCACCAGCAGTGACCCGCGATTGATACTCCTTCAGGCAAACTTTAAAATAGGTGTCACACTCGTCTCTGGTGCATTTTTTATCTCCTGGGTTTCGGGTGCCATCGCAGCAATTTCCATTTTGCAGTTCACCATTCACATTTTGCATGGATAAGATCTCCAACTCGAACTGTCCCGACGCTAAAGTCACCTGTTAATCCCAAGAAAGAACCGAAGGAAAAAAACCAAAACAAACAAACAAAAATTAAAAAAAAAAAAAGAAACAAGAGACAGACAGTTACCTAACTTTTTTCCCCAAACACAATCTACAACAACTCTGAAGACAAGAAAAAAGTCATTTTAAGTGTGCTTGGAAGATGCACACGCATAATATTAAAAATAAAACAAAGCCAACCACTTCAAGCTTTTCTCTATCAGACATTCATGAGAAGGGCTCATAAATCAGCCCAACTAAACAATGCCATTAATGCAAAAAAAGAACTTTAAGTGCCAGCTCCGAAAAAACAGCGTGAGGAAGGCTTCCAAATAGTTAGGAAATAAAACTAAACCAAACCAAGAGTGCATAACGCGAGGAGCAAACCCAAAAAAAACGATGCAGCTCATAATGCGCTGCCTGGCAAGGCACCCAACCACCCCTCTGCCGCCTCCGGGGTGCAGCTGAGCGGGGAAGGCTGGAGCTGCCCAGCTGAGACTCAGACACCGCTCATTAATCACCCCAGCAGTGCTGCTATTAAGTTTATCTTAAAAAAAAAAAAAATAAAAAAAATAGAAAAAGGAAAAGGGGGAAAAAAAAGTTGTTTCAGGGTGAAAATAAAACCGGTTTGCAGTCATCGCATTTCTTGTTGCCGGGAATTAAGCCTTGCTGCAAGGAGCACTCCCGCGTTTGCCATCTCCACAGAGAAGTTACAAGCAGTAACTCCGCTCCGGCCGGAGGAGCCGTGCAGGAGCGGCCCGTCCGGGATCTCCCAAACCCATCTCCCGCAAGGACTACAGGAGAGCGCCAAAACGCCCGCAGCGCGCTCCGGGCGGCCGGGGCGGCCGCGTTCCCCGCGCCGTGCCCAGGTACGTACCTCGGCCCGCAGCGCCAGGAGCAGGATGAGGATGGAGCACGCCGCCGCGGCTGCCCGCCGGGGCGCACGCATGCCGCCGCCGCCGCCGCCGCGCTGCCCGCCCGCCCGCCTGCAGGGCCGCCGCCGCCGCCGCCGCTCGCTCCGGGTCGGGACGGGACGGGGAGGGCCAGGAGGGAGGAGGAGGAGGAGGAGAAGAAGGAGGAGGGCGAGGAGGAGGAGGCGCCGCCGCTGCTGCTGCTGTTGCTGTTGCCGCTGTTGCCGCCGCCGCCCCGCTCTAATATACCGCGGCGCACCCGCGCCGGACAACGCCGCTTTTCAAGCGCTTTCAATAGCGCCCCGCTCTTCAATGCAAAGCAGCCCGGCCTCCTTTTATCCGCCTTATTCTCTCGCCTCCCCTCTTTTCTTTCCCTTTTCTTTTCTCTCTCTCCTTTTTCTTTCTTTTTTTTTTTTTTTTTTTTTGTTTTATTATGGCGATTATTATCCCAGTCCTTTTATTTCTTGCGGCGGAGCCCCTCGCCCCCCCGAGACACACGCACGCACACACACACACTCACTCACACACACACGCACATGCAGCACACGCACCGCCCCGCAGCCGCCCGCCCGTCTGGGAGCGCCGCCGCCGCTCCGCTTCATCTAGCCCAGGGCTGCAGGCGCATGCGCCCATCCATATGCATGAGGGGGACAGCAGGAGGAGGGAGCAGAGGAGGGGAATGGCACGGGCAGGGAAAGGCAGGTACCGACGGGAGGCGGCGGCGGCGGCGAGGATGGAGAGAGCTGCGGGTTGGCAGCTCCTCCGCCTGAGGGAGGCGGCGCGCTCCGGTCGCCCCGAGGGTCCGTGGCTCTCTCCGTGCCTCCGCAGGTGCTTCCAGCGCTACCTGGAGCAGGAGGAGCCGCGCTGAGGCGGCCCCGGCGCTCCCTCAGCGGCGCTCCCGGCTGAGGGCTTTTCCCGCCCCGCCGCTCGCTGAGGGGACGCGCGGGTCCTGCCCGCCCGGGAGCCGCAGCCCGTTCCTTCTCGGCGCTGGTGGAAAGAAGAAGGAAGCCTTTTGAGAGACACTCTTTACGGTGTGAAACCTTTTCCCTGCCGCTGGCCCGCGGCGGCTGCCCGCCCTTCCCGCCGCTCGATAGCTGAGGCGGGACGGAGAGGGGGCGCTGCCGGGAGCGCTCGGCGCGCTCTGAGGGGACGGGAGGCGCGGCCGGCCCGGGACTCGCAGGTAGCCCTGGCCAGCGGCTGTCCTGAGGGCAGCTGGGGTGGCAGTCGCCACCGTGCGACTTGTTGTGCCCGCCTCAACACGAGGTCGCGCCGCCGAGGGCCTCCCGCGCTTCAAGTGGGAGGAAAGATCCCTCAGCTGATCAATCCCGGTATCACAGGGCTGGCAGAGTGCCGAGACCTTTTAGGGACTCTGTCCCAGCGCTGCACAGGCTCATCCCAGTTTTCAGGTGTGTTCTCGGGTTGCTCTGCCATGCATCCTTTCAGGAGCAAGGTCGAGAACCACACAGCCAGGTGGTTACTTAAGGGACTCCCTGCTATAGGTTAGTGAGAAGCCCGAAAGTTTGCACAGTAGTAAAAAAAGTTCAGACTGGTTCCCAGAGGAAGAGCCACACATCAAAGGGCGTTGAACAAAAAAAGAAAACCCAAAAAAACCCCACCCCTAACTTTGTCTCTGGTTTGGGAAGTCCCTGGGCTGCGGGTCTAGAAGTTGGGTGACTGTGCTGGGAACTCGCTGCATCACTGTCCCTTTCTTCCTGAGACGCTGGCGACAGGAACTTGGCCTACATGACGTTTGGTCTGACCCAGAACAGCTATTCTTATGTCCTGATCTATTCCACCCTGATCTAACACAGTAGATGTGTGAATGTCTATTTTATACACCAGTGTCAGTGGTACAGAGGAAAACAAGATTTCTGACCTAATTTTATATCCTTTGTTTTCATTTCCTATGGCAAAAGCAAAGTGCGTGCCTGTTCTTGGCTGTGGTGAGGTCTGTCTCGTTCTGGAGTGCCCCAGGCTGGAAAGCTGGTAGTATTTGTGCCCCTCACCTTAGAACTGTGCTCAGACTTCTACCAGACTCCTGCAGATCCTGTTCCCATTTATGAATTCACAACTTAGATTCCACACCGGCGATTTTGGCACCTCACACGCGTGAGGTGCACAGTTGTCGAATACTCCTTCCAGCCTTGCTCAACCCCCAGGTTCCAGCAGCATTGGTTGTACCTCACTGGATTTATTAACTTTCCAAAGGTTGGTAAACCGTCGTGGTGTTTAATCTGCAACATGGCTGCAGTTTGGTGATACCAGTGCCTCTCTTCTTTCTTTTCCAGTGGGTGTTGGTTAGCTTCCACAGCCTGGTTAAATGTTACTCACTCCCAAGTGCCACACATCTGCTCCTCTGGGCCTTTAAATACCCTGCTGCTGCTGGTATGCTCCGTACCTTTAGGGCAGGTCTGGAGTTGGCCTTTCTGTAAAAGGTTACTCCACCTGTTTGACTCCAGTGCTTAGGAAATCCAGAGTTCTCTTTCCCACAGTGCTTGTGACTCAGCAGTGTAGCTGCCCTCAAACAGAATTACTTGTCCAACAACTTAAAATGCTTTGCAAGCATTAATGAATTAAGTCTCCCAGTGTCTTGAGATGGAGAGTATTAGTGATAGGTAAAGCAAGGCAGAGCATGAATCATGTGCAGAAGCACATTGCAAACCTCTCCCTTGCAGCCCTGAAAGAAATTTTGACCTCATAGAAGTCAGCAGTAAAATCCCTCTAAACTAATTTAGTCTAGAATTTCCCCCTTGAAGTCCCATCTCTTGCTCTTTTTCTCTGGGCTGTCAAGGCCAGATCTTGAGCCACTGCACAGCAGCACTGAAAACCAGCTGAGCGCACTGCCTGCAGCCTGAGCATCTTTTGGAGATGCTCCTTTCGCTACGGATACAGCAACGTGCAAGCTGTACTGAACTGCAGTTGCTTTGAGCAGCCTGAGACTGGTGCACATAAAATCCCTGCTGCAAGGCTCTGCCTGCACGTCTCATGAGGTGTGGAGCTGACGTGTCTTCCTCTGTGGCTGGTGAAGAACTTTTCAGCATCTGGCACTGGGCTTTTTACGCTGCGTAAAGTTACTTCCTGCTAATCGTCCTATTCCGACATAATTAGATCACATCCACATTAGAAGCCGTTACAGACATCGAGTGTGCCAAAGTCCAGCATTACAGGCTGTGCCTTGCTTTGGGCCTGAATCAGCTCCCTAATTATAGAGCTGTTCATTGAGGCCACTGGGAGATTGCCCAGGACTTCGGTGGGACGAGGATCACAGCCTTTAGAGGGAGTGTCTGGCTTATGAGGGTCAGGTGTCGTGAAGTCAATTCTTTTTGTGAGGAAAGTTGTAATTTCCTTTTAAAGCTTGGTGACTCATTGAGCCATGGCTGTGAACAATCCCACAGGATTTCCTTAGATTTGTGATACCTGAAGGTAAGCTTGGAATGGCGCCCCTGGAAAAGTTCTTCGTTCAGGGACCTGATGCATCTCATTTTTAAGTCGATGACTAAACTTCTGTTTACTACTGTAATGCAGATCAAGAGTGTTGCATAATCGTAGGGGACTGATGCTGCATCAGCCTTCAATAAACCAGTTAAAGGACTACCAGAAAAGAATCTGTTGACATGTGGAATCTGTGGTCATAAAGAATTCATAAAGCTCAATGACCTCTTTTCACAGCAAACGAAGAGGCTAAAGGAGCCCTTTGTTCCTCCAGATTTTTATAAAAGTAGTTTTGCTCCTCGAAATTAGCCAATAAAATAAATTTGCTGCAGTTTTAGATATAAGCCTGGACAAGCTGAGTGGAAGAGTGAAATTTCATCCACTCGGATAATCCTTTATCTAGGAGTTAAGCTTCCCTGTTGCAAGGAGAAGGACGTATCGCCACAGTCAATCACGGATGAGTGAGTTTTTAGATAAGGCCTTTCCTATAATACACCCACAACACTTCATTTTCCTCTTGCTGTTCTGGAAGTGACCTGCCCACTTGGGCGAGTGTCGCGGAGCAGAGATAGGGACCGCGCCGTGCTGCTTGGCTGACACACATTTCGGAGCAACACATTCCAGCAGATGAACCCATTTGCACAGTTGAGTGATCTAAACTTAGAAAGCTAATTTCTCTAATTACAAAGTGAGACTGAACTCCTGTAAAGCTTTTCATCACCTGAGTGGAATGGGAATTGCGCTTCCATAATCATTTAATGTTTAGAAACTAATTAGGAAGTGTTTTGTGGGGCAGCCACACCCAGTGTTAGACTATTTCACAAATGAAGCAGGGGAGAAAACTACCACTGATGAGAAAGCTGAGCAAGTGGCAGAGGTTAGGAGAAAGAGCACAGTTTACCCAGCACTGAAGAGTGCATTCCTACTTCCATGAAAGCTTCACTTCTTCCCAGTCAGGCTATTTCTTAAAGCTGTGTCTTCAGGCAAGCTTTCCAAATGTGACAAAAGATTCTGGAGAAGAAGATACTCTGGTAACCAGAGCCCCAAATCCAGTTTGCGGCCACAAGCCCTTACTTTCCCCTTTCCCTGGGGTGTGCTGCTTAAGAGAACTAAAATTTCAAAGCTGTGCTGTGTTTATTGTGCACATGCATTTTGTCACTTTGAAATTCCCACCTTAGTTTTTATGCATGTTAGAAATGTTGCATTCCCCAGAATGAAAGTGAGGCACTAAATCTACTTCAGAGGATACTCCAAGAGCAATAAAAGAAAAATAATAATAAAAAAAATAAATTCCGGGGTACTCAGAAATTACTGCAGTGAGAACCAGTAAAGTCCTTGAAAGAGTTAAAGCTGTAGTACCCAAAAATATGTCTATTGTAGAGCCTTTATGTTTTATCCAGCTGTAATTAAGTGAATCCATAACATTATTGCTTTCTGTCACAGTTTAAAATTGAGACCTTACTCCATTCCAGAGAATACTGCTGTTTCTCCTTCAGTTTCCTTTATTTATATGCACATAAAACCTTCTCTCTGGTTGTTTCTCTGTTAACCCTTCGAGGATCAGATGCCTCCACATTAACCTGTGAACCCAACTGCTTTGTCCTTCACTTCTCCTCCCCAGGGGTGGGATTCCTGTGCAGCAGTGATTTGATCTCAAATCCCTGCTCTCTAAAAGCAGGGAAGAGCCGAGACTACGGTTTTAGATCTGGGTAGGGGTACAGCTTATCAAGGTGGAGCAGCTTGCAGTAGGTGCAAAGACTGTGACACTGAGCAGTGCTGGCACGTCTGTCACAGACAAGATGACACTTTCATTTGATAAGCAGCAACCTCGGCTATTCTTGTCAAAGAGGCTGCACTGAAACCTGGGCTGAGCCCCATCTCCACTGAACAATGGGTTGTTTTTAAGAGAGTTCCAAGTTTCTAGTGGTGTTTTCCTTGCAGCTTTCTGCAAGGATGCTTCTTTGAGCCAATTTGGTTGAAGAAGTGCTCAGACCAATTTTCATATTCTTGCTATGACAGCATCAAAATGCGCGAACTTCTCTACTCATGCAGATTGTTTTCATTGTTAATTGCATATGAAAGTGTGTGTTCAGTACATTCTCAATCACAAATTCTCCTGAGGGTGCAAGACTGAAGTACACAGGGTTGCCATTTAGCTGAGGAAATGTCTAAAAAAAAGAGAGCTATGATTAGCAGATTTAAATTTGAGTGTACAGTAAGTAACTTCTTGCTTTTGCCAGCCATCACTCCCTGGCTGATCTAATATTCTGGGCCTCGACTTATTCCTGTGTGGGGGGTGTAAAGGGATTTGCTTCATTTGGCCTGAAGAAACTTTTAAAGACATTAATATTTCTAAAATCAAAATTCAGGCCAAAATAGAGATGTGCCTAAATCAAGAAACAAAAAACTTTAAGTTAGGGATATGTTTAAGGAACTTGCTGGAGTGGCCAGTGGGTTGAGCCACAAAGTTCAGTGTATGGGAGTGATGCTGATGATCTACAGGGGAAACCCTTTCTTCAGGGGGTTAGGGGTGTGCACAGTGGCCTGGTTTGACCTGGTCCCTTGGCACTGCTGACTGCCTGGTGGAAGGAACTTTTTTGCATCAGCTAAATGTTTTTAGATAAAGCGCAGGCCACAGTGGGTGGCTGGTGTCCTTGGTAGCACAGATAAAGGCAAGGCCCTAAAGGAGAGAAAAAAATGTCTTTCTTTATGGTCATCCTTTACACAAGAATGAAAAGAGTCTCTTGACCATTCTGCAGGTCACAACAGTGCTACTACCTGCAGATGTACATTGAGGACTTTTCTGTCACTGATCATGCAGTGAGGGATCTGACAGAACTGGGTGTTAGACCCAGCAGAATTTGGAAGAATCTGAGTCTGCACTGATTTGGGAGTTTTGGTGTTGAAAACTGCATTTTGGACAAGATTAGTATCAACTCCCACCATTCCTCACTTGAGACTCTTCCAGTCCCACTCTGTGGTCAAAATGCCTGCAGCTTCCAGCAGGATAGTGGAAAATAGAGCAAATGAGAAGGACTGGAATAAGTCTGGGGGCATCAGGGAGAGGTGGCAAATAAAGGGTCTTATTCTTGAGAGTCTGAGTAAGATACAGCTCCCTGTCATCCTGTCTCTCTGGTTAAAGGTTTGTTTTTGCTCTTTCCACAGTACCTGGGAGGTTTTCCATTCCTGCCTCCCTGACAGCTGTTTTGTCTCACATTTTCAAACACACAGGAGACAATTTTCTCTTCAAATGCTCCTGATCTGAGCCCTGAGTCTTGGACCACTCCAGGTGTGGTGAAGGACATCCCTGATTTGCGGCACACTGGTAGCAAGACGGGTTGGTGAAGACCTGAAAGAAAAAGAGCCTGGCTGTGGAACTGGACCCTTAAAACCAATTAATTTATTTGAAGGTACTGTCATTACCCAGTGTTCTCCAGCTTTCTGTCTGAAAGGAGCCACAGACTCTTACAGATCCACAGTCTGTGTGTTGCCCTGAATTGTTGGGGTTTTTCCTATATATAATGATGATTTTTATTTACTGTGGCAGAGAGGAACGAATGAGGATCTGCCACAACTTGAATGGAAGCAATTCCACACCTGTCCCTTTAACTGCACATTTGTGGTTGGCTGCCTTTTATTGTCCTCCCCTCTTTGGGGCTGCAGGGCAGTGTTTGTGTGCAAGGATTTCCCAGCCTAGTGAGTGACCCCTCATCTTGCTGCTCGAGCTGTGGCTTCCGTCCCCTCCTTTCTCTCCAATATTTATTGGAAGCACGTGCTAAGGAATCTGTGAGCCTGCAATGCTAATGAGTGCGTGGCATGGAGCGGGGCAGCAGATGCAAAGGGACAGGCATGTTTCCTAATGAGGGAGTCTCGAGACCCATCTGTTGAGTCTCGTGGGCCCTCAATGAAGTTTGCTGCCCGAGGTTGCCAGTGGAGGTTTTCTTCTCTGATGCTTTTAGTTCTCAACAAGTGCAATCCTGTATAGAGCAGCATGTCATGGGGTTAGGTTTTGTTGTTACTAGCAGATAATGTGACTTTGAAAAGAACGCCCCTGCCCTAGCTGAAAGGAGGATAACCCTCCTCTACCCCCTTCCCATCCTTCTTGCTCAGATCAATAACAGGTCCCTAGGCACAAAGCCTGCATTCTTTTATTCTCAAATTAGAGCAGCTGCAGCAGCAACACCACAGCTCATTGGAAACCTATTAGCTTTTGAAAGACTTAATCCAGTTTGAAAATAACTAGTGTTTCTCAATCCTTCACGCACTCACTCCTGTAAGAGGCAATATTCTTAGGCTGCATTGACAGCGGACTGGGCTTATTACTATAATAACCTTCATCTCTCTCTGTGTCCCAAAGGGGCAACAAAGAAGGCAAAATGTCAGTTTCCCAGCTTCAAGGGCCTAAGAACATTGGATTTACTCTGCCATATCACACCCTATCACTGAGCTCTGCCGCCTACCATCCTGCCTTCAATGGTGACTGATGTCTTGTGATTCACTCTCCAATTTCATAGTTTTTAAGGCCAGAGGGGCTATTATGATAATCTATTTGACCTCCTGCACAACACATTAGAATTTCATCATTGGTGGGATAAAAGTTGGGAGCAGCTGGATTCTTTGATGTGGCTCTGCTGGGCAGCAGTGGAAATTTGGGGCTCTCTTTTGGGGGTACTCTTTGCTATAAGGGGAATTTGTTTTTTTCCTTTTTTAAAGCACCTGAAGCGCAGAGCTTTGTGAATGGGAGCACATGCAGCAAATGCCTTGCTTTTGAGGTCGGGTAGCTGATTTTACTTGGAAAGGGTTTGCTCCTCTCTCTTGGTTTTTTATTTAGTTTTGTATCTCCCCTTTACTCAGGATCTCCCTCCAGAAGCACTGTAAGATAAATATTCATGTTTTAAAGGTTGGGGTCTGAGCTTCAGAGATGTTTAGGCCTTAAATGCCTTGTGAAGACCATTGAAATGAGGAAATAAAGTTTTCTTTAACAGGATCCTCCATTTCATGCCCCAAGTCACACTGAAAATCTGTAGAACATGAGAGCATGTTTTCTCATTTTTCTTGAGTCACAGCCTAGTGTGTTTTCAGGGACATTTTCCTCTGCTCAGACTTTTCCTGTACTGTGCCAGTCCTAAACCTTTCCTGTAAGTGCTGCCAATTGTTATCATTAGTGTTCGTACTGATAATTTGCCAGAGGTGGCTGGGGTGGGACCACCAACTGATTCCCGAAGGCCACTGAACAGCAACAGCTTTTGATTTCTACTGACCTGGACCAGATTCAGTGTGGTGACCTAGAGCTAAGGGGCTCAGTATCTCATTACTAATCCCTTGAGCTAGCCAATTCCTTCCACCAAGTCAATGTTTTCTAAAGTGTTAAAAGACTTTTCCTGCCTGCCTGCCCATTAAATCCTGCTCTTCTGTCCATGTCCTTGGATCAGCCTAATCACTGAAGTGGATCAGTTTCAAGTCTTAATGATGCAAGCTGTGGTCCTGACAATGCAGAAGATGGCAGGCAGCACAGCTGAGGCAGGCTCTGCTCTGGGGCTCTGCTTTGGGGTAACCCTGATGTGCTGCTTTTGTAATGCATTGCCAGCTGGGATACAGGGTGTTTCCTGCCTTTAGCTTGTTTATCTGAGATTTGCAATTTATATAGGTTTCTAGTTATTTTTAATTAAAAAGAAAAGAAACCATGTGTTTTCCTGCTTTGTCCATTGACATTGCTTTTGGGTGCAAGTAATAATTTTCTTCCATGATATTTTAATCTTTTCACTTTCCTAGATGGGGGAATTTGGCTTTGCAGAAAGAACTATGCAGAGCACCATCACTGTGTTCCAATGTATCTTTAATATTAAAATCTTATATCTTAGAGATACAGAGAAATGTGTTTCAAGAGGGTGTGTACAGAAAACCTCTATGTTTCACATTAGAATCTGCAATAACCTCATCCACATACACCTAGCAGGAAACAGCTTCCATTTGCTTAATTTTAGATTAAATACAGAGCACTTTACAAGTCCCATATATGTGTCTTCTATTCCAGCAAAGCTTCTTCATAATTCTTATAGACTTACAAGGATGGACATACACATTGCTCCATGTATATGCTTTTTTTCTCCTTATATATAAATATATACATACACACACACATACACATATACATGTATATATGTATATATATATATATATTTGTATAAAAAAGGAAAGTTATTCTCAGGCATTTCAGTTACTTTTCCCTGGTAACAGTTTTCTTAATATTTACTCTGGTAAAATGGGTGTGGTTGTGTTTTTATGAGGAATCTTTTTCTTCTTGCAAAATAGGAATGCTTTCCCCCACTGCTTATGTGCACACAGGCACTCGAATACAAATTTCCCTCACCAATCTTTTCTTAAAACAGAAATTATTCATAGAGAGGAATTCTGCCTTTGACTGCATATAATAGACCAGGCTGCAAATGAAAAGAGCATGACTCTCCAAGGTTCTGCACTTGCTCTTCTGGAAGGAGCTCAGTATCCACTGAGTGATACTAAGCACATTTTACTTACTTACTTTTGGATCAGGATACTCTAATTCTGTGCTATCTCATTAAGAATCTTCCCAAAATAGGTAATTAATCTCCAGAATCTCAGGGGGTTGCTTCTTTCTAGTACTGGTGATGTCAATTAATGCTCTGTTACCATTTGAAACCAAGTTCTTAATGCATAGCTTGACATGAAGGCCCGTGTCTAGTAAAGACACAGAAGCAGAATCTGACAGTGCCCTTCCTCTTGCTAACACTTTGTTTATGTGAATTGTTTCCCAAGTTAACTCCTGTGGCCTAACCCCAAAGAAGAGAAGATCTAATCTCTGATTGTCCTCTGGGACCATCCCTGCAAGGTCCTTGAAGAATATATCCTGTTTCCCAGTCAAAGAGTCAATCCAAGGATGTGTCCTGGCTTCTCTTCTCATTTGAAGATTGTTTACCTGTTATTTATGAACTGTGTTTTGTCTATGGACTGTTCCTAGTGTGGTTCCATTGTGATGCTTGTTAGAGAAGGAGGAAGGATTAAAATGGCACAGACTTTATGTTCAACATCACATATCCCATGCAGAAGGATTTGCAGTCATTTTGCAATTGCACCAAAGTCCAGTCAAACCTTGGAGGCTGCAGGAATTCTGCTGGTGGTCAAAGACAGATTGAGTCTGTAATAAAGAAATATTGAGAGAATTCCAAATTACCTGCTCTGATGATGTTTTAGAGCAGCATGATATACGTTAGTGGGTATCAGATGTGAAGCAAAATATTGAACATTTCAGGAGGATGCTAAAATGAAAGCAATTCAAGGATCAAATTATGTATGAGTGTCGATACTCAAACCCAGCTGTAACAACGAGAATGCTCTCATTTATGCCAGCTGGGATTACAGTTTGGGCATTTTATTAGAGTATGAAGTGGTCACTTATTGTTCAAAGAGATTTTTCCTGAAAGGAAGGCAACCAGTGCTGAAGAGCTGAAAGCACTGAGTTGTGTTCATTTGGATTAAAAATAGGTATTTTGGGCCAGCGGAGCTACAAAATAAGCTTCAAAATTCTCAAACCAAACAGTTTTCCTTTTGGTAGCTGAAAAGGAAACCACACATCCAGGAGGAATGTAGATCAAAGCAAACTCTGCAAATGATGCAGAAACACATAAAATAACAAACAAGGCTGGTGGGAAGAGGGGAGCTTTTGTAAGTAGATAGGTCTGTTCATATTACACTGAAACCAAAGGCAAGATTGCTAAAGAAGATACTGGAGAGGGGTATATAAGGGTATAGATTTTTCTCCTCAGAGGAATTTTCCAGCCTGTTTTTGCATCTCCATTGTATTTGCAAAGTAACAAATAAGGGGCATACTCAGCAGCAGATCTCACTGATACCAACTTTTGCCTTTCACCACCCTGTCTTATCTCTTACTTTCCTACTCTCTCTAGTTTTCCCTGAGCCTGCCTCTGCCCAAGTCTGTGGCAAAACATGTTTGTTTCACTGCTCACCCATAATGCTGCTAAAGCACATCATTGGGTCATCCTCCATAACTAAACTTACAGTATTTAGGTAGTTTACCTTTCATACTTGCAGAACAGAGCAATTCTGAATGCATCTACTATTAGCTGTGTGCACTGGAATGCATTTGTTTAGGATTTTATGTATGAGAGTACAAATCTACCTCAGAGCTGTTTTAGTAGAAAAAATAATATTGCAAAATAGTTCTAAACTTCTCTTTTCACTTATGTGTAAGTGACTATGTTGCTGCAATAACCAGTTTTAAAAACAGAATTGATAGGGATTTGGTAATTATTGCAATGAAGTCATTCTTCAGCTGAATGACTTGTCCAGTCCTTTCTTGGATGCATCTTCATGAAGTGATGGGCATGTAACTCCTGAACTCCTCAGGGTTTTGTTTCACAGAATTCTCCATACAAGAGGAAGGACCTTGCAGGAGGGAGAAGGGCTTTTTGTCCAACAGCCAAGAGGAGCTGGGATTCTGGGGATAGCTGTGTTTCCTCCTGCGGATCCGGCAGACATTTCCATTTCCCTTTTGTGTTGCCTGCTCTACCATGTGCCTCTCCAGCTGAAGAAGCTGCAAGTGTGGCACCTACCCCACCTTTGGTAGAAAACAGCTCTTTCCTTGTGCTGGAGGTCATTTATTTCATCTAGGCCTGCAAGTGGAAGGGCAACATTTCTTCATGAGCTGCATTTCTTTACACAGAGCACGTGTCTCTTACCTCTCATCCCCCCTCTCTTTCTTCTGCAGCCACACACATTTTGAAAGCACCCTGGTCCATTTTGCTGGGGTACAATGGGTTCCCAGGGCTCTATAGATTCAAGGACAGGACACAAGCTGGATTGACACTGACTGCCCGGTAGTTGGAAATATTTGATTTCCTTCTTCTTCTTCTTTTCCTTTTTTTTTTTTTTTTTTTTTTTTTTTTAGGTAGACAGGCCCTTTTTGCTCTGCCTTGCAGAGTAGACGTTCATCAGGAAGGGCAGGCCCCACTGCACCCATCCTGTGTGGGTCACTGGAGCCACATTTCACCCTCCCATCTTCCCCTGGGCGGTGCACAAATGATGCCTGCTCCTTGTGGAGAGGGCAGGGGATTGGAGAAGTGCTGCTCTTCTGAAGAGTCTCACTGGGATGTGTTTTCCTACTGTACCAATTGAAGCTTGTTTGCACCAGACAGAGATTTCCTCTAGCAATGTTTTATTTCTCCAGGACTCCGGAATTGTTTGCCCGTTCTTTGAACTTTTTTCTAAAGTGGCCACTTTTAGCCTGAATGGAGAGCAGTGAAAGTTTGAGCTCTGTATCCAGGGAAGCTCCTCTCTGCGTGAGCACTGGACCAGTTAATAGGCTCCAAGCCTAGAACTGCCAGACAAAGGGACAGCCTGCAGCAAAAGGGATGTTTGTACTGTGGCCAGAGTGGGCTTCCTTAAAAATAATAGCCAAGGTAAACATTATCAATTCACAAGTTAGCTGCTTGCAAAAAACCACCAGCCCGTTTGCTAACCCATTAAGAAGGGAAATAAGACTTGACAGTTCACTGTGCTGTGATTCTAAGCGTGATGTTTCCCTGAGAAAGAGTGCCTGTCGTGCTGTGAGTGCTCTGCAGTTACCGATGGCAAGGGGTTGGGAAGACTTGTTGCTGTCCAGAATTTTGTACATGGGTTGGTTTTAGGTTGTTTAAACCTATCCACATCAAGTGACAAAATGCAAAGCTGTCAGACCTGACCTGGCAAAATGGAGCTGGCATTCCAAAAAGAGTACATCCAGTCAGTGACTTCTGTTATTCTACTCAAACGTGGTCTTTATATTTGTGACTATATTTTTTGTGACAGGTAACAAAAAATGTGGGATGTTTTGTTGAAAGAGGATTATCCCAAGCCCGAGTTAGCTTTACCAAATTTATTCCCAAGGAGACGCTTTCCAAATACAGAATAAATTCCCATGTGTGACCTGCTTCATTCTTGGTAGATATGTGGACAGCAGATCTGAAATTTGGTCAGAACTCTGCATCCAGTGGCTAACTGGATGATCCCAGCCACCAGAGGAGGAAATGTTTGGCTTTCCCAATTTTGGGAGGAAGTTCATTGGTGGGAGAAAGTTGAAGAGACCTTGATGAAAGGCATGGGATAGACCAGTTCTAAAGCAGACTGGACAGTTTTTGATTAATTTTATACAGAATATTTCAAAGTTTATAGGAAATATCTCATTGAGTCCAAGAGGTTTTATACAATCCAGCATTTAGCTGGCCTCACATATATGGGAAGTCACCTTGGAATTTTTTAAGGACAGCAAACAAACAGCTTCCAATAAGATTGTGATGGTTGTGTTTTGCACTGATAACTGGGATCAGAAATAAACTACACTAATCAGGAGATAATCCTTAATACATAAAACTGAATTTAAGTAGTTGAGGCAGAAAGTGGCCTAGAGAGATAAAGTAAATCAAAGTGAGTAAGAAAACCTGCTTAGGAATAAGCACTTAGCCTGGACCTTACACAAAAACAATCCAGGCAGGAAATGAAATATACACTTCAACATGAAACTGAAGACATCAATTGTCTGAGGTTCTTTTGCTGAAATACCTTGCTGTGTGCAAGGCTTTCAAGGCTGGTCTTTCATTCTCGTGACTCAAGCAGCGTTGATAAACATAGCCTGAAAACTGATCCAAAAGGACCTGTGGGGTCTTTATTTTGCACACTTTTCATCAGGACCCAGCTTTCTAAAACACATGATTAAATATTTGATAACTTTGACCACAATTAAAACTGATTAGTCTTTAATTCAAGGTTTTTATAAAGTAAGTAAACAGTTTTCCCCGAACTTCCAGAGACTCAGAAGTCCATAAAGATCCCTAAGAATTAGGAACAGCTGCTTTTACATAAGTGTTAATATAGCTATTGCTTTTATTACAGTGTGGTTCCTTCACAGTATCTCTTATGCTTACATATGTTAGCACAAGAGTCATATTCTCACTCAAAACAGTCATTGGCGTTTTGGCAACAAAAAGCTATAATCATAAAAAGTACTGTATAAGCAGCATTTTCACAATTCAAGTCCTGCAACCGAGGGATTTCTGACATCTCTTAGCTTGAAAGGGACAGTTTTTAAACCAGGAAAATGCTGTTAATATCACCACACTACAGAGAAGTCAGTGACATAAGGAGGAAAGCAATAGGGAAACACAAACACTGCTCTACCAGATAAGATATCCAGACTGATAACATTTGTTGGTATTGGTCAGTATAAGGAGAAAAGAAATTAGAAAGCAATTAATTATTTTCCTAAATTTAAAAAGGATCCCAAGCCTTTTGTTAGTCATTTGGATAAGAATCACAGGACTTGATAACCCTGTAGTTGTATCTTGTCATAAATAACACTAATTCATTTTGAAGTGCAGCATTTGTGGCTTCCTGGTTGCTTTTCTGGCAGAGTTCCACAGATTATTTATTCATATTGAGACTTTTCTTAAATCACTTAAAAATATAATCTTTTTACTCCATTGACAGAGCCTTTGTCTTTTGTTAGGAATGAGCCTGAAGAGGACACAGCTCACTTTCTCTATGTTTGATCTGTTGTGTAACTCTCACATAATTTTCTTTAATAATCATAATCCCGGTGTTCTCAGCCTTTTTTTTCCCCCAGACATTTCTTTAAGCTTCCTCAGCACTTCACTTGCCAGTCTCTGGACCCTCCTTGTTTCTGCTCTTCTGCCCTTCCTGTGGATTCAGTATTTCAGACATGAAACTATGGACACTATGGTCCTAGGAGAGTAATAAAATGTATACTAAATGCCCACATATTATCAACAACTGTCTAGACAAGACTTTACAACGCTTGTCCATGGCTCTTATTTTTTAGATTTTAGACTATCAAAGTACAAATATAGTGAACTCTGTTGCTAAGAAAATGATGGCTTGGCTGAGCCAAGTAGGTGTTCTATGCTACCACTAGTTAATAATTATGTCTGCATGAAAAATAAAGGTATTGACAGAAGAGCTGCAGCACTGAGCGTGACTTTCCAGCCTGAGCATGATTTTTCATATTGCTGCTGGAGGCAAATTCACAATGAGTTGTAGCATGGTGAAATCTGTTGGTTCAGGGCCTGTGGTCTTCTACAGGATGATCACATTACAATTTAAGTTTCCTGTACATTTGTGTATCTTTAATTCTGGAGTACGTGTTTCAGGAAGGCTTTCACTCTCCATATTTCAGCGTGTCTTGCTGCTGACACTGAGCACTGAGCAGTGTGAGTGGCTCATGTCAAGGGACCTTGGTCTGTGGTGAAAGAACAGGAACAAGTCCAGTACACGCAGAAAAACTGGCTTTTGTTTACTGAGTCAAAGCTGAAAAATCGTAAAGGAAGCAAAGGCTGAAATCGAGGGACATAGAAATAATGGAGTGGGAATGGAGAAGGAGAATCAACATTTGAGGGTTCTTCAGTATAAAGCAGAGATCTGGGTTCCAGAGATGGGAGAAAGACACAAATTGTTCTTCCAAAACTTTTTGATGCAAGGACTCCTTGTTTTAAATTTGGATTTGAGACTCTTGGAGGGGAAAAGATTATTCGTCAGCAAGAATTCCCCAACACCTTCCCTCCCTCTCAACTTTCAACTTGGTTCATCAAAGCCAAAAAAGTGGCTTTACATGATGAGAAATTTTCTCTCCGACTGCCAGCTGAAGTCAGGGTCCTTTGTTGTAATAGAGAAAAGCTTTCTTAAATTTGCAGGAAAAGCTTTCTTAAATTTTATTCTTAAAAAGAAAAATGCGCTCAACATTCATGGTGGAGACTTCCCACTTATTGGAAGCTACTGCTTTCTTGAAAAACCTTTGGTCTTTTAGAGCATTTAAAAACATACTCTTAGGAAATGCTGTATTGCTGTGGGGCATCTGGCTTGTAATCAGTCAGTCCTTTCAGTCTAACTCTTCCGTCATGACACCGACCCAGAGCATGCCTGGTGTGGTCCTGGGAAGCCATGTGCCTTATATGTCCATTGCAACTTGCAGGAGGTCAAGTAGGGGGAAGCCAAAGGATTTGTGCAAATGGTGGAGCCAAGCAGAAGGTCAGGGATGGCATTTTGTGGCCATGGGAAAGAGACAGCTCTTTCTCCTGGGTCAGGATGAGTCTCCTTCAGTGCCGAGTCCCAAAGACTCACGGGGCTTCCATGGCTGGCACCCAGTGTTCTTAATTTTGTGGTGAATAAGAGCTCTGAAAGCACATAATTCAGTCCTCCTGAAGATAATTGTTGAAATAAATCATTCTCTCACTTAAAGAATAAATCTTCAGCAAGTTTCAAGAGAGCCTACAGCACTGCTGACTTTAACCATTACTCTGCATAGGGAAGTGTCTGTACTTCTCAGTGTTTCCAAACCAGCAGTGCTGCTGTCAAAAAGTCAGGCTTGGGATTAGAAGCTGTCACAACTCAAACTAAGCTTTTTTGGGGATTCCTGGATTCACAGATCAAAGAGAAGAGGCCTGGTGAGCTGAGACCCCACTTCCCTCTGTGGGTTTAACTTACCAGGGAGCTGCACTGCTACTTGGTGCCTTAGTTACCATGTCCCAGTGCAGGGTTCTGTGGCCAGCACTCTGTAGCGCATTGGCATTCTGGAAGGGAGAAGTGCTCCAGGAAAGATGGGTATTTGGGGTTTTCTGGTGTTGCTGGGATGTTGCTGGAATACGGGCTGCGTATGACAGGAAATGTGCTGTGGTGTGTCAGGCTGTACCACAGAGAGCAATTCCAGTCAATGGTGGGTGATTTTTAACAGACTGCCCTGTGGTCACCCTCTGGGCTCCCCAGGGCTCTGCTGGGCAGTTGCTCCTCTATAACATGTCCTGCTTTGGTTGAAATTCTTCAGGGTTTGGCTGGTCCACAGGGGACTTTTTTTTGAGGGTGTGAAAAGGATTGCTTTGGGTGAGACGCATTCTAGCAAAGTAGGAATTACACTGTTCAGCTGAGGTCTGCAGAGTCTTGCTTTACTAAACCTCCCTGCCCTTCATCTGGGAGTTGTGCTGGGGAGGAGGTGTTTCCCTGCTGAGGCAGGATGTGGGCTGGAATGACCAGCTAAGGTGTTCCAGCCACGAGTGAGGTAGAATTTGGATACACTACAGCTTCTTTCGAGGCTTGAGGGTTCAATTAGCTCTTGGCAATTTAGTGGCTCCTATGACTACACTCTCGATTCCCTGCCTGGCTAGTTAAAAGGTGTCCTGCTAATTTATGATACTTAAGTTAAATAACAGAGAATTTGGGCCATTTGTACATGAATCCAAATGGCCCAAATGAATGCAAATTTTCATTTGCAGAAAATCTTGGAAGACTTTGTCTTTGTTCAAAGTTACAAAAAGAAAAAAAAAAAAGTAATCAATTTAGAGTATTTATAAATCAGCCTCCAAAGAATAAATTGTAAAAGAAACAGTGTGACATTTCCAACCATCTTTAGAGGGAGGTCTCTTCAACAATACATTTCAGGTGACAAAACACAAATATGATGCACGGTGCCAAATGGAAGGAAAGAATAGACCCTCTGCTGCTGGGAATAGAAGAAGACTGTAGTAATGTGATTATGGTAATGGTCAACAAGTCATAGTCTTGTGCTTTTGTTCACTGTAATTAACTTCTTGGAATGGCACAGTCGCTTTCTCTGTGCTCATCAGATGGCCCTGCCTTTGTGTCCGCAGTCTGTTATTTCTCCTGCAGGGACTGCAAACCTCCAAGTGCATTACTAAATGAATTCATTGCTGGAACAAAGATTCAGTAGTAGAATAGAGATTGATATCTTTTGTTGTCAGACATTCAATACCATATAGCAATCCAATTACTTAAGCTGTTTCTACCAGTCTTATTACGGCTCACTATTGAGGCATGCTTTAAAGCTGGATAATTCTGTCTTGCAAGAATGTAGTGGAACAGATTAGAGCTTTAATGAGAAGGCTTTCTGTGGGCTAGGGCACTTCCATTATATGTGTTGGGATTGAGGAATCATACCTAGGCAAAGGCCTGGAGTCATTGTTGCAAAGAGTGATCAAAGGGAAGCCTGAAATCTGTACAATTGCTTTAAGAAATTTTACGGGTTATAAAAAATAAAATAAAAACTGGCGAAGTTTCTGTCTGCTATTCCCTATCTGTTGAGAATCTGTGTTGCACTGGGAAAAGGAAATTACTTATTGGAATTCAGATTGTGGAAGGGATATGTCATTTTGTGTTTGAACTTCTCCTCCACTCTGCTATAAGGTCAAATTCTGTGCTTAGCTGTAGCATTTTAGGAATGCTGGCAGCGTGGATTCAGCACAAGCCTTATTTGCATACAACTTCCCAGGGTGGACGTTTGGAGAGGAGGGGTTTCTAGTGCACAGACACGTAGAAGTCTTTGATGACTGCAGGTAGAGGAGGAAGGATTAGACCAGCAAGTCAGCCTTGCCAGGTTTGCATCCTCACTTCTGCTCTCTGCAGCACAAAGCAGGTATGAATTGAGCCCCAACACCGCAGAAAGCTGGAGCTGGAGTGTCAGTAAGACCTCAAAACTGAGCCTGGAGAGTAGAAGTGGAGAAAATTTATTTTACCATGAGAAAAAAACAACAAATAAATCTATCTACTTTGCAAATATTGTTTTTTTGAGATTGTGTATGTAAATCACATCTAAGTTTATTGTGTGAAACACAAGCAGTAGAAACTTGGGAGATGCCAGACTGAATTTGTATGTCCAGCAAGTCAATTTGGCTGCTCCTTGAATGCAAGATTTCTGATGGACTTTTAAAATGTGATAAAGCTCTTCAGCTCTCTTTCAGGCCTCAGCAGAAACATCTGTACTTTAAGTCAACACTGTGTGACCAGAAGCACCTTGGAATTGCTGAGGTTGAAGTAAACTGGAAACACAGATTAGAGTGCTTCTGTATGGAATACACACAGCTTGGGGTCATTCATGAACACAAGTATTTCTAAACTTGTCTGAAATTCTGCCTGTCTAGGTCACTCTCCCTAAATAACATTTATTTTTTGGTGTGATAAATGCACCAAAGCAAGCACTCACTTGGTGTGGATGGCAAAGCTATGTAATTTCCACAGGACAACACTGATGTCCAACAGTCTGAGGATACAGCCTATTTTTCCTGGATGCAAAAAATCGTATGATTTGTAATTTCTTTATAATAAGGCTGATTTTCCATTTCTTAGGGTTTTACACTATCAACAGCTAAATATTTCCTCCTCTGGGGCAAGGTTACAAAGTGTTGCCAATGCACACATGTTGTCTGCCTGTAACATTTCCAAGGTGTTATTTAGAAGAGCAGCAATTATAAGGACATTTTCCAAAGGAAATTATATTTGAGTTAGGATAAGTATGTGGGGGTGTGAACATAAGTCTAAGGAAAACCTGAAAGTTTATCTCTTAATTTGGATTTATTTTCAGAAAGCGTTTGCGTTCCTGTCTACAGAACACGAACACTGATTTTCTTTAGCAATAAAGGTATGACCCAGTTCTGGACTGAAGCTAAACTTTATTTTGTAGCCTCAGTTGCCTGATGGGGATGGAAGTTAATGTTTTATGAGGCAAAGGAGAGCACCTGTTCATTCCAGGAACAGTTACTGCTAAGATATTTGTTTTGGGTTGGAGTTAAGATGATTTTGTGCTGAATTATCAGTTTCTCTCTCACTCAGGGGTGCAAGGAGCAATTAAAGGTTTAGGGTGGCCTGACCTTTATTCTGCTCATTGTTGACTTGTAACAAGTGATGCCTACAGTAACTAATTTCTTGTAATTTATTTATTCTATTTAGGAATGAGACATTTGGACTTGGGATATACCAAGGGGAGCTTTTAATGTGCATTTTTATTTATTTTGTCTAAATGCATGGAAACCTCCAGGACAGATACTCAGCTGGTGTAAATCAGCTTAGTTCCATTGACGTCAGTGGAGCAGTGCCAGCAGCAGATCTGACCCACTTCTTTAATCTGATCCCTTGTCCATCCCATTTATTTCAGATTACATCAGAGTGAACAGGGCCTTACCTCATCCTCCATGTACTTGAGATAGATACAACCTTGCAAGTTTTGGCAGAGGACTTTCATCCCTGAGAAGCGTGTAAAAAGCAGTAGTATCCAGTCCTCTGCCATGCAGAAATTGCTTAGAGCCAGTAACTTAACAGACACAGCTTTTCTTCATATGAGACTGTATGATGTGAAATTCCAACTTGTTCATAAAAAATTATGTTAATTTACCACAAAACATTGACCTAACACACCAACTTTTGTATGTGTGTTTGTCTAAATAATCTATTAACTAATTTGTCATGTTCATTCAGTGTTCAGGATGTTCTGTGCCCCTACAGCATTCTGTAAGTCTTCAGAAACCTCAGCATCTCAGCTGTCAAGGCTGTGCTGGTACCCACCTAAGACATTTCCAAGGGAAATCAGATTGAAGTTTGCAGTCACACCTTGGATCTGGCACCTCTGACTTGTCCCTTCATTTTTTCCTGTTTCTTAACTGTTGTTTTGCCCTTGTGTCTGTTCCCTGCCATTGTGCTCTCAGATCAGGGTTGGATGGTTTGACTGAGCATTGTAGTCACATCACACACAACTCTCCCAGTGGATCTGATCTTCCACTGCTTGAGTGAGCACATTTGAAGGTTGGGTTTTTTTGTTGGAGAAGAATGGAGGTACCCATACACTGCTGAAAAAACTATTTCACCCCTAAATCTGAACTGATGGTTGAACTGACTCTTGGCTCTTCTGCTTAGTCTCAAATAGTAATATTCAGATATTCTAGTAGCTTCCAGGGAATGTACAATATCACATGTTTGGGCTCTCTGAGTTTTGTTCACTCAGAGAAGTTGCTTGTCATGAAAAGTTTACCTCAAAGACTTTATTTGTTCCTGTCCCATAACCTTGCAGTGAATTTGCAGTCTTAAGAAGAATTGGGAACATGTTTTTTTCTGTAGCAGTTATTTTCTCTTGGTACTACAATATACCTTTCTACTTTGTCTACCTCAAGGCTTAATTTACATTTCCTTAGTAAAAAATTGACTTTTTGTCAGCGGTTCTCTATGTACATTTCTAATTTTGAGTAGCAATATTAGTAGAACAAATACTGCTTTTTCTGACATTGAACTGTCTTGCACATTCCTTGAATGAAATGATCAATTTTCTCAGCCACTAGTGATCCTCTGCAGCATTATCTCATGTCCTATGACCTCTCCAGGCTTGTCTTGCAGTGGCCATTGACTTTGTACTGGACTTTCTCCAGTATCTCTCTTCAAGAGCTTGCAAATGCCAAAATGATGTGAGCCACTGCAGTTCTGGTATCTTTTCCCAAATACCAGATGTTGTCTTGGCTTCTCTTGTTCCCAAACTGTGTCTTGTTTTTGCAGACTCTGATGTTTTTGTTGCAGGTTTCTCTTTATCAGTATGTTGTCTCTTATATCTGTCAGAACTGTCCTTGCACCCTAAGTTTCCCTTTGGATAAAGGGGCTTCCTTTTCTTGGCAAGTCCTAGTTGGGTTATTCCTAAATCTTCAAATAGTATTTCTTTGTCTCTTCCTCCACCCCTACACTACAGTATCAGTTTGAACCTCATACCAGCTTGTGTCTTCAGCTATCAATTAATATCAGAATATTTCCTTCTTTTTTTGTCTGTCCTGGTTCAGTATAGTACTCCTGCACATTTAATATCCGCCTCCCCTGCCTCGGTTAACCAAACTATATAAATCTTCTTTGGCTTCAGAATCGGACATTCCCTGGAAGGAGAACATGATCCTGTTTGCTGGGAAGGAAATTTGCTGCTTCACCCTCTCTTATCGCTACTCTGTCTCTCTGAAGGGCTTTGACTTTGGTGGGATTTTTAACTTCTTCTTTCTTCCACACAGAATATTGCCTTTTTAATTGTTGTGGCTGCCCCATCCCAGGATGTGTTCAAGGCCAGGTTGGATGGGGCTTTGAGCAACGTGGTCTAATGGAAAGTCCTTACCCATGAAAAGGGGCTTGAAAATGGGTCATCTCCAAACAAATTTTTCCATGATTTTGTCACTCTATTACTCTTCTTATTGAAGAAGAAACCTAAATCCCTGCTCAGCTCCCTTACATTGCTCCCAACAAGCTTTTCTCCCCCTGCATTCATTAGTGCAGTTTTTACTCTATGCAGAGATGCCAAACTGAAGGCTGGGTTTGCTCTTAGAGGTGGTTTCATTGCAAGCATAGAAGAGGAAATACATTTTACCAAAAAACTCTAAATGTACTGGGAAACCTTAGGGGGTGTGCAGAAAGCAAGACAAAAATCATAGTTGTGAAGGTCAGGTTCAAGGTGTTCTGTTTGTACAGAAGGCCGTGCTTGTGTTTGTGGAATATAGCTTAGGAAATTTGCTGGATGAGTGCCTTATAAAATTTGATTAAACTAAATAAACAAAAGAAAAAGCACAAAATAGCCAGTTTTTACAATATGCTCGAGAGAAAAGCAAGCAAACAGCTTTTTTCCTACTGTTAAGAAAAAAAATGAAGCGGGGAAATGAAGTATCTCAGCTCCTCAAAGCAAGTAGCAAAACAGACCCAAAATTCAGAAGATTTTTGTTCTGGGGCTTGTCTACTTCACTGACATTTTACTTTTTAAATGTTCTTCATAAGGCATAGTGCTTATTTTATTAATTTTTGTGATTTCTTTCATAAATGGAAATAAGTGAATCACAGTGAAGTTAGTCTAAAGTTGGGACAGTACTGAGTTCAAGAGGTTCAGCAGAAATTTATTGAAGATGCAAATAGATCTGGGTCCTGTCAAAAGTTACTCTGTCATTTACCAAGAAAACTACACTGAATTAATGGATTTTAAAGGAGAAGGAAACCTAAGACTATCTAATATGCCATATTTATTTTGCATGCCATAGAATTCCACTCAGTTATCTCTGCAAAACTATTTCCTGCCAGATAGAGGGCCAGATCTCACCTCTGCTAACTTTAACCACTTCAGTCTCAAAGCACTCTCCAGAGATGTTCTCTGGCTGGGCTGTTGCAGCTTTACTTTAGAAAGGCCTCAAAGGTTCTGAAGTCCATGAAACATGGAATGAGAGCTGTATGTATGTGCTCCTTTTGTAATCCAACAGTACGAGGTGTTGCTCAAGACAGGAATGAAACGAAGCAAAGGAAAATCAATGTTTAACTTGGAAATATTTGTGAGTTAACAAGTCACAAGGAGGCGAGTATCTCTAGCACCTAGTAGGAATTTATTTTATACTTAATTTATACTCCTTTTTTGAGTGGGGAGTGTATTTAAACAAAGTGAACACAGACAAAAAATATCTTCCTTTTGAGATTTGTTACCATTGGATTTCCTAAATTCAGGAATATTCTCTAAATGTACTGGGACACATTTATTTTGTAGAAGTCCGTCTATATAGACTCTGACCACACCTAAACACATACTGAAATCTGTCCTTTTTATGGACAACATGTAATTGCGTGCATAAACCCCTGTTCTGTTTAGGGAGGCTTTCCTGAACTGGAAATACAGCTTGTGTTCTTCAATTGTTTTAAGGGATCTGTTTTCTGGCATCTTGTTTGTTTTCTCCTTTTTTCCCTTCAAAAACACTTCTGTTGAGTTTAAAGGTATATTCCTTTACAGTCTCTCTTTATGAGTCCTGAAATTCCTTATTCAAGAAAATCTTCTGGAAATCCATATAAACTCCGTCTACAATAAATAGGAGACCTACTTCACCCTCAAGTTCTGGATCTCAGGTCTTTATCATCCTGAAGAATGACTTAATCCCTCTGAGGGAGGAGTCTCCCAGGTATTTCCGTATGGATCAGTCCCGTAAAGCGTTGATCTCTGTCTCGGAGCCACATTGATCTGTCTTGTCTGCAGTGGCTGAAAGGACTTTATGCATTGGATTTCCTCAGAAGTGCTATAAAATAACACGTCTTGGCCAGTGAAGCCAGCCTGTTAACGTATGGATTTTCTGCCTTGAGTGATTTTCTAAAATCAATAACTCATTAAAAAGAAAAAAGCTCAATTCTCACAATTCATAATCAAGCAAATAAACAGGCTGACTTCAGCAGCAGCGCCCAGCTGAGTTAGAATAGGGGGTCTGGAGGGTGTTGTGTTGTTTGTTCAGTTTTCCTGACTGCAGTTTCATTTTTGCTGGATCCTTGTTGGAAAAAAATATTTTAACAGCAGTATTCATTCATTAATTCTTAAGAATAATGCTCTGCTGGCAGAATGATTAACTAGTTGCTAAAAATAAGGTCTTCTGGCGAATCCTTCAAAAATAGGGCTACATCCCCAGGAAGTAACTCTTCCAGCAAAGAATAAAAGTGTAAATCTTTTTCAAAATCACATTCTCTAGAAATACTTTATGCACATAATAATTCCTCAAAAAAGTGTCAGATAACCTGGCAGGGGAGGAAGCTTTCCATCCCATGTGTGCAAAGCAGTGCAGTCATTAATTTATTGACTGAATTGATCTGACTTTTTTAAAAGACTCCCTGGCTTGGCATCAGTATTCTGTTTATCTCACAAGCAACGAATCTCCTTTTCCTCCCTATGTGTAAATACTTAATAGCTGTTAACTTAAAAGGTCAGACCTTGCTGGATCCATAAGTATTGTACTTCAAGGTATGTTTGGATGGGAGTTTTCTTTTTCTTCTGCTCAGATCTCAGGTTGCTGCATTACCTACTCTACTTGACATTCTCAGTGGCTTGTAAACCGTGTCAAGTGTTTTTCAGAGAGTTAGTCCTTTATTTCAGGGTGATTTTTCTTGCACCCAGACGTATTAATTTAAAATATTTAGGGTTTGATTTTTTTTTCCCCTAAGTAGTGACAGGATTTAGAATGCTCCACAGGATGCTGAAGTCAGCCGCTTTCACAAAACTTTTCCATATGATGCATGTCAGCAGCACAGCTTCAAGGAGTGTCTTCTCCTCCACTTAGCATGACTTTAACAGGTGTCTCAGAAAGCCTCTGAGCAGGGCTGGATTAGTGCCTGTGATCTGGGAATAAAGAGAGAAGGTGGTGGGGTGTGGGGGCAAGGAAGGGAACTGTGGAAGATGAACTGGTTCCAAAGGACACCCTCAAGCAAAGAATCACGTTAGGTAGATTCAGCTTTAGTGTGAGAAAGAGCAAACCTTGCATGTCAGCAGGGATCCTATGGTTTAATAAATTACTGGAAGGTTAGGACAGTGAGACATGGCCTCTCCAGAGGAGTCTCTGGAAGGTCTGAGGGAATCTTGAGCCCATAAAAAATTTCTTGATCTCAGATGAAAAATGTACAACCAAGCATTCTTGAATGCCTGTGTGCTGGATTCCTGGCCCTTTGAGGCCACTGGAAGAACAAACAGAGCAGAAATTTTCCAGCCAAGGAATTAAAACCTGAAACTATTGTGTTCGTTTTGTGAGAAAATTATAAGGGGCTGTTCCAGGAGCAACCAAAACTCAGTTTTCTATGGAACCATATCCTGGGTCTCCCATGCATCATGTAGGGACCTTCATGAGATCCCCAGATCCCAGGACCACTCATGAGCAGAAAGGCAGAAGGCAGCTCCTGCTGTATCTGCTGTGGAGCCCTGCATGGGCTGATTGGAAGGCTGGAATAAGCTTGGAAGGCTTGGAATAAGCTGTTTGTACTGACTGGAAAAGGAACCATTGATCCCGCTCCTTCAAGGAGATTTTCCTCAGCTGGGGGCCCTAATTTAGGTCTTATTCTTCTGTGCAATGAGAAGAGCGGTAGGAACATAATTATCTCCAAATCTTTTGCTTCTCCCCTGACAACTTGCATTGAAATGTGGCAGTGGGTTTGAATGTTATTAGGGGTAGACATGAACAGACAGAAGGCATGACTGCATAAGCCTCATTTCCTTAGGAAATCAAGTGGAAATGTTTGTATAGTTTATGTACAGCACAATATGGTTTATGTCTGTCATATTACCTTGAAGGTTGTTGTTGTAATCATATGCTCCATTGTTGTGCTTCATCTAATCTAGAGTTTGTAAAAGTACTGCTTTGGACCTTTGTGATTTGTTTTCCTGCATCTCATAGGAAGCCAGGACTGGAAGGGGCGTCCTGGGTCAGTGTGTCAAGGCTCCTGCCGAGGTATATGGACTGTAAAAGTTAAAAGAGAAAAATACTCTATAATAAACTTCTGATTGGTACAGTGGAAAAGTTAATGAGACAAATGAAACCTTCCGTGTGGCCTTTGCAAAGCTGAAAGTCACAGCATGGGGCAGTCGCCTTGCAAATCTTGGGTCATTAGCTTATCTTGTGCAGTAACTGCTATGGATGAATGTCAGAAGATGAAGGAATTTTCCCCTTTACAGCACTGAAGTATTCACATGTTCCTCAGAAAATCCTGAGGAAAAGATTGCCAGATTTTTTTCTTGTGTAACAGGAGTATTAAAATGTTAAACATGTTTACATGGGAGAAATTATTTGATCCAGAGAGAGGAGAGACATCCCTTAGCTTTTAAATGTGCCTGAATAACAGTCAGGCATGTCCAGCATTCTCTAGCATTTTCCTAAAGGAAACAAGAGCCCAGAAGACCCTCCAAGAAATAAGACAATAGGTAAGGACAGCAGTTTCTTATATACAGGTCACAAGGGAGCAACAGTGTCAGATTATTTCTGAAGCTGTTTTATAATGCTCAAAAGAGAATGTGGTAGTGTAAGAGTGAAAACCAGGAGTGCCCATGTTTCAGAATTTCTGGTGCTTGCCTTTAGCTGTGCAATGGTTGTCAGTATTATATGTGCTTCTCTACTATGTATAAGTACTTGCAGACTGTTAAGGACACTTCTGAAGTATCTATATTCCAGAATATCTCAATTATTTCAAATCTCAGTGATAAAATTCCCTCTACATAGAACTCTGTATAAGCAGCAGTTCAGAGAAAGGAGAGCCTGAAAGGAGGACAATAGTTTATTTGACAGTTCCCAGAGACTGAACAGAAAATAAAGCGGTACTTTGAAAATCTCAGTTTTGCACTATTTAAACTTGTTCAAAATAAGAAAGATGTTTTTCAAATAATTTCAAACCATTTGCCTTTTTGATAATAGAGTCTGTACATAATAAAAGCATTGTCATTTTTAATGTTTTGTATGGGGTATTTCTAGGATGAACTGGGAAGTCCACTGACTGCCTTCAGTGCTGCCTTTGGCTTGATTTTGTAATTTTACATCTTTGTCCTTACACTGGAGTCTGATCCAGGAAACCAGGGAGTACTTCAGGCTCTTCCATCAAAATGCTTGAGGCTGTGAGTATTTTTAAGCATCCAAAGAGTCTCTTTGGCTTTGGTTTCACTGTTTGAATCTTAGGGGATGAGGTGTACACTTAAATACTTCATTGGGCTGTGCTGCTCACCTGAGCTCTGAGCACAGGTAGGAACTGACAGTGGTAAACCGAGCTCCATCAGCCTTGTGCCTGTTCACAGATACCCAGAACAGAAATGTGCAGTGAACTACATTCTCAGAGCAGTTCATGAAATCATAATAAGAAAAAGGAAATTTTAAGCTTTATTTCAGAAAAGTCCATTTGCCATAAAAATTACATGCTTTAGAAGAATTAGGCAGTTTAAAAGTCATTCTAGAGTCTGCATCATTAAACTTTGGACCTCTAAAGGTATTTAACTGTTGAACTCCTGACTCGGTGGAGACCCATTTCAGAATGTTGTAGTCACTTCTGTTTTAAGGTGTTCAGAATGAGCTAGACTTTTAAACACTGTGTTAATGCTTGCAGCAGCTTAATTTTTAACAAAGAGGTTTTCTTCACGAAAAGCATATTTTCTGCCCAACAGAATCTGGTAGTGTTTTCCATCCAAATTTTGAAGACCACTAAGTTTGACTTTGTTGCTAGGTTTGCTCAGTCAGACTCAGCCTTTAGAAAAAAGGCTGTTAAAAAATTTATCACCCAAAGGAGGGATCCTGACTGCTTTCCATTACGGGGTTGCCCCTCATGGCTCTGTTGCAATGGCTTTAAGCAGGTGTGACTCATTTGTATGACTTTGGCTCTCATGCTGCTTTGGGGAACCAGCTGGCTTTGGGCTTAGTGCTCAGATCTGAGCCTCACCAGGACCTGTTTCTAAGCCCACCTCATCCTTTACTCATCTCATCTTAAATTTCATCCATTACACCATGGCCATTATGCAGTGACTGATGATCCCAGCCTGTCACTGCTCCTCTTTGTCCAGCCATCAGCAGCTCAATCCCTTTCCCCTGGAGCCTGTGCAGTGCAAGGGCTCTGTCATCCTTGCTGGGCAGATGTGTTGACAAGTGACTGCCTGACCAGTGAGTTTGTCTCCCAGTTTTTATTTGGGTGAGTACATTGTCTCTCATACTTCTGTTGCATCAAGCTCAACATCTTTGCAATAAATAAGGCCCAGTCCTGCCTCCTTCAATCACCTCAGTGTAGAATTGAGCTGACTTGGTAAAGCAAGTAAAAAGACTGAAGCCAGTTGGCCAAATCCTCTTTTCAGTCACCATTACAAAAACTACACTGACTCCACTGAAGTCAACAGAGAAAACCCTTGAACCCTTGAAAACAGAATGAATTGTTTATATTGACTTCTGGGATAAGTGCAAAAGCAATTAAAAATTCTTTTTATCATTAGTTATTGTAATGCCATATAAAAGCACTTACATTAGGCATCATCAGCTTTTGAAGAAACCAAGTGCCCCAAAGTACATCCATGCTCCTACAACATGTCAAAGCCACAGCTGAAAATTCCTCTTTCCCTAAAGGTGCATTTATTTACTGGATTCTATTGCATTTCGAGGGAAATACTTGCATAAAGAAGGAAAAATTAGTTATCTATATCCATCACAGAGCGGGAGAAATTCCTATTGAAGTTTTGCCACCTATGCTTAAGAAACTTCAAAATTATTTCAAGTATCACCTTCAAGTTTTATTCTTATGTTAATAATTGACAGCACTATCCCCCCCACAGTGTTTAACATGGGCAATGCATTGAGGGGAAAAAGTATATTCACTTGAAATTCATTACTGTATTTACAATGTTGGTTTCCCATGCTTATTTTAAGGTCATTTGGGAAAAAAGCTTTAACTCCAAAAAAAAGAAAAAAGAATTCATTGCTATTCTGGGAGTTAGACTGTCACTTAATAAATATATTTCTGATAATAAAAATTGGTGTCATTTTCCTTGCAGGGACTTATTCGGAAGAAAGTTAATAAAAACTGCATGGAAAAAACAGCATCACAGCTATTTTTTTTTTGTTCAAAATTCCTACAGGGAAGTTAGCTGAATGCAAAAAGAATCAAGAAACAGAGAAACATTCCATGGTCCTTAAAACCCAAAGGTAAGATTCTCTTCCTAAATATACTATTAAGCAAGGTAGCTCTGATGAACCTTTTTTAATACCTTTTAAGGACAAAGACTTAACTGGCCCTGCTGATGGGAAAGTCATAATGTGGCTTTTTTCCTGATGGCTTTCTATTCTTTGTATGTGTGACAGATGTCAATGAAGTTGAAAAGTGTCCGTTTCCCAGCAGGATGCTGGCTGTTCCCCAAAATGCCTGGGCAGTTTGTAGAGGCCCTAATATCTCCTGATGGTGACGGAAGGATTTGTAGGGAAAGCTTCCTGCTGGGCAGAGGCCTGCTGCCTTTGAATAGAAGGCAGCCAGCAGCTCTACGGGCCTCAGCAAGAGATGCCACTGCACCATCAGGAAACTTTGATTTATTATCTGAGAAATTCACCATCCATCTGCATGAAGAGGTCACAGAAGCAACTTTCCTAATGTGAATCTGAGACCCCCATTATTTCCCACTTATTGCTACAAGCATGAAAAATTGTTCCAACTGAGAAAGCTGGACTTTCAGGACTTGTTGCCATGGTTGAATTTATAGGAATATTTAGGAGCAATGCTTAGTGGGGTTTTTTTGAACCTATAAACTCCAGCAATTTTCACAGGTTTTTGCTAATTAATGCCACCACTGTGGAAATGGAAGCAGTTCTGCAAACAAGCTGCGACAAATGGGATTTTTATTGCCAGTGGAAAAGCCCGGGGAATAATTAGCGGGTCCATGGAGATCTTTTGATTACAGACATCTGCATTGGTAATGTCCAGACGCAAAGATCACCCAGGGAAATGTTTTGGGAGTTTCACCTTAGGGCACATTTATTGTATTGTCAGCTACACCCTTCAAAATGCAGTCAGACATATGTGGGAAAATATTTTGTGAAATGCTAGGCCAAGGAACCTGATGTTGACTAATCTGGACTAGGGAAACTGGCTTTGCTTTCCAAAGCACTGTCCAGCCGCCAAGACTTGCAGATGTAATATTTTGATATCTCATTAAAGCTGATTTCACAGAGATATTTCTCAATGCTGCATCTGAGTTGCTGTGAGTTGCCCGAGATGCTTTTGCAGTTATCACTGCCTTGCTGAATAGGATGAAGAGGAAACAACGAGACTGATTATTAAAAAACCACATGACTCCTTGAAAATGAAGCACTGAAGAAAGAATTCATATAAAGACAGGATTTATTAGTTCAGGTTGAAGGGTAACTTGATTTGGGATTTTCCTCTTGTCAAAGGGATTCACAATATAAATTATGAATCTACTTATAGAAGTGGTAGAGGTTTTGTCTTTTTTGAAAAGGCATGCTTTTAAACTGGCCAATAAAATAATTATTGCATGCCTATGAAGAAGAACTTTTAGCTAAGGGTTTTTTAAAAGCCACAATTATTTTAATTCAAATAGCATTAGAGCACAGTTACCCCAGTTCTAGACCTGTTCATGTTGTATTAAATGCCAATAAACCATTAAATGCCAAACAAAAGTCATTCTTTCCCTGAAAAAATTATAGCATACAAGCTTGCTTGGGTTTACCCATTGCGCTTGGATATAGGATATAAAATAAATTAAATTTATAATGCCTGTGATTTTAAAACATTGGTGACACAATGTAAGTCTGTCCTGCTTAGAATCTCTCATTGATGGGATCTTCAATCCCACAAGCCTTGAAGCAGAAAATGCCCTTAAATTTCTATTTAAGCCCATCCTTCTCCAGGACCACCATTAAGAAAATGATTCATTTTAAGATACATTTCAGTCCCAGTGGCATCATTTATCCTACTCACTGGTCAAGCAGTCACTTAAACAAAGTTAAATACTGAGCCGACCTAATTCTGAATCCAGGCTGTCCTTCAAAATGTCATGAGAAGCAAGAATAACTAATTCTCCTGGCTTTTAAGTCACTATGTACATGACACATAGCGGTACCCACTAATGCACCAACATATCAGATACTTCCAGAGATCTCTATTGGCTCAGCTTTTCTGGTCTCTCTGTGATGAGGGGCAAGGGTAGAAGGAATGAAGGATTAGGAAAGAAGGAGAATTCAGAGTTATTCAGAGAGTACTTTTGATGTCAGATGAGTGGAACTTGTATGACAAGTACATGTATATTCATGGGCACTGAGTACTGGAGTCCACGCTTGTTGCTGTCCCAGGATATTTACAGACATGTGAAGCAACTTCAGAATGAGGTTTGTAATAACCTCATTCTGAGTCCTTATGGAGTCTTTCCAGAAGTCCCTAGAGATGCCTGTGATCACATGTGTCTTATTGTCACCACCTTGGACAGATGGGAAAGTCCCTGGAGAAATTGCTTCAGAGTGGTGTTTACTGATCAGGATGTGGGCAGCAGTGAAACTGTTTTTGTGGAACACTTGCACTGGTTTTGGGGTGCAGGTGAAAGGACACTCTATCTTACAGTGTCCTGCAGACAGGATTTTCATTAATTCTGGCTAGTCTTTCAAAGTACAGCCTATTTACATGTACAATCCAGATGACTTTGAGCTCCAACTTGGTACATTTTTCAGCTGCATTTAAGGAAATGGTTTACAGTGGTTAAAGGTATGACTGTGTGGCATGTATATCTGCCGCTCAGAAATACAATATTAATTCCTGCAAATAAGGTATTTAAGCATAAATGTGTTTGACTGTTTTCTAATGAGCCTTGTTCACAGGCCCTGCAGGGTTAATTAGGTTTCTAGATCTTATCTTTACTCTATTACACTAAAGGCAAAAACCTCTACAGGAACTGAATCCACTCAGAAAGAGCAAATAAACTAGCTCTAAATGATCACAAACTGACCAAGCTTTTCTGCTTCAGCTCCCTGTGTGCCTTCAGGCAACCGGGATTTAAAAGCACTGAGATTACAGGACCATAAAAATACGCATTTACATTTATGTGTGGTCACATGCAAAATTTAAGATTTAGAGAAAGCCACAAAGGGAATGTTTAACACAAGTAGCCAGGCACAAGCTGAATTAATGACACAGCAGCCCCAGCAGAAACACAAGAAAAACATGTAAACTTTCATTTATTATTAGTTGCTGTAGCCCACACTCCAGAGCACAAGGACGCATGGTCATTAGAGGCTGTTCTTTTCCAAGAGATCTTTTAGCTGCCCCGTGAATGGGAGCTGGGCAAGTTCTGAAAGGTAGGGAATTCACATCTGAGAGTTCTTGTTTTGAATTTTCTTTCTTTGTTGGATGATTAAATCGCTGATAATATGAAAAGAGTAGCCAGAACCCTCTCCTGACCCCTGCCCAGGTGGGGACGCTCTGCAGGAGAACTCTCCAGCCTGTCCGTGTTGGACACCCTGGGTTGGGAGAAGGCTGCAGATGGTGCTCCCAGGATGTGCATCAGCTCCTCTAGCACGGGAAGGCTTTGCATTCCTGCAGCCCCTGGCAGCCAGGCAGAGTTTTTGTTCCAAGCCTTGCATGTCTGGTGCAGGCAATTGAAGAGCCTGTAGCAAATACAAGACCGTGTGCTGACAGGACAAGGGGCAATAGCTTCAAACTGACAGTGAGTAGATTTGGATTAGATATTTGAAGGAAATTCTTCCCTGTGAGGGTGCTGAGGCCCTGGCACAGAGAAGCTTCCAGAGAATCTGTGGATGCCCCATCCCTGGAAGAGTCAAAGACCGGGTTGGATGGAGCTCTGAGCAACCTGGCCTAGTGGGAGCTGTCCCTTCCCATGGCAGTAGGGTTGGAACCAGGTATTTTTAAAGTCCCTTCCAAGCTACTCAGTGATTCTGATTCTTTGACTTCCTTTGCTTAAAATTCCTGTGCTGTAATGTAATGCAGACACATCCTGATGGAAAGCTCCAGGAGTACATTCTGTTTGGTTTTGCATGTGTTGGTATCACACCTACCAGACTGGCTTTTAGGCCTGCCATGTTAAGCTTCCCAATGCAACTGCAACGCAAGTAAATATTAGATATGAAGAGAAACATTTTCCTTTTAGTTTTTCTTGCCATGACACTGTTGTTTTTGCAGGAAATATGTTTGGTTTTTTTTCCCCAAGAGTGTCCTATCAGGGAGTAAAAACTAGACTGGTTCATTTTAAGCAAATCTGAGTTCTGGTTGTGTAATTATGGATCTGCTCACATGAACATGCACAAAAAAAAAAGTGGAGGAGTTCCCTGGGGAAAAGTAATGAAGCCTGTTTGTCTTGCAAAAGCTATGTTGTATTATAATATAGCAAACGATAGCACGAGAATTTCTCATGTAGGACATTCTTCAGGAATAAAATTCAACCAACAGATAAGTTTCAGAAACCAATTGTCCTGTTGCTAATTTCCCCCACACCCCCTGCAGAAGTTTGTTGAGTTCCTTTGCAAATTGCAAACTACTCAGCACCTTAGGCAGGGTCTGCTCCACAGCTGGCCTGGCTCAGCACAGTAATGGGATCAATAGTGGAGCTATTCAATAGCAGCCCTGAATTTAGAATGCTAATTGTTTAACCTTGCCAAGTGGAACAATTGCATTTTTGATACTACAGTGGTAGGGAGCTCAAATAAGCAAAGGGGAAAAGGACATTCTCATATGCACGCACCTTTTTTTTTTCTTTTGCACCTACTTAGGCTAATTAAAACCTGTGGTCCTAATGATGTACTTAAAATTAGGCATTTGCAAAACTCCTTACAGGTTGAGGGAATAAAGGCATGGATTGTAAGACTGAGAAAAGAAGAAAAATCAGAAGGTCATGTTATTTTATCTCTCACTGGAGTTTTCTCCTAGGATTTGTTATGATTTACTGTCATTACATATTATGTAAACAGTCACTGTTTCCATGAAGTGGGAGGTCCTGTTAATCTTCTGTAACCATTCAGCATTGTTTGTGAGTTTAACTGGAAATGTACTTCCTTACTGTATAGGAATGATCAGGAATCTGTACCTTATAGCCTCAGGTTATGGCTCTGACCCCATATAAATGTGTAGGTGGGGTCTCCCTGGTAAGTCAGTAAAGCCAAGGAAAGTCTGAGATGATTTCTGTGCTTCCTGCTGTTGTTTCCTCCTTAGTGGATGCTCTTGTCTCCTCCAGATTAGCAGCTGCCTGGCCCCAGGGCCCATGAAAATACTCTGGAAGGATACTTTCTATTTGAGCTTTAGGGAATGACTGCATGGCAGGTGGTTAAGAAACAAAAAGGTAAATAGAGAACGAAGCCTCTCTTTTTTTCCTGCTTCCTTCTAAATCCTTTACTAAACTACATCCTTACTTCATCCTCTACCAGCAGAACCAGAATTACTTAGTCATACAGGCTGTCCACACTTTCTTCAACAACAAAGGCAAATCAGTTCCAGCAAATACATTGCTTACAGTCTGGTGTTCCTTTTGTTGAAAAGCCCTGCCTTTTGGTGTTGTGGTTTTTCCCATACCCAAACTTTCACTGACACCAGTGGTAGCCTTCCTGGGGTGTCAGAGAGTAACATATTAATTCCCCTTTCCAGGAATGATTCCTCCAGTGCTGCCACACCAGTGGAGATTGCAGCAGGGTCTCCTTCCACACCAGTGGCTACACTGGAGCAGATTCTCTGGCTCTGGTTCCTGTCCCTGGGAGTTGTCCTGGCTAGATAGCTGTGAGGAGGTGGGAAGAAATGCACAGCAGTCCTGTGTTCACTCACTTGGCTGCCAAACATGCACATTTCACTGCTTTCTTGAGAGCACTTTCCTGATGTGGAAATGTGATATGCCTCACTAGGTAGGCCAACAGCTGTGTGATTGTCCATTTGCTGCTTCTCCAGATTAAATATTAGCCCTCGTGTCTCCTCCAAAGCAATGAATTTTCTCCAAGAACGGTTCTCAAAGAAGAGCTTTTCTTCCTTCTCCTGCACAGATATTCCGTGAGATAAGTGATTCAGATGGGCAGCAGGGGAATTTAAGCACACAACTGCCAAAAAGTAGGGACTATTATTTGTGTAGATTTTTTTAAATGTAATTGCTCTTCAGTGATAAATGAAGCAAAGCACACAGCCACAGTGTGATAAATACACAGTGCTGGTGAGGGAATCCTGTCACATCTGCAGGGTGAAGATGGCTGTTGGCTGGTAAATCTCCCCACAAGATAAATGCTTCATAGAAAACTTCTTCCATGAGAAATATTTCAGCTCCTTATGGCCTTTGTTGCTACTTCTGCTCTACCCTAACCATGCACATCTGTTTATCTGTGTTGCTACAGTTTTTAGTTTCTATAGGTGAGGATGTTTGAGCTGACTGTTGTTTTTTTCCAGCTGACATAGAGAGAAATATTTGAGATAGATTTCAGAAGTAGACAGAGTCATTCTTAATTTGTTTCTTTAGAGCTTCATTTTCCTCATGCAAGTTATTCGTAACTCCCACTGAAGCCAATAAATTCCTAGTCCTTCACTGCAGGAAAGGCACTAAAGTCAATGGGAATTATTTGTATCCTGCAGTGGGGGTGAATAAGCCTCCTGGGAAACTGTGGATCTCCTATTTGCCATAAGCCATCCATTACTTCCCTGTCAGTAGCAAGTCATTCCAGGATTTGTAGGAATTTTTATTGTTATTTAAGTGTATCTATGCTTCCATTCTCACTTCTCATATAAAAGTAACTGATGCGAGTTATGAAATTGCATTAATATATGGATTTCTGCTGACTCTTCGTCTATGGCTTATCTTTCATTGCCTCTATTGTAGCACTTGCTGCCCTGAGATTCAGAGTTATGTCCAGGCTTGCTGCAGATCTCCTCTCCTCAGACTTTCACCCATTGCTCGTGAGAATTTCAGCTTTTGGATAAATAAATATTTTGGGTCAGGTCTTAAAAACACAGAAGTCCTTATTCGAATGTTATTTTTGGAACATGCCCATGTCTTAGTGGAACTCTCAGACCACAATAACCGATGGAAGAAATAGAGAAATGTAACTTCATGTCTTGGATTTGAGGGTCAGAGGGGAGAGAAGGAGATGGGAGAAGGAGTAGACAGATATGGTGACTGAGCTTTCCCTGCAGAAGAATAAAAAGGCTTTGGTAGTGACAGTAAGTAGAACAGGCACAGTGTCAAATATGTCTTCCAAAGAGAGCTAAAAATCATATCAGGCTAAAACAAACTTATATGGTAGTTCAGGGGGAGCTGCAGCAATAAGCTGAACTTGCCCCATCCTGTCCCTCTTGGCCTTTTGTTCTAGGAACAGATGTCCCTTCTCCCCCAACTGTCTTCTAGTTTCAAAATTAAGAACTTGGGCTCTGAACTTTTAATTCACGATTGCCTTCATAAGCGTCTCTATCCCTGCACTGTGAGAGTAATTCCGTTGTTTTTCTTCTAATTGTCAGTCTCTTCCTGTATTGTCTGTGTAAAATTAAAAAAAACACAAAAAACTGGGCTTTGCTGACTTGTCTGACCTATGCTGGACAATCCTTTCTACCCAGATATTTAACCCTTTCCAATTTCCAACAACACATAAGTAGAAGAACTTTCTGGAGTGGAATACTTCCTGTCTTTGGGAAGAAAAATTAGGTGGTATTTTACAGACAGAAACAGTTTGAAATCATCTTTAAATAGTAGAATTGTAAATTGATCCAGAAAAAAAAATGAAACCAGAGAAAACCTTTGGGATAAAATGCTTAGTATTTCATGCCATCAGGAGAGATAAAGTTTTGTTTAGTATATTCATTTTAACAGGTGGTTTTGACAGTGCCAAAGATATTTTCCACACTCATGTCAGTGAATTATGTCTCTGTTATTCTTAATTCTCTTCCAGACCTCCTAAACTAAGGAGGTACAGACTGATCAGACACCCGGAACAGGCCTGTGGGACTTGGAAAATGAATGAGGGAAATCAGATGGGATTGGTGGGCAAGCAGAGGGTGTCTGTACAGATCTGTGGCCACTGTGGGCTCGGGTTTGGCATTTTCAGCCCATGAGTAGGTGCCTTGGTGAAGCCCCAGTGGAGAGAGCAACACGAGTTTGTAATCATGGATGGGACAGGCTCTCCAAGATGGAGACCTTATCAGCAGAGCATCACAGAATTCCAAGGAAGGCAGGCAGAAAGGTTTAAATAAGAGAAATCCTTGGAACCTTCCAGTTGCAAAGGCAAACAATTGGGCAAACATTGCCAGTTGATTTTTCTGGTAATGGAATAAAAAAATATTATCAGTCAGATTTAGGTCACATAATAAAATTTATTAAGAGAGCCTACAACTATCAAACACCCTGCAATGACTTTAACAATCAGATTTATACACCACTGCATCTTTTAAAAGTACCAGATGAGGGTCAGACACCTTATGATCATGTCCTAATGTGATATAAACAATCATAAAGTGATTGAAGCGATTTGTTGGGATTCTTTGCCTCTCTCGTCTTCCAAACAGCAACACCCCATGCTATTAGATGCTCCATTTCATAGAGCAGTGCGATTCTTGAGCTTATATTTTGTGCAATTATTTTATTATTTTTCTTCAAACAGCCTTCCAAATGTTTGCAGGAGGGGATTGTAGCAGCGTGAAATCTGGCAGTGGCCTAGAGATTCCACACCTGCTGCTTCCACTGTGTTGTCTTCTGTGAAACACTAACTTGTTCATGGGGATGCTGTAGAATATTGATCAGAGCACAGAATCATTAACACAAAGTAGTTTTCCACATCCTGCTCATAGCTGTTCTTGCAGTTGATGTTCAACTTTGGCAGTGTAGTGTTTGGGATGTGGAAGTCTCTTTTTAATCAAATATTGCAAAACAAGGGCCAAATCTCCAGCTCCTGCAAATGCCCTGGCACTTGCCAATTTCTGTTGGGCTGCATTGATTTTTCACTCTCTGAAGGACTCTATCCCTAAAGCTTCTAAATTGAGATAAATGCTGTCTTACTATAGAGCTTTCCAGTGATCAGCTGGAAGCCTGAGGTCCCCTGACTCCATCTGGGTAATAAAGTGCAGATGCGGGATGCCTCTCTCCACCTGATGAGCTGTCAGTGTGCTGGATAGATGAGCTGTTGGGAAACGAAAGAGGTTTCAAGCTGAAACATTTCTTAGTTTCTTTCTTTCATAAAGAAATAAGAAGTAAAAATAATTCTGTGGAATGCCTTGATTTCACCAAATCAGCAGTTTTTCCAACGAGTATTGGTTCTAAGAGAAGACAGAGACCCTGCGAGTTCAGCTGAATTTTAGACCTCTACTACTGTGCTGCTCTGGAGTGAGGAGAGTTTGGGGAGCTGACAGCTAGAGTTTGGTTCCTTGCATTGCACAGGCAGCATGGCTCTGAGGTGAGTCATGAGGCAGCAGGGAAATGGGGGAGAGTTCAGTGGGTAGGGTAAAGGCCTGCAGGATGGAAAAGTCAGAGCTAGCAGTGACTCCCTTCAGGATCCCCAAAACACTTGGCACTGCAGGGGTTTAATGCATAGGGCTAGGAGGTGGGTGTTACGTGGAGATCAGCGAGGGTGGTGGTTGGTGTGAGTGCAGAATGCCAAGGTAACACACAGTGGGTATGGTTCTTGGAGCTTCATTAAGGGACTGATAGTGGAAAATGTGACACAGACTAATCATTGTGCTAGAGGTAATAATTTCAAACACTCTGCTCCACTTTGATTTCTATCTGCTGCTGTCTTCTTCAGTTAGGAGCGTTTCTGCGAAGATCCCCAAGTAGATGGAACAGAATCCTGTCTCTCTAGCACACAGTGGGAACTGTGCTGTTTATTTCATTTCAATACTGGGCCTTTAGGGACAGAGAGCGGAGTTACTACTCAAACATGGATGGGTCCAGCCCACAGATTTTTTCCTCAGCTTTGAAGATCTCTCCAGTAAAGGCAAAGATGTTTTTAAACAGAACAAAGCATCCACAAGGAGCTCAAAAAGCTTAGTCTCTAAACCACTCCTTCAAGCACGAAGGTGGCCCAAGCAGATACATTTAATATTGAGCAGCCAGGACATGGTCAGTCTCACAGCCCTGCTTTTGGGCCACTTGACAGCAGAGGAGAGTTCCCGTGTGAATGCTGAGTGCTCCAGCTCACTCTGCCGAGCCAATCCATTTCTTCAAAGACTAGACAGTGCTGAACTTAGTAACATGAAAAATGTGACTTTTTAAATTTCTATTTTAAGTCCACAGCTGGATTTTCAGTCAATTAGGATGTTTCTTTTCTTGTGGTTTCTGGTTAAAATATTACCTTAAGTCAGCCAGCTAATGTTTTAGTTTGCCCTTAAAATATGCAAAGTCAAGATTGCACTTTTTAAAATTTTCAAGACCAAATTTTTCTGTGTGATTTTTGACATAATTTATGCAAATGGATAATGATCAGGATCTGAGGTTTCTCTTCTAAATATTTGCTGATAGGATAGAATACTCAACCAAAGTATCCCTTTTAATGTCAGTGAGATATTGAAAGTCCTCTGAACAACAGCAAATTGCAGATCAGGTTGTACACCCATCTAAAATCGTCCTGACTTAAAAAAAAATAAAATATTAGCATTATGAGAGAGCTCAAAAAAGCTTTTGGGGTCAGAATTAGCCTCTGGAAATATATTTTGATTTTCTATACAGGGCACGGAGTGTCTGTCTGATTTTCCCAGGGTTTCAGTCAGACTGTTTGCCAGCAGGCAGTTTGAGTTAGACTGCACTGCAAATCGGTGCATTACCTTATAGAGCACTGAGTAAAATTTTGTATCTTCTGCTGCAAAATATTACGTCCTAGCATTTTTCTAACAGCATTTCCTTATCCCCTGAGTGAAAATTAAGGATGAAAAGGAAAGATAACACTGGTTTTATGTTCAAGTGAGGTGGTCAAAGTTCCTTAGGCAGGCTGAGCTCCTCGCACGTCTCACCTGAACAGCCGTAGCACTAAGCTTAAAAATCCATTTCTTGATACATCTGAAGCACTCACTGCCCTGCCACTGCCTTCTTCACTGTTGACTGAGATTTTATTTGATACACCTCTGGTGTCCTCTCCAGGCCTAGGACTCCCTCCCTGGTTTGGCTGACATCAGTTTTTTTCTTTCATCACTCAGAGACTTTGGTGCTGCAGATGACTGTACTTTGACAATTTGTTTGCACATCATGCCTGGGGCAGTTCTGTGACTGATAGCTGAGTGGGAGATGGAAGGATTGCACAGCCTTGAACTTGAACTATTTGGGGTCTGGTCTGCAGAGATTTGACACACATTTTATTGCAGGGTTACAGAAAGGGAACTACGTTCTGTGGCACTCTGAAATTAGAGTTTGGTGTATTGTATGGTTTGTATGTATAAAATGCTTTGCTTTGTTTTCTTTTTCTCTGTACATTCCTAGAAATCACACAGTACCATGTTTTACCAGAGGCATGAAAACTAATAGGTATAGTAAGTATTTCTATACCCAGTTACTCTCATGTTGGCTCTGTGTTCCATAGTCAAAAATGAAGGCACAAAGAGATAAAGGGAAACAAAAGAAGATTATGCCAAAGAGTGGTGTGGGAGAGGAGGAGAGGTCGAGAAGCCAAACTGTTCCATGTTAATTTAGGCACTGGAGTATTTGATTTCTGGTAATGTTCATTGTCTCAGATATGCACCATCTTTGGAAAGATAAATGTCTTTGAAGATAAATCCAGCTCAGAGATTTGTGTGTGCTTGTGTGTAACAGTAGCATTCTAAATGACCTTTAAGGCAAGGGCAAAGCTACCTGTACTTTGTAATTTCCTCAGCTATGCAGTGGAGAAGTTTTAAAGTGTGAAGAGAATATTTTCCCAGATAATTGATGGAGATAGTAAAGGTGAGAATGGATCCTATATCCTGTTGCATCCCTATAAGCAGGGAAACAGTAGAAAGCAGCAGGAATAGCTGATTACATAGCATTTCCCATTTCAGAGAAATGATACTGAAATCGACTGTATTTTCCACACACTGAAACACTGACCTGATTTACACCAAGGCTGCAGCTGTTAGCACAAGTCCAGAGAAAGAATGAGCTACAGGGCCTGTTTCTCTCAGGACTATTCTGCAATGCCAGTTAGAGTCTCTCTTTCTGTCCATGGGAACCATGACCACTGACTGACTCCATGACATCTCTGAGGCATCAGCCACCCAGTTTGGTTATCCCTCCTGGAACAGAGCAGGGATACCCCAGCCCTTGTCTGAACAGTGAGAGAGAAGGTTGAGAGAAACAGCCAAGTGCCTGCAACATGTTGCATGGTAACAAGTGAAGCAGCCTCCAGCACTGACCTTTTTACCAGTGGTTCTCTGCAGGTTTCATACTTTTTCTGTCTCTTTTCTATCAGACAGATCACAAGTGTGGAAGGATTCACAGGGGCAGACACTGATCTCTGCTCAGTGGTGACCAGTGACAGGACCTGTGGGGTTGGCCTGAAGGTGTGTTAGGGGAGGTTGGGTCTGAACATCAGGGATTCTTCACCCAGAGGGTGATTTGGCACTGGAACAGTCTTCCCAGGGCAGTGATCACAGCACCAGCCTGAGAGAGCTCAAGAATCATTTGAAAATTGCTCCCAGGCACATGGTGTGGCTCTTGGGATATCCTGCACAGGGCTGAGAGCTGGACTCAATGATCCTTGTGGGTCCCTTCCAACACAGCATTTTCTGTGCTTCTGTAATAAACCGTGCTCAAAGTATAAGTATGTGTAACACTTTGTTTTGGTAAAAGCGAGGAATGGGTAGAGAGGTAATTTCATATTGAAAAATGGTGAAATTCTTACAGAAAAAAATTGCATTAATGAGCCTTATTGGCCCTGCCTGCCTTTCCTGAGGGTTCCCCTAATATTCCAGTACATGGCTGAGGGCTGCAGTTCAGCCCAGCTGGGGCTGTCATTTATTGCCCCCATGATGCCGTAGGATGCTGCTCTTCAGTGTTGTCACAGCCGTGTCCTCACTGGCCACAGGCATTGCTGTGCCAGGCCTTACCTGCAGTCTGCTGGCCTGGGCTGGCCTCAGCTCTCTGTGTACTTGGCTAGTGGTCTGGGCTCAGGCCTGACCCTGGGCTGTCACCCTGGATCTGCCCTGCTCAGCTCTCTGGCCCGTCCCTGGCTGTGTCATCACGCTCAGTCCCTTAGGGAGCATCTGGCCCTTGCTGCACTCTGACATTTTACACTTTCTCTCCCTTCTTCTCAGGGCTGGGCTGGATTGTTCACTCACAATTCAAGGCCAGTCTTCCAAAATATTTAAGCTGTTAAGTGCTTCTTCTCTGGGTAAGAGGCATTTATTCTTTTGCTGAAGGTGGAGAGGTGTCTTCATAGTCTATCTATTCAGTCCATGACAAGTATCTAACCTCCTCCTTTGTGAGTCAGCTTCCAGGAAAACTGCATCAGGAATTCCAGGTGTCATGTGGATACAATTCAAAGGAAGGTGTATTTGTTACCTCTTCAGGGTGCTCATCAGAAAACCTCTCAGAAAATGCTTTTGCTGTTCCAGCTTTGTCAATTTTCCCCGATTATTAAACCATCAGTGTTTGTAATACTGCAAGCTGCCAAACAGTGAACAAGCTCTTGGCCTGGCCTCGCGTCGTGTTTTACTTTACACTGGCAAGTATTTAATTGTTTGGGAGTCAGTCCAACGTACACTGCCCTTCCCATTATTGATTGCTGGAGCAGCCAGCATGTTTTGTAACTGCCTGTTTTAAAGACCGACAACTGCATTTGAAGTGTATAGTCTGTATTTTGTCAGCTGTGGCAGGGAAACATCTTTGGAACTGGATCACATAATGCACAGACCTGATAGATGGACTCAATTAAATCAACAATAATATAGTAGTTGGCACACTCAGTGTAGCTACTCTGATCCTGCTCTATCGTTTCTTCAAATCCTTTTTATTCTCTGAGCCTCTGATCAAAACTTTAGGCCCTTTATAACCCTAATTCAAACATCACTTCAGAGGTTAACACATTTGAACTCCCAAAGCAATGCTTTTAACTTCTATCTTGTGGTCAATAAGAGGCTAAGTCTATCTATAAACAGTGTCAGATGGTGTCTCACACATTGCACTTAAGAAACCTTACTCCTGATAGTTCCTTGACCTTGGTGGCCTTGCAGATTGGGCAGTTTAAATGACACTGAGCAGGGTACCCACGGAGAGATCACACTCCTGATACTGTAAAGCTGACAGCAAACTGACAGTGCTCAGGGTGTGAGGAAGGAGGCAGGAGAGCATCTGAGAGAAGTGAACAGTGAAATCTGTCCCAAAGCAGCAGGTTGAGATAATTATATGATATATTTATGGCCATATCCCAGAATTATTTTTTTTTTCCTGTTGACCATATATTAGCTACATGCATGTGTTCTAGAGAATCACAAAAGAAGATTTGCTCCTGGTGGTTACTCTCTCTCTCTTTTGTGCCTGGTAGTGTGGTAAATGACCATAATTTAGGAATTATTTGGACCAGAAATGTCTGTAGAGCAACACCCACATTAGCAAACAAATCCTAGATCTTCAGCTGGCTCAAGTGTGGGAATATTTTGTGACGTGGGTGTTAAGTTAGTTTGTGATAGCTGGGGATCTGGTCCAAAGAGGCATGAAGAGGAATTCAGCATTCAGTTCCTCCTGCAAATCCTCTAAAGGACAAGTGGCTACTGGTGTGATAAAGGTGAAATTCTATGAGAAGAAGCAAGTTTGTTATTTCAAGGGACTTGTTTAGTAAACAAAGCTGTTCTCAAAGTAGTGTGAAACCTGTCAGTATCCAAGACTGAAGGGAGAAGGTTTTTCATTGTGGTTGCTTTGATGAGGATGGCAGCAAAAAAATCTGGGGCAAGGTAGAAGTCAAGCCCATTTCATTCTTCATAAAGTACTGTCTTAGAGAGTAATGGAAGTAATCCCTGCACATCCAGCCTCTATCCCTAGATCTCATGCCAGATTTGTGCTAGGTGATTTCTCTCAGTTGCAAATATCATATGCTGTACAACTGATGTGCTCCTGCTGTAGCTGCAGCCCCGTTAGCAGAGGTAGTCATATATCCTTTTGTCAGGAGCTGAACCAGAACACCAGCAGGCTGGCTGATATAAAGAAGGCTGGAGAGGCAGCTCCTGAGAGCCATCTGTGTCCATCAGAATCATTTCTCCTCACGCATCTGATGGATCCAGCTATGCTGTCACGAGTCTGTAATAAACTTGCAGCCTACAATCCATTTCTAAGCCCCTGAGCACATGAAATATTTCTTCCACATGCCTCTGTTCCTCAGCAGCATACATTTTTCAGTTCTATATTGTGGCAACAACTTGAGCATGCCCTACCTAAAACTTTACATATGCTGAGCTGGTGGGAAGATGAGAGTAGGGGGAGATACAATTCTGCCATGCTGACATATTTCAAAGGCTTCCATTTCTTACTGTTCACAACTGCAAATTGTTTGATCATGTTGTTAGAGCTCAACTATGCAGAGAATGATACAGTGAATATGATTGATTAATTTTTTTTTTTATCTTCTTCACTTGCTTGGTTGATGTGAGGCCTATGAGCTTTTCAGGTTTAGTTTATGGAAATTAATCAAAGAATCCAGGGGCAATACATGACAGAAATAGGGGTTTGTTTCCAAGCTGCAAATTTTTTCAGATTGCATGTAACATCTGTCTATTTGTGGGTGAAGAGAATGAATGTGGAAAATCAGGCATCCATGTTTTAGAAATGAATGAACTGAGGTTAGCTGGCTAAAGACAGTCAAATTTTGAATCATAGGCTTATGATGGCAACTAAAGTGACAAGCAGGAGAAGAGCATGGTGATTATCATCATTTTCAAGTATAAAATGGGGAGAAGATCAGTCAAGATGATGAATTTTTAATTTTTTAAAGTATTTTTCCATTATACTTATTCCATCACATTTATTGTACATTGAGATACAATGATTACCATGCCTTGGGCTATTCGTCCTTTGAATATAGTTGCCCAGAAATTCTTTCTATAGTTGATGCTCTCAGAGGCAGGTAAACTGTTTATACAGCTGATTCCTGTTTAGTAGGTGTAATGTTACTGTTATTTGTTTTGTAGAAAAACAGCAAAGTTTTTGTTTAACTCCAAGTTTATTTTCTTAGGGAGCAGCTGAAAAGCTTAAATAATAGTAAAGCTTTGGGTTTGGTTTTTTCCAGTTGTTTTACCTTCTGAAAATCTCATTTCCAAATTACTTTAGAGATGTTTGTTTTTGAGAAATTTTCGAAGCTGTAACATTTGATTTTGCTGATGCACAAAGTTTTGTCAAAATCTTTTTGAAGTATCTTCATTTTGTTCCTCAAATGGAAAACTAGCAATATTTTCATCACCTGATTACTTTTTTCCATGTTACTCATGACCAAATGACAGGTTCATTGATCAGTTCTTTTGTCTATAAACACAGTTTAAACATCACTTTTAAATGGAAAAGATAGACCAAACAATCTGATAAGGATTCCTGATTGTGTACACTGCATGTCTCCTTGTAATTGCATAGCTCTGGGCTCACTGGTTGCGGTACCTTTATTATTAATAACATAAATACACTCTCCATTCTGTGTTTCTGTAATTTCTCTGCTGGACTGACTTCAGCAAGCAATTTTGTTGGTCTTTGACTATAACCTGTACCTAGATCATCTTGTGTCCGCCTCCAGATTGAACCCCTTTTGTTGGAAGGTTGCACGGAGCCTGGAGGTGCGTTACGTTCCTTGTCATCTGGGTGTGTTCTTCAGTGCTCAAATAAAAGGTGTATCACAGCACAGTGATCTCTCAGAAGATGAGAGGGCTGTTGTGCAAGCTACTTGCTGATCAAATGAAAAAACATCTGCCTCTAAACACAGACAATCAAAGCGATGAATGGGAGAAAAGTGTTGTCAAGTCTCATTTATTCTTAAAATGGCACAGTAAGAGAGCTCACAGCCCTACCTGCCCATGCATACAAAGCAGTCTTATGTCTGTCAGTGTTTGAAATTAAACCCAGGTCAGGCTAATCACTTAATTACAGGACCACCTTTTCCCTTTTGAATATATTTTTCTCACTTCTTCCATTTTGAGATTACCTTGTTCAGTGCTGAAATCAGTACATCAGGAACTAGAAGCATGCAGAACTTTGTGCTTTTTTTGGAGCTGAGCCTATGAGTTTTGAGCTCATCTCTAATGAGCACTATGACCTAGGAGGAGAAAAGAGTGTGATCTTACCTTACCCTTGTGGAAGTTAGAGCCTGGCCTGGGATAACTGACTTCAGTTTTGTGTTCACTGGGGTGGGCCAAGTCAAGTATCAGCAGCTGCATGAGTGGCAGAGCTAGCCAGAGTTCCCCAGGAGGGGAGGGAGGCTTCAACTGTACAGGACAAGTGTAAAATGTTTTTCTCACCAGGGAACTCAAAATAAACACTGTGACAGTCCAAGTCCCACATTACCTTGCTGCCTGAGAAAATGTAAAGTAAGTACCATCTCTAAGCTGGCCTGGAATTCCCCACTTGATGCTTTAAGCATCTCCTTGATGAGTGGAGGAGAGATTTGACTGTCTCTATCTTTGAAAGGCGATAGAAATACTCCAGAAAAGCATGTGCCAATTACATGCATTAATGTCTCCAGCAAAACCCAATTCTCAGCTGAGGATATTGTGCAGACAACATTTCCCGTCAAAGCATGGACCATAAAACAGGATTGTGGGGTCTGACATGGACAAGTGATAACTGAGGGGAGAGAGATTCCTGCAGTGTCTTGTGAACTTCCCAGGGCTGTCACTGAGAGGCAAAGGCTGTTTCGGGGATGAAGCTGGTGACTTTGAATCCCTGACCTCAACAGATTTTGCCTTTGTTACATAAGAGTGAGAATGCTGCCTCTAAAATCAGAAAGGGGAAGTTTTTGTGTTTACTTCTACCAGCTACATGCAGGAGTTACACAGGGACATTTGATTTCCAGTAGTTTTGAGGAGTGAGTGCTATATCTTGTGTATTGGGCCTTTGGAGAGTACCCAAAAATTGTGTTTGGTTGTGAAAATTGGTGTTTATACGCTTGGTAAACCACAGGGAGAGTACAATTATGTTATGTACAGACATCTAAAGTGACTAGCATTTCTTATCATATCTGGCCTTCTACAGAATAGTAAGAATGAACACCAATACCTAGGAAAGATGTGGCTATCCTACCCCTTTTTTTCTAGTCTATTAGGCAGTCACACATTAACCAAAAGAAAAAGTCCTGGGATCTGGCCCTTTGCTGACATAATTCCTTACAGACATTGAATGCACATCTGTTCTCTTCTGATCTGATCTGTTCTGTGCCTCTGATCTCTCCTGCCAGGAGAAGGGGTTAATGTCCACCAAGGGTCTCTAACCCTTCAAAATACTGGCAAAAAACAACAAATTGCTGTTGGGACAAGAAAATTGTTGTAAACTATGAACAGCAGAAGCAGCTCTGAGAGTGTGCAACTTCAGAGATAAAATTCTTCCCTCTTTTCACGTCTCTTGGTCAGTGTCAGAAGAAAGCAGCTTGTTCCAAGATGCTTTGCTGTCGTCCCGTGTAATATTCCAGAAGGGTGGGTGTTCAGGCCAGGACATTGGTATGGCTTGTTGGGACAGGCTCTCCACTTCTGGTATTAACCTCTGCCTTTCCCCATGGGGATTTCTGGAGAAGAGGGATGGCTGTAGGAGGCATCCAGCCAACCTGTTCTACCTGTTCCATCTCCAGGTATAGCTCCAGTGGTGGGGAGTGCTCCATCCTCCCTCTGAGATGCAGAGATTGGATCAGTCTCAGAGGAAGATTCAGTGGGCAGTGAAACACAAACACATGTGTCCTCAGCTCGTGTGACTTGACAAAGCCAAACTGCCTCCAGTGAGGCTCTGTGGGTTTGTAGCAGCCGAAGAGCTGGCCCAATAGGACACGAAGAGCTTCCGACTGCAGATGAAGCAATTCACTTCTATTATTAGCAGTTGGAGGCTTTTGAATCAGGAAGAATGGCAAAATTGACTTCCTTTTTGTTGGGCTCTGAAGTAAAAAATGGGGTGTTGCCATCAGCAATGTTGAAAAATACCTCCTGATTTTGAGAAAATATCCTGTTCTTGAATTGTATTAGTTGTTTACCAGCATATTAAGCAGCTGTTACAGATGTTGGGGGTATGTGGAATGTTAATATACATTAGGATGAGAGATTAGTTTAGGGAAGTTATAACATGTTTCTGAAAATTACATTAAAAGTTTGGAGTGCCCTGAACTACAATTTGTCACGAACTGGGACTGAGAGCCTGAGAATCTGAATTCAATTTGTGGCTCTGTCAGTGACACCCCGTGTGACCTCAGGGAACTTATATAAGCTCTGTGTGCCCTATTTGCCTTTTGTTAAAGGAGAAGAAAAGAAAAACTGTTTCTCATGTTTGCCTGCTTTGAGTTGGGGCCACTGGTTCTTTCTGTAGAGCACTGAAAAGAATAAGACCCAAGTCTCATTGTGAGGGGCCCTGGGCTTTACCACAGAAATAATTTAAAAAGGAACAAATTCAGTAATATCTGGAATGCTGAATCCCAAAGCAAAATTAGAACAAGGCAGCTCTGGGCTTGTACACACACAATGCTGTTTTTTAATTACTACTTCAATCATTCATTATTTTTAAAACTAAATACACTGATGTTTACAAAATAAATAACTACATATTTTATTGTCACCAGCAAAGTGCTAAAAGGAGAAGAAAGGAAATCCTGTGGTGACCTTCTTCAGTGGGAGAGCCCTTCAAGAGAGAGCTGCAGAATTAGATCCAGCATTTATTTACCCAGTCCTCATCAGTTAAAAGGGCAAATGCTCCAAGTTCTCATGGTTGTAGGACCCAGTGCTGCCTTGCTCTGAAAGCACAAGGGTACAGTTCTTCATCTTCTGCACTTCTATGAAGTGTCGGAAGCTCTCTCTCATGATTTCCTTGAGCCCCACAGGCTCAACATCCCTGCTGGGCTTGGGAGTCACAGCTCTGTGTCACTTGAAACTGCATTGCCTGTGATCCAGCAAGTTGTATGTGTTCCCCTGGGGCCTGGGTGTTTAAGAAACACGTCTTCTTTCCCTTCAGAGATGCAAAGTAGCTGAATGGGGTGACCTAAGACAGTATATCATGAGATTCCCTTGGATTCACAATCAGCCGTCTGCCCTGGATACAGATGGTGAGGGATGAGGGTAAATCCCTGAGGGTAAAGACCCATATGCCCGTGTGTGTTTGCCAGTTGTACAGAGGGTCACCCGCTGCAGCACCTCTTTAAAAACTTATCATTAAGCCCGTCTCCTTTGTGAACTTTCTCATTATCATTTCATTGTGCTGCGCAGTTCTGGCCAGGCTCAATGAATATTGACTTCATGCTTGCTTTTCTAATTGAATTACAGGGGAGCAGGCTGAGCCACTGAAGTTTCCAGCCTGCAGTCCTGCTTCCCTGGCAGCCAACTGAATAGAGGCTGAAAGAAAAGCTGTTTGCTTGGGCATTATGGATAACAGAGACCTGTCACAAAGCTGCTACAATGATTTATTAAAAGACAGAAGAAAATGAGAGAGAAAGAGTCTTGCTCACTTTCAGCACCAGCTGCTTGCTTTGCTTGTCTTCTTTCCTTTTTCTTTCTTCCTTTTTTTGTCTTTCTTTTTCTCTTTAGCACTTTTGCTTTCTCTTTCATCCTTTCTTCCCCTCCCTCCTCTTCTCTCTTTCTCTCCCACCCTCTCTCTCCTCTTCCTTATCTTATCAAAAATAGAAAGAAAAAGTCAAAGAAAAACACATAATTTGAGCAACTGCTTCAAGAAAAAAGCATCATTCTCCAATCCTTAAATAACAGTCCTTGCCTAAGACAGATGTGTTTATCATTATTGTCAAATAAAAAGCAAACAAAAAAATCAGCACTGTAGCTGATCCAGCAAACAATATCCTATACATGTCCCTACAATGTTAGCCAGTCTTATTTAGGAAATCCTACTGAATCCTACTCTATAGTTTACCTTTTCTACTATTGAATTTAATTGTCAAACTCTTACTGATGTAATAGGAGTGGAGTAAAGCCAAGTCTCAGTGGCTTTGCAAACACCACGTTGTATTATGTAGTTCACCAGTAATTCAATTTACAGTGGTGCAGCACAATGAGAAAGATCCCAGGGTTGCTCATGGAACTACTTTTACCAAAAAGACCAAGCTCAGCTCATGGGCCTTGATCAACATAGGGATCTCACTTGTGTTGGGATATTTTTCCCACTTTCTTTAGTTTGTGTTTGCTTTTTTTTTTTTTCTTTTTCAACTTTAAAAAAGTTTGTTCTGATCAAATAATAAAATGAAGAAGCATAATTCAATTGAGTTACTTATGTAGAATGTTTGGCTCATGGCTGTCAGACTAGGGTGACAGTTGTTTCGGGTTTTCCTTAAAATATGTGCTGGTTCACATTCCTTATACTTTATTTAACATGACATTTCTGAAGTTCGGGTGCACAGAGAAGAGAACTTCATACCCAAATCTGGTTAGGCCTATCCCAGGTAAAAAAAACATCTAGGCTGTTGCCTACTGAGAAGTTTGGCTTTCCCATGAGAATTTGGGAGGAAGGTCTTTCTTCTTTCGACATCTGCTTCCTTGGATCCATTTTCAGTCCTTCAGACCAGAAGATTTTATCCCAGAGGAAGCTGTGTGCTCTCAAATCTCCAACCGGACAGTTGTCAGTTTGATACACTGTTGATTTTTAAAAAACCCACAGGATAGTAGTGTTCACCTCTATTCAATGAACTTATTCAGATCTGACCTTTTTTCCCATCCCCAGGTTATCACCTAAGTATATACTTTGCTTGATTAAGTCATTATTGTTATCTTTCCTGGTTCCCTGTCTATATTTTTCTTCTTCATTATTTTCTTTCTCTAATTTTATAGCCTTTCACTTTACTTTTCAGAATCTTTTAGATCTTCTTTTGTATAATTCCGGTTAGCCCCAGCACAGAAGTTTTCAATAAATTACTGCAGTTTAATCTGACTTTTCAGTATCTGGCACTCTCCTTAGATATAACCCTTCTCAGTGATTAATCAGGATTTAATCTTTGTTTGGAATAGGTTAATTGGTGACTGCTCTTTGGTAGGCACTAAGCTGTTTGCAAATAGAAAGGAGGTTTTTTTGTGACCTCACTGAAGACAGGGCGACAGGTGGATTTATTCTCAGGTTTACATCACTTGAAAGGGTAAACACGAAGCTGCAGCCAATGCTTTGCATTGTAAAGAACACTTTCATGGGGCACATGTGTGCTTGATAGGTACACCCCATGCTGAAATGGAATGGCTATTGACTGAATCTGAAGGGTCTTGTAACTTAATTAATGACCTCCTGGCATTTGAATCATTAATACTTTATATCTCCTAAAAAATAGCAGTGTGAGGAGATGTGTTATTAGACACAGGCATGTGCATGTACACAGCAACAGCCACATCCTGGGGCTGTAAGGGGGTGCAGATTTATGTAGTCTCTCCTTAATAAAACTTTAGGAGACTGTACCTGACAGGAATTTACAGTCATGAAACAGAAAACTTCCTTATGCTAGCAAGAGGATTAATTTTCTCTCCTCTGTCAGTGCTGGAATTGGTAGCTGTGCTGGTAGTGGAATGGGTATTGTTCCCACAGGGGATTGACTGCCCTGCTGGATACAGACTGGAGAAACTCCTGGTGACTTCACAGGGACCAGGATATCCTCCACCTGTTTTGTAGCTCCTATGAAGAAAATATATTACCCATGTATGTATCTGGCAGTAAAATTAGCATCTGGGATTTAAAAACTGTGTCATGAGAACCGTAAGTAATCAATGCGCTGAAAAGTGGTATTACAATTTCTCTCAGCAGAGGAGAATTTGAGTAAACAATCAAAATCTTACACCATGTTTATCTTAGCTATGTCAGAGATTGAAGAACTGAATATTTTTTTTTTCCATGGCTAACTAGCTGGCCTGAGTAACAATTGAGCCTTTGAAGCAACACAAGGGATTCTGACCATTTTCTTAGATTTGGGGTCACTGTGGAAAGGAAGTTTTATAAGCCACCTACGCACTGTTTCCGCCTGGAATCAGAGAGAGAATCTTTCTGGATTACAGGCATTTCAAACCCATGAACTGGTTTAACTCTACAATTCATTCCACGAAGCTCAAGACAGGAACTGCTTTGTGTGGCATTCTTCCATCATGACTGGTGGCCATAAATCAAGCTGAATGTCTTTCTGAATGACTTGCTGCAGTTCAGCTGCAGGATCTGGGCTGGAGGCAGCGACCATGGAGTGAAGTGCTTTGGCCTATGGTATTCGGAAGGTCAGGACTGGAGATCACGATGCTCCCTCAAAAGGCTGTGAATCTTCACATTGTATGTTACTCTGTGTTATGGAAGTGTGTGAGAAGCAGAAGATTTTTAATTGCTAGTAATATATTTTCAGCAACAGAGATCGTTGTGACTGCCCAGAGTTTGGTATGTTTTCTGAAGGAGACAGAAGGAAAGAAAATCCTTCCACTTTGAAAAGCACAGTGCTTTGGCCAGCTCTTTATGTTGGCAGAGATCCTGTGTTAGAGAGAGTTCTCTGAAAGGCGACCAAATTGCCCACCACAGACAACTACGATGAATGACACTCCCTGTCTTTGCAAAAACACTGCTTACAGCTTCCCATCCAATCCCAGCACCCTGCAACATGCGGTGCATTGGGGTTTATTTGGGTTTTACAAGCTATTATTGCCATTCAGCAAAACTAATCCTAGAGAGCAAGGGGTGTTTTGTCAAGTGAAGGCTTCAGCTGCCTGAGTACAAGTCTGCTTTGCTCATCCTGGCAGCAGTCATGAACAACACCTTGGATAAACCACTCCTGTGAACAGAGTAGGGAACCAGGCAGGCAGGTACTGGTCTGAGCTCTGGTACCAGCCTGCTGGCTGATCTTGGATGTGGAACCTCATTTATTAGTTTCTCCCTTCCCTTCCTTCCTTTAGTCCTGTTTCCCCATGCTGTCCCGTCCCTGAAGCAGAGTTTTTCCTGTATATTTTTACTGTACTTAAGAGAAGAGTCCTACTTCATGTCAGAGATTTAGAATAGCTTCAGAGACAATACTCAGGACATGCTGGCCAAAGCAGTGGCCTCCAGAGCATGCTCAGCCCTGTATTCTGGTTCCTGCTGTGTCGGTGTGTGTGGCCCCACAGACTGGATCTCTTTGTCCAGCTGGCAGGAGAACCACCAGAGATGGGGCTCCCTCTGCCCCTTGCTGCACCAAGGAGCTCTGTCCTACTGCAACATGGGAACAGCCCTTCCTGGGTGTCCTGGCTGTACCTCTGGTGGCAGCCAAGCTGGTGCAGCACTTCCAGAACTGTTTGCTGCTCCTTCCTAAAATACAGTGGCAGGTAAATCTTTGTGTTGCTTCCTGAAGACAGGATGCCCAACTTTGTCAGACCTCCGGCATGTAGGACTGCCTGGAGGTTTATTAGTCTGACATCATCTAGCAGGAAACAACCTAAGAAGCTCTGCTTAACTACAGCAACCTCTCAGTCTCTAAAAATTAGAATTGTATATGGTGGCTTCTGAATACAAGTATAGGAATATTTATCAATCCATTTAATTAAATAAGTCTTTCTTAATTTAACAAGCTTTGCTCAGCAGGGTAGTGATAAATGCACAAAATTTCACACTCCTGACAGGCATGTTTAAAAAAGAAGGAAGGGAGGGAAGGGAAAAAGAATGCAACAGAGCTCCCTAAATGGTAATTCAACTTAATTTTTTAACAAGACTGTTTTGGCTTCAGAGTGATTCCATGACCTACAGCAATGATCAAAGTGGTGCCGCAGTGGTGAGTCTCCTACAGCCAGAGCACTACTGAGTGTGCTGCAGCAGGCTCTGCCATGCTTAAATGTTTCATCTCTCAACCAGGTGCTTCATTCTCTTGTACCAGAGCTTCTGGGCTGACTGGATACTCACGACCGTCATCACAGCAGGCCATAGCTTAATCAGGACCGTGAGAGGTCCAGAGAAGAGGTGGAAGAGAAGGTAAGGTTTGTAGGTGTTTGGAGGATTGCCTGGATGTACCTTTCTGGGCCATCAGTTAAGTATTTGTAGCTGTCCTGGGTGCCTACATGTTGTTTAGATATTTTTCAGTCTAATGAATTTGGGTTAGTACTAACAGGAACAATGTCTTGTAACCAGCAAAGCTATTTCATTTCAGTCTGAAGAGAAGAGTTGGCTCTGCACACTTTTTGCCTGCTGCATGGAAGCAACAAGCTGCAGGACACTCTGTGGCTTCACCACCTTGCTCTGCATTGTCAGCAATGCCCACGGTGGTGTTTATGTACTGTGCTGGTATGCTCTGCACCCGTCCCTCAGAGGAATGTTTCAAGGCACAAAGACTGGGGAATTTCAGAGAACCTGGTGCATTTCTCAGTGTACATGAAAACTGTTTGATACTGGCAGAGAATTGCTCTGTGCTTAGACCATTTATTAAAGTCTAGACGCAACATAAAAGCACGTAAATTGGTTCCAGTCGTTGCTAGTAAAAACTTCAGCTTGAGCTGGGAATTGATTGGTGAATCTCATAGCGTAATTAAAATTGACTGTTAAAGTTTGTCCCACTTAATTGGTAACACTTTCTTTGGAAGTCAGTGAGTTAAGATTCTTGCTGGATCATTTAAAGGAGTTCCTGTGTATATGATCAGAACTCAAATGCAGTTTTATGGAGAGGTTTACAGTTATGTTCCACCCTGGTGGTCTTTCATCCTGTATCTTTCCTATTTAAGATTTATGCTGTCATTCACCACAGCCTAATTGTGTTTTGATAAAAATGAAACGATTGCTGACGCATTTCAGACAGAAAGCCGATGACATTTTGAAGCTTTCAGTAAGATGATCTGAAATACTGTGCTGCTCAAAGCCCCTGTCTCCCTGCAAGCCTTCATTTTTAATTCCAGCATTTGTTAGTCGGTTTTGTAGGGATTCTAATAGGCACCTATAACTCCTCTCTGAGTGTCCTGCCAGCAGTGTGTTATTCAGTGTGCCTAATAGCTCATGCAGACTTTTACATTCTTTCTTTAGGAGGAGGGAATGTATCCAGTGTAGTCTTGGTGTTTAGATTTTTTAAAAAATTATATAAAGTTAAACAGGTTGGTACTTTTTTTTGATAAAGCACATCTTATCCTTTGAGTACCGGACAGCAGGGTTTTTGGTGGCTTTAAGCTCCTTAAGGATATCCTTCCACAGTCTTGGTACAGACCCAGTTCTGGAAGTTGGTGTTATAGGATGGTACTACCGGACATACTTAGCTCTCTTTAACATAAGCTGTCTTGTCCTGACTAGCCATGGACTTAATCACAGCATTAGCTCCTCTCCTGAATCAGGCACTAGAGATACACTTAATTCTCTCCACAGTCACGGTATTTTTAGCACATGGCAGCCAGAGCTTATCATTAGCAAAATGTAAATGTGTCAGGGGATCGTGGATGGGCACTACAGAAGCATTGTCACCCGCTAGACTCAAGATGAGAAGCTTTCATAACTGTGATTAATGTCCTACAGAAAAGGCAGGAAGACACTCAGGTTACTTGGCTGGAAGTGATGCACTTACACAGTTGGAAATTGTTTTGGAAGACACAGTTAGGTACTTGCCAACATTTGGTGTCGCGTGAAGAATCCACAGAGCAGAGAAAGAGTTCATTGAACCTTGTTAACTTGCCATCAGAGCCATGCAAACTGAGGCTAGTTGGACCCTCACATGCCTTGGTACCCTGCTAACGATGCACGTAGACAGAAATACGTATCTTAAACACTTCCCGTGCTGCCATGATGGGCTCAGCAGTGTTGGGAACAGGAAATCAAGGTCAGTACTCCATGCAGCTCTTCGAAAGGAAGTATGGTGTCACCTGGACTGGTGCCAGGGTGTCCCAAGTTCCAGCCCTGAAAGTTAAAGAGGTGCTCAGGAATAACATGTGGGTCTGATCCAAAGCCACTGAAATCATTGGGGATATTTTGTAAGTACCAGTGGATCACAGACAAGCAGTGTGTGTCTGTCAGCCTTGGTGTGTCAGTGGCCTTTGTTTTAGCTGCTTCTCACCAAAATATTTTAAAGGGATGTAAGCTGTACTTTGGTAGTACATGAATGCTTAAATGTTCTTGCAGGTCATTCTGGCACCCTTCACTGTGGCCCTCTGGTAACGGAATTTCAGAGCTGCACAAATTATATCTGGACTTCAGAAGTGGTTTGCTAAGGTTAAGCTGCCTAAGTAGTCCTTGCTGGAGCAACTTCACGCTTCAAATGTTTGTACTCCATAATAGTTATATTTTGTACCATACTGTGTTCCTTTCCAAGCCACAGAGCCAGATCCCAGCCTTACTGCAAACAAGTGAGGACTCAAAAACATTCATAAGTATTATATTTTGTGGTGCATGTGCCGTTTATGCAGACACAGTTGTCTTTCATTATTTCATCGACTTTAAAAAAAACAAAATTTTCTTTAGTAAGTTTCACCACCATCTTTATACCTCTCTGTTAAAGTGATGGTAAGAAAGATAATCCAGGTATTACCATGAATTGAATCTAGAGCTGTGATTTTGACAGTCCTGTGAAATATATCAAGAGGGATTTCTGAATGACATTTGTGTCTTCTCTTGCTCTTGCCACTACAGGGTCATTCCGAGTGGCTGCTTCATGGCTGTCCTTTTTTGTATGCACATTTATATATATTTATATTTAGAATGAGTGGGCTTGGAAGGTACCTTTAAAGATTGTCTAGTCCTATCATGAAGATCATGGAGTCCAACCTATGTACATACATTCACACACACACACAAACATCTTCTTGCACACTTATATACCACAGCACTGAGCTGATAAATTGTACTCAGAATGAAGAGCTATTTCAGCTCTGCAGGAGCTGTAACACAAAGGGTGGGTGACACAATATGTGGGCCCTGCCATCCTTGACAATGACCCCTTGATTACTCAGTGTGTGAGCAAAATCCCTTTGGCTTTAAAATCTGTCCCTAGTATGTGAAAAGATGAGTTCTCCTTGATTTGGCCATTTTCTCTGCTTTTGATAGAGGATCAATGGGAGAAAGCAGTGATGAGCATGCCCAAAGAGATTGCTTTAAGCATATTTGATTTTCTTTTCATGTATGCAACATGTTCCAATTCCTTTTAACAGCAAGGTCATTTAAGAATGCCATGCCAGAGGTTTTTCCTTTTCCCCTCATTCAGTTCCTTAAATCTTATTGTCAGCCATATTCCTTTTGAGTAGCAGAGCAGCTGCTTAGGGTCTGCTTGTGTGGTTATAATCCCATTAAAAAGCCCTCCATTATGTTGCTAATATATTTATAAATGAACTAGTCACCTGGGATTAGTGGTTGATTCTTCTCCTTGGACATACTCTACTGAAACAGAATTATTCCCAATCCCCTGGCTTGTTAGATACAACCAGTTGCATTTGTTATGGTGCCAAATTGGCTGAAATAGATTAGCAATTAATGCAGAACATGCTTTCTTGTGTTTGTAAAGTCCTTGTAATCATCCCTGACAATCATCTTCTCATCAGCTCTTTCCTGATAGCAATGAGATGGCAGATATGTTCGGGCTTTGGGAACTTATGGTCTTTCCTGGGAAATATGAAAGGCATTGAAAGAACCTCCTGGCAGAGCAGGTGAGGAGCCTGACAAAAAGGATCCCTTAAAAGCCATTTCAGAAGCCATTATTCTGAAGGTTTTCCTCAGCCATTTCCATGCATGCAAAGCTAAGGAAGACAAAGTAACTGTTGGGGTGGAATTGCAAAGTCACTGGTACATCTGTGCTGTGATTTATAGATGTGACTGCAAGAGTGGGGACACTTCTGAGGTCGCTTAGACTGGTCAGACTGGGATATTGATCACAACAAAGCAGAGGCCACACAGATTCAGCCAAGACTGCAAAACCCACTTGAGATGTCTGAGTAAGTGCTCAGGCACTGATCCCGCAGGAGGATTTGTGCTGCTCCTGCCTTTTTGTGTCTGTCAGGACTTTATCAGAAAACTTCCAAGAGGATTTAAAGGCAGGGTCTTTCTCACTTTCAGCACCATCTAAGGGCTCACCGACAGTCTGCCTCTCCATGAGAGGAATCTCTGATGCAAAGAACTTTTCTCTGAGTCCTTTTGAATCCCAGTTATCATCCTAACCCTTTTCTCTCTTTATCCAGTATGACCAGCTTCATACCAAGAGTCTTTTTATAGCTCCAGGCACCTGTGAAATCTTTATCAATCTACACATCAATTCTTCATCTCAGCTGAAACCATTTCTCTCTTCCCTTGTCTCCATTTCATTGATTCATTCTGCTCCTGCTCTTGGTTTCTCTCTGTATTTATAGCATTTGTGTTGTAGGGTGTTTTCCAAATCCAGGCCTGGGGGATTTTATTTGAAGTGATGCTGCAGGATGCACAATGGCATGGGCTGCTGGCCTTGCTAATACTGGGTTGTTTCTGTCTACTCCTCTCAAGGAAAGAGGGACCAGGGAATGGATAGCTCTGCTCTGGGAAGCAGAGCAGCCCAGCCTAATGAAGGATCAGCCTGAGGTGGGGTACCTCAGGTGGCCAAGGGCTGTGCCCACAAAACCAACTCTACTCTGAGTATCTGAGCTGTGTACAGGCTAGTACAGTTCTGTCATGTGGAGGTCCATCTCTCTTGAATCTCTGGTTTTGATTCCTTCTAACCATGATTTTCTCCATACACATTCCTATATTGTACCCATAACTGGGCTGTGTCCTTCTGAAATGCAGTTTCTGAGCCAGCTACTCTACAGGAGAAAACAACACTTAAATACCTCTTTTGTATTTTAAGTTCTTTTGTGGTGTGGAAATTTGTGATAGAAAAGTACAATTTGGAGGATTAAACTAAAAGCACTGTCTATATACAGCTGGAGCAATGAATAATGGGGATACAATGGGTGCAGGAGGAGAACAAAACTCTCTGCAAAACGTAGCTGTTCCAAAGTGCAGTCTAGCTGCTTTAACCAAAATGTCTAATGTATGGCCTGCCAGTGCCTTCAGCTCTCTTTTCATTTCCTCTTAGGGGAAATGGTTCCTTGGAACTGTTGTGGTCTCCTTGCATTGCAATGCTGGCAGTGAATCCCATGGAGCTAGATTTGGGAGCCTCCTGCCAAAGGTGTCAGGGAGGAGCTGCTCATGGCAGTGAGGTCCCTGAGTGCAGCACAGCATGCAGGGCTTCAGCTATCTCCAGCTGTCAGGAAGCCCCCAGGAGCTCCTGAGTCAGGGACACAATTCTGAGTAGATTTGAGACAGCTCTTAATTGTACTGGGAGGTCAAACCATTCCTGCTGGCCACCAGGACTTGAAGCTGAAAACTGTATTTTACCCAAGCCAGACACTCTTCAGTCATGGGTTGAATGCAGCTTGGTGGAAGCAAGGGATCCAGCCCAAAGGTCTGTTCAAATGTTTCCATTTCATGTGGCTTGGTATTGTAACATTCTCCCGTGGTTCTAACAAGTTGTGCAAAATTGTGAAGCCAAAGCAACATTCTTCCTTTAAAGTTTCAAAATTAAGAAAAATGGTTGTGGGGTTGGAAACTTGGGAGGGATGTGCTGTGGTTATCTACTGGTCCAAGAATAAAATTCCTATGGCTTTATACAAAAGCACGGAGTAGTTGCCTATTAAAAAATAATATAAAAAAATAAAAATATATTTCAAGTCAGGGTACCTTTTTAGTGGCAGCTGGACAATGTTTAGAGGATTTGAGAGGCCACACATTTCCTTCTCATGTGCCTCTGCGATTCCCGTAAGTGCAAGAAGTGCAAGTCAGATTCCCTGCCAGGGGAACTGGACTGACAAGAGGAGCAACATGCATAGCCTGGGGCTGGGCTTTGAAAGGAAGCACAGCTTGGACATGGGAAGAGCCAGAATGCAGCTGTCCTGGCTGGAGTGTCAGTCACACGGGGTCTTTTGGGCCAGGACAGATCAGATGGTTACCTTTGCAGCCAGAACACGCTGCAGCATCCTCGAGGGCACCCGAACTGCCTCGAAAGCCTGGAGCTGGGCTGGCTGTAACCTCAGTGGTGGGTCTGGCAGGACATACCCTAGAAGCGGTCATGTTTTGAGCAGGAAGGATTCAGTGGCCTCTAGTTGCTCTACCCAGAAGAAAGAGGCCAGACTCTGTGGAGTAAAGGAGATTACACACTGGCTACCCATAAAGAGGGTGATCCATTTATATAGGGGGAATCTAGGCTCTCTGTGGGATTGATAAATGACTCCGAGAATGAGTAAAAATAGCTGGAAAAAGCTTTTAAGTTTTGTTTAAATTTAGCCATCAAAAACCAAAACATTAGAGGGTGTTTAGAGAAGTGCCTGAAACTTGGAGACCCTGAGAAGAGCCAGAGAGGGAATCAAAGAGCCTGGAAAAAAAAAAAAAAGAGTAAAGAAATAAGGGGAGAGAAAGAGAGAAAGATTAAGATTAAACAAGCCCGTTTGGATAAAGCTAATCAGCTGAGATCCTGCTCCATTGACATCAAATGTATGAGTATTAGGGCCTCAAGATGTTACTGGGAGTGAGCCCAAAAAAATTGTGTGTTTTGTGTTGGCTGGAGAAGTCTCATCCAGATTGGGTGATGTGGCAGAGCCTGCTCTGGATGAAGAGGTAAAGTGGTGCTGCCTGTGGAGGAAGGGAGAAATTATCAAGGCCCCAACCATCTACGTGTGGTAAAACTGAATAACGGAGTGGCCAAAAGGAAAGGAGTTCCTGGCAAAGTCTGGATTATTTATGAGAATCAAGTAGGAGTTTGGAGCATTAATATTTATTGCAGTGCTGTCAGTTGTCAGTGCTGAGAAATCTTCACTTATGCCATGACAACCTGTTTTTGTTCCAGTGGCTGTAACTCAACCTGCTGTGAGGTTCCCCTGCCTCCCTGGTTCCCAAGTCACACATGGTGGCTGGTTAACTTGTTCAGCACTGGCTGCTCAGCTTCAGTCTTGCAGCTGATTTGGGTGAAGAACAGATTTTGGCTGCTACAGAGCCTCTTGCTGAGACAGAGTTTCTCCTTCCTCATAGCTCCCGCTAAGAGATTCCCAGAGGTGCCAAAGAAAATAGTGATAATATTAAGAAACAAGGGCAGTTTGGCTGTTCGGAGATTTATTGCACTTGTTTTCTTTTTTTTGAAAAATTATGAAAAAGAAACACAAGTTTTGTTTAGCTTTTTTTTCTTTTTTTCCCCCTCATTTTAGTGTGATTCCTTCTGTTATCACTGCTAATGCTGACCACTGGAACCTTGCTTCTTTCATGCAAGGTCCTGAGCTAGATTTCCTTGACTACAGGATCAAACCCTCAGGCTGAGCAGCAAGGAATTCCTGCAAAGATTTGCATGTGCTTCATCTTACATGCTGGGCCCAGCTGTTGAGCCTGGTGATGGCAAGGAGCCCTCTTTCTCCCCTGCATGGGATTTGCAGGCTGCCAGACACTGCACAAGGGAAGAGCAGATGTGGCCGGCCTGTTTCTCCTCTTCCCTCGCCGAGCAGGGAGGGAATGGTGCTGCAGCTCCACCCTCCATAGCACGCCAGCACTGCCGAGCCAGTGAAGGGAGCTGGAAGTTCTCTGCTAAGAAATCAGCACTGACCCAATACACATCATTTCACAAAGGACTTGTCCCTTTCCACCTTTTCCTGCTTGCCTCGCTTGTGTCTTGGTGCAGCGCCCTGCGCGTGGGCTTGGTTGTGGAGTGCCTGTTCCATCCTCTGTTGGATTGGAAAATGCTCCTCGTGGTGTGTGATATTCCAGATGTGTGTCCATCTTCACAGGGCCAGCAGCTGGGTCTGTGCAGGGCTGTTACACACCGCAGGTCTCTGCTGTGCTCTGCTCTACAAGCACAATTTATCCTGGAGAACCGAAGAGGCAGTGGCGCCAAGAAGACATCAGATAATCTGAAATGGATCTACCTTTATGAGAAGACCAGTGTAGGATATGCAGAGGAAAGAACTCCAAAAGTAATTCCTCATTTCTCATCTAATGGCTTTAATTAACCTGAACAGTTAGGCTCTGGAGCCGTGCGTACTTCAGGGACCAGCTCGATGGCACTCTTCCTGCTGCTAGGAGAGCAGGAGCATGACAGTTCAGTTATTGCTGTGCATTGTTAATATGGTTGATCTTGGTCCTGCTCCAAGAGAACCACTAAGCAATCATGGAAAATGAAGGGTAACACATTTTTAGAAGTATTCTGGATAATTTTGGCTATAAAACAGGCTGCATAATCTTGGCAAAAAGTGGATGAATTCATTATCTGCAAATAGTGGAAAATATTATAAATGGCAGTAAATGAAATAAATGGGTGTTTCCACTGTAATATGCTATTCTCTGAGCCACCCAGAAAGAATACAGCTTGGTTTACTGGGTGGGTAGTCCTAGATGAAGTGAAAGATCATGTTCGTATTCTCAAATACTTGTTTGGGAGTGAAATATTTTATGCCTTTGTTGCAGAGGGAAATCTATACATTTTACATTTAAGAAGCTGTATTTTATGGCCACATATGGATGCTGGAGTGAAGTTAAAATTGTGTATGTTCTATATATCTGTTTGCATTCCTCAGCTAACCACATTTTTATTTGCTCTACTACACCTTAATGGTTTGGAGAGCTCAGTGACTCACTCTAATGGAAAGTCACCGACCCTCCTTATTCGAAGAAACTGATCTTCTGTATGTTTTGAATTTGTTTATGGGCCAGCACTCTTGCTGTGAACACATGGAATTGAAGTCCTGGCAACTTTTAGTAGAAAAACAATTGATGTCCACTAATGAATAGGATCTGGCTGGATGCTCTTCATTCCCACTTGTTTAGTCCCAGGATATATCCTCCCTTTTGGGACTCCTTTCATTACAAAGTCCATGTGTATCTCTGAGCTTGTGAGTAGTCCCAGCATCCTTTGTAGGCCTAAGGTTACTCCTGTCTGAGGGTGCTTTGCTGAATAAGAAGCTCATCTGTCGCATTTAAGCCAAATGGACTTTCCCTTTGGCAGCAATGGTGATGGCAGTGGCCTTGGAGGGAGGCTGCAGCCATGGAATGAAAGCCCTGGGCTATGTTCAGGAAAAGCAATCCCACATTGTGTCATTCTCCTCAGCAAGGTCAGGGTCTGCCTGCTCACCTCAAAATGCCACCAGGCAGCCCCAATGGCTTTAGTGGGAGCCAACACCAAGGGCATACGGGTTGGCTGTGCCATATTTTGGTTATTAACACCCAGAGCCTTTATCAAACAGCCCTTGGTTTTGTCCTTTGGCCTTGCAGTCAGGTACGACAGGGTGGCCACTTCTGTTGATTAAAGGGTTGTTTTGTTATACTATTTGTATGTTGTTATTTTTACTTCTTAATAAGATGATTACTGTTCCAGTTGATACTTTTGCTTCCTCCTGTGTTGCTTAAAGAAGAGTTGCCTCCATGGTGCCTGTATTATACCTGTTAAGAAAGGTATTTCCTCATACACCTGGATAAGATCATGGACATGGCCACAGCAGATCAGCCACCCCTTTTCCCAGGAACAAATACTATTACAATTTACTGTTTTGCAAAGAAAAAATTGCACACAGAAACAAACAACTGTCTGCACTCATGTCCACATCTGGCTCTTTATAGACACACATATACTTTTATATGTGCATATGTATACGTACATATATATATATTACAAGTTTGTGCACATGTATATTTGAGCGTGTATATCTAGGTGATTTTAATTAGGTAAGAAGCTCTTAAGAAGCTCTCTCTGGCTTCAGAGCTATTACTAGCTCTACTGGTATTTTCACTTCAAGGATGGTTTAAATGTATGGCTACTGCTTGTATACATTTATGTACTGTGCTATGCATGGACAGATCTCTGTTCTCATGCCATGTCTGCTTTTGCAACCTCTGTTCTGCATTTATAAACAGCTGCACTCATAATCCTGCAAGTACAAATAATTGCAACTAAAGAGGTGAACATTTATAGCTGGCCTTTTCAAAGGAGTCTAAGGGAGTTAAGTACCCAAATCTCATTGAATTTGGTTACCTAATTCCTGTGGCTTCTTTGAAAATTCCAGCCTTAATTAACTAATTCAATCAACTATCTGTGAACCAAGTGGAGACATAACATGCTAAATCCAGTCCATTTGGGTTGCACAGGAGCTACCTGAACACTTTTCAACTGAAACTTTAAAGGTTTCGTTGTTGGCAAACATTATCCAGTAATTTCACTGAAACAAACTGCAATGTGTAACTTCAGCGTTGCTATCCATCCTCTTTTTTAGTGTGGCTCTCAGGGTCTTTAATTTGACTGCTTTGTGTTTAGACTTGCTAACAAGGGTGGACGGCAACTTCACAGGCTTTCTTCAGGCGTCATCTCCACCTTAGATGCTCCTGGGAATTCTTACTGAGACTACAGGAGTGATAGCTCCTGTGAAAGTTTCCACACTGGACAGACACTGAGCCGTATCACTGGTACTTTGTGGTCTGTGCCTTGGTGGCACCTTAATCCATAGGGAGACTTTTGTGTTTAAGTAGATTGGTGTTCAAGGAAAAAGCGAACAGCAAACAAAGAAAAAATATGGAATGAAAATCTTCTGAGTCTGCACATTACCCTGACCAATACTCACTTCTATTCCATAATAGCTTTGCCTTCTTGCATCTTTTTTTTTTTTTTTTAATCCATGTTTCAAAAATCTTTGATGTGGGTTTTTTTTTTTAATTTTCTTCTTTGAAAGCCTATTTTGCTAAGTATGAAAAGCCACAGTTTTAACAGTTCCCCTGTTTGTTCAGAAATAGTATCATTCATATTTGGCATCAGAAGGAGAACTACACTGAAGCCCAAATTTACTCCTATTAAATTAAACCTAATTGAAAAAAGGCAAAGACATTCATTAACTAGTTAAACAAACGGTATTAAATTTACTTTTTTATTTAAGAGAAGAAAGAAGACATCTTTAACTGAAGAAACGTAATTGGAAGAGTAGCTATTAAAACATTTGATGGAAGAAGTACACGTTGTTGAAAACTTAAGAAGAAACCACAGACATGTATAGCAATAAAAGAAATGTACCTTCTTGGCAATTTCTCTTCTCTGTTATTGTGTCAGATGTTTCTGATTTGAATAAGAGCTTTCCTTCATGTCCCTGAGCTTCTCCTTCCATTTGACTTTACATTGAAGTCATAAACCTGTTGTCATGGGAACAACTGTGACATCACAGATGGAGCGTTAACTTCACCACAGGGCAAAATAAATGAATGTGATGGCCTGCGAGGAGAGAGAACCTTTGTTTGATCCAAAAGCCAAGCTTATCCGAATCTTGGCCTGGAGCCCGGTACCCCCAGAGCCTTCAATGGGATCCCAGCCCTGCGTTGTAGGCACAGAACAAGCACCGCCTTGTAGCAGAGACCCTCTCTTGGAGCTGATGGTCTCTGTGGACAGGACACGACACAGAAGAAAGGAAGCATTATCAGCTGGGCTTCAAGAATGGAAAACCAAGGACGAGAGAGAATAAGCAACTTTACCTCAGGCCACAGAGAGGATTTGAGGCAGAGCCCAGAACTGTGCTCTGACAACTCAGCAGGAGCTGCTGGAGATGCTGAAATGCAGGAGTCAGAGCCTGTTTCTACATATCAGTTCCTGGAAGTCTTTCCTAAGCTCTCTTCAAAACTGACAAAATATGCAAAAGGCAATAGAGCTTGGGACAAGTTGAAACATTGCTGCAAGCCTTTTAAACAGTTCAAAATGTCTTTGCCCTCTAGGAAAGTTTGTTTTAGGAATCTTCACCACCACATGTGGGGTGAAGTATTCCATGGCAGCATTCCCATGTTCTTCTGTGGGCCCAGGATTCTATCTGTGGCTTTTAAGGAGCCACAATCAACACCTTGAGTTGCATTCGAATGTAAAGAAGGAGCAGATCTGTTACAGAGCATAAATATAGCAGCTGTTATGGCCAAACTGGCCAACTAAATGGTCTCAGCAACTCCTGTGTTTTGCTGGCACTCTATTAATGACCTCAGGAAGTTCATCTGAATCTTTAACTGCTGCTGCTATAAAGGGGTGGCATTGATCCCTCACAGGTTTCACGTGTCGCGGGTGGCCTGCATGGAGGATAGGCACAAGCAGTGCAATACTCTGAAGTAACATAAACTCTGCTTGCTCCACATTTTCACTCAGAAATCACTGTTTGGATATTGGCCCACCGGCTTGTCCAGCTTCTGGGTTGTAGCTGGGCGAGGTATTTGGTCAGATGCTCCACTGAAGTCAGCATAAGGGCAGTGACCCCACTAGATAAGGTATTTTTCCCCACCATCCTGCCCCCACAGACACACAAAGCCTGCAGCTTTGCAGGAGTTAGGTGGAAGGGTGTCACGCCACACCTGTGGAACTGAACTTCTGTTGACTTTAATGAGAGCTGTGTGGCTAAATCCCACGCAGCTCTCAAACTGGAGGGGTTAAATCCATTTTGCTTTTGCCTGTTACTCTGTGGGTGAGAAAAACAAAACTCCCATGTGTTTTAAATTGTTTTAACTGATAAGCCTGGCCAGCAATTGAGAGTAAATCACAGTATCAGTGCACACCCACAACCTAGTTTGATATACGTCTACATTTTAAAGTGACTTCAATGAGTCATGAGAACACTTTTAATTAAAAGGATTGGAAGTGTCAGAAATTTATGAAATCTTCTACAAAAAAAGATCCCTCTGCTACACTTCTGTGGGTAATAAACAACTATTATTTGTGTAATGGAATTTGGAGGAGAGTTTACCTTCTGTGGTGTAATTTTCTGCTTTAAATTCTCAAGTTTTATTAAGAAACAGAAAATATAAGCCGGGTATTCTTAATCCAGGAATTGTTTTATCATTTTAAGTTATCAATCTTTGTGACTGCAAGAGCTCTTATAAAAGAAGAGGCTTGTGCAACACATGACAGAAAACTAAAGGCATGTTAAAAAACACAATCAGAGTATCACAGTACTTCAGGCCAAACCACATGTTCATTAATCTAGCAAAAGTCTTTAGGAAGGTGTGTACAGCGTTGAATTGGTGAAAGCTTGAAAGTCATGTTAATTCTTGCTTAAACAAAATGGTGGCTGGAATAAAATCCTATTGTTTAAGCTCTAAATTCTCAGTGGAGCCACCTTGTCAAAATATTGTAGTCAGATTTGCCATGAAGTGTCAAACGGTGAAAAGTATCAATCAAGTCTCTCCCTTTAAACTTTCACATGGTGTTTGTTTCCAATTTTTAATGCATCTTTTTCATTAGGATGTGGAAATTTCCAAGTTTCTCTGACAAACATTTCTTTGCAGTACCTCACCTTACTTCACCAGTAGCTGGCAATGTCCAGATTTACCTGGGACAGTTTGTTTCCAGAGGGAATTATTTAAGAACAGTTCAGCTGCCCCACAGGATTTGACCCAATCTGCTTGGCATCATATGTCATCTCTAGGAGGGGTCAGCATCAGATCTTCCTGAGGAACTGATAAGGTCTCAGTTGCTGCAACATGAAGCAGATTAATTCCCACAGAGGACTCATCTTTACGGTCAGATATTTCCTATTAAGCCAGGAATTTCAGTATTCCTTCTCTAATGTTGTCATGATCTATTCTAATTCTAGAGATCCGTTTTGTCCATATAGATAAGCAATCTGCATTTAAGTTGAAAACTCCACATCTGAAATATTAAAATCCAACATGGTGTTATTAGACAATCAGTAGAAAAGGGGAAGAAATTTATTAAAAACTAGTTTACACGTCCAAAACTGACTTTGAGTTGAGTGGTATCCACAATTCATTTGTATTTGCGTTCTACAATATTCACCACCCAGAGTTTGCCAGGGAAAATATTTATCAGAAGGAAATAGAACCAAAAATTTATTTTTTAAATTAAAATTTTTTAACTTAAAAATCTGGACTAAAATCCAACCAGGACATCTATTGGATTTTAATATTTCAGATGTGGAGTTTTCAACTTAAATGCAGATTGCTTATCTATATGGACAAAACGGATCTCTAGAATTAGAATAGATCATGACAACATTAGAGAAGGAATACTGAAATTCCTGGCTTAATAGGAAATATCTGACCGTAAAGATGAGTCCTCTGTGGGAATTAATCTGCTTCATGTTGCAGCAACTGAGACCTTATCAGTTCCTCAGGAAGATCTGATGCTGACCCCTCCTAGAGATGACATATGATGCCAAGCAGATTGGGTCAAATCCTGTGGGGCAGCTGAACTGTTCTTAAATAATTCCCTCTGGAAACAAACTGTCCCAGGTAAATCTGGACATTGCCAGCTACTGGTGAAGTAAGGTGAGGTACTGCAAAGAAATGTTTGTCAGAGAAACTTGGAAATTTCCACATCCTAATGAAAAAGATGCATTAAAAATTGGAAACAAACACCATGTGAAAGTTTAAAGGGAGAGACACTATTATGAATTTGTTTGCTCGTCTCTAATTAAGACTTACTTTTTCCTGCAGCAATGATTCTTTCTTTAACATGCATAATCATTGTACTGTGTAATGCATTTTCTAGGGTGTGGTGATATTCCTTGTCAGCCAGAAGAACAGTGCCAGCATGAGCAGCCACCTAACACTGTTGGAACTAGTAAAGAACTGTGTTTTCTCCACTCCTTATATGACCTGCAAAACTGTGTGAAAGATCAGCATAAAGGAGTACTAAACCAGTTCAAAGGGAAAATCTGTTTTGGTTGTGCTGGCTTTTGGGAAATGTAGCTTTTTCTTTTTCCTGGAAAGCTGGACTCATTATACACCCACATCTCTGTAGCCAGCCCTTCAGACTCAACATTTTCTCTATGTGTCTGTCCCCAAAGTATGTTAATTTTATTACTCAAGTTCAACAGATTTGTCTTAACTTAAGGGATTTTGCAATCAGTTCCTATAGAAGCATCTGTGGACTGGACTTAAATGAGAACATTGCCAGTTGGACAGAAGAAAGGAGAGTGGGGAAATATTTCTGCTCTGTTATGAGCCATTCTCCTCTGCTCAATTTCCTTTCCTAGTCTTTACAGAGGAACTAGAGGCATCCCTGTATTTCATCATTAGTGTGTACTGGGGAAAAGGATTCTCTGGAAATTGAACATTTAAAAAAACACTTTTATGGCTTGGAGCATCTAATAGCAATATTCATGAGAGCCAAATCATGGCAAAAGACAAAACAGAGGCCTGTCAAAAGCAGGAAACTAATCTCCTGTAAGCAAGGGATTGTGCTGACAAGTATGATGTCCATGATGTCCAACCCAAAGGTTATGATTTTTGTAGGAAAAGCAGTGTGTTTCTATTGTAACCATCATTGTGCTGTCTAAGGAACTTATCATGTAGGTGCAGTAACAGCAGCTGAGACCAGGCAGTTATTAGGTACAGCTTCAGATTTGCACATAGCCACAAGAAAACCATTTTTATTTTTGTTTGCCATTTTCTGAAATGGAAGCAAGTATTGCATTCCCAGCTTCTTGCTGGTGCCACAGATTTATCTTGGTTCATCCTGGGGTTATAAGGCCCCACCTAAGAAGTCTGGCATATAGCCAGTGCTAGAGATGAGCTGTAGAGCAAACCTCAGAAGCCTTTTTGAGGTGCTTTTTTCTTTGCAGGCAGAGGGTCAAAGAAATAAATACATGGGAACACAAAATAGTGTGTTGAAGGCTGGTCAACACCAAGGCACCAAAAATTACCTGATGGCTCAAAGGCAGCAATTTTCAAAATACAGACACCGAGAGGAAATCCTGGGGCTTTAGTCCTATACTGAAAGGTGATTTGGTAAATGGCACTTGGAGGGAAGACTGAACAGAACATTTAAAAAAGCCATGCTGGAAGTCTTGGCATTCAGGAAGAAGCTTTAGGTCCTGTGAATAAGCCTGGCCAATTTTAGCTGTTTTGTTAAATAAGAGAACTAAACTGAGGGACTAAAATTCTTTGTCTTTTAGACTGGCATTTAATTTTAAAAAGTAATTTGGCTCTGTGTCTTGTTTTACAGGCAAAAGAGTGGCTGTTGTCACATTCAAATGCCATTTTTAAGAAACATGGAATAACTCAATTTATCTCCTTTTCATTTTTAGCAAAACCAGTTTCATATGGCTTCTGTAGTGAATGAGCTGGAGTGAGTCAGTAAAGATAGACTGTGTTTTGATTACTACAAACTGTATTGACATACTGCAGTGTGGAGAGCTTGGTTAGTTTGGGTTCAAAGACTCCTCCTGGAACTTTTAAAGGTAAGAAAGGATGTAATTTGGAAGAAGTATTACTGCTTTTGACTGGCATCCAGTTTGGACATTTCTAATACAAAATCAAAGTATCTGTATATGCTTTTGTTCACCAACATGTATTTAAAATTAACTCCACCTTTCCTATGTAATAGTTTTTATATTTAGAAGGTTCCCAAAATGTTGTGAGTCAAAAAACCCAAACCAACACCTTGAAAGATTTGTTTCCTCATTTGATACTGTATAGAAGGAAGGAATTTGCTAAGCACATAATGAAAAACTTAGAATAAACCCCACAACACTCAAGCTTTATACCCCAAATAGAAACAAAAACAGTGAAGTCCACAATAAGGGCTGATCAGTTATCATCTCTGTTTTATTTATTTGACAAGTAACACAGTTCAGGGATGGATGTCTGTTGCTTCAGGAACAATTACCTGTACAGGCATGGGAAACCCTTCTTCTTGGAAGGCAGATTATGATTTCAGTCTTCCCATGAAGAGGAAGCCTTTGCTGCATATTCTCAGATCTGGGATGGGGAGGATCAGGTGACAATTCCCTCTGTTGACAAAGATCCTTGGACATGTCATTTAAGGGCTGTCTGGAAGCTGCTTTACATGAATATAAATCAGGAATTGCCTCCAATGAAACAGGAAGCAAGTGTATAAACAGCCTGTCTTTTTCTCCTACATCGATTTGCTGTCTATAAAGTGGGGGGTATTCATGGTTCTTTTCTTCAATCAGTTCTTGATTGCTTGTGCAGAAGGGAAATGCTATGGTGATAATCTTCAAAACAAAGCCTACAGCCATTTCCACTTTTTTTGTTATCATGATAATGGACTTATTTCATTACTTTGTGTAATGAGAAGTTTCCCCTGGCTGTTTTATCCATAATTAATCACAGCGTTTCTGGCTTATAAACCACTTCCTTCATATGTTTAGCTGTTCATTATTGCCCTTTGGCCAGTTCCATACAATGTTTTAAATTCTGGGTAAGTCAATGATTTTTTGTTTAGCTAAAGGTATGCTTAGACCAACGCCCTGAACTCCACAGAGACACCATCCCAAATTAATTCTCCAGGTTGCAGCTGCATGATCTTGCTAAAGAAGTGAGTAATATTTTGACATTTAATATTAAATGAGTTATCTTTGAAAAATGCTTCCCTGCCCCTGGTGTACCTCAGGCAAATGGAAACATGCTTAACGTGCATAATGAAACCTTGGTAATGGAAAAAATGGGGAGCTGAGATGATCTATCAGCATCTAGAATCGGCAGGACATAAAAACTGATGGTAAAATGATGGTGAGGTTAAAACATAAACTAATCAAACTGATTGCACTTAAGTGGAGCCCCCTAAACAATACAGATGTAATTATTCTTAATCCCCTGCAAGTCCATTAAAAAAATTTGGCAAGCATTTGATATTTCAGCTTTGGAAATTAGCTTGTGATAATTTCAATGGTACTGAGCATGTTAGATTTTCCAGCAACTGACTTAGGAGAGAATTCTGCACTCTTCAATTCCTTTTCTTCCAAAGAGCACTTCCTATTCCTGGAATGATCTCTTCCTGCTTTGGCCACCAAATTGTACCTTTAATTCCAAAATTTTCTTTTAATTAAAAAAAACCCCATAAAAATAAGTAATTTGCTGATGTTTTTAGAGGAGTTTTCTGGAATTTCAAGCCCTGAGATTATGGTAGGAAGAGTTTGAACCTCACTGCTTATCTGCAAAGTCTGTGTTTGGCTTAAAAGGCAGAGGTGAGGGGAAGAGTAGAGGTCTGAAGTAAGCATATAAACAATTTTTCTGAAATACAAAACATCCTCACTCCTTGAGGACATTTTGCATAGCTCACTAATTGTGAGCAATTAATCTTTCCCAAACCCTTGCCAACGAAGCCTTTATGCCACCCCATGCCATCATTTGTCTTCATCTATATCTGGCTCTATCTGCAGCCATCAGTGGCGTGCTTCCGGTGAAGAGCGTTGTTGTGTGTGCATGTGCCTGACTCAGAAACCTGTGATCTTGGTGTCATTAGCAACTCTCCCAACAGAACAACTGACTCATCTTTTCAAAAATGTCTCTATCAGAATATCTGAAATTGTCACAGGCATTTTAAAGGCGTTTAGGGCTCAGTTCTTTAAAAGGTGCCAAATCGGCCTTAACAGACCGAGCAGGTCTAATTCCCATTGTTTTCCTGAGTGGTTGTAATTGTTGACTACTAAACCACTTGGGGCCATTAGGGAGTTCAGCTCTTCCTCTTCAGCCGCTCTGTGCTAGATAATTTTCCCTCAGGTAAATTGATTGCAAATCAATTTGAGGTAATTCAGACAGTTGTAGTGACTACTCCCTGGATGCTTGTTCAAAGCTGCAAATATTTACTGTTTGCCCTGATCATCCAAAAGGCAAGCCGCTAGTGTAAGATGGAAACAGCAACATGTAGGAAGTCTTCCAAGTAAAGGATGTTTTCAGCAGGGAGGAAGAATAGATGGTGTAAAATACCACAGATCATGAAAAGGATAGTCACCACCAAACAGGAATCTGCTTAGTCTGTTCCATTTTCGAAGTTTAATGTCACAGAAAGAAAAAAAGCATTTTTCAAATTCTTCCTATTAACGGAAAACTGTCTTGCTGAGACACACTTTTATCCAGAATATTGGAAGTAAAACACTATTTACTATGTCAAATGTATGATGTCTTCAATATTAGCCTAAACAAGGAAAAAAGGCTGACTGAATGCAAAATTAATATATTGGGGAAATCATGGATTATATTAGGCTGGAAATAAGATAATTACATAGAATAGTGAGTAAACTGCTTGGGTTACAGGCCTAGAAGTGTTCATTTTAATAACAACAACAACAAAATTTGAAATGTTCTGGGAGGGTCAGACCATTGGAGGTCCTCATGGAGGACAACCTAGAGCACTTCAGTGCCCATGTTTTGGCCCAGTGGGATGAATATAACATTGTCAGGGAGAGTTGGAGCCTCTCAAAGAGCAGAGGGGACACCATGGCATGGGGAAAAGGGCTTCCACTGCCACTGCCTGCCCTGTCCCTTAGGATGGACAGCCAGGAATACACTGCTGCCAGTGCCTCCAACTTTGAGAGCTGTTTTGGAGTTTCAGGTGAATCTGGGAGAGTGGAAATATTCTGGCTGACCCACTGAGAGTACTGAAAGCAAACTGCCTCACTCAGACTCCAAATTTAAATTTGTAAATTAAATTTGTGATTAATTTGTGAATGGGAATGTATGCCCAAGTCCAGATGCCACAGCTGCTGAATCCTGCTCAAGTCCTACTTCTTTGGCAATCCCTGTGAGAAAGAAATGAGCTAACAGAAACAAAGTGGATGCTAGATAAGACCAACAGTGGGGAATACATATACTGTGTTACACAGTGCCCAATACACTGCTGGCACATTGCAAAAGAACTAACACATCTCCAGGTTACTCCATTCAAAATAAAAACAAAATAGGAGAGGAGTTTCTATGCTTCAGTGCTGGTCAATATGAAAATAATTTCTGTTTCCACTTCTGATTGTATTTCTGAGCTCAAGGATTAACTGGGCTTTAGGATTTTAATTTTATGATAACTCAAGCTTGTTTTATGTTTGTCTTAGGAAAAGTTTGTCATGGAGTCTTTTTTTACTTACTGTGATGGAAGATGGAGTTAGTAGGACAGCAGCAGTGTGCAGAGAAAGGAGGAGGCTTTTCCCTCCAGAATTCACTGCCTAAGGGGAAAGCTGTTCTTAGCAGGGCTAAGGACAGGACTCTGCATCATTCAGAAGCAAAGGGACCATTAGACTTCCTAAGCCACCTTTGAAGCAATGTAGTACCACTGGAAAATGCACCTTGACACAAAAATCTGGGTTGATTCCATAGATGGAAATCAAACATCAGACCTGAGCTGTTGGATGCAGTCTATAACTCTGCCACATATTATTTTCAGCCATTTTGATTTGCTTTGAAAAGTCTGATGGAAATGGTAGGGGTACCCACAATGAGTCTTGTGTTTGGCCTGTAGGTTCATGCTTCAGAATAATTTCAGTAGTAATAATAGGATGCCAAACCTTGGATCTAGAAAAATACGTAATCCTTTTTTTGTGAAAACAGCCTAAACTGACCTCTGGGCTTGCTTCATAATTATCCTGCCAGTTAAAATTTTGCATTGCAATAAACTTCCTCCTGCTGCAGCAGCACTGTCCAGGGGTGATTTTTAAGGAACCCCCACATTTTCAGAGCTAAACCACAGCTGTACCAGGACAATGTGTTTCCTTCCCTCCCCAGCTGGAAACTTCTGCCCCTCCATCCCAGTAACACCTCAAACGCCAGTGTGCTAATTGTGCTCAGTGCTGGCTTTTAATGGCTTCTCTTCCATATCATGTTCTGCACTGCCAGGCTCTCCAGGCCCTGTGCTGAGTGAAGCCTAAATCCCTCATGGATGTGAGCAATCTGCATTCTCATGGGTGATGCAAGGCCCAGGGTCTGGTGATGCTGATTGGGTGTTTGTGCTCCATGGAAAATCGTCTGTGGCGTGGTCGAGACATGTCGTGGTGTGTTCTATATCATTAACTCAAGAAAATTCACTGAGGGCTGGCAGCATTTCAGACTCACCTTTTCAATGCTGAATTCCTTCCTCTTGTCTTCACTAAGCCTCCACTGCAATGCTATTATTGGGTGAGTGAGTAATGGCAGCAGTTGATTCAAAATAATACCAAATCAGGAGCACAAGGTTTTCATTCACCAGTTGCTTCATAGGTTACTGGTACAGCTAAGCACGGTTATCCCTTGCTTTTCATCATGTGAAGAGTGACATATCCCTGGGAGGAGAAGGACTCAAATGCTGAGGAATAAAAGCTTGTCCAGGAACATCTTCATTAAGATCAATTTCATTGAGATAAATTTCACCTAAAATTGTTGCAGAGAACCCTGAAGTTGCAAACATGCAAGAAATATTATCAAAAAATATTTCTTGGACATTTTATTTTTCTTTTCCTAATGAAAACCCTCATGAGTTTTGCAATCCTGGAGATTCTTCAAGAAAATACAACAATTGAGGCTTTGGCATTCTGGGGGGAATTTTTTTCTGATTTTTAGCAAGCACATCAATTTGAGAAGTGTGGAGGGTTTTGTCAAGTACTTTGATATTAATACATGGGTATATTATTATGTGGGCTTAGTCACTTTTTTTAGTCCAACAGAGAAAAAATTCTCCACCCCTTGTTGTATCTTCATTTAAGAAATGGGCACATGGTCAATGATTTGGGTGGCATTGGTGACACAAAACAAGCATTGACTCTTATAGATGGAAACAAGTACTGATTTACTTATTTCAGCTCCACATAAGAAAGAACACCCTTCCAGTGTGTGCTGTCGGAACATGTCTGTCATGTGCAATTCCCTCATTGCTCCAGCTATCATAAGGCTGCTGCTTTCAGATCATCACTTTCTGAGGACGTAAATCTCTTTTTCAGAGGTGAAAGAATGGATGCCTCTCTGCTTCGTGTTTTGCTAACTGAACCAAAGTATTAGAAAATAATTTGATTGAGCAGGAACTGAAGCAGACATTTTCCATGTCTTTCAAGAATATGCGAACCTCCCAAATTACATCCATATTTTGGCATGAAGTGGAATATATATTTTGGATTAAAGTATGACTTTATCCTGCACATTCTTTTTGTTCTAAGAATATTTTGAAACAAAAGGTAGTGTTTTGAAATGAAAATACATTGAAATTTCATTACTTTGTTTTTTCAGAAACATCGCTAAATGAAATATTTTGGCATTTCTGGACTAGATCTTCTAATTTTTAAAATATTTTCCTCTGGTGAATCCAATAAATATTCTGAAAAAAAAAACATTTTGGTTAGTTATATTCCTTTTATTAATCTCTATGCAAAATCATGCAGTCAAAATTTTAAACCTTTGCAAATTATTCTGGGTCACTGAGGTATGACAATGGAGTAGTGGCTTAATACCCAATTGTTTGAAAGAAAAGAATATGTAAGGTCATTAAAAAATATGTAGTAGGAAAAATGGAAAATTGGAATTATCTGAGAAAAAAAAGGGGATTTTCAGTGAAAACTTATGCAGCTTTCAGGAGGAAAGCTGAACCAAGTGTAACCACTCGAAGTAGCTTTACTTTCAGGTGTGGAGAGCAGTGAGGGGCAGAGGTCCAAGCTGGATGTTTCTTGCCCCCTGCTTTAGGTTACATTTTGCCAAGAGCTGTTTGTGCTGCTCACTAGCTGCTGTTAGCTCAGGAAATATCCAGGCAAGGTGTGCCTCTGGTGGTGGACTGTCTCCTCCCAGTAACTGAGGGCCCCAACCCCCTGCCAGAAGAGAAGCGTCGGATCAACAGCACTGAATCTTCAGGTCCATTGCAAAGTCATCTTCAGTAACAATAATATCTCACAACTTAGAGGTTCTGGGTAGATCCTGACCGAAATCCATAGTTTCCCCCTGGCCTCCACATCGATCCTGACACATCACATAGATGGAACCTGGCCCATCTTCTTTTGAAGGACTTATTTTGAAGTCCTGGCCAAGGACTGACATAATTTCAGGAAGTTGTTGGTTACGCTCTTTTGTATTTCAGCTGAGTTTTGGGGCTTGGGTAGATGTGAGCATTGGTTGTCACATATCTTTGGTGCATTTTCTCCCATATTTGTTCTGCAGGGTAAAGTTCTGTTGTTAATTCCTGTTCTTCAAAAGCTGGGGGATAAAGAGGTGGTGGGAGATGGTACAGGAGCAGGGGTTTGCACCCAAACTTTGACAGTTCCTAGGCCTTTGTAGCTGAGGCTCCAGGAGTTGCTCCTTGGACAAAACAGGTTTGTTAATAGTCACAGAATCATGGAATGGTTTGGGATGGAGGGGACCCTAAAGATCATCTCATTCCAATGCTCCTGCCATGTACAGGGACACCTTCCACTAGACTGGGTTTCTCAGAGCCCCATCTAGTCTGGCCTTGAACACCACCAGGGATGTGGCATCCACAGCTTCTCTGGGCAACCTGTGCCAGTCCCTCAGCACAATAACAGGGAAGTATTTTTTCCTAACATCTAATCTAAATCTCTACACTTTCAGTTGAGTATTGTCCCTCCTTTTCCTATCAGTACCTGCAAATATAAAAAGTTGCTCTCCCTCTTTTTCTAAGTCCTCCTTTTAGTACTGGAAGGTGCTCTAGGGTGTCCCCAGAGCCTTCCCTTCTCCAGGCTGAACCACCCAAACTCTCTCTGACTGTCTCCATAGGAATTATTACGGGTGTTGAGGGAACCTGGGCTGAGACAGGGCTCGAGGAACTGGCACAATAGCACTACAACTTGCCTGAGCAAACTAAGAAATGTCATTGTGGGAAAAATGTTATGAAAGCGATTGCTGTAGCTGCTCATTAAATGCGTGTGTGTGGGAAGCCGGGGCAGGCAGAGGGCTGGGTGTGACAGGAGGCTGCCAGGGGAGACCTGCAAGGCCAATGGCAGCAGAGAGGGGAAAAGCAGGTGCAGCCCTAAAGGCTGAGAGATGTGACTCTGGCACTCCTGAGAGGTAGACAGCTTTGAAAGGAGTGAGAGGGAAGAGTTAAGATCAAGCAGCATTGGCAGGAAATTCACCCGGAGGGCCAAACATGCAGCAGTGGAGGTGGGGGTGGCACAGACATGTTTATCTCTACCTTCCACTCCCACCCCATACACTCACTGCATGTTACAAGGTATAAACAAATCTATTTAGACTGAAATAGTTTTTCTGTTTTTCATCCTGAGATGGGGATAGATTTTGTTATTTTTTTAAAAATGGTAACAAGGAAGAAAACGTCACGTACAGGGACACTTGGCCCACTCTGTTTTTGGGGGTTTTTTTAACTCCTTTTGCTTGTGGAAAGCTCCTCCAAACTAATAAAGGCCATGACCTCCTCAGGGGACTTTCATTAACACCCATTTACCTTTACTGCACTGCTTTATAATATCTCTCCCCAGAATTTTCGGAATGATTTAGGGTCCTGACCCAAAGCCAGTGGGAAGAGTCATATCAGCTTCAGTGAATTAGGTCCTTAGAGTCCTTTGCACAGCTGCCAACTCACTAAACAGGGTGTAATATGCAGGCTAATAAGCTACTTAAAAAACATAATGTGAGCATAATTCTCCTCTTCATTACATTGGTTTTACGCGCCACAAAAGCCAATAGAGTTCCATGGGTGGAAAACCAGGGTCCTGGAACGGAGGCTCACCCCCTGTTATAAGCTTTTTAAAACTGGTTTCAAAGATCAGAGGCAGTTAGTCTGTATCATATACTCGTGCTGGGCCTGATCCAAAGCTCACTGTGCTGCACTGGAGTTGTTCCATCAGGCCCTAGGGATATATATGTCTATGTGCACAGATGTGTGTATGTCTCTGTGTCAATCTATCTGTGCAATTTATCTATTTTTACCGTGCTCCTCGCTGCAGTGACTAACAGCCTGGGTGACTGAGGTTAAGCAATATGTAAAGTCCCCAAAGCCTTGATCTAATATATACTTGCTGATCCTGTAATATAAAAATAAATGTAGGTTAGCCTATGATCCGTGGGACATATACATTCAAGCATGCAGAACACACACAGAAAGAGCAGGGCTGTTTTCCATCCAGTTGGACAGGTTATGCCATTGGCAGGACACAGGAAACTGCTGCCAAACAGGCATCACCCATTTTTTAATTCTCAGGCTCTGTTTTTATATGCTGCTGATGGATATTGGATGAATTGCTCATTGTAAATCAATAATACTTCATCTTCTGATTAATGAGGAACTTAAACTGTTTCCAATAAATGTTTAAATGCTTAGCATTTTTTAGAAACCAAGTCTTTTATGAGGAATCCTTTTTTTTTTTTTTTTCCTTTTAGGCCAGAATGGTATAAAAACATTTAGGCATAACCTTGTGAATTGATGAAGAGAGAAAATGGACAATCTCTTTGCTTCATAATTTCAGCAGTACAGAACCATGTTGTGCAAAGAGAGTTGTAACAGTATATAAGATGCACTATTTGGGTGGAAATTAATGCACTTCAGAAGAGCAACCTTATTATTAAATAACAGTGCTGTACTATAGCTGTGGTTTTATTCCTCTGCTACAGATTGTGTACTGGAAAATATCTGTGGAAACTGCAAGGAGGAAAAAAGTTTTTCAAATTTGTCTCTTAGTAGCTGCTGAGCCTGAAGAAAAAAAAAAGGCAACTTACGGATTTTTTTTTCCCTGGTTTTGTATTCTGGAATTGTCTCTATGAAGTAATGAAAGATGAGGGTGAGAGATGGACTTAAAATGAATGAGGCAGAAACAACTGATTTTTATAAAGAGCAAATGTTTTCTCCTCCTGAGGATCTATGTGAAGTGAAATTGTGTGTCAAAAGCAGCAAAGCAATGCAGTGGTCAGCAAACTGCAAACCTTTGCTGTTCATCAAACAAAGAAAAGTAATGAAACGTTCTTAGAATTTCCTCTTTACTGTGTGAGGAATGAAAATAGCCCAAAATAATGTGGTGGGTGAACTGTATACACCAGGCAATAAACTAAACTTCCTGTCTCTAACAAAAGGCTTCTCTTTATAAAGTGCCAGCACTTTTAACTGCAAAACATTGCTATCCAATTCTCCTTTAGCTCTTTAAGAATGTCTTTTGAGAAGTTTGCAATTTGGTATTTAATTTTTTGGATATTTCTTTTAGAAACATAAGCTGCTGATAGATGAAGAGCATAAACTGTACTGCTTGGAGCTCTAGATTCCAAACATTTTGGAGAGCAAACCACTGTCAACCTTTGATCCATCTTGCAGACCCCCTGCACAACTGCATAGAAATGAATTTATAGATTTTGTTCTTTCACGCATTTTTGTGGGCTGCTTATGGACCTACTAAAGCACTTGCATTCCGTAGTTTGAGCTATATGAGCTTGGAAATTCTTTTCCCCCTTCCTGATGGCACAAACAATTAATGACTTTCTGTCAGTCATGCAGACAATCATGTTTAGCTGCTAGTGGGTTCTAATGTCTCTCGTCAAAAAACTTCCCACGTGACCTCTTCCATCGGTTGCCTACCTGTTGCTTTAATGATAGACTGACCTTTATTCCTGAAGAAAATCTGAATTTAGTCTCATTTAATAGTCTTCAGCCTGGTAGTTTCTTGCACAACCAAGTTTTTTTAAGATGAGTTTATGAGGGTTCAGTTTCCATGGCTGAAATAGATGGGACATGTCTTGTAGTTTCACTGACCTGTGGGGGAGAGAAGCTGAAAGCCTGTATGTATTGTGTCTGCAATTGCTGGAGGATCAGTTATTTTGTGGTTTTGTGTGTTGTTTGTTTGTTTGGTTGTTTGTTTTCCCTCGTGTGGTTTACACTGAAGCTGTGGGTTCTGTTCTGGCTGATGGGCTGAGCTGCAAAGAGGCAGACTGGGGTAGACCTGGGGCCGTGGGCAGGCTGGGATCAGCTTGGTCTGGAGCTGCAAGGAGCTGGTCTTCAGTGCTTTCTCCAAAGCTTGGGATGCTGGTAGGAGAGGTGCTGGGTTTGGACTGACCCTCTGAGGAGTGTCCCTGACTCCTTAGTGGGATCTGTATGCTCTTCAGAGTGTTCTTGTGAGCATCAGGAGCAGATCTGCAAGGACCACACATGCAGGCTGGGGAGGTTATGGTGTTGCTGCCCGGCTGTGCCAGTGCAGAGTGCAAGGTGACGCCAGGTAAACAGCCTTGATAGAAATGCTCAACAGTTAACAAAGTTTTTGCTTTCTTTGAAGGGAATGTTGGGGTCTTGTTGCAAAAAGATGCAGCAGGTGCCTCCTGAATGCTTAATTTCCAAGCACTCTAGGATAGAAACTGCATTAAAAGGAGCATGCTGCTCTGCTGTGTTGATCTACCTTTCCTATCTTTGCTTCTTTTCCATTATTCTCCCTTTCTATTCCTCTGTAATTGTTGTGAAGAGGGGAAATTTGTCCCCCATCTGAGTCTGTGATGGACTTAGAGGTGTTAGAACAAGGGATTATCATCATTTTGCAGGAGTCAGGGAAGTCTCAGAGCTCTCCTTCCTATATTAGAATCTAAGCATGAGCGAACAAACCCAGCAGCAGCTGCCACCCCTTCTAGAGGTAAGAACATGTCAATATGGTGTTTCTGCAAGACACAGCAGATCCCACTGAGTTTGGAGCTGATGGGAAGGGGAGCATTGTCCTGAACCACTAATTCCTCTCTGGTATCCTTGGGCCTGCAAATAGTGATGCCTGTTTGGGCCCTTGTGTCCCAGGCTGCTGATCCTGCCCTGAGGGAAGCAAGGCTTGGTGCAAACTGACCCAATCAATTCTCTAGGTGAGGCAATGCCTAAATGAGCATCCTGAAGGCTTCTCACTGGCTTGTGAGTTTGGATATTTCATTTGTGTGCTGTCTCCAGCCTCTAAATATGTGTGCTGTGGATAGAGTCACTGGCACTACTTAAGAGTCCCTATTTTGACCTTCCAAATACCTGAGTTAGTCAACATCATAAAATTCCTCTACTCACACACACCAGACCATGTTCAGTTGCAATCTCTTTTTTTAACAGAAAAAAAAAAGTCTATCCAGCAGCATTCCTGCTTGACTGAAATCTTCAAAGATTGATGTATTTGGCCCAGCAGGGCTTGACATTAATCTGCTGTTGGAATATCTATGGGAAAGGACAGCCAAGTGACTGAAGAGCAGAAGAAATCCTAGTTTGTCTGGCACAGGCTGGCCTGCCACCATAAAAGATGAAAACACGAGAGAGGGGAGGTAGGAGGAGTCCGCTCAGCTGTTTCAATTTTCAATTTGCAGTCTGGACTGACTTCCTTTGGTTATCAGGGAAGCTAAGAAAAGTAAAACAGTGTTGCTACTCTGTGAAACAAGCTCTTTAAAACAAGTTAGGTCAACCAATGAACTTATGGACAGTTGTGAGGGGAGTTAAAGTGTGTAATAATGATAAAGAGATAGCGTTAATATAGTTTTAAAGTGTTTCATATTTAAATGTGGCTCCAAGTTGGTTGTGTGTAACAGGACAAATATAACTGAGGTGGGGCTGAGAGCAAGAGCTGGATTCCAGCCCACTTTAGAAAGCCAAAATAAACACTCAGACAACTACAATGTTTCACATGGACTTTTGTGCTAATTATCTACAGTTTCTGATGCTGGTTTGTAGAGGGGTGGGGGGAAGACACTGATATATCCAGAAAGTTTCTGGAAATACTGTGTGCTTTGTCCTGATCAGCAGTGTAAATCATGTCTGACTCTTTAGAAGATCAGGATGAGGGCTGCCTGGCCTTTATCCCCAGGCTATATTAGGCTAGACTTGAATTTTTATAAAGTGAAATGCCAGAATTCACTGGGTGGATGCTGAAGTGAGGGTCTGGTTGTCTCACTGCGAGTTGCTCTGTGTGGTTCAGAGGAAGTCTCTGTGCCTCTGTTTCCCATTTGCTCTTTGGCCTGAGACTGCCACTGAAGTACTATTTATTTGTTTATCTGTTTTATCCCTCCCTCTCTGTTACTTAACTTGTCTTTCCCCAACTCTACATATTCTGTTCTTGCATCATGAGCTGTGCCTGTATGTCTGTGCTTGGCTTTCTTGTTTGTCTAGGCTGTAAAATCCTTGGAGCAGATTCCTTTGCCTGCAGCCATTGTTTTATCCTTTGTAATAAACATTATTGCTAATATTTGAGGCAACAATAATCTCATATTACCTTAAATAGAGCTTTTTTTTTTTTTTCTTTTACCCCACCTATAGTATATTCCCATATTTTCCTGTAGCTGATGACAACACTAAAGGTTTAGGATTTGCATCTTTGAAGCTTTTATAATGCTTCATGCAGCAGGGCTGTTTTTAGAGTCTCAAGGTGCTACTGTCATACTACTAATAAAGTGTTTATAAAACAAAATTATTTAAAATTACTTTCTGTTCATGGTGTGTTGTCTCCTAAAGAAAACCCCAACAACCCTCACTGTTTCTGCTGGGTTTTTCTGGCACTAAAAGCTCACTGATGTGTGTTAAGCTCTGTAGAGACACTTTAGTTACTGTACATCAGAATGGCTGTCACATTAGGAGTTAAAAATCTCTATTTCAAGGAAAGAGGGATTTTTATGTTTCTAATATAAATGAGTATGCTTCAGCCTTTTTACCAAATTCAAACTGCATGGAAGGGTATTTTATAATAGACTACGAAGGCAACATAAAATTAAGTAAAGCTGGGTCTGGTGCCTAAAAATATTTGGCAGAATTCCCTGGAAAGCCACATTTGAACACTTTTAATATATATTACAAGGCAGACAAGAATAATTATCTTCTCTTGAAGTTCCCCAAGTGAGAGAATTGTATTGTAATGCCCTTTGAAAGAAAATAATATAAGTTGCCAAATGATTATGTTGTGGAATTCTTCCCCACTCCCTGTCTCTTTCACCCATCTGATTGTAAGCAGAGAGAGGAAGAGCATGGTACAAATGGAGCAGCTGTTCTTACATTCCTTTTTAAAGCACAAAACTTAGCACCTTTAAGTAGGTGTACCTGTCAATTTACAGAGGAGTCCTTGTAAAAAATAATTGAGGCAAATCTTTTTAAATGACTAAAGCATAGCATTGCTAGAGATGACACAACTTTCTTACAGTTCTGTGTTGTGAATTCTTTGGGAAATTTAAGTAATGTTTTTCTCTTTTTTTTTTTATTTGCCTTTTTTTAGCTAGTATTAAAATAAGCAGCAAAGTCTTAGCAGTGGGAGCTGAGACAAAACAGGATTAAGTGAACCTGCAGCAACCATTGGGATTTTAAGAGGTAAATGCCCAGCTACCTCAAAATTTAAGTTGTCCCCATTTAGGTAGATAAATGGAAGGATGTATCTTTAGATGAGATGGATCTTTCCTAAAACATGTAGATCCTTCTAGAGCCAGTATAAAGATGCTTACTGACAGGCTTTACAGCTTTTTTTTCCTTTCCAGTCTTCCCGTGCCTGGCAAGAGTTAGAAAAAAATGACAGTTGTACCAGCTTCCTATGGAGTTTATCTTTTCCATCATATAGACTGATGATGAGCAAAGGTAACCAGAATTAAAAAAATAAAACAAAACCAAAGAAAACCTAAAATGTGACTCTTGGAAACTGATTAGAGTCAGATTTCACAGTTACTTTTGGTGTGTTTGGGGTCTATGGTGAATAAAGAAAATCTGAGTCCTGATACTGAATTCCTTGCGGGAAAGAGAGGCATGGGCTCACAAAATGAACATGGGGCTACAGGGGCTGAAGGAGAGGCCAAATTCTCTGCTGTTGTAGGCTGGAGTTGCTGTTACTTGGATAAGAAAAGTTCCTTCTGATTGAGGCCAGCCAAGAAAGGTCCTGTAGGGTCTTGAGAGAGCTGCAGATATGTGATCCTGCAAGTGAAGAGAGAAAACTAGGGATATACAGAGGGGCAGTGAGAGATGTTTTGGCAGCAGGATTTAAAGTTAGAAACAGTGGGAGGCAAATCTGTGATGGGAGCACTGAGGCTGAGCAATCCTACCCTGGGAAATCTGTCTGACTGCAGGGCCACAAGCTGCTTTCTTAATTATATATTTTTTCAGACCAGAGGATGTGAAATTAGACTGCCTCATTTTCAAGGGGGAGGAGGGAAAGCTGAAGAATAATAGCATCTATTTGATCTAGTGGAGCCTTTCATATGAAATTTATGTGCACATGGTTTGTGTCCATCTATTTCAATGAAGACCACTCAATTAATTGGGTGCTCAGGAGAGGTACTTTAGGTCTCCTGGGAAAGGCTGGATGAGTGTCCTTGTGCCTGGCATGTTGCACAGAGATAGGGTACTTGGGAAACATCTGCAAAATTTTAAAAATGTTCTAATTTAATTTGGATGGAACCAGCAAAAATGTGGTCTGATTTTATGGGTCACAAATCGATCCTTGGAATGCTTCTCTGCCACAGTCAAACGTGGTGCTGTGAGTGTGTAACTTCATCTCTCTCTGGCACTGGTGACGGTATTCCTGGACCAGAATGGAGCTCAGACTGAGCACCATACATTTCCACCATGCCAAATCCTTCCCTCCACCTACAAAGCTCTGCTCCCAACTTTTATTTGCCTCAGGAACCTGGATTCTTCAGTCAGCTGAGAGAGCAGCAGCTCAGCTGCCTTGGCGGTGCCGCTGCGTCGGCTATTGCACATTTTTCAAGTCCATTTTTTTTTAATGTAGCAGATCAGAGCTTGCAAAACAGGACGTCTTGGAACTCAAACTAGATGAAAACAAGCTACAATGAAAGTGAAAAAAACATATCATTTTACTACCAATTGAAAATTAGGACCAGATGAAGTCTCTGAAGCCCTGGGCATTTAATTTAGTGGAGTCGGTCACTCCTGTGTGAAACCAGCACTGGGCTGTGTTCTCTGCACATAAGTGATATCTTTGTTTGTTTGTATTTGACATAATTGGTTGAAGAAAATAATGAAATGGATTGCTTTGGTTTTCTTGTTTGCATAAACTTTACATACAAGTGATTCACTTTGCAAGCCACTCTGATAGGATGTCTGTAATTTACATGGCTTAGAAATTCTGCAGAACAAAGCTATCAGAAGGGGTGCTGCTCTGGACCTGGAGGAGCTTTCTGAATAAACAGGTTAATACAGCTTAGCAAAGGCTGGGGTTCTGTTGTTGTTGTCCTCCCTTCATTTACATGCATATGAGTTTTTATCAGTCACAGCCAGAAAGAGAAGTTGCTTTGCAGTCTCGCCTACTTGTTCTGTTTCTGTGAAGTAAACACACCTTTTTCTGGGGACTCCTTGCCCAAGACTTTCATTGTGTGGGACACAGTGACCCTCTCTGTTTGTGGTCATGTATGCATAAGTATCTCTGAGTTTATTCTGTTGTCAGGCTAGAAGATGGCAGGGACTTCATACAGACAAATATCAGTGTTTGAACATTCATTTTGGTTTGAATTTGTTGTCCAGGTATCAAACTGAGCTATTTCTTTTTGTACTATTTGTTTTCAGATTTGTTTCTGCCTGGAACATTTGGCTCATGGTCTGGATGCCAATAGTTTAAGAGAGTCAATCATGGTCACAAATCAGGTAAAAAGGTAAATCATCTCTCCATACTTGCATTTATTTGTAGTATTTCATATGGAATGTGTTTTGAACCAAGCTTTTGGTGATGGTCTTTTTGAGAAGTTAGGGTCACAAGCCATTTTAAAAACATACCTTCAACAGCCTTCATGAGTATTTTATACACTTAAAGATAAATAAACAAACAAAAAACCCTTATAGATCTAATGAGTAATAAGAAATGGAAGCACAGGTATCCATACAGGAAGCGTGACTTTCATACTTCCATACATGGGTAATATGAACTTTAAAAATAAAAGTAAAAAATAAATTAAAAAATGAAAAGTAAAAAATAAATAAAAAAATATTCATTTTACCAAATGAATACTTTTTAACTCTTACTACATATATTTCAGTAAAAATATTGATTCAGAAGGGCTGACATGCTTTATTGCATAAAGTAATAAAGTAATTTTGCTTTGTTTAGTGCAACTAAAAGCAAAAGCCTGCATTTGCTTGGATTTATTGAAAGAGTATCTTGAAATAGGAAGTCAGGAGGATACAACTGCAATGAAACAATTCAAGTTTTTGTTATTAAACACTGTCAGAATGGGTACTTCCCACCCTGAGAGAGGAAAGCTTTTTGTTCCAGAGAGATATTTCTTCCTAAGATGCTTGATGAGATTTAACAGGAAATGTTCATCTTATCCTGGTGTATTGCCAGGTTTTTGCCAGCTTGGTTACAATAAAGAGCTGTGGTGGGATTCCTCAGCCTTGGGAAATGGATGCTGGTCAAGCTTTTAGCACTGAGGAGCTTCCATTTATATATAGAGAAAAAGATGTTAATAGAGCAAAAATAAAGGGTATTTATGATATTTAGGAGAGCTCATGGGAGAGATCCTCTCTACCACTGAAGAAACACAAGACAAATGTTTTCTCAGTCTCAGGGCAGTTACTGAGAGACCCGTGAGCCCTGCCCATGGACACATTCTACACATGGCCATAAGGTGTTGGTGCCTGCACTGGGCTAACCAGAACCTGACCAGCAATAATTGTGTGTGTGCAGCAGGCTGGGAATGAGTTCAGAGGCTCTGTGGAGCTCTCCAAATGTGCAGGCAGGTAGATGTCCATGTGCACTCCATGGCACCTGGGAAGGCTAGAGCTGTTCTCCAGAGCAAAAGGAGAAGGAAAAGGGTGATGCCCACCTGTGGTGTCCAGGCTGGAGAGGTGCAGTGAGAGCTCTTCAATCTTCCTGCTGTAATTTGTTCCCAACTGTTCCTGCTCATGCAGAGTGTGAGCAAATGGCACTCACAGGACAAAAATAAGCCCCACTCAGAGTATTTGTGTGTGCATAACACTTTTAAATGGAAAAGCTTGAGAACTGTTTTCTTTTGACTTTGTTCTGGGTAAGTTTAATGTGGTCCTCTGTAAAGAAAACAAGAGACTGGGAACCCAAATCTCCAGGAGACTCTGGTCTATTAGATAATTTGAAAATCTTTAATGATCACACACATAGATCTGAGAGAGCTGAGGCACACAGCTGTAGTTTCTGAGCACTGGCTGTATCTGCCATCTGTCTCTAAGCAAGCAGATTTTGGCTGGAAGCTCTGCTTCATACAACTGAGTGTTACTGATTTTGTTCCTTGTCACCTCTAGACTGGGCTTTCCACAAAGATTAATGGGACATGAGAGAAAGCTCTTTCCTCATCCTGAGAAAGCAGTATAATGCCATGCCAGTTGTGTTACCTCAGATCAAGTTGGTGTTCTAATATTTGGTGTTTCTTTCCTGGGTTGTAACTTCCATTCAGCCTGAAAAGAGGTAACTCTTCTGTTCCGTAGAGTTAGAATTATTCATGTGTGTGTTTTTACCCCAAATCTTTACAAACTTCTCACTGATAAACAGGCATAAAGAGGACCCCGATGTTCTGGGGGCTAACATGGCACTCCTATAATCCCATTAAACTGCCAGGAAAAAGAATTGATTCATCATTGTGAATATCTCCTCAGTCTGTTACTTGCCGGTGGGTTAAAGGAATGTCTATTAATTTGGGCAATGGAAGAAACTTTTGGTTTTCATTACAGCCTGTAAAGAGCTTGGACTGAAAGCCTTAGGAGTTCTGTGGTGTCCTGCTACACATATGTACTGCACCTTAAGGATTTTTGAGATGGAGATTTTTCTGTCTGTATTTAGAGAATTCAGTGAAATCATAGATTACTGGGCAGCAATATACCTTCCCTTCTCCTTGGCTGAAGTGTGAACATGGAGTTTGATGCTGAAATATTTTAATTTTTGTTTTCTTGAATTGTACTCTGCCTTCCTCATTACTGTGGCATCAGTAGAAAGTCAGAATTTCTCCTTGTCTTGCTTTGTGTGGGACTAACTCTTATTTAAGAGCTTGATATTGCCAAACTGCTGCTGGGGAAATCTTGAAGCCATTATTAATTAATCAACTAATACTTTATTTAATTTTGTTTTTTTTCCCAGAATTTGAGTCAATTACATAGGGGAAAATGCATGTGGGGATCTTGTGCTTATTGACAAGTTTTGAACCAGCTGATACTTTTATAAGGAGGGATAGTTACTCTCTGATTCTCCTATTAGTGTAGGTGATAATCTTTCCTATTGTAAGAGGTTCATTTTCTTAGGCTGCATTGCTGGTAAGTTGGAACAAAAACTTCAAATGTTAGTAAAGCCAAAATTCAAGCAGCCTGACATTTGATCTAGATAAAATGAAAAATTTGTGTTTCAGTGTTCATCTTCTGGCTTCAAACTCTTCATGACTTTAGTGATTTTTTTTATTTTTGAAGAAAAAAAAATAATTGGATTTTGTGTTTCTGGAGGAAACATGCATTTAGAATGTTTTTCAGAGGGAGAACTAGGTTCTGTTTTATGAACAGAACTTTATTGTTGCCCAAAGACCACCTCTTGGTGAAAATTGTTTTCATAGTTGTTCAGACAGGACTTAAGTGCTGTGACTTGGATTTTACATTTTCAGTTTACACATATTGCCATTCTTTTCTGACCACAGCAATTGTTCTGTAGTTTGCTTTTCACTTTTATCTCTTTGCTTATGGTGATTATTTCTTATTAAAATGCTCACATCAACAGAGCAATTAATTCTCAGTAATTTCCAAGCTGTGTTGACTTTGTTGGTGGTTAATCTGGTGCAGCATCAGTGGATCAAAGCAGTCGGTGCTGAGCCCCTGTAGCTGTGTGTGCTGAAGGGGAGATGTGCTCTGGATTGAATATATCCCAATGCCTGTGGTCCAAAACCTTTGAGAGAAGGTGCCATACTAAACCATGCTGAAGCAAGCCTGGATGTGATCCAGAATCATGAAATCAGCTAGGCTGGAAAAGACCTTGGAGATCATCAAGTCCAGCCTGTGATCTAACACCACCTTATTGTCCATGGGGGACAATGGGTGCATTTGCTGCAAAATTGCACTGTCGCTCTGAACACAAATGCTGGGATGGATGCAATGTTCGGTTCTCACAAATGCAGTCTGTGGTATGTAGACCAAAGCCTAGTGGTGGATATCATGTTCTGTGTTCTCTGGAAGCCAAATTATGCTAATCTTGGCTTTACTGGTCTGTGTGTTCTACAGTGATATCCCTCCCTTCTTGTCAGAGACAGGGAGCTCTGTCAAACAGCTGGGCTGTCAGTGGCACTACAGATGTTACCTAAAGATTGGTTGGATGTCTCTGAACCAGGATCCTGGGCAATGTTTCCAGTCAGCTGCCAGACAATCAAGCCAGCTCTTTTCCTGCAGTTTTAAAAACCCTCTAATAGTGATTCCCAAAAATGCCACAGTTGCTGGGATTTCCTTGTACAGACACACCAGGTGTCTCCCCTGTGAACCTGCACAGCCAACACTCAAATCTGTTTGTACCTCCAGTGAGTGTTGAGCAGAGCTCATCATGAGATGTGGTGCTGCTTTCTGTGCCTGTCTCCACCTGTGTGTGGCTGGGGACATTTAATTCTTGGGCTCTCTCCTGTCACTCAGGGACAAATGTCTTTCTTGTTTGGAGGGGATTTAGGAAATACAAGTTAGCAAGTGTGTCAGTGACTCTTATCCCTCCCATTCTGCCTGTTCTTGTGGTGGACTCTTTAATGTATGTTTAGGGATTAAATCGACCCTCTAGCTACAAAACCTAACAAGGTTCAAACTCGTGTGGTGACTGTCCACAGCTCAGTGTGAAATGAAGACAGATGTGGTCACAGTCCTTGCCTCAAGGCATTTATAGTTTAAAACCAGTGAAGGAGAAGGGTTGGGGTGGCTTGCACAAAAGTAGTGCAAGGAATCATCTGCCCAGTTGCACTTGAATCCTTCATTCTCTGTCTCTGAGCTGCACTGTCTTCATGTTGGCCTATGCTGCTCTCTTTTCTCTAAAATCATCAGAACCAGCCTTTTAAAGTGTTTCTTTAGGCTGCCTCCGTTTCTCCCGTGTCTTCAGCAGCTGGTGTTGATCAGGAAATTCTCACTGACCATTCCTCCCTGGGATTTTTCAGTGTGGTCCTTACTGAGGACTCTGTTGCCAGCTCTGTCTCCTTGAGCCTAAGGAGGAGGACGTGAGCACTCATTTAGACACTGGTCCTTTCTCTGCTGGATGGTTTCAAGAGCTGCAAGTTGATTTGGACCCTTCTGCACCTGTGAAGACGTGGGCTCCTCTGGGTGACCACCATCCACAGTAGCACTGACCCACAGAAACTCTTCCCCAGCTCTGGGAGTGGAGACTGCCTGCAGTGAGGAGGGGAACAGGGTGGAGTGAGAAATGTGGATTCGTGCACTCACCCTGCAACAGCCTTCCTGGGTGGCCTTGAACATATCACTTACATCTTTCCTGCCCCTCCTTTGCTTCCTTGTGCTTCAGTCTCCCACCTGTAAAATCAGGATGGTAAAACTTCCTGCTGCCCTTCCTCTGGCTTAGCCATTCAGGGGGTCAGCTCTCCACAGCTGATGTTCTCTGTGCAGTGCTGCAGCATTGAAATCAATGAGGCTGTTCTTGGTCATGGGCTAAAGGCTTAAAGATATGCACATAATGTAGATGTTCAGAAGCCAGGATTTACTGTAGGTTTCTGGGGTGGGATTTTCCATGTTTCTGAAGGCCATTTCAATGTATGGGGGAAACAACAAACTGATTACTTAGCCTAGGAAATTCAAATTTTAAATCCATATTCAGTCCCCTGAATCAGGGGCCTGACTTCAGAAATGCTCACCACCCAGCAGTCTGCTGTGAATATGGCAGATGTGAATTTGGCAGGGGCTTAATATTTTGGCAGATGCCACAGACTTAGATGGGTTGGGAGCCTTGCTGTAGATGTGCGAGGTTGCGGGGTGGCAGTGGCCCTGTGTGCATATGTGTTTTCTTTTTCCCTTAAACCACTGCTTCAGTTCAAAAACCTAACTCATTCCCAAGGACAGAGTACATGCACTGAGTGCCTTGGTTCATCAGTAGATTCCAGACTGCCAAATGCATTTGGTGGTCTTGGGTGTTTTCCAAGTGAAAGAGTCACAGAGACCTGACAGTGTGCACATGTATTTTCACACATAGATATTTTGGCATTTTAGCTGACTGTCTGTGCTCACTCGGTAGAAATGTGGCTCGAGTTGTTGCAGGAGTGAGGGGGTGGTCCCAGAAGGTCAGAGTTCAGTCTAGTGGTAGGGCAGGGTGGGGAAGCTTGGATTGCAGCTGCCTACACAAAATTTGACCTCAGATTAACCAGACAGCTTCAGTTTCCACTGCCGCTGTCCCAAAGCCTCCATGAGCAAAAATAACCAAAGTAGAAGCAAAGAAAATAGATTTTTGGAGTCCATACAAAATGAAGAAAACTTATTTATTGTTCTTTATAATTTATGAATTGTCTCTCTCTTTGACTAGCCCCTGCTGAAAGCAAATCTTAGATATTCTGGGGCCAGCATCACAAGGGTGCACGCATTTGTTGGTGATGAACAGGTTAGGCAAGATCCTGTGCTGATGTTAATCAACAGGGCCCTGTTGAAGTTGTGCCAGTTTGCACCAGTTAAGGGTATAATTCCTGAATGTAATAATTTACTGCATTATTCCCTCTAAAGTTTAAACTCCTCTTCTTTATCTTCTAACTCTGAAAGCAGAGCTGTTTTTTATTAGCTAATGGGTTCATAGGAATGAGGTGTTTTTATTAAATATTAAAAATCCAACATTTACCTTGACTGAAAGGCTTGTCTTCATTTAGTCCTGGTTGAAGCTGACAGTGAAGAATGTAGGCTGTTCTTGCCAAGTCCTGATATGGTCCAGAAGCAGAGTTTTGTGAGTGGTGAAGAGTCTCCCTTCTCAGAACTGATCTTACTGAGTTTCCATAATCAAGGACAGACTTTCAGAAAGGCTCAAATTGGCTTGTTTTTCAGAAACTGCTGAGTATTGAGTGCTCATCTTCCTTTGAAAAACTTATGTTCAATTTTATGCCAGAAGCTTCTGAGTGCCAGGCATGCCTAAAAAGCCAGTCTCTGAGAGTCATTTGACGTTCCCACATAGCAAATTTTATACATTTTCAGACAATCTGATTTTATTTTTAAACAACAGTGTTGTTAAGTGAAGGGTGGCAGTGGTGTGAATAGCCTTAAAAAAATCAGAATAGTCCTAAAACTTCATTCATGTCTTGCAGTGAACTTACCTGAACTCTCAGAATATTTTGAAGAACATCTGAGAAGAAAGGAGTTCTGTTTCATGTCTTCATATACCTGTGTGCTCTGTTTAGTTAAAACTGGTGCAAAAACATTTTGCTGAAGAACTTTAATTTCTGGCCTTATCAGCAGGAAGATGCATCATGTAACTTGTTAGACCAATCCAAATGCCACTATATTTAAGCCCAGAAGGCTTTAATTTTTTGCATAATAATTTGTGAAGCTTTCAAAGTTTCTTCAGTAGAATTGGACATTGATCCCATAGACTGTGTGTTTTAGCCCTGCTGACTTTGCCTATAAGAAATTCAAATAATATTTTGGAAAGATATGTAATTGTCTTGTCCCACAGTGTATCAGACCTGATCACTCATCATGGCCTGCTATATTTAAGAGCACTCCAGGAGCTGCTCAAACTTCTGCACCTTCTGAAAAATATGACACAAATTTAAATTAGGTGTTTTTTTTGTGCATCAGAATTTCATTATTTGACAAAAAATGTAGTGAAACAAATCCTTCCTTAGGCTTTCATGAATAATTGTTGAGTGGTGCCACAGACTGAAGCATCCTCAACTTCATGTAAACAGGCTTTTTCATTACAAAACATACTCGTAGACAGTAGATGCAATGAATTATAAGAATGTCTGATAAGAGTTGTCAGTAGTCAGACCATGAAATATTGAACTCTGATCTATATATTTAGATACAACCTAAACATGAAATTCTGCTTTCTAAATTGGCAATAATATGTTGACTTCATTACACAAAGTTGTTAAAAACAATAGATTTTTTTCTCTTATTTTCAAATCAATCCTTCCTGGTTAATATTCAGTATGGTTGCTGAAATAAAGATCTAGAAACGGGTTTTCAAAAACAGTTTGCACCCAGTCATGACTCACTTGAAGACCATACTAAAGCTCCTTTACACTCATTTCAATCTAACATTTTTCAATATCTTTTCAATATTTTCTAATTGTTTTTTCTAATTTTGTTGCTCGTATTTGCACTGAATGATATAACTACAAGTTGGGGTTAATCCTCCTATGTCATAATTATTTGTAGGTGGAAGAATTTATTCCTGCTCCCCTCTGCCTCCTCATCTCTTATTCTGTCTCCATTTGTGATTGTGTGCAACCATCATTTTGGGGGATGAAAGGGAAAAGGTGATGTCCATTTACTTTCCTGCAGATAATTTATAAGAGCTCTGCTGCCTGGTATATTCCCACTTTCTAGACAGTGTGTCAGTGTGCAAAGGTGACTTCCAGGCTGTAGATATTTAGCAATGAAGGGAAATAAACAGTGAGTTTTGGCTGATATGTAGAAAAGTATTAGTTTTTAGAATACTAAAGCTGTTTCTTAATATAGAAAATCACCATATTTTTGAAAAATGATGTTGAAATACAAATTTTTTGTATTGCCTTAAACAAAGCTAGAAAAGATCTGGGTGGAAAATCCATGATCTGAATGAATTTCTCATCCCTACATCTCAGTGTGATGACATAACCTTACAGAGTATCTTAAAACAAAGCAAAGTATTTGCTGCTTCCTCCTTCATTGCTCTTTAGCTCAGTAACATCTTCCTTCCCATAACTTGTTCCATTATCTTCAGCGTGGCAAGTTTAGCATGAATTTACTCCCTTCAACATGAGTGAAATGATTAAATCTGCTCTAATTAATTGTTTCAGTGTGTTGGAAGAAAGATCTTTCTTCTTGTTTCTTCTCCCCCACCCTCCCCCTCCTTTCCCACATGTTTTTCCAGTAGTTTCTGTAATGGGCCAGGCTCTGCAAAGCATCCCAAAACTCACCTGGAGCCAGGTGTTTGGAATTACCTTGGATGTACCTTCCTATCTCAACACTTCCCTACATCCCTCACTCTCATGTGTGCCCTGAGACTTCCTACTGCATCCTGGTTTGGGGCACTTTATTTTCTTCCCTTCTTGGGACAGAAATGAGATCTGACCATGCAATTCTCTGGGTGAGGGCCCAGGGCCACAAACCACCCCAGTTAGTTCAGTTGTGTGGGCTTGTGGAAGTTGCCACATGTGACATCTCCATAGGGTAAGGCACTGGCTGTCCAGGCAGACCCATGCCTGACCTTTTGCCCTGGAAAGTGGCAGCACAATGGCAGTCAGACAGGCTCCCTCAAGATTTAAATGGCTTTTAAAATCTTGATTTACTGCCTGTATGTATGTGTACAGGAAGTAAAGATTTTGAGACAGTCATGTGGAAACCTATAAAATTCCTCCTGTTCAATTATTCTGCTTCAGATAAGTTGATCCACTTTTTGTCTTCCAGTGCAAAGTGCACCTAAACTTTTGAAAATGAAGTTTTAGTGGAACTGTGATTTCAGACAGACATTAATCCTCTGGAAAGGCAGAATCACTTTTATTAATAAGCTTTCACTATTGTTTTTGTGCCTTTGTTTAATGTGCTTGAATGTTGAATTATGCTAAATTATGTACATGTTAAGTGATAAATTACGTAATGCTCCAATGTGGTGGAAATTAATAGTGGAACTTCCTTAATTTTCTCTTTTGTTTTTTTGCCATATACCCCATTAAATCTCTCATTATGTAGATGGCTTTGTCATAAGAAAGGGGAATGGGAAGAGGGGGAAAAACCCCCAAGCCCCAAACCAAGCAGAGCCTTGCTCCCCTTGGACAGATGGTGAAGGCTGAACCATCATAAAATTGTTATTGCCCTAATTGAAATCACATTGGTGTATTGTTCTCAGGCGATGCCAGGGATGCTCCCTGGGATGGGGCTGCCAGGGGCGGGGAGAAGAGTCCCACCACAGAAATGCAGAGCTGTGAAAATCCTCCAGAAGGCTACGAGAGATTCCAGCACCTCCTGGGCTATTGCTGCTGACCCAGGGTCAGGCACGGGCAGACACCTCACAGCTGCATCGCTTCGCCTTCCTTTTCCCAGTGGAAATTACTGCAGGGAACAGATCGCCCCAGACAGCGTAGCTGGAGCCTGGGAAAACACGTGCTGCTTCGGAGTAGTTCTTTTAAAATATAGTAAATTAGAGGCAGGTCTTGTAGTCACAAAACCCACTAAACGAAATAAATCAGGGCTAAGTTTGTGCAGCGTTTCAGTTTATCGCTGGTCGATGAATTATGAAAAGATGTTAATGGTGGGTGGGATAAAGAACGGCTTTGATTCCTAGGGCAAACTGTGGAGGTGATGCTCTAGGATGTTCTTCTGATTGCACATCTGGGAACGATATGGAAGTGTGGTTTAATCCTACATGTTGGCAGAATTCCCAGCAGCAGAGAAGGAGCAAGTGCATGCATCTATGCATGTCTGTTGCTTGGATGTTGGAGGAACAGTTTTACACAAAAATATAGGATATTTTTAATTTTAGTTAATTCTGTTTATCTTCAATACCTGTGAATTTTGGCCTTTAACCTAGTGTGCCCTTTCAAGAATGCTGGTATTGAATACATTATTTCATCATGATTCTGGTGCACATTTGAAGCCAGAGATGAGATTCAGGTCATTGTCACAGGCCTGTGCAATCCAGAGAGTTCAGCGGCTTGAGTTTACTTCCTTTTTTCTCCAGCAGGTCAGAAAAGTTATTCTGTAAGTCCATAAAGTTTAAACTTTGCACTTTAATTATTTTTTTCTTTAGCTGACTTTCTTTTGATCATTAATCATCAGGAATGGGTCTATCTTATATTCCTGCCAAAAAAAAAAAAAAAAAGTGAGCTTAGGCTTAAAAACCACTAGAGGTTTTGGTATCTCTGATTTAAAATCTCACTGTGTTGCTCAGTCCTCTCCAAGTCCAAGGAAAGAGCAGAGAAAACAAACTACCTTTTTATCTCAGGGATAAAGAATGCTCTCACTGACACTTTATTTTTCATACAGAACTGATCTGTTTTATGGAGAATCTTCCTGTCCTCTTGCATTTTCAGAGTTGGTAGAAACCAAGAACACACATTACTTAGGTATAAATGATGCAGTGCTCACATATCAGATGTGCTTTAATCCTAAAAAGATGCCTTTTATTATAGCTCATATTTTATACATGGATGTTTTTATGTCAATAACCTTACAGTTGTTGATTCTTTGGTAATGGATTGCATTGTAACAAGCATAAGAGTACTAATAGTGCAAGTTCAGACTAGAAAAGTTTTCAAAATTAAGAGATATCAGAGTAATTTTCCTTTTTAAAGAAGCTCAGGAAAGAACTTCTTACACTTGGAAAATAGCTGACAGAACTTCTGAGTTCTGATTTCAAATTTTGTTCCCTTCTTGATTTTTTTTCCTTTCTCCTTTTTGTTTTTTGTCACCCTTTATCCTTTTCTCCTTAGTCCCATCATGGAAACAGAAAGAAAGAATAAAAGCGCCTTTCAAAGTTTGAAAGTTAAACTTCCCATTTCCATGGGGTAAAAAAAAAGCTTTCCAAAGTTGGATGCAAAGTTTTTCCATGCTCTTGGTGGCATGAACAGCTGTATGTATGTACATATTCATAAAGCTCTGATGGCAGTGTGGAAATTCTCTCCACAGCAGAACAATATAGTTATTTCAGTTTGCTTTCCTTGAAAAAAAACAAACCCCAAGCTCGGCCCTGCCAGAATCAACCAAAAAAATCAGTAATACCAATCATGGAACAGGCATCTAATTTCCAAGTTTAATTAAAAAGGGGATGGATAGACTTATTATCCTTTGTTTTTCAAAGTCAGTCATCTTTTATGGATTGAAATATGCAGGTTGAGAATAAAACTTTGTATAGAACAAAGTTGAGATTACACATTAGTGGAAGTACTTCTTTCAGGAATATTTTGAACATCAGATCAGCTACTGAATAAGACATATATATTAACTTTCTCTCTCTCTGTCTTTTGCACAGCAGACCTCTTGGTGGCTTTTTGACTCTGGTTTATTGTAGTCCTCCTAGATGTATAATCTATCCAGCCAATCTGTAATGTCATGGTGCATTACTCTTGAGGCAGAACTATGACACTTTTTTCTTACGCATGCACCAGGAGATGCCAAAAAGCTCAACTTTTTTAGGCTGTGCTTCTGATAAAAAAATGACAAGAAAACACTCTGGTGTGGGAAGCTCACAGCTTCCAAGAGGGATCCAGTTTAAGTCACTTAGTCCCCTACTACCACATTACAGTTTGCTCCATGCCCTTCAGCCTTTGTATCTATGAGTTATTGGTGAATGTTGAGGTTGTAGCTAATTCCATGCAGTTCCTAAGAAGTCTTTTAGTATCCCACATCATCCCACAAATGAAGCTCTTTTAAAATGTCTTTCCTATAGGAAAGTTCCCTCTCCTCTCAGAAGCCTGCCAGCTTCTCTTTGTGCTTTTTGCTTGCTGTCTAACAATTTTAGCTGGACCCATCCTGCTCTCTAGAATCTTCAAACTGACATTATGCAGTTATTCTCAGGAGAGACACAATATTTGCTTTGCCCTGTAGGACCCCACAGCCCATGAAGGAGCAGGATGAGCGCATGTTTTGACTCCCCCATTTCTTATTTTAACAGCAAACATGATGCATAGCACCAATACAACAAACTGGAGACAAATTAAGCGTTTTTTCCATCTGCTGCACCATCTGAAAACCTTTCAGGCAACAGATGAAGCTTTGCATTTGGATGGTGATTGGGCAAGGGGGCGGTGAATTGGCCTGATGCATATGAAAGCGTGAATAGGTGCAAGGATGCGAGAGTAAGGGGGGGCTGGGGGAGTCACAGACCTCAAGTGCTACTTTGTCCAGGAAGCACAGCAAGAGGGCTCCTGTGCTGGGAAAGCTGCTGGATTTGCCTGCTGTGGGAGCTGAGATGATAGCTAAGGAAAGGTGGCTGGTGATAGAAAACATGGCCCACTCAGCAAGAGGTTTAAAGTGGGAGGTTAAAGGAGTGTCTGTGAAACCGGCCTTAGGCTCTAACTAGAAGTGAGGGAACTGAATGCTATCCTGAATTTCCTGACAGCTCATCAAAAGCCAGAGATATGAGGGGGAGATATCTGGGTAGATTGCTCACTGAGCTGACACAGGAACTTATTTTGAAGTTATTATGAAAAATATGAAGTTAAACTTACTGCGCTGGTTGTCCAAGTCAGAGGCATGGGAGGAGCGCTGGGATTTACTGCCCAGTAAATGCAGAGGTGCTCCTGGAGTGGCACATTCCACAGGGGATGGCTGGTGTCACAGAGCACACTGTGCTGCTCCAGGGTGTTGCTGATGTGGCCTGCTCCTCTCTTGACACTCAGCTGGAGCCTTGGGTGCTCAGCTCTCTCTGTCGTGTGGAAAAGTGTGCTCCAGTTTCTGAAGGTGTGACAGTTCACATAGCCCTGGGAGTCAGAGACTGGAAAACATCAGTTCAGGAGCTCCCATGGAGGACCCATTTATTTGCAGATGCTGTCACCTGGTTTATTATTAGCTCTTGGATTTTCAGTGTTTTTCTCTAGCTATACATATACACACACACACACACACATTTAGGAAGATTAATGAATTCCAGCTCTATATTACTTTTACCAGTGATGCTTTGTCTGGGAAACTACTGTCCTTAAGAATTATGGATTGCAGTGACTCAAGTCTTGGCAGGAACTGCTTAATGCACAGGAGAACACCTTAGCATTGACTATCAGGATTTTTGAATTTAAATTCCAGTTTTTCCCCAAGTTTCTTTTCAGGACAACAGTAGGTCAGTAGATATATTTTCCTCCATTTCCTCTCTCCTCTCCACCTGGAGTGGGCCTAGTCCAGCTCTGTTTATCTTTTTGAATGCTAATCCATATTGAGGTTCCAAGACAGTTTCTCCTCACAAGAAATGAAATTGGTGTGGGGATGCAGGTGTGTGTTTGTGTGTTCTCAGTGTTGCTTGCTCATATTCTGCAAAATATCTCAGTCATCTCTCAGGGCCTCTGTAGAGTGTCCCTGTGCCTGCTCCCTGCTGAGCAAGACCTCTGTGCAAATAGAGAAACCTTCCTCACTGCTTGCAAGACCTTTCCCATTGGAAATGTCTTAAAAATAATATCAATGCAGATTTCCTAAAGACTAAACATGACTCACTGCTGGCGCTTGTGAGACTGTTTCTAACAGCTCCATCCAGTGGCTTTGGCTGTAACATGAATGTGGGGTTTGCCTCACAGGGGTTCAAGACCTTTGGGGCTGGGAAATGCTGCTTTAAGACAAATGATTTGACAGTTATCACCTTGCAGAAGGAAGAGTAATTGATTTAAAATGAGAGATGTGGTGTTTACATTTTGAAATTACCTGTGAGGAATTTTTATTCTCCTTGCAATCAAATGGCTTCCACTTCTTGGTGTGCAAGGGGAGACCGTCCCTCTTCAGTGGCTGGAACATAAATTATGCTTGTTAGGAAGATGAACAGAGTTCCTGTGTACAAGGGATTTCTATTTTTAAACAGCAAAATATCCCAGGTGAACTCACTCATGCAGGAAAGACCTGCTCTACAGTTCAGGAGAGAATGTTGGAATTGTTCAACAAGTTTTTGATGTCTCATTTTTGTTGAAAAAATGCCAATTTCTTAATACAAAGCCTTTGATTTTCAAAATTATCTTTAATTTCGAAATTTAGTTGTTTCCCTTCACTTCTGAACAAAATATTTTAATCAGTATTTCATTTTAAATCTTGTCACGTTTGTGGGAGTGATGCAAGTAGATATTCAGGCTGCAAAAATTTGAGATTTCAATTTTACCGTCTTGGTCAGGATGGGAAAAAAGCTTTCAAAATCTCAAAAATTCTCATGGGTCAGGGGAAAATAAAGGTTTCCCACAGAGCTCTAGTCAATGGGAGTGTTACCATAAACTTCCCTGTGCCTTGGATCAGGCCCTGAGAGCGTATCGGAGATTTTGTCAGCCTCATTGATTGCACAAACCAGCCTTGTTATGAGGAAACATTCCTGGGCCAGACAGAATTCTGACATTTGTCTGTAGCCTTCACATTGAGGAGAGATTATTGTCTCCAGAGGGCCATTCTTAATGATTTAAATCTGAGGTAGATCGTTTTTTCTGGCAGTGTGTGTGTAATCTAATCCATATATTGTTGAAAATAATTGGCGTGAGCATAGAGTTGCTCTGCGGCTGTGGTCAGTCACTATTGACTGCATCGAAACTTGCTGACTAGGTGGTAGAAATTATAAGAGGACCTGGAAAACCAAAGCAAATAATAATAATAAAAAAATAGTCAAGAAGATATTCAAAGTGGGGAAATGTGGAAGTAGAAATGCTTTCCACTGGGATCCCTTTGGAAGCAAACAGTCTGAGCTTTAGAAAATTTCCTCTTGATAATTACACATCAGCATCACACAGGCTGTATGACCAAGAGTATGTAAAATCTGTGTTTGTTTCCTTCCCAAAAAGCTGGATGGTGACTTAAGGCTCATCCTCTGAGCAAAGGATGGTGTGTAAACTGCACCACCCAAGGAGCAGCCCCGGGAGGCAGCGTGACTCACAGCCATGCTGCTGAGGCACAGATCCCTCCCTGCTTTCCCTCCACTCCTCAGGCTGTAAAACAGAAAGATTCTGCTCTTTGGTTTGGGTGTTTTCTATTTGTTTGTCTCCCTTAAAGATAAAGTGACTGCAGTGGCACAGCTATCCCAGCTTGTAGTTGGTATTGGAGGGAGAACGCTTGGAGCAGGGACACCTTCCTCTAGACCAGGCTGCTCCAAGCTCCATCCAGCCAGGCTTTAAACACTTCCAGGGATGAGACAGCCACAGCTGCTCTGAAGAGCCCTTTCCAGTGTCTCACCACTCCCAGAGTAAAACATTTCTTCCTGATATCTCATGTAAACCCACCCTCTGTCAATTTAAAGCCATCACCTCTTGTCCTTGTGAATAGTCCCTCTATCTTTCTTGCAGGTTCCCTTCGAGTACTGGAAAGTTGCAGTTACTTCACCCCAAAGCCTTCTCTTTTCCAGGCTGAAGAATTCCAATTCTCTCAGCCTTTCCTCATCTTCTGGAAGCAGGGATATGAGGACAACTCCAATTTGTATCATACCCCAGTATCAGAGTAACTTATGGAAGTGAGTTATTTCTCAAGCCTGGCTTAGTAAAGCATTTCAACACACTCTTTAATGCTTTTAAATGTTGATTGGATTTAAATATGTGCTTAAAAATAAGTGCTCTAATGCTACACCAGAGAAAAATGTTGCTATGAGATTATATTCCTTTGCAAATGTTCTGCACATTGCTTCCACCTCCTCTGCATTCCTGCCCTGTCCTGTGGTGAAAGGGCTTTTTGCTGACTTCAGGTTTGGACACCTCACTACTTGCTAATTAGAAAAATATTTTAGATGTTGTTTATTAGGACTTGGCACTATCTGTTGGTGTTGCTTCTGTATACCAATCATATGTTTGGATTAAAAACAGAGAAAGGCTGGGGTGGATGGAATATTCTTGGTAGTACCCTACAGAACAAGACATCAACAGCAGTCTTTCCCCCTGAGGTGCAAGGTCCAGTTTGAGACACATCTCACATGTTGAATTGATTAGAAAGGTATTTGAATAGGAAAAGGGCCAAATTTTAGCCAACAGGTTGAATTTTATTTCAGCCCCAAGAGTTAATTTTGCAAAAGAAATCAGGCCTCCCATTTCCCATCCCTTGGCACTCATGCTTCCTCCTTTTCTTTCCATGATTGCATTAATTGTCAACTGAAAGAGACATTCAATCCATAGGTTAATTCCTTCAACATGAGTAGTTTTAGGGATACTGCTCTTAAACATTCATCATACTTTTAATTTAGCATAAATCTGTGCAAAACACAGCTTTAGGAGGTTCTATTGAAACTGCAGTTATAAATATTTCACTCAAATTATTGATCAGTGCTGAAGACAACCTCTTATGCTTGTTAAAAACGCAATAATTTTTATTGACTCTGATTATTAATGAACATTAGCAAACTGAAAAATCCTTGTCCTGCAGCTTGGTGGGTTTGTTTTGTTTTGTTTTTTTTTTAACCTTCCACCTATTGAATCTGTTGGTTGTTGAGCATGTAGATGATGAAACATTTGGGTAAAGAAGTGACAGGACCTGAGAGAAGACAGTCTGGGGTACACAACCACTGCTGTCATGTATGTAGGCACAGAACTCACTTTCATACCAGCGCAAACTCTTTGCTGTGCTACTGTGCATGGTTACATGAGCTATGCCAAGGATTTAAATATCCTGGGAGACTTTGAAACTATAGTTTTATGTATTTTACTGGAGGGTAAGCTTGTAGCTGTGCTCTTGACCTCACTGAAGAGTGGTGTGTGGAGCTTCTGCTGCTTGGACCAGAGCATGAAGGAAATCCTGGGTTAGAGACTCATGGTTTTTTTACTGTGGTCCCTTTGCTTCAGAGAAAAGTGGCTGTCCCTTTCAACACTCTGGTCCTGTAGTATTCAGTCCTGAGACTGAATGCTGTGTATATATCCCTAATTACATCTACCTACATATTGCTGGGGGACTGCAACCAAGTTTTTCTTAATTGGAAAAGAAAAGAATATTTCCTACTCATCTTATGGAGCAGCTTCCACGATGTAACTGATAAAATAAAGGCTTGGTTTAGAGTGATAAAAAGATGTGTTTGCACTGGGAAGTGGAGGGAACTGTGGAGTTTATGATGCTCTTACAGGAGAAAGTCACATTTGTTTACTTGAAATAATTCCTGTTTCCCTGCCTAACATAGGTGAGGACTTAGCTAATGCATTCCACCTGCCAGAGTCACCAGGGGAACTCCAGAGACAAGCTTCAAGCTGCTCTCAAACCGCTTCTAGTAAGACATCTATTGAATTGATAAACAGCAAAGGTATGTGCAAGACAAGATTAGTGAATTTATTGATTTATTTTTAGGTCAGTTTGTTTAGAAAAGAGAAGTTGTGCTCATTGTGGATTGAGCATTTCTCATTTTCAGGTATCACACTGGAGGTAAATGTCAATATTTGAATTTCCATTCACATAACTTTTGGAGCTAGTTAAAGTACAAAATCTTGCACTTTTATATTTAATGGAAACTTTAACTGCCTCCCTCTCCCCTACTCTCCCCTCTGCCCCTCTCATTACATCTCAATAGTTTGAATTTTCCCCTCTTTACACGTGGGACCTTTCAGAAAGGCACAGCTTGATGGATGTTACAAACTGAACAGTGTGTGTCTTATTATTGCACATCTCATATATGAGATTTTCTCCTCTTCCACACCTTGTAGGATTTTGCATCTGGGAGTAAAATTCTCCCATGTTCCCATCAGTGTTGGGTACACTCAGCCAGTACCAGAGTTGCAGAGCTCAGGTTGTAACAAAAGTGACAATGCTGCCATAAGGAAGAGGAATGGAAAGAATTAAGCTTGTGCTGGCTGCGTTGTGGGTATCTCTTAGCATGAGGTAGCAGTGGAGAACAATGTTTATTCATTAAGATATAATTGCTTGGAGCTAGATGCATTTCTGCCTTCCATGCTGGTTTGCTTTGAATGCCTTGTGTTTGGATTTTTCTTTCTCCTTGCTGTAATTTGCTGTGCACTGATGGGGATAAACGTCATCAAAGGTCTGAAGCTTTTGATGTTTCTCATATAAGATGCAAATGTTTAACAGATGAAAATTATTTGCTAATAAGTAAATAAATATCAAAAGCAGCAGTACAAATAAAACCCCCTTGTGTAATAGTGTCTAAAAATTCAAGTGACTTATTTAAACACTAGTCAGGCCCTTCTTTGATGTATGTGAATATTTTCAGGCAGAGCTATTCTCATATTGTTAGACCGTAACTGTTATTTTCATTTTCTTTAGACCTCACTTGAAGCATACTGGGGCAGCGTAGAACCAGTGAATCTTTCTAGATATATTGGAGCTGAGGGACAGAGGTAGGAGGGAGCCCTTCAAATGTCAGTGATTCCCATCCACTTATCTGTACAACTTGGAAGACTTCCTGTCTCTCAAATCTGGCAGAAAGACTCTGTGTGCTCTGTATAGACTCCTACAAACTTCTTGGATTCAATATTAAGCTGAGGGGGTCCTCATGCATCTCTGAAGCTTTCTGCAGGCTGCTATAATAAATACTGGGCAGCTGAAAACCATCTAAAATCAGGATTTCAGACTGAAAGGTGAACTTGCCTTGACTATGTCACTGGAAGACCTATTTTGCTGCTAATCATTGCAGCCGACTCAGTGCAAGCCAGAAGAGTTGCCTGGCCATTTTTTATCATGACAGCCTGAATCTTTGTAGTACTCCAGCTGAGATCTGGGAAAGGATGTTGGGCTGGACATGTTATATCTTGACTGTTTTTTGGCTGATTGCTGTTTAGGGGTCAAGGTGCTTTGCCCTTTGGGTTTATTCACTTGCAGCTTGGAATGGCTGAAGTATTAAAATCCTTAAGTGCATTTCTTGTCAAGGACCTCTTAAATCAAACACAGCTTAAACGAGTTACTGAAAAGAAACAGTTTCCACTTCTCCCTTAATCTGTCTCCCATGCTCAGTAATTGATGTCTCATTTCATGAGTCACATTAGCTTGCCCCAGGTTAAATCTCTTGCAGCCTAATCCTGCACATCCTTCCGTAGTTGATGTCTGTGCTGGGAGATGGGGAAGATTTTGCATGAGTGAGGACTGCCAGATGGGTTTCTGCAGGAACTTGTGTTGTTTTTACCTAGAGGGGAAAGAAACTTCAGGAAAAAAAGAGCATCAATAATTCTTTGCCTCTTGGGTGACTGGAGAGGTGCCCTGGGTTGGTCTGGGGATTCCCATGGAGAATCTGTTGATGAGGGGTTCTGTTGTATGAACATGCAAGACATGGAAGCATTTGGGATCTGGTGTTATAGCTCCTAGGAAGCAGCTAAAAACACATGTGAGGCAGGTAAACCAAGCAGAGATTTCAGCAGGGCTAGAGTTAAAAACAGGCATGGCAGCCTGGACTTGATGATCCCTGCAATTGAGTGTGGACTGCCCTGTTTAGGGAGATGGAGTTGGGAATGTGTAAATTATGTTACTTTTGTTTTTGTCACTTCTGCAGGGAGGCTTTTCTGAGCTGGGAAAGATATTCTTAGAATTTCTCAAAATATCTAACAGCCATTCTCTTCTTTGATTTCTTCCGGTCTAGTATTTTGTTATAGAAAAGGGAGAAAAAAGCAGTGAGAAAAAACCATCTAGTAATGAGAGTTTTGAGTTGTGTTTGATGAGAAGGAAAATGTGACTGTAGTGCCCATTTTCATTACAAACCAAACTTTCAACAACAAAAATTTGTCATATCGTGGCTGTTTTCATTAATATTGCTGATGAAGAAACAAAATATATTGGAAGACAATAGAGCATCAACATTTTCCTGACTGCTGCCAATCACTCTAATTAATGAAGAGGAAGAGAGTTGTGCTCTTGTCTTCACTTGGTTTGCTCCCTCAGTGCTAAACATAGTAGAGAATTTATCTCACCCCTTTTGTTTGTTTTATTTATTTTTTCTGTTGTCCCTGTGATTGTTTTCTTTCATAATCAGACCAATTAGCTTGTTGACAGAAGAGAACCACTTGTGGATTTTTTTTTCCCGAGTCTGGAGCAAAGTTGAACAGATAAATAGTCTTGTCTGTAGTGCAAGACAGGATGCTGTGGAGGGGGATTTCACCAGACACGTGTCATTAGTCACTCCCACAAGCCTTACAGGTGTGACATTAATCAGGTTGTGTGCCATGTTCCCAGAGTCTCACAGGGGTCTGACACCATCTGCATGGCTCCTGTGTTCAGGGTCACTAACTGGGTATGCAGAACAAGATCACTTCCTGAGGCATCCCTGCTTTGAACAGGCCCCTTCCACCCCGTGATGGATTCCTCCAACAGCCCGCACCTGAAGGGCATCGCTTTTCCGGCACTGACGCTGATGGATGTGCCCACAGCTCAGTGAGCACCCCCTCCTCTCCTGAAACTGTCCTGTCGTGTGGGCACTGTGTTTGGAGTGCTGAGTTAGTGTGGCAGCATCTGAGGAAATCAAGCAGGATGCCAATGGTCATATCTAGAGACTTCTCACTTGTCCTACTTTCTTAGAGAATTTTGACAGACGCTTATAAAGGGGCAAGGATATATCAGTTTGGGACTTGGTTCTCAGGTCTGTCATACCTTAGCAAGGCTTGGAGAAGAAGTACCTTTAAAAAGGTTTTGCAGTGCTTGCTTGCAAAGAAATTTCTCCATGTTACATCACCTGTGGCATCAGAGCTGGGAACAGGCAAATATTTCCTGCCTCCCTTTTCCACCAACCATGTGCAATATCAGTTGTAGGGTAGACAAGTAATTAATTCTTAGCATTCTCTGTCTTCCTTTCATATCTGACTGTGTATTCATCTCTTGAATTTGGCTGCTTAGTTGGTGGGGATTTTAAATGATGCACCTGCATGTCAGACATGTCACAAGGTGATATAGAGGGTCCATCTCTTGGGCCATGATTCCCATCAGTTCTACCACAGTGAGATTACTTAGGGAGTCATGTGCATCCAGCCCCAGGCTGCACAGTGGAGAAAAAGCCATCTTTGAGGTAGTTATCTGTATTTTAATTCAATAAAATAACTTGCTGTATTTCTTCCCTTGGGAAAATATCCACTGATACAGATTTAGCTCCAGTCAAACCTTGCAGTGTCAGTATCTAAAGAGACAGACCTAGTTTCCTTTAGGCTTAGGAGTCTAACAACTTGGGAACGGTTTCTCTCCCTCCCTTCCCCCCGAGAGATCATGCTTGCTAGACGGGCTTTCCCAAATTCTCACAGCTCTAATCTGGATACCATTTAGTGTGACAGCCTTCTTCCCGGGTTCCCACAGCTGGTTAGTGTTTTGAATTCCAGCCTTGTGAACTCATATCAGGCTACATGGGCTAATGCTCTGAGCACAACCTAGAGCAGATATCTCTGATGACAGAGTAATGGAGAAACTGCGGTACTTTCTGCCTCTTTATTAATGCACAGTCATTTGTGGTGTTCTTCAATTTCTGTGGAGAGGAGCTGACTGCAATGCCTCACAGAGGCATTTAAATGGTAATGGAGGTGAAAGTAAAATCATTCAAGTGTGTTGCTTGCAAGACCAGTAAACCAACCTGCTGCAATGGGAAAAGTTTATCAAATCCCAAGGGTCACAAATATGGCTAAAAATATCACTTAAATATATTACTGTCATATCCAGCTGAATTCTTACAAAGGAAAACCCCAGGAAAATATGTTCTGTTTTCTCTCATAACATCCAGGCTTCATCTTGGCTAAACAGTGTTTCAAATAGCAGGAGGCAAGGGTTGTCAAAGAGTGCAATGGGCACAGCACCCTCTGTCCAAGCCTGATGTGGAAAATGGCATTGAATTCAGTGCCTTGGACTTGTTCAGGGCTGGTTTCAGAAGCAGCCCCTAGTTCAAGAGGTTACCACCAGCATATGGCTGGATGTGGGGGGGTATTTTGACCCTCTTTGGGTCAAAATGTTAGTTCTGAGGTACAGCTGATTAAAGACGTGACAGAGAAAATTACATGGAGCTGGCTAATTCTTCACATCAGCCAGAGTGGTTTGACAGTCTGTAACAGGGCAATATCAAATATATGTTGTCCATGCTTTGAGTCTTCTGTTGTTTTTTCTTTAAATTACAAAACAACAACAACAACAACAAAATAAATCCCTCCTTTAGAATGGAAAGCGACTGTGCATCAAAATGGAAATGATTGGTGGCACGTGTTGAGAGCATGGGAAGCAGTGGGTGGAAGTCAAGCATTTTGCCTGCAATTACACCATTCAGAATGCTATTAGGGAGCTGTTCCACTTAAAATTTGTGGGGGTGAAGCTACACTCAGGGCACATGAGAAATGAGACTTCACTCTGAAGCGTTTTCAAAACACTTGAATGTTTGTTTTTCCTTTGATGTTGACACAACTGCATCTTATGACTTGCTCATCCTAATCCAGTAAGTACCAGTCAGGAATCTTGAGTGCTGTGTGCATGGGAAGCAGCTTTCTTCCATGGAGAGGATATCAAGAAGATAGTTTACTGGGAATCTGTAAGTGGATCTCTCTATTTACCATACAAACCCACTCTGGGAGAAGGTCAGATACCTAGAATGTTGTCCAGTTTGTGGCCAGCTCCTGGACTGGATATTTGCTGGGCAGAGAGCAAAGATGATGTGGCCCAATAAAAAATATTGCATTAGTCAGAACTTCAGAGTCTGACCAGGTATAATAAATACCCAAAATTACAGCAAGAAACTAGACCTTTGTGCCTTGAAATACAATCTACTTCTTTTGCTGTGTTTTTGTAGGTTAGTAGAGGCTTTTCCATATCACACCCTCTTGTATAATCAGGTAGTTCATCTTGAATGATTTTGTGAGTGAGAAATATGACTTATATATGATTGAAGGTAGGACTAGAAGGGATTTGTCCACCAAAAAAAAACCTCTCAGTAAGTGATCTGCTCTACAATCCCACTTGTACATTTATCAGGCTGTTTAAATCTGGATGTTTGCCATCTATTGAGGGGCAGTTTCAGAACTTTGGTCCTTGGATACTTTAAAAATCTCATTTCCCCTCTAAATGTGGTAGCACTCAACCTTTTCCAGGTGACAGGATCATCCTGTGAAAACAGGGGTGTTTAACTTGGATATCCTTTAAAATGTGATACATCTCCTCAGCATTTGCGTCAGAGAGGAAGAAGGCGGCTGGTCCCACTGCTGAATTCCAACCAGGAATTATTCAGGCCTTTAGGAAACATGGGAGAGCAAATGTTTACTGACCGTGTAATTAGCACGATGACTTGCTCTGTCTATTGGCCCTTAGCACCATATTTCCTGTCTGAGCAGTGGAAAGCAAAAATATTAGTTGCTGTTTTACTAGAGGAACAAGTGTCTTCCAAATGAACAAATGATCTATTACCAGTCCTGCAGACTCTTCCCATGGGAATGGGCATTTTGCTTCTTTTTCTACCAGCTAATTTCTTTCATACAGCAGGTTCCCAGACACATCAAATGCCTCACATGTTGAGCTGTTAGTTAAGATTTATGGTCTCTGTGTTATCAGAGTGAATTAAACTGTGGCTGGCAGTCAGGCTTCTTCTCATGGGCTCCTGTAAAAATGTATACATAAATTAATAAATTAGGGCTTGATATTTAATGTCTTTCTAAAACACAAGACATTCCAAAGACCACTCTTCAGAGGTTTCTTGCATTTCTGGGCAGCCAATAATCAGTCAATATTAATTCTTTGCTTGTTGAAAGAATAATACATAGGCACAGCTTTGGTGGGTCTTCTGGAGCCAGATGAAAGCTTGTGAAATTTGGAGTGAAATTCCGTGGCTGTACATTACTTTGGTGTTAATAGAGCTCAGCTGGAGTCTTGAGAGGAAAACACAGAGTTAGCAGTTTGAAGAAGAAACACTTTGTACATTAGTTTTTTAGTCTAGATCTTCATTACACAGTGGCAGAGTTGGAAGGATGTGAGTGCTTTAATATTAAACTAGGTCATATGAGCCTTCATCGAGTGCTTTTCATTTCTAGTTGTAAGTATGTCATGGAAACTTCTTTGTGGTAACATAAAACATAGAGATTAAAAGCAAAATTTGCTGTTTGAAAAGTGAAATTAGTTTTTTTGAAAGGTCAAATGAGTTCTTTTAATGTTTCCGTGAAATTTTCTGTAAACTGATTTGCTAATTTATGTTTAAATTTATGGGTCAGCTTGGAGCTGAATGGAATGTCACTTCTAAATGTGAGAATCAAGAATTATGTATGGAGGTGCAAGCAAATTGTTAGTTTGGGGGGAAATGGAGAGTAGAATCCATGAGCCTTTGTGGTTCCTCAGGCTCTGCACCTTTGTACCATCTGAGTGATATGCCAAAAGGAATAAACTTCTTTAAAATAAAGGAAGCTAAGCCTGTACTTCTTTTTCCTCACTTCTGTCCTTCAAATCTCTGCTGTCCTTCTGTCCTATCTGCTCTAAAAATTTAATTCTTTAACCTTTAGTTAAATATGTTCTTATGAAAACAAAATCCCCCCCAAAAAACCCAAACTACAAAATTTCAATATTTACAAATTTTTTTCAGGGGATTGATGAGAAAAAGGGTGACACTTTCAAGCCAGAAATGTTCTACAAATTGCAACCAACAAGACTGGGTCATAGCTGACAACTTGGCTCTGCTTTTATCCATTTCAGACAAAGGAAGGAACATTTCTCATTAAAGCCATTCAGGCAGCACTGTGGTACCACATCACATCTGCTTCTGCTCTGAGACACCTCTGTTCTCTGAAGTGTGACCACGAGATCGATTAGACCTGATAGTAAACCTCAGGTCTGAGCTGGTCCAGACCAACAGGGCTGAAGTGCTGATACTTTGGCCACTCATCTGCACTGCCCAGGTGTTTGCTGCCTTTCTTTCAGGTGAGATTTCACACTTGTTTGGTTTCTAAGAATTATACTTTTCAAGGAGCTCATGGCTGTGACATAGTTCCACACAGTTGACATAGTTTATGCAACTCTAAGTCACAATAAGAGTCCTACAGCAGTTCCACAGCATGTTCTACAAAGCTTTAGTGCTGTACACCGGGCTAGTTCAATCGTTTGCAGTCCTGGAGACCAGACACCGCTTTAAGTAATAGGTCAAAACTGAGTCTGTTTCATTTGAGTCTTTAAAAGCCATGAACCTGTATCCCAGACGTCATTCCCTGCCTGCACTTCGCCCAGTGGATGATTCCAGCCAAAGAGAGGGCTGGAGGTTGTGGGTGAGTATTTTGCTGTGACCATTTGCCATCTGCCTTACACCTGCTCGCCTTGTTTGTGATTGCTTGCCCAATAATTTGGGGTCTTGATATGACAAAGCACTAAAGCACCTCTGCAGCTGGAGTAATCCAGGTAGCTGTGTTGGAAGTCAGTGATGTGACAGCTGATGCTGTGCTGTGTTGGTTTTTGGTTTTTTCTTTTTTTAGAGATAACTTGCATTCTAATCTTTCTTCTTCTCTGACCCTTAGAGTAATAATAATTTTTGCTTATTTATTTTTATGCTTTTTTTCCATCCCCCACAGTTAATATGGTATTTCAGGATGGGCCTTCTTAAAGTGAATACTGTTTGAGAACTTGTTTCCTTATATTGGAGACAAAATAGGATTTTAGTCTAGTGATGTCTGCACATTAATTTAAATTCTAATGAGTGAGAGACCCTACATAAAAATGATCAAATTGTGTTATATAAGTATAGTGGATTTTTTTGGTTTGGCTAAATTGTATTCTAAACAAATATTTTATATTGTTCAAGCCTCATAGCACTGCAGAAATTATTCTGCAATAGAACAACCAAAAGAAAGAGAAACAAACTAATACAGGATTTATATTTGTGTAGGCTGTGTTTATTAGGATACTTCTTTATCTGTATTCTGCAATAATAAAAAATCTGATTTCTACTTTGTTATTGCTTGTAATATTTTGCAACTTGGTGGCATAATGTAAATATGCCAGAATTTGAGAGATTCATATACCACTTTTCAAGCAACAAAAATATATCTTAGTCCAGCAAAGTGAAAGAGAACAAGCAGAACAAGCAGAAAACCAGTATTTTTTGTTACTGAAATCTCCCCAGAGTAACAGTTTAAAACCACAATAGATAAAAATTATATTACAGTATTCTTCTGAGATGTGGCAGCAGGATTTTAAGAGGGACAGGAATAATAAGGAAAAAATGCCTGCAAGACTGTCCAAAAGGGGCATTTGTCCTCCCCTTTCCGAATTCCTCTCTAGAGTTGGGGAATTTATCGGTGGAAAACCTTGTGCAGTAGAGAAGTAGTTCTTCCTTGCATCTGGGAGGGTTAGAAGATAGATTTTCAACAGCAGCTCAATATGTGAAATCTGATGATTAGACCAAATTTTGTTGAAGTCTGTGGCATAACCCAAAACCATGTCTTGGAACCACAGCCAGAGACCAAATTTCTGAGTGTCTTCATTTGGCCTTCACTGAGAGCTGTCCCTGCCTTCCTTGAGCACTTTTGCTGTGTGTCACAGAGCTTGACAAGTTCATAAGCAACCTTAGAAGAGTCTTATGGGGACAAGAGTCGGACAGTCCTGGTGACAACTGCCACCTCTCCTGGGGAGGTAATGCCTGGAGGACGATGTTCTGTCCCAAGGTGGTGGGATTTTATTGATGCAAGAGAGTGACTGTAGGAGTGGAAAGCGGAGAAAGTAACTGAATGAAGATATCTGTAAAAAGGTATTTCATGGACAGAGCATCCAAGCAAAATGAGGACAAGGTCAACAGAAGGAAAGGACCTCCAGCCTCTCTCTGGTGTGAGTGTGGTAGGAGAACCTCTGGCGGCAGCAGAGTTGCCACTCTCCTCTAATTCACCCTTTGCTTTGCAATGATTGGCTTCTGGTGCAGGAGAATGTCAGCTTTAGTGGGATATTTCAATATTTCTCTACCTCAGAAATAATTACCCTGATCAGTTTAGGCAAGGAAGTGTGCAAAATGGGATCCCCTAGCAATTTTCCAATTCACAGAAGCCCATGCCAGGTTTACCTCACTATCAGATGAGATAAACTGTGGGACAGAAAGCAAGGAGAAGCCACTTTGTCTTGTCAGGCAGCTTCTCCAACACATTCACTGGAGTGGGATTCTTCCCTCGCAGCAAACACACACGTCATGTGCCAGGCTCTTTCCAGAGGCTGGGAACCTTTCTGCCCCCCATCCTGTTTGGTTCCCAAACAAGTCAGACACCCCATGAGCACTTGACACATGTAGTTAGTTGGTGGTCTGCCCGCTGCCTTGCACATGGGGCTCTTCCCAGGGGGGTGTGCTCACATGTGGTTTCCATCTCGGAACTCTCAAAACCTTCTCACAGTGCCCCACGTGCCCCTTGGAACAGCTTGGGAAGAGGGCAGCATCTTTCAGGTGCTGGGGCTTTGGTAGCCCTCCCCTTGCCTGGCTGCACCTCTGCAAGTGATGTTCAAAAAATGGGGGGAAGGCATTTTGATTCTCCTTTTGAATGCTGCTCTTAGCTGTGACTGGTGAGCAGTTTTAATCTGTAGCATCTGGTCTGCAGTCTTCTGCACTCTTGCACTGCCAGGTTGTTCTGACATCCCTTTAACATCTGTATTGCTGAGCTTCATATTTTTTTTTAATTTTTTTTTTATTTTTTCTGAGGTGATGTGGTTCACTGGGCAAGGGTATTGCCCTATAGACAATGTGAGAATATTGCTTTGTTTTTGTCTCTGCCACCTTCCCTTCTGTGTATGTATATGATAAACCCATGCTTAACCCAATATGAACAAAGTTTTCACTAAATATTAATTCATTAGGAGGTATCTTCTTATCCTCCCATTATGTGGCAAGATGTCAGATAAATGTTCTAAAAACAGATTTAATCCTGGATTGGCCCTCTACTGAGGGTGGCAGACCCCAAGAGAGAGGCACTGCTTTGCAGAACTTCTGCTTTTAGTTCTCAGTTCTGCCACTGTCTGCCTGCTCCTGTTGGAGAATCTCTGCTCTCACTGCTCCTCCTGAAGAGATGAATAATGGTTTTTCTTCTCTCCCATCTGTGGTTGCTCACGTCTGCCTTGACTCGCTGCTTGTTTACTTGTGTAATGCCAATCACCGCCTGTCTGTCATTGCACGTCATCTAGGTAATTGCTCTGATAGAAAAATTATCTTTATGGGGAATGCTCCTCCATATGAGAAACTGCAGCCCTGAGAAAAGGCTAGGCTTTCAGAATCAGACCTTAGAAAGCCTGGGTAATACAAATTTTTGTGGTCTTAGTCAAGATATCTTGGAGCTTTTGCTGTACTCTGAAATTACCGTTATTTTTTTTCTCTCCTTCCCCCCACCAGTCTTGCAGCTACATCACATTGCTTCTCTTTGGATTTATGAATGGAATGTCATGATCTGCATCTGCATAAAGATCCTTTCATTAGATGCTCCCTCTGCTCTTAAGACATTTATGGAGGTTAATTTGGGGAAAAAATTCTTTGCGATACGTGACATTTTCCTTCCATTATACTTCAGCTGTCCTGCATTTATGTGAAAAGTTTGCACAAAACATCTTATTTATAAGAATATGTACACTCATCATTCACACAGACAGAACTATTACAATGTATTCTTTCTACAGGGGAAGAGCTCTGGCCAGCCAGCCCAAATTACATCATGGGACTAAACAGTTTGTACCAAAATCCAGAATTGACTTAACTACTTTACAACCTTTCTTATGTGCTTTCCCTATCAACCTTACCAAAGAAACAGATGCACAGCTCAAATCATTGCTGACTTTGCCACTGTCTTTTGCCTTCACCTCGGGGTTTTTGGTAACACAAACATTTTCTTCCCAAACCTAGAAAGTCTTGTGGGAAATTGAACCAACTTTTTATTTTAGTTATTTCAGCAGCAGTTTGCTCATCCTTTTTTTTTTTTTTCCTCTGTTCCCAACATGTTAACAGATGTAAATATGAATCATATTTCATTCTCAGACTCCTTATAAAAATACACTCAGAACAAAAGTTTCTGAGTAATAAAAATTTCTGGATGCATCTCCAAACCACAATGAAACACCCTCTCCCCAAACGAGTCAAGGCTTGGCTTGCACACCTCTGTCTGAAAAGGAGAGGAGAAACCTTTTCGATAGCTTTGCTGTTTATTTTGCTTTTACAGACAAGCAGCACTGACAAACTGGTGCATGTGTGTAGCTTCATGCTTCTGTGTGTTTTTAGGTGTGTGGTTTCCTGCTCTCCTTATCTCCTCTGTCTGTTCTGGATGACTGATCAGCACTGTAGACATTTTTGTGGTTTTGATGGCTAAAATGAGCTGATATTCATTGTTTTCAGTCAGCCTCCTTCCCTCTTCTCTTCCATGCACTTCAAGGGAAATTCAGAATTAGTCTTTCTGAGCTTCTACACCAGGAAAATCAGGATATATTAGTGGTCAGGGATTACATTTAGGCTACAGAGTCTGCTGTGAGTTAGCACATCGCCCATTGTGCAGGGCCTGCCTGGGTGCTGGGACTTGGGTGTGAGGCTTGTTTGAATTATTGGAAGGAATCTTGCTGGCTTTGGGCTCGTTGTAATGACCTCTAAGACAAAACCCTTCTTTTAAGCTCAAAAGAAACTATTTTCATTGGTTAATGATCTCGGGATGGATGGGCTACATCCCATCCCAATAAATTGAAAAAGGCTGGGATGGATGTGAGTCTCAGTCCAGGCTCCTGTTGGTTGCTCATGGTGTCTAATTGTTCAACAGCTGAGCAGAGCTCCTGGCACACTTTTAATATTCAGCAAATATCAGTCACCCAAGTGACTTCTGGCCATCTTTTGGGAATAGAGAGTTGCCAAGGTCTGGTCCCAGTGGGTAATATGAATGAGACACCCTCCTGGCGAGGAAAAAAAATTCAGCTTACGTGGATGTGCATTTTACTGTGCATTCATTGGACCTGAGGGCTGGAGAACAGGCCCAGCCCACTGTATTTGGTGGCACAGGCACAACTATTGACGTTTTCAATTGAATCTTTGTATTCTGAATATTCCTGTTCTGGGCTCTACATCCCCTTTTCCATGTCAGCAATACACAGAGCGTGGACACCCACGTTTAAGGGTTTAGATTTGATACTCTGAGCTGGCAAGCTTCAGTCTCACCTGCTGAAAATATCAGCTGCATTGAACAGAAAACTCTTAGAGTGGGCTTAATTAAGCATGGACTGTTTGACTTAACTGGGTTTTGATTGTAATGGGTTATTTTTTCTGGCATCAAGCCAGTGTAACAGAGGTTGTTCTTTAAGTGTAAGTGTTCACTTTCATCCTCCCTCACCAATTCACAAGCATCTTGCTATTGTGTGTGACCCTGCGGCACTGAAAGGTTCTTGCTTTCTCTGCAGGCTTTGCACAGGCTAAATGTGTGCCTTGTGTCCTCAGAGCTCCAGGAATCCAAGTCAATAGTGGAAACAAACCACAGTCACGGGAGGCTGGGGTGTGTAGAAGCACTTCTGAGGTGAGAAGCAAACTATTCCTCTGTAGTACTTCCTTACATAACCTAAGCCTTCAGTCTTTGTTTAGAACTGAACCTTTAATTGCAGTGGGATTCAATGAAAACTCTTCCAGGAAGAAAAGGGTATTGCTATCACTTGGCTGTAAATGCTCTTGAGGGATTTTTAGTACATATATCTTAACCAAGAAAACACCCACCCTGCTTCACAATGCAACTCCCTCCCCCAAACTAAAAAACCTCTGCAACTCCCTCCCCTGAATCTGCAGAGTCAGGAAAAACGAAAAATGTTTTCTGCTTCATTATGCTCATTGCATGGGCCAAGGCAAATGCATAGATACTGTCTCTATCCATGAGATAAAGTTGTTTTTTTTAAAAAAAGGAAGAGACAAGGCAATCAGCAATGATTCACTTCTGTGGGAAATGTGCTTCTTTGGTTATTTAGGGATTTAATGTAACTTTGGAATATGTGTGTCTGCAGAAAGAAATAGGGCAATAGGGAGGTTTAAGTCTTAAAAACTTGGTTTTCTAGACGTGGGGCCCAGATGCGATGTGTAGCAGTGTGACATGTCTGCTGGCAAAACAAACTGGAGTAGAGAAAATGTGTCCTGCTGGTTTTCTTCTCATATCAAATCAGTGTTCTGGGAATGCCTAGGATATCCCAGGCTTTATGTAATAAAGTGAGTCATCTGAGGATTTTGCTGCTGTAACTGTAGAACATTCATATAGACAGATCTCTTGAAAGTGTTTGTTTTGTGCTTACCATGAACAAACAAGCCAGAGGAGTATGTGGTCAGCATGATGAGGAGGATTTGAAGTACAGAGAAAAGCCAAAATGAGTGTAGACATGATCAAAGCTTTACGCTAAACACGCTCCCCAAAAGCACTTTCCCAGTGTTTATGGGAAATGCATTTAAGGACCCTGTGTTAACGGGAAAAGTGTTGGGTCCAGAGCCAGGTTAAATCTGTCCTTACGCAAAATGAGAATCTGGAAGTGAGGCCACCATTACTCCCTTGCTTTTCTCAATTCATTTTCGAATGCATGTCACTGCAAAATTGTAGTTTTTTTTTTTCATGTGTCTTTTTATTAGTGCATGGGGATTGAGCAAGAAGGGAAAGCATTTGGAGGTTCCCTTCTGGAAGATGTGCCTGGCTGGGCTGCCTGGGCTCAAAAGCTGTCACGAATAGTTTTTACAGGGAAACAGCAATTATTTATTTCACTGTGAACTGGAAGAAATAGCACCTCAGCAATGTGATTCTTAGTCATCATGTTTTGTAAGACCATTTTTTATAGAGCTTTTGTAACAACTCTGTCTATATCCAAATCTGAAATCTAGTATTACTCTCATTTTTGCCTGCGAGTGGGTCAATGTGGTGATGAGTTGACTTTTCTCCCCAGATGAAAAGATTTCTCTTTTATTTTTTTCCCCCTCACTTGCTGACTTAAAAAATATGTTCCTCCTATCTCTGTTGGGCAGACAGGGCGTCAAAATTAGGGCTGAACATTTTCCTCTCAGCACCACCCAACATCTGAGCAGGGAACTCTTTGATATGGACAAGGTTACAACGTTTCCAGAGCAGAGAGTCATCGACTTATTTTGCAATGAGGCAAAACTTCCTTTGGGACTGGTTTTCTCCAGGGCAATGAACCTCTGGAAAGCATCTTCATTAATGATACAGTCAGAAGGATTTTATGTATAACTCTCTTCATCACCTCCCAGGATCCTCAACAGAACAATTTATGTACTAGAGGCAAAAGGAATTAGGGAAAGATTGCAATCTTGGGAAAAAATATCTGAGTGTAGCAGCCAGGCCAACAGTTTTTTCCCCTTTCCACCACTTAAGATGCTGAATGGTTTTAAAGCAGTTCTGTGCAACTTAGAGTCTGGTGTTTGGAAGAATTGGTGCTCTGTGCTGCTGGCCTGGGCCTGTGCAGGAGGGAGTAGAGAGAAGATATAGTGACAAGTTTCCTGTTTTGTCTTTCTACTGCTTTGCCTACAGAATTTGGGGAGTAAAAAGTAACCCACAATTTCTATTTTCCATTTATTGAATATGTTCTGTCCACCATTTAACCTTGGAAGCATCAGGAATTTTTCTTTCCTCAGAAAGCTTTATAACATCTTTTTTGTTGTATTTGGGATCTTTTGCTAATACAGAAAACAACATTGGGTGATGCAACAGAGTTTAGTATTCAGTGTGCTCCTGAAATAGTGATTGTATACCTTGGGACAGAATTTAGTAGGGAGCTTATTCAAATTTCTGTCTGGAAAATCTTGCTCAGCATCTGTTTGAGGCTCCTGTAACTCTACAACCCCATGTGGAAGAGGGATCTCATGAGGACACCTTCCCCTCTGGAGCTGAAACCTGCTTTGATTCTGCTTTGTTTCGTCAAAGACCACAGGAGAGCCGCTCCCTGCAGCTCCTGTGCTTCACCTCTGTGATGTAATTCCATTGAATGTCCCTGTCTGCAATGTCTCCCTGTGTCTGAGATGTGATATCACTGATCACTTCCCCTTGTGATGAGGCTTCCCAGCTCCATGGACTTCTCTGACTGCACAGAAGCTTCCCCAGTGTGGTTTTCACTGTTCTTGCACAGTGGCCTACAAGCTGGGATAACAAACCTTCTCTGCAGAATCCCAGGAAATGCAGTGCTGGGAAAACCTCTGCCCTGGCTTGGGGTCTTCCTGACCTAGAAGGCCTTTCCATCCCTCATTATTGTAATTCTGTTATTTGCATTCTTTAAATTAAATAGCCAGAGGGAAGTTGTGCAAAACGCCTTGCCATTCCCTGGAGTTGCTAATCGAGACATCCATCCTCTTCATCATGAAGCTGCAGGACAGATATTAATGGGGGAAAACACTGGAGGGAGGAAAAATATATCCTCACTAGAGTTAGGTATAGATTTCCACCAACTTTCTTTTGCACTTAGAAATGCAAATTTAGGCCAATCAAAACTTTGGACTCATTTTGAATTCCCTACATTGTTCCACATAAACAGAAAATAAAGTATTAAGAGAATATTCCTTTTTTAATGCCAATAATATCTCAGGCAGCTTTTTCTCTGACAATATTCAATATCTGAAATTGCAGTGTACAGCAGTGTCCCTTTTTTGTGACAATGATCTTCTAGTAAATTCTGTGTAAACAAACTTTTCCCACTCATTATAAGATTATGCCCCAGCTGATGTTTTGAGCAAAGTATTGTAACATAAACACACAAATCTGCCTCTTCTGCAATTGTGAAAAATCTCTGTTATCTGTGTGCAAAATAATTGCACAAAATCCTTCTGCCCTGAGGTGTGTAATAAACACTCCAACCCCTTTGTCCCAGAGGGAAATGCACAAACAGTCATAAACAGAGAGTCTTTCTTTGAACCTGAGTAAGCAGTCTGAAAATAGTCAATAATTCAGATAAAGCCAAATATTAATGGGGGTGGAAAATAGATGAGCACAAAGAATCTATCTTGATGGCAGGCAAAGCTTTTTTGGGAAATAGAAACTCTTCAAGTAAAAAATTCTTCACTTCCACTCTCCTCAAACCAAAAAACATTCTCTGAACCTGTATGTCTTGGTACAGAAATTGTCTAATTTCCATCATTACTTGGAACAAATGAGACAAATACGTATTTCTTGTCAGGTGGAGGGAGCAGAATCCCATGGAAGAATTGTGAGGAAAGAAGAATCTGAGAAAGTTTTGTTGAACATAGATGAATTCCATTAAACCTGTGGAGGGCAGCAGCCAAGTCCTTCTGTGCCAGGTGAAAGAGTTCATTGTAATCTAGCAAGCCTTCAACAGGTGGAAAAGTGAGAAAATTCCTGCAGTTGATGCCTCCTGCCCCTGAGCATCTGACTTGTTGATTTAATTTATCAAGCTGTGATTATGTAGTAATAATTTGCTCCCTAGGATATTATCAAAGCTATTTAATTCTGTACCTGATCTGTGAGAGCTGCCCAGGTAATGGCTGGCTCATTTTAACAGTGCTTGCCAGGCCAGGTTTTGAAGGCTTTGTCAAAATATAGAAAAAAGGACACTTGCAGTGTCTGATTCTGTTCATTTATCTCTTCTGTGGTGTGATGGCCAAAGGGAGACAGTGCTGACCCATAAGAGATTGTTGTAGGTGTCAAGGTTGCTGTAAAGGAGCATCTGATCCATCTGGAATGTAGCAGATGTGTGGTCTGCTCCAGCAATATTTGGATTCAAAGGTCCTGAGACCATCTCACCCCACAGACATGATGTGGCAGCTGAGGGCAGCCTGCTACTAAATTTATCCTGGGCCACTGGTCCCATGCAAAGGATGAGCAAATACTGTGGACCTTGAGGTTTTCTGCTGCATGACTTGAATTGTTTATCAAAACAGTAAAGACTGGTTTGAGATCAGAAACATTATTTTTCCTATAATTCCAGCCCATGGTTGGCTTAATTTTCTTTTCCTTGACCCTAGAAGTGATTCAACTCCAGATCAAAACTGTACTTTTCCTATACATTGGCTTAGGGTTAGAAAGGTCTCTACAAAGGTAGGCTGAGAGTGTGCCTATACATGTGGCCACCAACCTATCCACATTTTGTTTTCCACTGAATTTATCTGTCTTTCTGTGTCCATCTCCTACAGCAATTCTTTCCTGCCTCTCTTCACACTCAGTTCTATTTTTAATTAATTTATATGTGGCTTAGACCATGAGGTGTAGTACAAAATCAGTGAAATAAAGGGGATTTTCCCTTACTATTTTATACTGATCCTTAGTTGTGCTGCAGCTATTTTTTTTTTAATTTTTTTTTTATTTTTTTTTTCATTTTGAGGAGAAGTTCTTCATTATAACTTTTTATTTTGTGAGTGTGTGTGAAAAGGATGACAGTCTCCTTGGTTATTTTCCTCAGAAGGTTCATATGAGAAGCACACATGGAAAATCTAAGCAAATGATAACTCTGATTAAATTATACTCTGATTAAATTATACTCTGATTTTTTTAAAAAAGAGAGATTTAATATATTAGAAAGCAAATGTTTGCAGGATTTGTGCTAGCTGGGAATTTAGATGTTGTACAGCTCCATTCCTAGAAAAACACTCTGGTTAGCTTGAACTCATAACATCTGAGTTTTCACAGTGGTCATTTTTTACCTCCTGAAGCTCCTTTCTTAGGGAAAGTTTCCACTCTTCAACAGTATCAGCTCTTTTCAATTAATTTTGCTACTTATTTATTTGATGGTCCTTAGAGGAATGTCTGATATGTTTACATTTCTAATATTGCCTGTGATTTCTTCAAAGCCACTTCATTTTTCTGAAAAAGTGATGGTTTTTAACTGAATATTCTATGGGAAAATTCTCTGTGGAATATGAATTTTTTCTAAGATGTTATGGAAGTGCAGAAGTTTTACTTCATATCATTCTCAATTGGCTTTTGAGGCTATTAATTCAGAATTTTGGAAGGAGTGAAGGCTGATCCTCTGGAAATCTAGAGCTAACCTTTTTGCTTCATGTTGCTGTAAGACTTTTGTGCCATCTGTCTTGGTGTCTTGGGACAGTTGTCCTTCAGGTTGTCCTAAGGCATCTGGCTACCTTTTGCTTTTCTCCTTTCCCATGAACTCGGCAATATTTGCGTCGCGTGCTACTTAAATTCTTCAGGCATGATTGCCATTTTGTATTTAGACGTGAATGCATTTGTGTTCTTTATCAGCCAACCAGATTGGGTTTATTTTTTCAGCCTCTCCTTTGTGGCAGGGGATGTCTGGAAGGAGGGCAAGAGAACATTTGTGGTCTGCAGAGCAGAAAACAGGAACCCAGCTGCCAGGTGCCAGTTCAGCCTCTGCAGATTTGACCAGAGAGGGATGTTCACCCCTTTTCTTGTGGAGCACTCTGACATTTGGGGATAGGAGGAAATATAAGATGAAAGTGTAATATAAATGTTGATCACCATATTAGGTACTTCTTTATCATCAGTGATGTTGAGGGTGATGTTTACCTTCCACTGAAAGCTCTGCTTGTTTTCCCAGGGGCTGGGAAATAATTGCAGATTTGACTACTTACCTACATTACAATTAATCTGAATTTGAAGCCTTGAAATGCTTGCAGCTGAAATGCAGAATGTCTGGCTAATCTTCAGTTTCTTTCTATGAGATTTGGACTAACTTGTGTGTTAAACAGAGTTTTAGATCACAGCAGTTGCCTGCCATACAGGGATTCCTAGTGCTGGTATCAGTGATCCCTGTGATTTGCTTTCTGATGTTGATATTGGCTGTCAACATTTAATGCTTTGGTTGTTACCTGCTGCTCTAAGAAAGAACATCTTGTCTATCCCAGCTGGATTTGGTAAAACAATAGGTAAAATATTGTACCTACCCATTGAGAAGTTATTGGTAACTGTTCTGTCAAGATTACTTTTGGTAATTCTCACCTGCTTTTTAAAAAGTGTTTCTGTTTCTCAGCCTCCTTTCAACTGTTAGGAAAGACAACTTCTGACTTGATAATCTTACAACATTTAACTGAAAAAAAGCCTTAGAACTCACTGATTTTTCTGCTTTACCTTGGATGACATTCCATTTATCTTCTCCCCCATGCTCCAAAAATATTTGAAGATCCAAAGTTTCCCTTTGGCATGAGCCTCACTGAGAGAATCCATACAAAAAGCTTTCATGCCTTGTGATCTGGCCACAAAGACTGTAGACTTTCCAGTCTCCTTTACTTCCAGCTTCTGGCAATATATTCTGGTAATTACTAACACAATATTATGTTTGTTAGGATTTGTAGCACTGGTTGGGCTGTCAGAACCTCCTGACTGCCAAACAACAGACCCACCCATGATATCAGGTGAGCAGGAACAGAGCACAATGTGCTGTTTTAGAAGGCTGTTTAGGAGCCTGAAAGATGCCAGAGTTTTCTGTAGTCAGAAGTGTCTCTTGAATTCCAGGAGAATATAATTAAGATACACCTGAAGGAAGAAGAGACCCCTAAAGAAATTTGGTTTCAGGGCCCTATGTGCTTATTATGCAATTTTGTCTTGGTTTTTGATCACGAGGATATCTTCAGCTGGACCAGGTTGCTCAGAACTCCACCCAACCTTGCTCCACCCAACCCTTGTTTCCAGCGATGGGACATCTGCAGCTTCTCTGTGAAAACTGTTCCAGCGTCTCACCACCCTCACAGTAAAGAATTTCTTCCTAATATCTAATCTAAACCCCATTGCTGTGTCAGTCTGAAGCCATCCCCCCTGTCCTATCACTCCATGCCCTTGTAAAAAGTCCCTTTCCGTATCTCTTAATGCCTTTTTAGGTACTGGAAGGTGCTCTAACATCCCCCCAGAGCCTTTCCTTCTCCAGGCTGAACATCTCCAACTCTCTCAGCCTGTCCTTGTAGGACAGGTCTTCAGCCTTCTGAGGGTCTCAGATGAAAATAAAGTGTTCTCCAAGTAGAACCAGGTATTTTTGCAACCACATTTTGTGTTTAGGAAGCATAAGACAATTATGAAAACATTTTAGAAGTCTATGTATTTCATATCTCTGAAGTGACTCTAGTAAATTTTGGTGTGTCAGAACTGCTAGAGGCTCTCACCTCAGCTGTTATCAGGCTGATAGTAACCTAGGTTAGAACCATGTCCTAATGCTCAAATAAACCAGAGATTCTTGGTGCATGAGATAACCACAAACTGACTTGCAAGTCTGCCAGCAAATCAAATCCATGTTTTTCTCTACCCTTTCCCCACTCTTCTGCTCATATCCTCATTACTCAAACTGATAGGAGCTTTAGCTGTGGATCTCCTCACACCGGTCAGCAGTCACCTTTTATGTCCTTGCTCTCTTTCATTTTCCAAGCTCTCTCAGGCAGGCTTTGCATCAGCTCTCTTATGGGCTTGTTGATCCTTGTCAGCTTTCAGCTGGTTGGATGCAAGATCCTCAGCTGATATGGAGGAGCTAGTGCCCAGCTCTACTTTCTCTACTTGGATTTCTCCCTGTTTTTATTGGAAGAAGCGTGTTCTTCTGAAGCATCTTAAACTTTTGGGTAGTGGATATTTCAACTGCCAAATAGATAACACATTTCAAAACTGAATGCTGGCCAGGTTAACAGGTTTCTGGCAGATTTTCTGAAGGTCTCATTAGCTCTTGCTGATGAGTTGAATAAAAGATTGTGATTAACAGGAAAGGAGCACCCTTAATACAGGCAGTGACCTTGAGATGCTTTTTACTTCACATGACATTAAACATCTGAAACATCTGGAGATCTGTCTGACTTTGGCCTTGCTGAAAGCCCAAGAGAAAAAAACCTACCAAAATGAGAACTTTGATTGCCCAGACCTTACAACAGGCACCAAGCTTTGAACCACAATCCCTGAGCTTTATCTCCTTGAAGAGCTTTTTGTTTTATCTGCTCTGGTCACCAACAAGCCACCCTAAATATGACTGGGTTGTTATTTCACATTCTTGGTGATAATTTATAGTACACCATGTCCCAAAATACTTTCTGTAGCTTGGAAGCTCTGCTTTTAGGGTCTGATCCAATACTCACTGAAGTCAATAAGTTTCCCTATTGATTTCAGTTGACTTTGGATTAGATCCTTATTTAGGGGCTATAAATACATCACTGGAGGGGAAAATCCCATCCCAGACTTCTTGATAGATTTTTTTCCCCTCAATTTTCTTCTTTCTCACTCGTGTTTTGGTCAAATGAAGTCTGTCAAGCTCCGTTGCATTTCCTAATCTTTACTGTTCTGACAGACTTCAGGCCAGCAGAAAGACAAGCTTAAAATTATGGAAATTAAGTGCAATTTTTTATTATGTTGTCTAAGATGTTTTCAATAAAGCAGAGAGAAAGATCACTTTGCCAGATTGGTGTCATGGTGTTCCAAGGGTTTTGGCTAGTTAGCAGACTTCCAGTAAAAATGCATGTTGCTCTTCAGACCTCTTGTGGGTGATCCACACCTCTCTTGGAGCCTCCTCTTATTGTCTTGTGGCTTCAAATGGAAGAAAGCCTAAATTATTTTGGACCTGTACTAAGAGTTCTCAGTATTATTAATAGCATGCTGAGTGAACTTACTATGTAAAACGCTCCGATTGCCCCTCCTGCCTTTCATATACCGGGCACTTAGAAACCGAAAAATATTGGAGAAGACATGACTTGATGAACCAGCTTCACACAGAGCCAGAAAGTAGGTGAGTATCTGGGAGAGCAAGGCATTTCTGTGAGGAATAAAGAGCATGTGCTGTTCCTGAACTGTGGCAGTCAGGCTGAAGCCACTTTCAAACTGATATCCAGCATACCTTGGCATTGGAATAATGCTGCATGCAACTGTCCACAGCATTCTCACTCCTTCTTCTTGGAGAAAGGGACTTCTCTATGTTGTTTTGATTTCAACTTCCCCAAGGTGTTTTTTTTGGGGGGGGGGTTCTAACCATTCCATTTTCATATTTTTATGATATAGAAATTAATCACCAGAAGCTTTGCAACCAGCAAAATTATTTCTATCACTTTTTGGTGCTATTGTAGAAGTAATAGGCAAAAAAACCTGCTAAACAGAGTTTATTTTAAGCATTCATAACATACGTGCTAATTGTGTCTGTATTTAGTTCTCCTGATAAATATTATTATCAGTATATCTAAATCCTCTGCATTTGTATGCATGTGACCCATAATCATGTGATTTTTGATACATGGTTTAAAAAGGAGAAGGTGAAAGAAGAGGAATGTAACAGTTGGAATTAAAAAGGAGCACAAAACGAGAACCCGGACATTCCTCCCTCTAACTGCTGTGTTGGATGGATTTAAAACAGAATTTTTCACCATTATCCAGGGAAAGGAATCTGAAATGTAATAATACTTCTGGCACCACCTTTCAAAAATAAGGCAACTGCATTTACTTAGTAGGCATTTAAAATTCTGCAATAAGATACTTGTAGCACACTTCAGAGACTGCAGCTGACTTCAGAGACATCCTCACTGGACTCTGGGAAGCAGCCAGGATCACTGGAAAACATTTAGGAAGAAAGCAGCAGTATTATGACTTGTTAAAAAGCCCCAAACAGCCAAAACAAAAGGCTTGGCCCAATGTGCTCCCCCCCATCTGTGCCCAGAGGCTCAGCCAGGTTTCAATGTGTCCACTTGGTGTCTGGGAACTTCAGTAAAAGCTGAGCTCCTTCGTGTTGAAGGCTGGATGTGATTTTGGGCAGTGCTTGTAGCTTTCAGGGTGAATGATAGTGTGGTGGAAGGAAAGTTGATTCTGTATATTTTGATGTGTCCCTGGACTCCAGGACTCATCCCTGTGCAGGTGTGGGAGAGACACAGAACATCAGTCTAACTGATAGGGCCTGAATACATTGAAACTTAAGGAACTGTCAAAAATCACTTTCTGCACAATTTTCAAACTACAGAATCACAGAATGGTTTGAAAGGTTCCCTGAAGACCATCTCATTTGAACCCCCACTGCTGTGGACGGGACAGCTCCCACCGCACCAGGTTGCTCAGAGCCCCGTCCAGCCTGGCCATGAACACTTCCAGGGATGGGGCAGCCACAGCTTCTCTGGGAAACCTGTGCCAGGGCCTCACCACCCTCACAGGGAAGAATTTCCTCCTAATACCTCATCTAGATCTACTCTGTGTCAGTTTGGACCCACTCCCCTTGTCCCATCACAACAGATCCTGATGAAGTGTTCCCTTCCAGCTTCCTGGTGGGACCCTGTGAGGTACTGGAAGGTGCTGTGAGGTTTGCACACAACCTTCTATTCTCCAGGCTGAACAGCCCCAGCTTCCTCAGCCTGTTTTCTGATAACTACGCTTCAGAAAAGTGAGGGTTAATTGCAGCTTCACATCTAGAGATGATATATTTATGAAAAGCTTGAGAGCAGAGAGAGTACAAAGCCACATTGACAAAAAGGGGCTTGGTGACATCACAAACCCTTGTGACATCAGCAGATCTTCCGGAGTGAATTGCCATCTTTGTCTGCATGGCAGCAGCTTTGCTGTGAGTACAATGCTTTGTATGAGAGAATGTTTTGCTGGTAGCCTGAAGTGGAGAACGAGGATTGAATCCTGGCTCAGTCAATGCTCACTTTGCTGGATTTGGGGTTTTTCATTAAATCTGTGGAAGATACAGGTAGCATTTTATTGAGTTCAAGTGGGATATTGAGAGGTCTTTACAGAACTCTACACTGAAGTTCTGTGGTTCAAATGTCCTCCTCATCCATACAGGAATTCAATTATAGTGCTGCACTGAAGTACTGAGTTATTTACTACCTCCTAATGCTTAATTTTTTATAAGTATGTAAAATACATGTTAAGAGACCACATTAATTGTTCATAAGTAAGTCAAATGAGAACCCTTTAAGGTAGAGTATTCCAAGAGAAACAAAACAACTTTTATTCCTCATCAATCACCCTGTAATCTGCTCAGCATTCAGAGAACAGCAAGTGCATAGCAGAAGAGAAATATTTTAGCACTTTGGGAAATCTGGAATGCAATCAAAACATGGGAGAAAATGATGGTAGTGCAAACAAAATACAAATAGTGTTTTGAATAACTTCTTGCAGCTTCTTTATGGACACCTTCATGGGTCCCCCTTTGTTTTGTTTTGTTTCGCTTTTTTTCCTGTAGTGCTCATGTTACATATTTTTCAAACAAATCCAGTGTATTGTGATTCCAGGAATTTCTGAGTCATAAATGTGCTCACAAATATTCAGACCCTCATGTACAAAACTTTAACCCCTCCTAAAAGAATTTATCATTAAGCAGGAACTAGTAAGAAGCTATGTAGTTGCCAGAGACAAGCATCAAACATTTAAAGGTCTTTATTTACAGATTAATCAGAAGCCACATCAAAATAATGATGTTATTACCACAACTACTACTACTAATTGATGTATGGATCACATTGCACACGTCTCAAGGTGCTTTGAAATACAACTGTAAAAATGACACAAAGCCAGAAAGGCATAATAAAATGTAATTAGGACAAACAAGAAATCCAGAAGTTGTTAGGACAGTCACATGGAAAATAGCTGTAGTTTTAGGAATTACCTTCAAACAGTGATGGGGCAATGGGAGCTGAATTTGCTCTAGCTCTCTTCTTTATTTCTGATGAGTCTTCCTGTCAGAAAGGACCAGAATCAAAGCGTCTCAAATTCATTCCTGTTCCTTTTCACATTTCACAGTTGGAGGCTTGGTTTTCAACAACACTCTCCCTGAAATTATGTAACTGATTTCCATTGCTCAAGGTCACAGAAGGTGTATCTCATACCTTTGAATTAGTGTGCAGTATTGGCTCTTTTTATGTTTGAAGCCTTGATTTTCTAAGCATGGGATTTATTTCTCCTTTCTTTTCTTATGTTCGTTTCCTGTTGTGACAGGATTTATAAAATGGAAAAATGAGAGTGGATTTTTTTGTCTTAATTGTCTATGAAAGTGTTGAGTACTTTCAGTTTTCTTGTTTCATCGGAAGTTCATTTTTGTTTATTAAAACCTCACATCTCTTACTATTGAAAGTAAAATTACTAAAATTTGACACTTGCTTGTTTTTGTTTTCTTCCTCTGAAAAAAAGGTGGTAAGGTTTGCAATAACATCTTCATAAGAAATTTCTAGGGTACCTTCTGATACTTATATATCACATCTTTCTCAGGAGAGCTTTTCCATTCAATATTCTGAGATTAATTATGATCACTGTAAATATTTCAGGGCTTCATGTCATCACTGAGATCATATTATTGTAGTTAGAGTTTGTCCTGGGTTACCCATGTCTCCAGGCTCTGTTTTATGCAGCTCTGCTTGCTCTTTCCACAGCCCTGATGTTGTTTGCCAGCTGTTGATAAGGTTGATCCTCTTCCCTTGCCCAGTCTAGGGAATTTTCTAGGGAAAATTCCTGTATTGGGCCACCTTGGGAGGAAAAGTGCTAAGGAGCAAGATGGAAGTAGAGAAGAACCAAGACCCTGAGCTTTTGGATGCATTTCTGGGTTTTGATTTGTTGTTCTAGTATTTTTCCTGCCTTTAGATTTTATTTTAATGCATCTGATAATTCTAATCTTGGATGTTGAATCTGAATGTTTCCAGTAAAACAGAAGCAGAATTAGAGTTCAAGTTCATCTGTGCTGTCGCAGTAATGAGCTGACGGAGCCAAATTTTAAATACTATGAAATTTTATTATGAGCTTTCCTGGACACAAGTCCAAAGATGGCATTTGCATACAGACTTCCAGCAAGAGAAGAATAATGTGTACCAGTGTTTGAAAAGGAGAAAAAGCATCAAAGCAAAAATTATACTTATTCTGCAGTAGCTCTTGCTTAATCTGAGCATCACTATCTTTGGGCTGGCAGTGTACCTCAGGAATGGAATGAAATCCTTAAGTAATTAAAGACCATGGTAAACTTCTTTCTGATACAAATGCAACGCTTTTTTGTTCTTTAATTATTATTTCTTTAATCTATGTAATCGTAGTTCTATGCACTTTAAATAACTGGGACAGTAGTGTATGGGAGTATTTCATCAGGCACACAACTGTTCCCATAAATAATAAATTTTCTTTAGTCTATAAAAATCATAGTGTATGCACTCAAAGTTCAAATAAAACTGGGGCAGAGTGGTGTGATGAAGTAGCTCATCAGGTCTATAACCATCCCCATAAATAAAAATAAGGGGAGCATGAATGATGGAATTTGAGATGTTCTTATCAGACAATGTCACTTAATGCTTTTTGGGAAGGGCCATAGCCATGGTAGAGAACCAAAACAGAATGGAAGAGTAATTTTAAAATTCTGATGCATCAATGAATTAACTTCTTTAAAATGGAAAAAAAAATCAAAATAAAATTTAAAAATTCCATTAATTGCAAGAACTGTATAAAGGCAAAAACAGTTCTTGGATTTGCTCTGCTCCTGCTAATGCCATGTAAATTTTTAGCCGTGTTTGACGAAGTGCAGGCATTGCAAAATCCAGAGAAGGTTATCATCTCATGTACTACATTCTTCCAAGCTGGTGAAAAAATGATGGTTTAATAAAGGTTTATGATTCAAGTCAGAGACATGACAGTAAGTGTATGATTGCAAAATGCCCCTGCTCTTGATTCTCTATTAACAGACTCACTACATCTGTCATAAGTATCTGCTCAAGCAATACTGCCCAGGACAGGTCTGAAACACTTGGAAATCCATGGGAAAATTCCTATCTGCTCTCTTGAGTCTTAGCCCAGAAGGCTGAGGCTTCATTTGTGTTTTATGGGCCTACCCCTATGGAAGAGCTGTAATTAGATGCTCAAATGAACTCAACAAATAATTGCCAGTGATGTTCACAGATTCAGAAAATCAACTAGGTTGGAAATCCATAGTTTTGAGAGTGTTGATATGGTCCCTGATGTCCTCCTGTGAGCTGGTTCTCTTTTGGTGGTGGGGAACAGCTCAAGCCTTCAAGTCATCCAGGTATAAGTGTTCTGTGTGTGCCAGAAAATAAGCTTGGAATAAGGGTTTGGATTGTATTGGAAATTGTCTCCTCATTCCATGAAGACTCTGCTTTATTTTATTCAATAATTAGTTTTTCTATAGAGGTCGAATAAACCTTTCACTGTCATTGAAGAAGTAAATCCCTCTGGCAAAGGCAGAATGGTTTAAAAAAATCAGAACAACCTCAAAACAACAAAAGAAACAATCCTGCCCAGTGGGAGGTCAGCTGCTGGGATGGAGCTGTGGCATCTAAAGGCTGGGGAAGAGATTCAGACTAATCTACTATAATGCCATAGCTGTGAAAATACAGTGATCCTCCATGGTAAAAACATTCCTTGGGATCAGGAAAGCAGATAAAAATAGCTGCTGATAGGAGTCAAGTGTCATGCTGCCTTTTCCTGGGATGTTATGGGGGCCACTAAGCTGGGAAAGGATAGAGGGGCTGTTACACTGCAGTAACTGGGCTGACCTGTGATAGTGTGTGCAAGTTCTCTGCTGCTCTGTGCTCAAGATCTTCAGTTTTGCACTAATATTTAAAATCTGGAGACTTTTGCCTTACAATCTTTTTGATCCGTTCAGGGTTTTGTGTGATTTTTAAATTATTTTTTTTTAAATTCTGCAGATTTGGGTCCCATAAAATGTCAAGTGAAAAAACTGGTGATTGATTAGAACTAAACCTGTTTGTCTTTAAACCTTTGCTGAAGAGTTTGAGATCATTCATGTAGCAGAATGGTAATTTTTTTAAACATAAATGTGAAGCTGACCATAAAGATACATACCAGAGTTTCTGGAAGAATGTGAGTTTTCACTGAAATTGCTTTTTTTACTGTGGATTTGAGAGATATTTTGACAAGAATCTATCAAGGCAAACACATCATCCTTGTTTAATTCTGTAACATTGTTAATTATAAAAATTATTTGAGAAGATAATTTTGACATATCTAGAAATCTTTGTCAGCTTGTAAAAAGTATTTCTCTCACTGCTTTATGTATTTAATTTACTTTTCGGATTTCCTTGTAGGAATTGAAATGCTACCATAATACCTCTGCATTATCCTATCATTTTCCTGGTCAGTTCAAATCCCTTGCTTCTCTTATTTAACACTAGGGACTCTAGCTGAAATACTCTGATGTCAAACAACTGATAGAACACATTGGAATCATTGACTCTAGACTGGTATTTTCTAGAACTGTGCAGAAAGATGTTTTGGTCTTAATATTTTTGGGATAACTTCCATTTTTTTCCAACCCCAAAACCTTATATCCTCATCATTCTCCAATCACTGTATTTTCTATGAGCTGTAAAGAGAAAACACGCCTGAATTTCTCTTTGTACCATTATGTGTCTAGAACTAGAATCAGATGTTGTACTTTTACTCCAAACTTGTACATAGTACCCTTGCACCATAATACTGCACCCCTTTTATGTCAAGATGTCAAGTCTCTCTCTATTTTTACTTTCACCTATATGAAAATGTCATCAGGGCTAAAACTGAGCTGTTTTTCACACCTTGAGCCCTATAAAACACAGAAACATTACACTCATTAAATTTTACGGAAGGAATTCTTCTTTCTTATTCCACGGCAAGTAATATTTTGTGGTGTGTTTTTGGTGGTTAAAGGGCAACAGCAGTTTGAGGACTAACACCCCATTCTTGCCTTACTAAATCAAGGATATTCCACTTGTTTTGAGTTACAGCTTTGTTTTACACTTCAAGGGTACCCTGGAGAATACTTGACTCGAGGAACACAGAGGATATATTTATATGTATGTATGCATTGAAAGATAACAGGAGTGTGATGAAACGTGGGACATAATGAAATTAGAATTTTTACTGCATAAATAATGACAAGTTCAGATAAGCAAGATTTAAGAAACTGGAAAAAATACTCAATATACTTTGTGAAGAAAGAAAAAGAAAATCACAACAGTGCTATGAAACTTCATTGGAATGCAGTTATGTCAGCTTTTTGTGATGTGGAATAGCAGGAAAGTTTGAATAGTTATTGCTTGCATGTTTCTGAACACACCATATTATTTTATTGTTATAATATAAAAAATACCTGGTGATGTAAATATAATATCCATTTTAGGATAAAACATATTGAAAATTATCCCTCATTCCAAATGTTTCACTTATTCTGCTGCCAGGTTTGAAAAATGTAATAAATACTATGGCCTAATCTCTGTAGCATTTTGGGAATAGCAAGCAACAGAAGCCAGCTCTATGCAGTGTATTCTTTTCCTTTAGAGGATAAGGAAGAGCAATCTTACCCTGGACCCCAAATTATCCATTGTTCTCCCTACAGCTTTTCCTCAGGTGAAGCAGCAGCTCTGCCACTGTGATAGTCCAGACTTCTGTGCCCTGGCTCCTGAACATGTCCATGACTTTGGGGTTTATTACTGGTACTGTGGAGTCTGGATTTATTCCAACTCCAGCTACTAGAGTATTGAGATTCTCTATTTGCAGTTATGACTTGAAATTAAACCACTGTTTTTCAAGGAAAATTGCAAAATAACATGTTGATGAATCTAAAAGATCCAAACCCTGAAAGGGGAAGAATAATTCAGGAGTGCAGTTGTCAGATGTGCATTGGCTTGATTAATGCTGTTCCAGGGCTTCATTTCAACAGCTCAAATTAGATTCTGCCTTTTGCTAGAAAATGTAAATAGTGTTGTAGCATTAAAGGCTTGGAACACCACACTCTGAGGAGTTAAATGCCACCTAAAAAAAGGAATTTAAGAATTTGGCATCTAGACTAAATGAAGTGTTTCAGCTATCATTGCAGTCACTGTAGAGGGATGACCACCTTTGCAGCCTTCCAGACGTTTTTCTCTCCTGAATATGGAAGAGCCCCATTCTCTCTCTTAGACTGGGTGGTCAAGCTGTGGATGTGGGGAGCAAAAGGAGAATCTTTGGCAGACGGATCATATGCTGCAAGTACCAGATCAGCAGGCCTGGCCATGTGCCGTGAGGTTGATCCCTGGGCAGGATAGCTGGGACATGCAGAACGGGAGTCCCCTGCTCCTTGCCTGCTGTCCCAACACGCCTGAGCAGTGGCAGTGGAATTGCTGCAGGTGGGAGCTTTTTAGGCAACAATTGTGCTGGAGGCAGGACCTGGAATCTCTGCTCTTTCATGGGGAAGTTGTTGGATTTATATCCTCTGCGACGATATGATGAGAAAACAACATCCTAAAGAAGCAAATGCATCCACTGCTGCATTTGGCTGTGAATCTGCTAATTTAAGAAAAGTATTTCTAGGACTTTAAGAAGTTGCTATTAATACCTCATTCTTTAAAATTAACTGAGTGATGAGGGCATTTTTAAGAGTCATTAGAATCTATTGTACATAGAATCTGTTTGTTATTTTGGAGCACTTTAAATTGTGTGTTACTGACCTGGGGGACTTTATGGGCGCCACTGTAATGTTTTATATTACCTCATCAACCTTGTTTTATATAGTTAAAATGTTATTTTGCTCACAGCTAAATGCCAGGAGCTTGCCGATGTGGCAACTGGAAAATGTTACCCCTCTGTAACTAGCACAAGGAATTGTTGGCTTCCCCAGGCATCACTGACAAGGATCTTACTGCTAGGGGAGTAAAAGGCCAAGGATCAGTGGGATGGACTTGGGCAAGGTTAGGGCACATCCTCAGTGGCTGTACATTGATGTTGTCCCTGCTGAGGGTCTGTCCCAAAGGCGTCACTCCCCTGCAGACACACAGCCACCTGTGTAATTGTGAGTGAAACACACGAGCAGGGTGCAGGTATTGCTGCCAAGCTGGGATGAGACACTGAACTCCATGGGGGGATGGGGTAGATTAGTCAAAAAACATTATGCAGTCATACATAATCTCTGCTTTCATGATATGTGGAGATACGTCATAAGACCTTGCACATTCTGAATATACATGTACTGCTTTGAAGAGCACCTCAGTGTTTTCTGAAACTGATTTAGAACACTTTAAAATCAAATAACAATGTTGCAGTTTCCAGAGGTCACTGTGTGTGAAAGCAGAAATATGAGCTGGACATAGAAAAAGAAGATGTCTGTGTTTTCAGTTCTCCAGTATGGGTTTGGCTTGTGAGGATTTTAAAAGTGCCACAGGGACTGCAGAAGGTAAAGGCCCCGGTTAATGTCAGTGGGAGAAAGAACACCGTCAGCTTAGAAATAATTCCCTCCTCGTTCTGCCAGACAAAGCTTGTGTAACCTTTCATGTTTTTGTGCTCTCTCAGAGCCTAATGAGAGATTTAGTGAGAGTCCCTCTACTGACTCCAGTGATCTTTGGATCCCTGCAGCTTCACACAATGCAAATTTATGCAGCGAGAGCAAGATCCGTGTTAAAAATTACATTCTGTTCCAACGTTCAGTTGCTGGATTTTATGTCATTTAGTGACTTATTTATGCAAAATTCCAGACTGTCTGATAACACTGTTTTTTGGACCTGAGACTCTGAGAAGAAATAGGGATAAAGGGAATACCAAGGCTCAGTTTCTTGCAGCAAACGTATTTTAAAGCAAATAAGAACACTTCTGCTTTGTAACTATCTGAATGATTCCATTGTAAATTCAGCTTTCAGATATTTATTTTAAAAGCTTCTGCTGCTTAAATGATTTTCAGTCTGTGCTGATGCATTGTTGCTTTATCTCCATAGTTTATACAGCTGTCAGATACCTGTGGAGGGTCCCTTATAAATCAATTCCCCAGCAGTAATGTGCAATTGGCCTGAAGGGACGCTCAAGTCACTTAATCTGAGAGGTGCAAAGAGGCATCTTATGTATTATTTGGTTTTATTTATTTTTGTAAGACTTAAGGCTACTTGAAGCTTTTGTGAAGTAAAAAGGGAGGGTTTTGCCTGAAGGAAATACTATGAACTGTCACTAAATCACTTTGCATTTTCTCAAAACATACCTTTCTTTATTTTGAAGCTCTCCACTTTTATTCTGGTCACGTGTCTGACTCTGCCAGCTGCTGCAGTTGGGAAAAGGATCTGGATCCTGACTAGGATTCTCTCAGGAAAGCACCATGTTTAAGGAAGTACCTGCAGAAAATTCTGTAGCAACATAATTTTATGAGTGTCTGGGAAAAGGAGATTTGATCTCTTTACTTCCTAAATAACTTACTTTGTAGTATGTCTGTCTCTGCATGCACTTATGTACAAGTAAAAGGAATTGAAAGGAGAAGAGGTAGAAAGAACCGCTGGAAAATGAAGGGCTGACTTTCCAGCATTTGTTTTCCTTTTTATGATAGCATATTTTATTTTATTTTGTTTGGCACAGTATTTGCTTGGGAACTGCTGCTCAGAGGTAGCATTTGGCTTTAGTGGTGCCATGTGTGTGTCTGTGTGACCATTTTACAGATGGAAGAATGGAGGCACAGGAAGATAAAGACCTGCACAGAGTTCTGTGGTGAATCACTGGCTCAGCCAAAATTAGGGTTTTCCTTCTTACTCTTAATACTTCTTTTATACTAATCCAATTCATCCCACCTCTCAAACTCAACTGCTCAGCAGGTTTTTAAATTGAGGAATGATGGCCCAGGTTTAAAGAATGCAACCAGACTTTTATTTAATTTTTGGTTGGATTTGTCAAATGTGCTGTCATTCCATTCTTGTGCAAACTGTGTGTGTGTGTGTGTAAAACAATATGGATGTGCTGCAGAGCCCGCTCCAAAACTCAGTGAGGTAGTGGGAATCTTCCCATGGAGTTCTCTGAGATTTGGACCAGACCTCAGCCATATATAAAAATTATTTCAAAGGGAGAACCAAGATGTAAACACAAATCATTTCACATCCATGTGTCACAGGAACCTTAATGTGCTGTGAACTTGAATTATCTATTGTTCAAACCTCTCAATGTTTTTCCTTTGTTTCTCTGGGCATTGTACTTTGGAGACCCTATGTGTGGCTGAAGCATCACCACTGAAGTGTGCTCCTTTTAGGAACTGAATCCCATCTGAAGGCCACAACTTGTGTTAATTTGGCCTCATAAATGTCACCCTGATACATAAAAAGGACTGTAAAAATAGGGAAACATATGTACTAAACATGAGCATTACTTGACATACAAATACTAGAATGCATTCCCACACACTGTATAGAAGATTTTATTGTTATCACAGTTTTCTTTTAGGAGTTCTAAATCCAGTGGTGATGAAAAAAAGTTCCAACTTCAATGTTGTAAATAAATTCACATTCACTGGCAGAATAAGTTTCTGCTTTGTGACAGGAGAGAGTTTAGCCCTTGATGTTAAAGTCCAATTGCCCTTTTGCCATACTTTGTCAAATGGGACCAGTTCTTACCTGTGATGTTGGCATATGGGAGAAAACTGGGCTGCCCAGTGGCAGGTACTGGTAAGAAAAGAAATAAATGAGGTTTTCCATCCTTCAGCATGTTGCAAACACACACTACTCACTGTCTACCTTAGTGACCTTTGTTCTTTGAGAAATTCTGTAGGCTTAGATTATGACATACATTTAAATACATGAGCATGTTTTAATAGGCATTAAATAACATGTGGTATTAGTTCTGCAACTTTTATTGTATGAATTGATCTAGCAAAATATCTGAACTGAGCTCTAAGTATGTGAAGTCAATTAATCTGCACACACACTTGTACTTGAGAGCACACGTGTTCTGGTAAATTAGAAACACAGTTTGAGGCAAGAAGGCAGATCTGGAGTTTGAAGCAGCTTTTTTTCTGACTAGTGTTGCAAAACATCTATTACTTTTTTCCCCTTGTTTCTTGAAAATAAGGAATGGTAAAATGTGCTCTTGCATTTACAGCTCTACTGAATTTTTTTAGCAAATTTTTGGGCACAAAAGATGGTCAGAGAGGGAGGGTACCTGTCTCGTAGCCCTGAAAGGTGAAGTCAGCAGGATTCAGTGGGGATGGTGGAGATGGACTTCATGCTGTTTTTGTGTCAATCCTGTGCTTCCCCACAGATTCAGAGTGAAGATATTTTCGAATAACAGCTTCATAGAAAAAACACACTTGTAAATTTGGAGCTGTTCATAAAAGTCTATTTTGGTCCCTGTTATTTCTAACAGTTTGTTCCCAAACTTTTCTGATCAAGGTCTGTGTATTTCAGCTGATTTAGTTTCTGGGTATTTCAAATCCTCCAAAAATATTACAGCAAACTAATTCTTTCTGACCTCTTGGGGAGGAGTAGGGATGATTAATTCTACAATGCCCTTTGGTAGTGAGTCAGCAAGTTTCTTACTCATTTGGTTTTCATACATGCTTTTTTGTTAGTGAATGGGAATTTCCTCTTTTCTCCCTTCTCACACCTAGTGAATAACCCCACAGCTGGGCAGGATTCTCTAAATACCTTGACCAGTCCTAAAACCCCCAAATTATGTTCATCTTTTCCTAGCTGAATTGCCTGGTCCTAAGGAATATATCAAAATGTCCAAAATGTCCAAACTCCAAGAAAGTGCTCACATTTCTCTCTTCTTTTTTACTTCATTATCCCTTGAACTTGGAGCTCAACCAAGGAGAAGGGTCAATACTTCTTTGCATGTATTTAGTTTTCCCCTGATGTAATAGTTTTGCCATGGGCAGTTATTTCCATTCTCACTTTCTAGGCTCCAGTTCTCGATACTTCCCTGTATATTATTTTCTTGAAGGGAATGAATAATCCTCCATAATGCTCTTTGCTGAGGTCGTTGCTGCTTTGAAACAATTAATGTGAATAGTGAACAGTCTTTCACCTTCATCAGGGGCTCTCCTGGCATGCTCTGAAAGAAGCACTGACTGCAGGAAATGTGGTGATAGTTGCTGTTACCTTCACAAATTGAATTTTCTGACACTTGATAAATCATGTCTGACACTTATAACAATGTTAAAAATTAAAATATTCCGTTTTCACAAAAACTGTGCAAAGACATGTAGGCACTGGGTATGCTCACTAAAATTCCTTTGTAAATGTGGGTTGATGCTCTTAATTTCCCACTGGCTGTAAAGCAAAATGGTAAATGAGGCTATACATTGGGTTAGAAATTTGCTGCTTTTTAGATTTTTTTTTCTATGTAGTGATGTAAATTCTTATTTTGCCCAAGGAGATATTTGAATACACATTTGATTAAGCCATGTAACAGGTTTGTTATGTCAACTATTATTTATCCCTCTTTCTGTATCTATTTTAGCCCTGGAGTCTCATAGTTATTGCTTTTAGCCAAGTTAATTGGTGTAAGATTTTGTTAGTAAATGTTTTTTTTCCCTGCACACTTGGACTCATTCCACAGTGGAAATGATGATGATGATGATTATCATTATCATTATTATTGCTTGACAATAAGCTACACAAAACTTAATTCAAATTATACCCCACTTGAAACCTCTTCAGGTTCAGTCTTTTCCGTGGAGCAGGGTTTCTATGTGTCCTAGATGATCTATAGATTTGTTTGGGGCTTGAACTTTCCATCAGACTCTGGGATTCCTTCTGGATTCACTGTTAGAGGTTTCTCCACATACTTTCAAGGTGAGAAAGGAAAAGTCTCCTCTGTTTTGAGCTTGGTTGTTGCATTCTAAATAAAGTATAAATATTGAGATTAACCATGACTTGCTCCTATGCCCATCACACTCCTGGACTGCTGTTTGGAAAGTGAAAGACATTCTACTCATTCTGTTACAGTCACAACTAGAAGTATGAGAAGGGGATTTCTGCAAGAATAGAGAAGTGGTGTAGTTTATTAACACCCTTCTAGTTAGAATGAGGAAAGGGAAAAAGGGAGAAATGGTAAAATGCTGAATTTCAGGGACGGGAGATTTCTCTAGTGGTAGACACAATAAATAAGTTTGTTTAAGAGAAAAAAAGAAGCCAAGAGGATACGCATGCCTGATGCCAGAGAACAGCCAGTGTGCTTGACACACTGGAGAAACTGTTTCAGAACAATCCATCCATGGGAAAATATGACCCTTATCATATTACCAAGGTCACTGAAATCCACAGTGGCTCGCTGAGGAAGGGGTTCACTGGGCAAATGAGAGATGCCTTGGGTGGGATGCTGTCCTGGGACCTGCTCCATGTAAGATTTTCAGAATTTAAAATACAGGCATGAATTTATAATTAATAGATTTTCTCTTTGTTCTCTCTTTCAAAATCCTACTGACTTTCTATAGGAAAAAAAAAAATCCAGAGGAAAGAAGGAATTGTTACATATGTACTGAATCAAAGCAATGTTGGGGGAAATATCCCCTCAGTAGTTTTTAAGTTAATTTCATATTAATTAAATCTCTTGTAAATTTGCCTTGAAGAAGTTTGGCTGAAACAAAATCTGGAATTAGGATAAGTCAAGGAATCATTTCAGGCAGTGAAAGGAAAATCTTAATTTTTATAAAAGAGGAAAAATCTTTTGATGGAAAACCTCATGATGGGAAGCCTGTTAGATTAGAAAATTTACATAAATGCACTTTTGCATGCAATATGGAGGATGCAGCTTAGCAGTGGAAAAAAAGTCAAACTCTTGCAGAGTGTACTGTAGTGAAGGGTGATCTGTAAAGATTTTTGGTCTCATGGTTTCTAGGATTTGGTGCAAATTTTCTCTGTGACTCTTTGCTGTGACCTGCAAATGAAAAACCTCAGCATCTGCAAAAAGCAGGATTTCACTCAAGGGAACTGTGTGAAAAGTGCACTATTATCTGTTGTGCAAGTTGCCACAGGGATGGCTACACTGAATAATTAAAGCCTTGCAGTTTTAATCTACTTTAATTATTAAATATCTTTAGTGGCCTGTAATTCAGTGTAAACCCAGAAATGTAAGCGTTTGGGTATATTTAGACTATACTGGCACTTTGGTCAAGAGATAAAAGGTTGTCATCAGTTGCCAGTGTACAGGTTGGATTTTTGGTGGTGCCTGTATGGTTTTTCCAGGCTCTGGAATGGCAGAAGTTTAGACTGACCCGAGGTTGTTATTCAGGTTCCTGTGATGAGCACCCCACCTTGCTCCTCAGTGGAGGTATGTTGGCATTATAATGAGGATTTTAAAGCTGGACTGAAGGTGGCAGAGGCTGGCCCAGCAGGCACAGGGTGGGAATTTGGGAAGTCCTTACCTTTCCCAGTGAACCATTGTGGTAGCAGGTCTGTATAGGTCAAGCAGCACCGGAATCTCCAAGGATTCCTGTTTAAATCAACACCTTAGCCATGTGTTAGCATGAGCAGTGTGGGAAACAGGGCTGGAATCTGGTTTGTAATAACTTGGGCTTCTGGGAATGGTATCCACACACTCCGTGGGAGAAGTCATGTGGGACAGGAAAGTTTTTCCAGGATTTGGGCCACAATTAGATTAATGAATATTTTAGCATGTGCTTTGCGACAGTTTTAGTATAAAGCACATGTCCATGTATTCAAATCCCAGGGATGTTTGAGTATTTTCTTGTCTTTTGAGTAGTGCTGCTATAAATACAAAATGCATGATCTTGTCAACAAAAGGGTTTTGGGGTTTAAATTAAAACTGAACAAAGAATCTGACCTACACTGTTCCACTTTTTATTTTTCAAAGAAAAATAAAATTTTCCTTCTCTAAAAAAAAAGATAAATAAAAAAAGGACTTTCTGTAGTGGTGAAAATGCAAGATTCAATTTTTTTCCTTCAGGAGGTTTGTGCAGTCACTGCCAATCAACCCTCTGATATCACCAAGAACGACTCCTAAATTCTTTTTAGACACTTCCACTTTTACAGTTTTCTTGCTCTACTTTATCAGGAAAAGGTTTTGGCTTCAAACCAAGAGGGCCATTTGGATTTAAATTCTGACAGGTTTAAAAAAAAAATAAATCTCATTTTGAAATACATAAACCCATAAATAAAAGATTAAGTTGTATTTTGAATAGGACTTTTCTTCCAGCTGAGGTAGAGGAGCTGGAGAAATGTACTGAACTGTGGAGTTTCTGCAGCTTCAGGGGTGGAAATCCCAAAATGTCCTGGAAGAACTCTGCAGTGGCATTAAAATGGGAAGGATTGGGAAGTACTTGTGCACCACTGGACCAAGAGCTGATGTGAAATGCTGGTGCCATGAGAAAGCTGCCAAGTTATCTTGGCATTAAGAAACGTTTCTGTGAGACATGGGTATCAGCCCACTGATAAGGTACCACAAAACGAAAGCCATCTCCACCCTCTGCAACAGCAGCTCTGGCTCAGTGGCTGAGAGAAGGCAGCAAGAGGAGCTTGGTGAGCTGAAAGGGAAAGGTGAGTTGCAGGCAGGATGAAATTTGATAAAGGAGGTGAGAGAGAAAATCATGTGAAGGTTTTGTTCTGGCCTTTGGGTGCCAGGGTTCACAGAGCTGAAATGTGTGAAGGTTCCCACTAGGAAATGAGTGTTTACACCTCCCTAGGCTCAGAAAACTGGACGGATAAGATGCCTTCCTTTTGACGTGAAAAAGACTGAAAAGGGAGTTGCTATTTTAGACAATGAACAGCTGTTCTCTACAGCCCAAAAAGGGTGGGGAAGAAAACACAAAGTCGTAGGATGTGTTGCAGTTTCCCTCCAGGTTTTCTTCATGAATCATATAACATTTTCTGATTTTTTAAGCAAAGAGGATGAAGGAATACCACATTAACCCAAGCAGCCTAACTGACACATGCATTTATTCATTTGGAGAGTTTCTTTTTCATCATTCTGTATGCAAACAGATTGGCACTGTTTTAATGCTAAGTGTTTTCTTTGCTAATCTGGGTGAGATTGATGCATGAAATGCAGAGCTCTCTAGCCAAGTGCTCTTAGAGGAAAGAACCATGGCCCATGAATAATAAATTTTAGGCAAGACTAAAGATACAAGATGCTGCTCAAACCCAGGCCAAATGGTTTCTCCACTCTGAACAACAGCTGTAAACATAGCATGGCTTCACTCACAGATTTAGGAGATTTAAATTACACGATTTATGCCTGGGAATTTTGAAGCCATGGTGTTCATATCTACCTTTCCCTCCTCCTCAGCAAAATCTTACCTTTTATCTCTGGAATTTTAAAATTATGACTTCCTAATAATGCATAGAATTCAAAGAACTAAATCTTGTCCTTGCAGAGCAGTTGTCTTGAAAATAAATATGAAGGTTATGTTAACTAAATGGTCTGTGGATGCACAGCCCTGTGTTAATTTTTCTCAGTGTCTTAGCAGGAACATTTCTGGAAGTCTTCTCTTTCAGCTCACACCTGGCACAGCCAGAGCTCTGTGTCTCCATGGGCTGAAGGCTCAGTGTCCAAGGTACTGGTGGCAATAATTGCCCAGGTTTTTCTATTAGTTAACATTTTATAAATAACTTTTTTAATTTTTAACATTTTATAAATTAATTAAAAATTTATAAATTTCTATTAGTTAACATTAATAAAACATTTTGGTAGTCTTTCCAATGGTCCCCATCAGAGCTGCTGGGTGCTGCTCTCTCATTTTGATCCTTGTTTTGGATCCAGACAGAAATTCCATTGTGTTGGCATTTGCTTATCTAAAGACTTTATGTGCATATTCCATGCTCTGTTCCTCTTTCTTTTTGTGTTGTGAATTTCTGAATAATCAAATTTAATATCCAATTAAAGGGCATTTTGTGGCCTTTTTAAAGTTTCTCATAGGGTGCCCACTAGAAAAGGTATCATTGGCTTTTCTAAATTGTTGAAATAAGAAATTCTAAATCCTTTCTATTACGGTTTATTAGGGTCTCTGTGGTTTTGGTTAATTGTCACAGTCTCGTTTACTGTAGGTGGAGGAATTTTAATGTATAGAGCAAGATGGTTTATTAAATCAAAAATATTTTATGGGAAGTTGCTATGAGCTGAAGGAAGTAGTGTAAAATGCACTCTTGGGGACCCAGCTTTCTTAGTCTCATGTAAGAAACAAAGAAAGAACATCTATAAACTAAAAGTAGAAAACTCTAGGTCATAAACCAGGACTGCTTCTTCTTTCTTGGGTTGTTTGTGTACCAAAACTCTGAATTTTTCATCATTGCCTACAATACTGAGCTGCAGCAGATCATCCCAGTGTGGTGCCTGCACATTAAGGATTTGCTCTGTCTAATCCAAAGGCAGAATCCAACCCCAGTCAGCCAGAGAAAAACCAAAATTTCCATGAAATCAGACCTGGAGTCTGGTGGTGATGAATTCACAGTGCTGATGGAAAAGGGCCTGGGAGAAGGGTCTGGTGCATCCTTGGACCCCTGCCAGTAGGACCTTGGCCATGAACACCTTGGCTGCAGTTTGCCATTCTAGGTTTCCAAATCAGCTGCTGCTGATAGGAAGTAGTTGGTTTTATCTGGATTTTGGAGGGCAGAGGGGGAGGAAAGAAGAAAACAATTTACTTTTTGGTCTTCTGCTTAAATTAAGGCAGTCAGGTGGCTTTAACTGGAAGTGGGCAAATCCCCACATGGACCCACTTGACCCATTTTCCTAATGCACTTAAAAGAGGGTTATGCTTGTTTTTAATGCATCCCTTCAGAATACAGGAAAATTGAGGTTTTGTGACAGCCTGATAATTGAAGTGCACTCTCCTACAGCAGTGGCTTTTCAAGGTGGGCCCTACATCTCCAGGCAAAGCAATCTGTCCTTTCTTTTATTTCTAAAGAGTAATGATTCCCAACTGCTTATGTTTTCCTGCATCTCTCTCTCATGTGGTTTTTGCTTTGTAGCTCTGTAGGTATTTATAGAGCCTTTGCTGCTGTCCTCTGTGAACACCTCTGAGAGAGCCTTGAGTTTTATCCTGGGGATTTCCTATGGGGTAATGAAAAATTTCAAGAGAGATATGATGTATGGGAAATCTGTGTCCAACCTTGGAAGCAAGTGCTGTTCTCTGATCCCAGGCTAGTGCCTGCTGCAGTGAAGTATCGTTCTGTTCCACAGTGTGTGTCATTTCTTCTTGATATTTTTCTACTCAGTGGCTGATGTCATCTGCTTTTTTCCTCCCCAATTATGCTTCTAACATAGAAAATAATTGCAGGGAGCAAGAGATAAAAAGCTTCTGAGAATTCCCATGGATTCCCTTCTGCTTCAGACAAGTAAAGATCCCTCTGGCATCATTGGAATTTTCTTGCCTGCTGGTATTGAGAAGTCCTGAGGACTGTGTACAAAGAAATAGAAAGGCTGCATTTTAGTAGTGGGAATTTTAACAGTACAGTCTGACTCGAGTCAGAGACACTATCTCATCTGGGGCCCAATCCTGCTGTCAGTACAATTCAGAGGGATAAGATCAAGCCTCGAGCTGGTGGTGCAGTGACAACAGCCCTCACACAAAACCTTTTGAAGGGACTCTTTGTGTTCAACAGGCCCTGGCAAACTGAGTCCCAGTGGCAAGTATAGAGGGAATACAGAGCTGATGAAGTTGCCAGGGTCTGTGATAAACCCAAGGACAGAACATAGCAAGCATCACAGAAATCTATGAAGTGCAGTAAAAAGGAAAAAAAAAAAGGCTATAAATAAGTTGAAGATGATGTTTCAGATAGGAATGGGGCACAATTTTTCCCTGACAAGGCACCTGGAATGCTTGATCGTAAAGCTGCAGTGATTTGAATTGAATTCCTGTGATCTGCCTGTGGGAACAGCCAGGATGGCATTTTTCACCTTCCTCTGGGTAAGACACTGCTGTAGGGGAAAGAGGACCACACAATTTTTCAGCAGGATGAGCTGAGTGGGAAAACAGAGCAAAACTGAGGGGGTTTATTTGCCTTACTCAGATTTGAAGCTGGAACCAATCATTGATTTCACTTGCAAGTGAAAACTGAAGGCTTTGACTTTTCTCTCTTTTTTCATTTCTTTATATTTGTATGTAGGTGGCTTCAAACATCTCTTCTTTATAGTGTAAATCAGACTGCTGTAATGAAAACACTGAAAACTTTTCATACACCTTGCAACAAAAAATGTCTTATTTACAAGCTGGCTGCTTTGTCCTGAAAGGCCACACATAAAATATTGAACCCCCATATTTATTGTCATCTTGGCATAGCATTTTGCTTCCCTATCCTCTTGCAAACATCATTGATAAATTTCTGTAGCAAGCACAGGGAGCATAACGCCACATATCTCTAAAAAACACCAAACAAAAACACTAAGGCAATTCAAATATGCAAATGATTCTTTAATTACTTTTTTTGCAGACAGTTAGAATTGAGGAGTAATGCCCATTAAATCAGTTTGGGAATGTTGGCCCTATACAATACATATCAGAGGAAGGACTTTGGCTGAAATCAGTCATACTGCAGACACAGCAGGCAGGGCTCCATCCATCTTCTGGAAATTGTAATCCTGTGTGCTAAGTTTTTATGTAAATTTTGCTTGAGTTGATAATCAAATAAGATACTCACCAGCTGCTGCTCTTCATGGTATAATCAGCAGCCCTTAAAGGGAATTCCATAAAAGAGAAAGGCCAAAACTGTAATTATCTCACAGAAGCAGAATTTTTCTCTCATGAGAACAGATTTTTTTCCATTGAAAATGAATCCATTTGCAAACATAATGATTGTAATTCACATGAAGAAATTAATTTTCAGTTACATACTCAGCTGTACCTGTCACTGCCTTTTAATTCTGTTCCCAGATCTCTAATGAGTCTGGTGATATATTTTAAGTGAAAGAAAGGTTCTCAGAAGAGATGGAAAGTTTAAAATTAGCTCCAAGAGCTGGACATCAAACACCTACTTGGAGTTCCACTGAATCTTTCTCTGGTTCTTAGAAATAAGCAATTTACAATTGTAATGAGAATATTAGGTGAAATTACAGAACAGAGGAGTGACAGGGATTTTTTTAGAAGGAACAAGGTTTTTCTCTGTTATTTTGAGCTCTGAGTGTGTCTGTGAGTGCACACAATATATAATATTCTGCCTACATGTCAAAGCCAGGCTGATTCTCTTATTCACACCATAACCTCATATACAGTAGTTGAATACTTCCGATTTGATCACGTACAGCGGGATAGTTTGGAACTGAAAACACAGATCAGGGTGAATTTTGCTATCAATTCATTCTGTGAGTGTCAAATCACACCTAGACATTTCTTAATAAAGATAAAATTAATATATTCTTGCATAGCTCAGGTTTCTATGCAGCTGCTATGTAAAGCATAAACCTGATGAGAGGGAGCAAAATGCCAGCTGAGGTGAAACCAACTATATCTTGTCTGCAGAGGTTTTCTTCAAATTCAGTCTTCCTAGACAAGTTCTCAAGCTCAGAAATACTCTTCAGGTCCTTCTCTGGATTAGTTTAACCCGCATGACATATGGCAAAATAACCCCCACTACACATGGCAGAACCCAACTCTTGCTTCACTGCCCTGGAGTCCAGCTCCTCTCTCGCTGTAACATTGTGTATCCGTCACCCTGAGGAAAGAATGGGGAAACTTGTCACGTCTTTCATTTTCAAGTTCATCCTTTGCTACTATTTTGAAGTTTTTTTAAATTTTTTTCCCCCTTTGAGGTCTGTTCTACACCTTGTGTCTGGTGTTTGGTTTCTACCATTTGACCTCTGTTCCATTCACAAGGAAAAGAGACGCTGGTGGGACACGTCTGCACCATGTTTGCTCTTTCCATATTTTATCTTTTTTATTCATGGTGAAAATAATAAAAACACAAAATGGCTTGGATTGGAGGGGACCTTAAGGATCATGCAGTTCCAACTCCCCTGCCATGGGCAGGGACACCTCCCACTGGAGCAGGTTGCTCAGAGCCCCATCCAGCCTGGCCTGGAACACTTCCAGGGACGAGCCAGACTGTAACTGAGGGCTGATGCTTGTTTCAGCTTTCTGCAAATAGACATAAATAAGTTGTTTGTTTTTTTTGTTTTACAGCCTTATTTCATAATTGGAATTAATGACTTTTCCTGGAAGAAAATCAGGCAGTGAGCAATGATTATCTTAGTCCTTGGTTAGGACTCTTGCACATTCTGATAATGAGTATCATTTCTTTTTACTGGCTAAAAAAATTCCTTTTCAGTTTTTAAAAAACTAAAATCTGAAAAAGAAACAAAGCAAATGACATACCCCACATTCTCAAACCCCCAAATCCCTCCATATGGTACGGTTTGTTTTCTTGGACTGTTTGCTTTGCAAATTTGTTTTCAAAATATGAATTATCACTCAGGCTAAAAAATAAAAGAACAAGTATTTTTAATTTAAGTCACTGAAAAACATTCTTATCATCACAATTCTTAGCTTAAATAATGAGATGAAAAGTGGTAATTATCAAAATAAATATTTTGAAAAATTAATTTTTAAAAAGAAAATATTTATCCTTAGTTGTCCATAAGTTTTTCTGGAGCACAGATGTATTTTGATGTAGTGTGTGATGAATGTGAAAAATGAGATAGAATTGTGTGCTATTTATCTTGTGAGTAGAAAAGAAATCCCACATCTAGCAATGCAGCAATATTAGTAGATTATAAAAACATCTTGAAAAAGAACAAGTCACGTGTACTCTACAATTTTTTTAAAGAAAATATTCTTTGTTTTATAAACTCTGTGAAGATTTTCATAGCTGTGACATAGTCTATAAGCCACTTACACCAAATTTCTTGTCTTTACCCTATGAGACTTTAACCAGAGAGAGAGAGGTTTTACATGATTTTTCAAAAAACCTGGAAAGGTGTCATTGGAGGATGATCCAAAGTACAGTTTGTTAATGAAAGGGTATGGCTTATTCTCTCAATATATGACTGGGAGAAATCTCTGCAGATAAATGTGAATGAAACTTGCTGGCAAAGAGTGTTTGCAAACAAATTTTTCAACACTGTTTTGCAGAAAAATTAATCTTTCTTAGAATTGTTTGCAGTAGTGGTAGCTTAATCCAATTTTCCTGTGAATTGTATTTCTGTGAACCAGTCCTACCCATAAGCATTTTCTCCTAAATTGCTGAAGGAATGTGTTTTAAAAATTCTAAGAGCAATTAAAGCAGGAGGAATTTTTCTCTTCATTCTTGGAACCCCTTATTGGTAATGTCAAAAGAGGATTATTTTTCCTGAATATAATGATTAACAATAAAGCCATAGAAACAGCAAGTCCTACCTAAGGGGTCAACAATTAGTGAACTGCACATAGGTTTAGACAGATGGAAGCAGTTACAGCTCAACCATGGGGCAGGAGAAACTGAACTCAATGGCCGCACTTCCAAAAAGACTGCAAGATATAAAATGCTCCACCTATAAAATATGTAATAAAATATTTACAGAATTCCACAAGATCATTCAAATCTCAGTATAAAAAAAAACCAAAAAAGGGTGTGGAAGGGGAAATAAAATCTGCCTCTTGCAAAACTTGCTGCTGATACCATGGAAGGGAACTCCATTTTCCTTTTCATTTCCAGGAGGGAATGTGCTCTGAGTCACAGGGTGCTATAGGGCAAACATCCTCATGGAACAAAGAGTGTTCCTGACACAAGTGAGAGCAGTTGCCAAGGTAAAAAAGCTACACAAAGACTCACCTGGTTCCATTGTGTAGAAGAATGTTGAAGCAATCTTTATGCATTAACTCGCTATCAAAAAAATATGAAGTCTAAAAAGGAAGAATGTCTTAAAGCCTGTGGAAATGTAACCAGTGAGCTAACACTGAGTAATCCTCCTGCCTCTGCCAAACTAAGCATTTCCTATCTGATAGATTAAATTCTAAAGATAAATGCTAAACATCAAGTGCAGCAGCTTAAAAATATCAGGCACTGATTTGAACAAAATACTCAATTGTTTGTTCATACCTTCAAAGGGGTGTTTTCCAGAGTGTTGTAGGAACAACCGTCCCTTCCCTAACAATGAAATCCATAATGATAAATTATCTTCCCTCTTGCACACACAAAATGGGCTTTAATTCTGTCCATAGGATACACATTGCATGCTGTGCAGGTCGCTGCTGAGGATGTATTTTCCAGGGTAGCATTAATGAACTGTGTTTTGATGTGAGCTGGGATGTTCAGGAGGAAAAGCCTGAAGGATCAGGATGCCTAGTGAAAGAATCATTTTGGCTGTCTTGTAGTCTTCTGAGAAGTTCTACATCACTCTTAGGCAAGAACATTAGTAGGAGTAACAGAGATGAGTGTGAAGGAGTGGCTAACAGGAATTGCTCCCTTGCAGGTTATGGCATGATCCTACTTGGTTTTAACCCTTTCTGTGTGTCCAAGTGTTTTCAGAATGGGATAAGCTACAGGGTGATGACAGCTGGAGTACGATCCCAGGGAAATGCTTCTGCCCACCTCCCTCAAGACTTGTGATGAGATTTAAACTTAGTTCCCTTCTTTTGGAGAAGAGAAGGTTGTGTGGAGAGCTCATAGTGGCCTGCCAGTATCTGAAGGGGTCCTATAAGGAAAGCTGGAGGACTCTTCATTCAGGCACTGGAGTGACAGGATAAGAGGGAAGCCCTGGGACATGGGACAACCTGAGAGTAGGTTTAGAGTAGATGTTAAGAAGAAAAGTTTGACTCTGGGGGAATGAAGCACTGGCACAGGTTGTCCAGATAATCTGTAGCTGCCCCATTCCTGGAAGTGCTTGAGGCCAGGCTGGGTCAGGCAGAGAGCAACCATTGCTTAGTCTAGGGGAAGGTGTTCCTGCCCACAGCAAAGAGATTGGAACCAGATGATCCTTAAGGTTCCTTCTAGCCAAACCATTCTATGATCCTAAATTTAGCAAGAATTTGAAATGGAATCTTGATGGCCAAGTGAATCTATAAGCAGAATTGTCTCAATTCTGGGACTTTACCTTGATTTTCAAATGCATTTATGCTCCAAAATACAAGGTGCTGAAACCCATACTCCCAGGGTGTTTGGATACCTACTTCTGCTTTAAATAAAGAGGAGTAAACCTAACTCTGAGAATTTTGTTCCAAGTGTGCTCTGTCAAGGAATCCATCGAAAAGCTACAGATTACCTTCAGCTCAATAATGCCTTTCTATCAGAAGAAGCAGCAGGAATGAACAATAATTTAAATAATTATTCCATGAGGTGTTTAGTTCTGTTTATTTCTTTTTGAAGTTTAATTCTGTTTCTAAGGCGTTGTACAAGCCATGGAAGGGAATTCCCACTGTTTCTCTTGTCAGATGGATAACAGCTCCAACCAAATCCAGTGGTCTCGTTTTCAGTGTGCCACAGCCACCACCCTGTGCCCCAAGTGACTGCACTGAGCTGAGCTGCACAGGGCTACAACCCAGTCAACTTTAAGGTCCAATCCCACAGTCAATGGGAGTGTTGTCTGTTTAAGGACTGCAGAATCTGGCCTGTCTCCAAGTTTTTACAGGTCAAATAACATAAGGGAATATTTTAGTCTGAACCACTTCCTGAATTCCCAATGAAGAATGTAGAGTCAAAATATAATGAATGGTGACTGCATTCTACTCTAAACAATAGCTGCTATTTACCAAACAGTGTGTAGTGTGTAAATTAAATGTGAGATTTCCCCCTGGTCTTTTGACTTCTTAGAAACTTTTCCTTCTTAACACTTGGGATTTGGACTGACTACAGAATTTCCTAGAGATGCATATGGATACTGCAGTGAAGGATTTCAGAGACGTTAGCCTTCGTGCAAGGCAGATTTCTGCGTGATTTGAATACCACACATACAAAGCATACACTGACATAACCCATTCTCTTTTGCTCAAAATTTGTCTTCCAAATGAAAACAAGCATTTCATCACACTTTGCTGGATTTTTGTGCACACCCTCACAATCGTTGCTTCCCCAGTAGCTTTTTTCCTCGGTGAGAAAATAAATGGCATGAAGGGACAGCACTTTGATTTGCATGCAGGTCCATTACATCTTCATGGCATAGAACTCGTGTTTACCAGCTTTGGTTACAACACAGTAAACTGTGACATCCATTTAATGGAGGTAATGAGGGAATGCCCTAATTACCTTACAGGAAGATTTGTGTGACCTCCTTCACTTCAAAATGGTATCAAGACTGAAGATGCTCTAGTGAACTCTGAGATTTAAATTAAACTATGTCTGATTAGTTTTCTGCAGGAATTTTTAACTGTTATAGTCTTGCAGGTTGTATGAAAATGGGCAATATGTTTTTAGATTTAGCAGAGCTGTGTGTGTCACTTCACACTAGTATAAATTTAAGGATTTGTGAAAATGACTACCCAGAGTGGACAGGCAGAGCTTCAGGCCATCTTTGCACAACTTAAAAAAAAAAGTCTAATTACTTATTTACTGAATGTGTGTTTCAAAATATTACAGAAAAGCATGTAAGTGCCAGGTGAACTGTTGCTTCATTTCATGAAATGAATAATGATTGCATTAATGGGAGACTCATGCACTTGAAGGTGAGCATGTGTTAAAGTACCTTGCCAAATCAGAAACAGTCATTAATTTTAGCTGCCAAACTATTTTTGTGGTTTTGGACTGCAAATTGGAATACTCAAAGAGATCAGATATCAGTATCCCATGGGAACAAATGAATACATAGGAATATCAATGTCTTCTTGGACTTAACACAGGGGAAGAAAAATGAGCTATAGATCCAACATCTTAGGTCACCGTAAAGGGCTTTGGAATAAAAAACATGCAGGAGACATACTTTGCCTGTAATGGTGTGAAGCTGGCGCCGTCCATAACATTTCTACAACAAATCCATTTCAATTAGTATGAACCAATATGGGATTTTAATATGGAGTTTATCCCTGGAAGTGTTCAAGGCCAGGTTGGATGGGGCATTGAGCAACATGGTCTAGTGGGAGGTGTCCCTGCCCATGGCAGGTGAGATACAAGATGAGCTTTAAGGCCCCTTTGGACCCAAAACATTCCATGAGTTTAAAGTGAGTCAGTCAATATTAATTTTCGCCTTGATGTGTTTTCTTAGTAGTGATTAACTCATTTTATGAAGCCTTCAGGATTCAGGACCATCAAGTCAGGAGGTGCAGGTCTTTGCCAGAGAAGGCTGGAACCTTCTGTTCAGTTTTTGCAATTGCCTCCTGGCAGTCCTTTGGATTGCAGTCCCTATAGTCATTATTCACTTGACCAATTCCAATGGTTTCAATGGATTTACTTACAGTAAGAAATGCTCTGCACCCTCTGGCAATGTCCTGTTTCTGTATGGATATGGATCTTTAATTCCTCTTTCAGAGGCACCAGGTGAGTGATGCAGCTGAACTACTTGTGGCTGGCACAGGCACGTGTCCCTGAAAAAACAGTTTTTGAACTTTAACACCAATATTTCTATCCAGAGTGTGCAATTTCATGGATAGATCTAGTTTATAAGTGTATGGTGCTACTTCCAGACTGCAGCACAAGTTTCTTCAGTGTAGCTTGGCTTTGAACTGTTTGACTTTTGTAAGCATGGTTTCCAGTTGTAGTGTACAGCTTTAAAAGACCACTGCATTATTGCTGAGCTGGTCAGGAAATCTTTCAATACCTGCATTAGAATGTAAAACAGCAAATTAAAGGACAGTTTTAATTGGAAAGTCAAAACCCATGACTGTTTCTTCAGTTTGCAGCAAGCAAATGCATTTTCAGGTGAGAAGTGCTAAAACCTGTAAAAGTTTGGAGGAAAAACACTTGAAGTAAAAAAGAGAAACGTAATAGTAGCAAACACTTTTAAACAAAAGATTAATGGTTTATTTGGGAGCCAATCAGTCTCTCTCTGCAGTGCACAGCAAAAGAACAAATAAAAATATCATTTAAAAACGCCAATTTTCTGACACATGAAAGTTTAGTTTTCTAAGCAGCTTAGTAACAATTGTAAATGCTGCTAACCCCCAGACAGTTTGGGCTGGGTGGCAAGTTTTAATTTAAAGAGCAGCTATATGGGCATACCAGCTTGATGGAGCTGCAAAAATGCATTGGCAGGAAACAATCATTTGATCTTTCATCCCTTTTTCCTCAGTGATGGAGAGGTAAGGCCTGAACATCTCCCTCAATCTTCTGTTTCAGGCTTTTTCAACTAAGTCAGGGTTTTATTAACACTTACCATGACAGGAGAGGAATGATTTACCCATAAAATGGTATCCAAGAAGGTCCTGTGCTTCTTTCTGACAACTTTGCCTAAAATACATTCAGAATAATTTCTGATGAAAATCTAGCATTTCTATGACAAATCCAGTGATTCCTGAAAGATTGCATCTCCTTTACAGAGTATAATGGAGTTTATGGACTTCAAATGGGATTCTCAAGGGTTTTTCTCAGTCCTTTTGGTGAAATTGTTTTTTAGTAGATCTCATGTTGAATATTTTGGGGTTAGATGGCAGCTTTCTCCTCAATCCGTGTGTGTGAGTGCTCAGCAAACACAACACCAAGACAGGGGTGCAGGATGCTCTTTGCAAGGGCACACATGGACCACACTGCTGCTTCCCTGATCATCCACATCAGCCACAGGGATGTGAAAAGAGACCTCTTAAAATGTTTCCCTGTTGGTCTGGGTATAGGCACCCAGAGATTTGGCAGGGAACTTTGAAGGACCATGTTGATGCACATCCATTGGGCAGGCACAGATCTGTGATGATTTGTCTGACATAATGGACGTGGTAGAGGATTTGTCTGACATAGCTGAGTTATAAGGAACATATGACTGTAAACAGGAACATTATTCTTCTTTCATATGATTATTTTAATATATAGCCAGCTAAATATGTAATAAAATACTCAACTTTGAAAGTTGTTTGTTTTTCTTTCCTCCTCATATTAGGCTTCATCTTGTGCAGCTAATTCTTTGGGAAGGATTCTCCCCCACATTTAATTTTATAAGTCATTTGATGCAGACTTGCTACATCAGAGACATATAACAACATGAAAAAAATTGGTGTTTTTAAACTGTTTTCTTATTTATACATTTTTTTCTTTTTTGCTTTGTTCTTATGCAGCAGATTACAAACAGAGGTTTTATTTCTTTATATTCCAAACAGTGGCAGATCTATATTAGCATGGTCTCCATGCCAATTTTCTGTCTGCTGAGCTCATCTAACTTTTCTAAAGTGCCCATCAAACAATTTATCCAAAGAACAGAATATTCAATAAGTGCAACATTGCTTAAGGTCTTTGATGCCTAATCAGCACAAGTAGCTCTAAAACATTTGTATGATATTGCCTTCTAAGCTTCTAGTTTGTTGCAGCAATGGTTTCAATTAATCTGCAGCTATCCATTAACATGTCATGTGTCTTTGATTAAATGTAGGCTTGGTTGTTGGTATTTTTCCTAAAGACTGCAGTTCATTGTCCCATCAGTACACTTGGTGTCATGTGGGTTTTATGGAATGGGAGCAGGAGTTGAAATAGGCTAGATTGCCAGAATCTGCTCTTGAATTCAGTGCAGTTAGATCAGGATTTTGCTTGACTTTTCCCCATTTTCTCATGGACACCCAGAATCAGTGCTACCTACAGGTGACATTTTTGGAGGCTTCATGTGGCATTCTGGTATAGCATTTCAAGTGTATTACTCTGGCTTTAGGTTTCCTGAGGATTTCCATTAATGATTTTCAGGCACTTTTTTTTGGGGGGGGGATGCATTACAGAGATTCATGGCACAAGGATATTTAATTATTAGACTAATAATAGCACTGTATTTTCTCCTTCCACAGAATGCCATTCAATAAAGGAAATGTCTCTCTTGGTCTGCTGGCATCAACATTGTTCTTTCCTCTCTCTTTTACTCCAGAACATCACTGTTTTTACAAAACACTGTTATTCTGATGAAGCCTGACCTAAAAATTGTTGCTGAACATTGATATCTCTTTGGACAGAGGGGTTTCCAGAGAGATGGACATTGTTATTTGAATATTTATATTAATTGTCAGTTCCATTATACATTAATAGATTAGGAAAAAATAATTATCTTGGCTCAAATGATACCTTGAGGTTTTGCTGTAACCTTTATGCTCCAGGCTGCTCTGATCACTACTTTGTACTGCTCTGCCTCTAGATCCTCATGGGAATGCATCAATCAATCTTGTCTCACAGCTAGCTGGATCACCCCCAAAATATTGCTGCCACCAAACTCCTCTTCCTGCCTTCCTGTAATCCATACAACCCAGCCCTCATTATTCTGTATTGTCAAGATCTTTGTGCTTTATACTTGGCATGCTGCTCTGTAGAATTGGAAGTAATCTCAGTTTTTATTCCATCCTTTACAAGTTAGAAACATGTTATGATGTGGGCAGGTTTTTCTAGCAAGTGCACAAAGAGCAGTAATGTGCACATATGGATGTCTGCTTTAGAACAAACAAGGGTACAGAGACTGAGATGCCACTGGACAATCACAAGAGGGATGTTCAATCAATCATTAAATCGCATCCTCCTCCTCAGACCAGGAATAATTCTTGTCTCACACAAGTGGAAATTCAAGAAGATTAAATGAGTTTCCCAAAGCCATTCTGGGCACAGGTATTACACTGAATGTTCTGCTTTAAGGGTACAAAGTTCTGCCAGAGGACTAGACTTTTGGAAGTTTGCCCTGAATTATTCCCCTTCTCCTGTTATCCACTTTGTTGTAGTCAGTGCCAGGCTTTAGATTCATTGACTCTCTCTTATACAAACGGTGGCCAACACCAGGACAGCTCAGGTCCTTTGATTGAATAGCCTATCTAAAATAAAATTCAGATTTAATTCTATAATAAATGACATCCACTCTTAGAACAGTAGCTGGACTGAAAAAAAGAGTTCAGTTGCTGTCTGCTTTCCAGGATCTTGCTTCAGAAAAGAGGCAACAAATGGATCTCAATAAATGGAGTTGAGACATAAATTTCTGAACATGGTTTTCAGGGTAGCTGTATATGTTTTATGTGAAACACATGAGAAATGTTGTCATAGAAAGTCCAAATGGACAGTCCATACTCATAATAACGATTTGGAAAGGCATGTCTGGGAATATCACCTTGATGTACTCGGCTGCACAGCAGCTGATTTTTGTTTGAAAAAGACCTTTTGTACTGACTGGGGGTCTTTAGTTGCCTGGAAGTGTAAAACTGGTTCTTGGGTAGCTGTTTTGACATGTGGCAAAAATGAAGAATAATGCTTTATAATCTCCCTGGAATTTGAAATCTGGTTAACTGGAAGCCCTTAGTATTTGCAGGTCCTTGGACGGCAGCCACTGCAGTTACATAAATGCAAAATTTTAATGGAATAGGTAGTAGGTGTCCTTCCTTCCTTAGGAATTGCCCCACTTAAAACCTCAGTTCCTGTCCAGTCCCAAAAGTTCTTTTTAGTCTTGTTTTTTTAAGCTATGACTCAGTTCCCCTGCCTTCTCCTCTTCTAGGTTGAATCCAAGGTTGTCCAATTCTTTTCCCTACATGGTCTGGAGCAGTGGATATGATGTATTCTTGTTTACAGTATGCTAAAGCAGAATATTTCTGAGATGTTTACAGGTACTTCCTGCCCCAGAGGAACAATATAGGATTTCCATCCTCCTCAGCAGCAGTGCCTTGGCCTTACTGGAGCCAAGGAACTCAAGCTGTGTGATCTCTCCCTTCCTGTTTCTTTTACTTGACGCAACGTGGTCGAGTTGTTTGATGTCTAGAGTGAAGGATACAGAAACTCCAGCTTGCTAAATTCACCTCTTATTTCCTTAATTATGTTCCCTACTAGGAAGTTGTGAGGATTAACCTTTTTTCTTTGCAAGTTAAATGAGGTCCAAGATACACTTGAAACACTTAGCAGCTTTTCTCTTTTGTGTCAGGAAAGCTGGACTCTTAAGGCTGCCTGTCTTCACTTAATGCGAGTTTGGGGTATAGCTAAACATTTTCAAACACTTTTGTGTATCTTCCTTCAGGGGATTTTCCCTTTAACTCTCACAGGAGACTTCTAGGTGGAACTGGCAGCTTAAATACTTCAATACTCTGGAACTTCACCTCATATTTATTTTCAGCTTAACTTCTTTGCAGAAGAAGGTTTCTGTGTCCATTATTTGTAGGAAGGTTTTTGAGCCCTTCTCAGGCTCTAAATTATTCTGTCTGCTGTTACTCTGTAGTGCTCTGGGTCCCCATTTCTTACTGTAGATTTCCCCATCCTGGTAAATATGGCATTTGACTGATCCTGCCCCACCCATCAAATCCTGCATCTCAGCCAAAGAGCCCAAGGATGCAAATGACAGGATGTGGCTTTCTAAATACTGAGTCTCTGTGTCAAATTGTTCCATGCTAATGACAAATATTTTCATTATCACTGCTGTAATCATTTGCCATCTGTGGCCATCATCATCCTTGTGGCAGCCTGGCACCATTCCTGCCTTAAAAGGAAGGTTCAAACTTCAGGTTTGAGCAAGAGGGTGGACATATAGAATTGAAGAATCAGTGTGGGAGTTGGCTTATGCATTTTAATCCCATCCTGCAGCAGTGAAGGGTTCAGTCCATGAAGTCCAAACACGTTGTCTTCCTGGTGTATGACATTCTTGTGCAGGTAACAAAGACACCAACATAAAGCTCCAGATTTACCTTGGTGTTCCTCCCCTTGGAGCTGCAGTGCTGCTGCCTTCAGGGTTTAATATATCTCAGGGGAATATCCTGAGCAGTGTCCTATGAGACATGGGCAGTACCAAATGGATCACTACTTCAGCCAAATCTGCTCGTATTTCATAGCCGTACCTACATCAGCTTTAGGAACGGGATGCCCAGACTAGCACTGCCACAAAAAATAATGCAAATTCATGAATTGTGGCTGTGTGGTATAGAAACAGTGTATATAACTCTGTGGAAGAAGGGTTGGTTTGTTGCACTCCTGCAATGTGGCTCTTGCATGGCACATCAGCTCCTTTTATTGCAAGAATAATATATTAAGCTGACTTGTTTCTTTATTTGAGTGACTGCCTCAGCCATGCCTTACCTTGTGGTAAATTTGGGTCAAACCTTTGATAGTGTTTCCATTATAGTTAAGGAGTCCAAATAGGGCCTGAAACATTGTTCTGCATGTTTTCTGATTGTTTTTTCTTATCTCAAGTGAAAAATAGATTGCTTTGACATTTCCAGAAAGTCTTTCTAAAGCCAGACAGAAAAATAATAGAGAATATTTGATTCTGTTTTTTGGACAGAGATCTAAATGTGTGAGCTTGAATACTTATATGGGTGTGATTTTGGTTCAGATTCTTTTGGCACTAATACTGAAATATTTGGATTCTTCTACTCAGAACATTCTAAAGGATGCATCCTTTTCTTCAAGTCTGAGTGCTTAATGCCTTTTTCTGTTTTCATAGATCTGACCTTCTATCCAAGCAAGTTCATGCTCCCTCTGGATACTGAAGGAGACGTTTTGAGCACATTAGAAGGCTACTAGGAAGAAGCTGATGGTAATTACATCTGATGTAAAGAAAATAGCAAGGCCTTTAGCTTGCTGCCTGCAGCCCTGTACTAGTTTGCCATACTGCTCTGGACTCCATATTCTGGAGTTGTTCAACCCATATCCAGATTTTATTTCCACCAACTTCCTTGCATGGTGTTTGTATAGGGGTGTCAGGATGATGGATAACTTGGAACTGATTAGGAAGCTATTTTTTTTGACTGAGCCTTAAATCATGACTGTTAGTGCAGCCCAGCTTCCCTGTGTGATGGTAACAAACATCCTTGGTGGGCACGGGTTCAGGTCCTAAGATTTTGCTGCTGTTGGAGAAAGGTCTCTTTAGCAAACACTGTTCAATGCTTCAGCTGGTAGAATTCAGCTGAATTTTGCAACAGCACTTAAGTGAATCCTGATGTTCTGTTGGACTTACCTCTGGCACATTTTCCATTTTGCAAACCTAGAGGATAAAAACACCATTGACAGAGAACAAGCCTTGGCATGGGTTGTGCCGAGTAAAAGGTGAAGGATTCAAAGGAAATTCAAATTGTGGGGGCTTTCCAATGTGAAAGGAAGGTCTAATGCATACTACAGGATCCTTTTTGGGTGTTTTAAAGTAGTGTATGTGGCATGGCTTTCAGAGCAACATGGTGTCTTGTACAAATATACAGAGAGCTTTAAATGCTCCTAAATCTGCTGGGTCTTTGCTGAGAGCCTTTGTGCAAGAATTTTTGGTGTTTGTGATGAAAACAGGGTGTAATCATAGCTTAGGTGAAGAGCCATAGCCACGATTAGACAGTATTAACTTCTAGCAAAAATTCCTGGCTTTTTATGACTTTCTTCCTCATCACCATTGGGATGCAATTTGTCTCGGTGACACCCATCACCACAGCACCAGAGATGGTCCATGGGTAGAGGATGATGTCTGATAAAGGAGAGGCAGATGGAGGCAGTGGAAACAGCCTCTGTGCAGGGGGACCTTGGGACATAATGACACAGGATGGGTTTCTGTAATAGGCAAATTAAATATGTTCTGAATTAACCAAACACCTGCAATAGTGTTTGCTTGATACAATATCAACAAAAAGTATAATCTCCCTTATCTGGTAGATATTTTCTCTATGTTTTCACATCCTTTGTGGATAGAAAGCGCTTCAGGATGGCTTCTGTGGCAAGATTTCATTACTGCAGCTATGGCCAAAAAAAAAATCAGCTTTCCATCACTTAATTACAAAATACATCACAAAAATCTTTAATTCTTCAATTAAAGCTGGAGACTTTTTTATACTGCTGTTCCCATTAGCTCCCTTCAAAGGGGGTGAGGTCTTGGCAATGTATGTCTCCATCTGTTTCTTACATGTGAATGCAGTGGTTTCAAAATCCATAATGTGCAGGACCTGCTTTACATTCTGCTCACAAATGCCTGAGTAATGCTATAAAATGATGTGGAAAAAATAAGCTTCTTTTCATGCTGATGCACTGTAAGTCAGACATTTGGATAGATTCTGAGGTCAGAAAGGACCATTATGGTTATGGTGCCAGACCTACAGGCCATAGCATTTCACCTAGTGATTTCCATATGGAGCTGAAGAACTAGGAAATACTTGTTTAAAGGAAAATCCACTCTAGTCTTGAAATGCACCAATGCAGTTCCTCTAAAAGGGATATCTTGAGTTTGTTTTTATAAAAAAGTACAAACTGGGAGCTTTTCATGTGAATATAACAATATCAAATTTGATAAATCATTGTTAGGTGTATTTTATGCTACATTATAAGATGGTGACAAAAACAGGACAGAAAAAAAAAGCTTTAAAATCAGAAAGCTCCAAACTTCAAAATATGGATGTAAATCCATATCACAACCAACTTGAAATAAGAATGAAGGGTGACTGGGAGTGACCAGCACATCCTTTGTCAAGGTAGAAATGGCTCTGAGGTAATGAGAGAGCTGACATATGATTAAAAATTGCAAGAGATTCAACCCCTTTTTAAGTAACATAACCAGGATTCAGATGTGTGTATATTTTCAGAAATGCTATCCTCTGTACAGTGGCAATACTCTCAAGTGTGATCAGTGATTATCAAGCATGATTTATCAAGATATTCAGATTCTATGGCTCATAGATGTGTAGATGAATTCCCAACCTCTTAAAATTCACCAGCAGCTTTGTCCTGAAGTGAGACTCTTATCACAAACAGCTAGCTGCATTTGAAGACTAAGTCTTAAATTTTATACTGCCTTGAGGCATTTCTGTGATTCTCTGGCTTAATGGTTGATATTGAACATTGATAGACACAAATGCAGATGCAGTGTGTCATAGATGTCCAGACTTCTTTCACACAATTGAGTCGTTCTTGAATAATAGGTCTATCATTTACAATTTATTTAATAAATAAAGAGTGAATTGGAAATTAGTGTTAGTAGAAGTTCAGAGCAAGAGGAATATTCTAATCCAAAATGCTAAAAATGATAGAATGTTTCCTACAAAATTCAGCTGAAGAGATAGCAAAATACAAATTACTTCCTAAAAACACACAAATTTTCTCCCTTGGAAGATGTACACATTTTAAAAGAAACTTGGGCAATGCTAGACTTTGTACAATCTCTCCTGATCCATAAAAGATGTAACAAGTCTTTTGGGTGGAGGAGCACCCAAACTTCTTTTTTGATTTCTGTGTGGCAGATGTTGTTGTCTCCACTAACATGACTCTAAAGTTACTCTTCAATCACTTTATCTGGAAGTTTTATGGCCAAATGTACCCAGCTTCTAACTTTCTGCAGAGTCAACATAGCAGGACAATTTGGCATTCCTGGAAAAACCTCTGTGAGCCCACACGGGATCATTTCCTGCTGGTCTTTGACAGAGCGATCTAATTGCAGGTTATGGCTTTGGATTTCCCATCCTTACCCATCCTGGACAAAAGCAGGGACTGGCCTTTCCTTGGGATATTTCTGACTAACAGAACTTAAAGAGATACCACAATACTGCAACATGCCAGTGATTATATTGGTGTGCAGTAATTGGGAGAGGCTTTTTGGACTGTTCCAGCTCAGCTGCACCAGACGGATCACTGCGCAGGGTGACACTGAGTGAGTCTTGCAGGAACTTTCCATCTTTGCTTCTGCTGAACAGATTGTCCCTCTTCTGCCCTGGAGGACATGGCCCTTTCTTTGGGGACAGCTATAAATCTTATTAAGCTCATTGCTGTAATCATTTCTGGTGGAGCCCACAGGCTAAATATAAGTTGCCTAAATATATGTTGTGTAATTACACATTGTGTTAAGAAAGACAGAAAGAATAAGGCTTGTTTTCTCCCCTCCCCATTTTAAATGTTTAAACATGAAATATTGTGATGCCTTTTTGGATTTCCTAGGAAGTTTTTGGGTACTTTTTTCCCCTCTCTTTGCTTAGAGAGCTTCCTTATGTCCTAGGGCATGTTTTGGAGTCTAGGTGTCTTTTTATTAATAAAGAGGCTTCCCTCTCTTCGGCTTCCTGGGAATTGCAAGGCATTTTCTCATGAATTTTTGTGTCATGACATTTGACAGCATCATATATATATATAAAAAACAGCCATGTGTTCCTTGGCTTCACCCCCCATGGCTGGTTGCCATATTAGTTTGTTGGCCTGAAGAGCTGCTTGAAGGACATGACAAGATCATAGAAATCCCCTTTCTGTCATGCTTCCTCTGGGAAGAAGTTCTTTAGGAGCTAAAGCCCTCAGAATAATTTAAAATAGAGGTATTCTTTCAGAGATCCACCCATTTAAATGGAACTCACTGTCTTATCTTGGGAAGGAAAGTTCCCTAATATCTCCATCTTCGTTGCAAATACGTGTGATGCAAGTCCTCCTTATAGCTGGCCTAACCCTGTTACTTTTTTATACTCTTCTTCCTCTAACTGCCAGGAAACCTTTTACAGCTCTTTGAGAGTCAAGCACTAGGGTTTTCCCAAACAGAGTTGTGCCAAGATATTTAGACCCTAATTCCCCCCACATTACGCAACTGTTAGTTGGGAAAGATCAGCAGCAGACAGCTCGCTGTGGGACATTCAATCCCCACTTCTTGTAGCAGCACGTATAATCTTTGGGAGATGGTTCACGGACTCTCTGCTTGCAATACTTGGCAGTTCCCAAGCAGTTGCTGGGCTGGGAAGAAGTATCGCTGATTGTCAACCTCAAGGGTTTAAGCAAATATGCCTGAAACGTCTATTTGTGGAAAGAAAAACTCTCGGCATTCTTACAGCACCAAGTCCTGGGAACGAGCATGGATTTCAGAGATCTATACCAGCATGACCCTGTGCATCACAGGATGTTTCTGCAGTTTGTGTTAGGCAGAAACATTAAATCTGTGACTTTTGTGTACTGCAGTTACCAAAAGATCCTTGTCCGGGTGACTGTGGCTGTACGATTGAAAGAATCTAGAGGATGATCTGAAAGAAACAGCTGAGAGGGGATGGCATCAATGCCTGTCAGTGTCTGAAGGGAGGTGACAGAGGATGGATCCAGGCTCTGTTCCGTGGTGCCAAGCAATAGGACGAGAGGCAATGGGCAGAAACTGTGGCACAGGAAGTTCCAGCTGAACATGAGGGAGAGCTGCTTTACTGTGCAGAGACTGAGCAGGAACAGATCACCCAGAGAGGGTGTGCAGTCTCCCACACTGGAGATATTCCTGAGCCATCTGGACACAATCCTGTGCCATTGTGCTCTGGCATGACCCAGCTTAAGCAGGGAGGTGGGACCAGATGACCCACCCTGTGATTCCTTCCAAACTGACCCATTCTGTGCAAGAAAAGTCCTCACTGGCAAGCTGCAGGAATAGCAGGTTATACTAGTTATAAAAGGTTATACTAGTGCTGCAGATGTAGAGGAAAAGGAAGCAGAGCGTGTCCAACAAAGCAAATTTTCCCAGTGAATCAGGTTTGATAGCTCACTGCTTTTTCTAGACTAATGTAAAAATGAAGCTTGGTTATTCTGCAAACAAGTGAACCTACAGAATCCTCCAAGATCAGATCCTGGCTCTAAGTGTCCATCCATGACTCAGAGTAATCTTCAGCTTTGTAGATGGCCTAGAGCAGGAGATTACTGGAATAACAGAGAACGTGTAAAATGACAAATCTTCCAGAAAGTGTGCATGTATTTTGGGATAAATTCTCTCCCAGTTTTGCTTCGTCTCTTCAGGTTTACACACTCATCATCATCCATTCTTACATTCGCTTCCATGATTGTCCTTTGATGCTTTCAGAGTTTTTGCAATATTGCCACGGCAGCTGGTACTAATAGTATTGTGAAACTTCCTCACACCAACTCCTGCACAGCCCTAATGCCCCTGTTCTCACTGGAGGGATCATCTGTATGATTCCATCCATGGGAGAGTGGAATCAGGCTCCTTAATGTGAATGCAATTGTAAATATGTTTATTTTACTCTCCCTTTATTTATCAGTGATGTAAAAAATAAATGGGAATCAGGTCTGTGGTAACCACCTGAAAGTTAGAAAAAAAAGTTATTTTTCTAAATTGTGATCTTATTTGTCTGTCTTGCTGCAAAAGAGAGTCTTTGAGAGCTGGTTAACTTCTGTTTAATTATTTGCCTCTAAGGTTCAAATAACTAAGTGGAGTAAAATAAAAAAAAAAAAAAAGAAGGAAAATTAATAATAATAAAAAAGTCTTTCCATGTCTTGCTAGCTGAAAAGAAAAAAAACCCCAAGGAGTTGTGGCCTGAGGGATCCAGCTTCAAAACCAGTTTCTGATGTGACACAACCTTTCCTAAGCACATTTAGCTCTGCTGCTGCTAATAGCATCAAAATTGTTAAAATGGATTTAAGGGCATAAACTGTTGTTGCTACAGAAATAGCAGTAAGCAAGTAATTAAAATGCACAACTTTCTTAGGGAAATGGAAAGCATTGCAAGATACAGATGTAAGTCATTCTTCCTAAGTGCAATAGTCCGTGTTTAAAACAGATTTTGGACTTGAAATTCATCAAACTTCTGTAATAAAATGAGAGTGGGCTTTGGTATTGAGAGCCTAAGCTATTCCTTAGGCTTCACTGACAGAAACCAAATGAAAACCAGGCAAAAACTCCTCGCTAAAAGTGAGTCCATCTGGGGCTGGGAGGTAACAAGAATAGTCTACATCATGGGGAAAAGCTGAAGGCCAGCCAGGACATCAACAGGTAGATCATGTTTCCACAGCAAATTTTTGAGTCATCAAAACCCTTTCCTCTCCCAGGGAGAAGACTGGACAACAGTATCACCACTTGCTGTTCTTTGGAATTACGACCGTAAGCTCTGGGGACTGACACGTATCTGATACACAGAAGGGAAGGCTGTGCATATCACCATCAGCCTACTTCCACCTCATTATTCCCTCAGAATGGGTGTTTCCATCCAAGTGATTATTTGAGATCTTTTGACTGAAATGTGGGCACACAGGTCTTTCCTCCCAAGCTTCCATTATAACCATGGTCTGGAATTTGTTATCGGTAAGTGCAGGATAAAATTGCACAAAATTAATTTTTTTTAACGTTGACCTTGATCTTTTCTTTCTGTTACCCTTGATTGCCTGTTGGTTGCCTTCCATTATTCTTGTTGAAATGACAGAAGAAGAGGGAACAGCTATTAATGTTGATATGTGAAGTAAGGGTCAGGTTGCAGAGGATGAGGAGGTGGGAGGGAGGCAATAGTGTTGGAAGGCAGCAAAGAAGACGTTATTTTGGTACAGTGCATAATCAATTTATGGCTCTTGCCTCCCTCATACTTATGAGGCCTGAAATTTGGAAGGATTCTGTTTCTAAGGCTAATGAGATTTTTTGCAATTTAAAGATCAGGAATGAAAGAAAATCATGTTTATGAAGTCAGGGTAGAAGCCAAATGGTTTTTGGGGCATCATGGGGTGGAATGTGGCTCACTCTCAGCATTTTTTCACTGTTTGTCTCTGGAATATCTTGCACCTTCCTCTGAAGGGCTCGTGTTGGTCATGGTGTGATCATGCCAGACACATCGCTGCTCCAGTCTGGGTTCCTGTAATTGTCTGTTTATTTAGGGCTTGGTTTCAGTTGCACTGATTTGGAGCAGAGCTGTTATTTTGGTTTCAGAATTAAAGATTCTGAACAAATTAATTTGATCTGTCTGCCTGAGTTAATCTGTTGGACTGCCTGTAACTAGGCAGTCTGGAAAGCAGAGTAATGGCAATACCCACACTGTTCCCTACCCTTCTGGAGAGGGAGCCCCTTTTCCATTGGTAACTTCATACCAAGGAGGCCAATTTATCAAGGAAAGGAGAGGATTCTGGTTCTCTCTCATGCACAGAACTCATTTTACTACATGCACAGCCTACACCCTTCCAGGAAACAATTGTGGAACCTGGAACTGTCCTAAGCAAACCAGGAGACCTGGTCATATTGAACTCTAATACTGAATTTTTCCACTGTAACTCAATTCCACTCTGACTTGCCAAAAGTTTCAGTCACTGGTTTCTTGTTTTCATGCTTTTATTCTGCAGTGCTCTTGACCATAGTAAAGAATATTTTAAAAATATATGAATATGAAAGAGCAGAGGATTATAAACCAGGGTAATATTTGTTCAAAAATTGCATAATATGTTGAGGGATTTGAAACTATTTTACAGCCATTAGTGAACTCTGCCTGACAATGAACTGATAGGGTGGGAAATCATTATTTTAAAGATCTACTGCAGTGGTTAGCTGCTGGGTAAAAAGAAATATTCCTTTATTTCTTGGTAAAAGCAGATGAATAAACTAAATCTATTACATATACAGGGTATTTTAAAATCTCTCTGCCTGGTAGCCAGTGAGAGGTCAAAATCAGGTTTCCTATCTGCTAGTGCTTGGTCAAAGAAGTGTACAGGGTGTTAATTTAGCTCAAAGATGTCTGGGTAAATCTGTAGGAAGGAAGTTTGCAGACAGGAAGGAGGGGTGTGGATGGGAAAGGCTTGCCCTGTGCTGGGCTGCATTGAATGCAGTCTCAAATCACAGCACATGGATAAGAAAGAATTTAGAAATTAATGTGCAATCTTAAGAATTAAATTCTCTATCAAGCGACCTTAGAGTCTGGCAGCTGTTCTGGAGCTGATAAGGAGGGGACCAGCTGAAACGTTCCCATGGAAGGCTCTTGTCCCTGGCTGGCATTACAAGAGCTGCAGAGCATGAATCAGAGTCTAATTCTGTCAGCCAGTGATAGGGCCTGCGAGGCAGTGGCCTGTGCCTCAGCTGAACAATATACTCCCTTGAGTTATGGGAATCGTAGAGTCCCTTTTGCTTTTTGCTTTTTTCCTTGCTTTTTTTTTTTCCCCTCTCTTCCCCCCCCACCCTTCAGCCTGTTTTTCCCACACTGTCTCCTGTCCTTTTCATTCCAGAGCATGTAGTGCATAAATACATGTGTGCATTAGCTCATGTGTATAGTATATCAAAGTGCATTTGGAAATGACTTAGCACAACACTGTTATCGTAGCCAGTGGAAGCAGCCCAATGCCACAGGACATATTGACTGTGTTTTTGACAGCAGGGCTCCAAGGATAACAAAATCATGTGTCTTGGTTTATGGGTGGGCAAATCTTAAAAAGCTCAGCTTGCACAGGCAGTGAGATCGAAGTGAATCTCCTCCCTCCTCCCCCTTTTCCTGATTTTTCCAATCGACCCAGGTTCGGTGTCATCGGGCCAGCCAGGCTTTTATCGCGTGCGACAAAGTAAACACCAGTGTGGTGACAGCGAGTAAAAATGCTGTGGGAGAAATAATTTGGTTTATTTTAACCTCACAGAAACTAAACTGTATGAAACTGAAAGTGTTCAATTGACTCTGCCTGCAGCCAAATGCCAGAGACACATTAAAACATCTGTTTGCGTTTATAACCTGATTGACTTTGCCAGTGATAAAATGGATTTTAATATGATAATTTGAGTGCCCAGAGAAGTGGTATTAAATAGTTTGCTATTTTTGCCCCAGGTTACTAATCATTTGAGTCCTAATCCAAAGCTCCCTGAAGTCAAAGGGTATTTTCTTGCTGTCAGTCTTTGGGTGAGGTACATTTCTTCCTGAGGGCCATATAAATGTGTTCGAACACATCGTTGTTAGCACAGCAGTTCTGCTGGGTAAGGATTCATGCTAAGCAGAATTTCTGATGAGGTTTCAACATTTCTGACTTCCTATATTTCAAAATAATCGGAATACAGAAAGCAGATAACCATGGCATGTTATCTTTACATAGAAACACTGAATTGGGAAAATGTAACTGAAAATCATTTTGGTTTGCTTCAAAGTTGGATGAAGGTCAGTAATCAACTCATAATCAATTATCTAATCCTCTTTCTGTAAGAAACCAGGCTGAAAATCCCATCAAAAAGGCCTTTCTCCAAATATGCTTGCTTCAATCTGTTATTCTCTTCTGGATCAAAGATGAATGAATTGTACCACAACTTGGGCCTAGTTCTGAAGGTGTTCTGGATTAGCAATGAATGATCATAATACAAAGGAAATACAGACTCAATATTATGTTCTGCAGACAGTTTTTTGGTTAGCAGTGTCTTTACAGGTGCTGTTCTGTAAGGGTAAACTCATGCCCAAATGCTGCGCCAAAGAAACCCCCCCTCTCCTTACCAGAACCATCTGTAAATTGAGTTTCCCAAATGCTGATAGGGATGGTTGAGTGTGAGAATGTGTGATGCTGGAAACTCGGTGAAGGCCTTGCAGAGCAGAGTACCACAGGTATTTTGTTGGTTTTTCTTGGCAGCAGTGTGTCTGCTTAGAATGTGGGATTAATGAAAGCCTCCAGCTCAGAGCAATGGGCTGCATCTTTCATTCAAAGGTGACATTATTCAAAGGTTCATGAGTTTGAATGGCATAGGGGAGATTTGGGACTACTCTCATCTGAATTCTGAGCACAAGGCAGAGATTGAATTCCTGATGGTTTAGGATGGGGCTGTAACTTCAGCTTGAGCTAAAATGTCAGCATCAGAAATGCATCAAACTTTCTGCTCAAGATGTGACTGGAGAATCTCTAGGCAGGTTATTACTCTCTAGTAATGTGCTTGTGTGTTAACTTTGCCTTTCCTCTTCTAATTTTTAGGACCAGGTTAAGTTTTTGTAGTAGATACTGTTAGCTAATGGTGTTGATGAAACTTTTTGATTCATGTGTAGTGTTAAACTTCTTCTACTCTTTAGATCATTCATCAACAGAATTAATATGAATGTGAATTTCATGCATGAGTATTTGCCAAATAGTTCAGAGGATTTATTTGTAATGAATGAATTATTTGTAGCCTACGCATTTTGATTCTGATGTATGATTTTAATAGGCTAAAATCTTCTATTTTATTAATACTTTCTAAATAATTTTCTGCTATAAAATGAAATAGAAAAATGAATAATAGTTACTCTGAAAAGAAAAACGAGTATTGATCTAAGTAGTTTAGGATGACTCATTATATGTGATGCACAAAAACACTCAAAAAAAGAATGCCTTTAAAACAAGATCGTGTAAACCTAAAGGAAATCAAGGCAAGCTGGGTAACTGAATCAGCTCTCTAACAAAGATATATAACAATTACTAATATGCCATTAAAAAAATCTGGTCAATTCAGTGTCCTTGCTAATCAGTATGTTTGCGTGGTTGTGAGTTACCTCTCTAACCAATGTCCATGGCCACTTTTAACACATGGGCTGGAATCACATGTCACTGCAGCCCAGCTTCCAGGCCCTTCACGTGGACAAGCTTTTCTCCTGGCTGGAGCCTGACAGCGAGGCTTTCAGTCCTGCTTTAGCAGAACTGGTGCCAAGCACTTTTTTGGTGTGAGTGTAACAGATCTTTACAGGACCCAGGCTGGGGAAACCCCATACAAGCTCTGCAGCAAAACCCATGGAAATCAGATTTTGATCAGGCTAAGACTTTAAAAGGAAACAATCTGGACACAAATACTTTTCATTTTTTCCCCTTCCCCCTTTCTAACATGAGGCATCCCTTCTTTTTTCCCTGCATAGTTTGAGGGAAATATCTCAGTAAGCAATTACAGGATTTTATGCAGCGAACAGGGATCTCACAGTGTGATGTTTTTCATCTGGCATGTCTTTGTTACTCTCATTGTGGGCCGTTGTGCTGAGTAGAAGGCAGACATTACTCAGAATGAGAGTGGAGACTGTCTGTTTCTGAGTGCTGGGGCTTTATTTGAAATGCATGCTTTGCCAGTGAAGCCTGCATGTGCCTCTCTTTTATACTGCAGCCCCTCAGATGTTTGTTACAGGGCTGAAATAGTGCACAGATCCTCTGCCTTCCAACAGGCACTAACATTACACTTTTTACTAAATACACCATGAACAAGTGAGAGAGGGAATCACTGAAACTGAATCAACTTACCTGCTGCTCCTGCAGTGCACAAAGTTGAGGTTTCTGCCAAACATTCGGCAGAACAAGAGGTACACTTTCTTTTTTTGAACTGAAGCGGTTCTTGTTCCAATAAATAATATATAGATTAAAAATGTGTAACTAAATAAACCTTGAAACACTTTCACAGCACTTACACACGTGTCAGTCTGCATGGACTCTGGCTTTAGCTACACGGTTGGGTTAGCATGGGCCATGCTCACATTGGGGATTCTGAGTGGTAAAACATGGATTGTGCAACGGAAGTATCCAAAACCAGAGAACCCAAAATGTCTTGCTCCCTCTTGTCACCTCTTATCACCTGGGTGCATTTACACCTGGTGTTCTTCTTTCCATCTTTGGCCATGATAATGTGACATTCATGAAAATGACTGGGGTTCATAAAACAGAACCAGGATGTGCCACAGGGAGAAACTGGACTTTGGTGCCATTGTTTGCTGGGACAGCCTGGCAATACAAAACAGCCTCAAATAGGACAGAGCTTGCCATGATGGCCAAAATTAGAAAATATAGGGATGGAAGAGTTATCTGTCCCACCTTCCTTTCTCTGTCTTTTTTTCCATTAAAATTCTTATTTTATTATTCTTATTTAATGTAATTTTAAAACAGACTTCCAGTACAAGATATAGATACCCCTAGAACTTGTTTAAATAAAATTTATGCATGCTTTGCTCTTCTTTCTTACAAAAGACTTCCTCTGCTTCCAATATTTATTTGCAGCAAGAATACGTGCAGCTCATCAGAGTGTGTGCATAGCATAGCAAAAGGAAAAAATACATAAAAATTGGCAGTTGTCAGGGTTAGCATCAAGCCAAATGCACGAAGCTGAAGCTCTGTCAGTGACCCAAGAGTGGGTGTAGCACACAGAGGGGATGTGTGTCCCCAGCTGCCTCACACTTGTGCTTCAGAGCTGATCTGTGGCACTGATGTGAGCAGCAGCAACTCCTGTGACAATAATGACAGTCACGCCGGAGTCTGCATTTAGTGTTTTGACTCTTTCTCAGGAGCAATGGGCACTGGAGTGAATCATGCTCCTGAAATATATATATTTTTTCTTATGTTCCTTATTGAAACCACAGGTTCATTTTACTCAGGTCAGTGAATGGTGCCATATTTTTAATGAGTTAGTTTGGGATAAACCTGAAAAGTTGCATCAATTACAGCATTTTAGAAGGCAGCTGTCATTCAGACATCTCTGAACTGTCCGTATCTTTTGCAGAATACCTGAATTTTATCAACCATTTGGCCTGGGCTTTTTCTCAGATAAGTAATTCATCACTGTGATTCATTTCACTTGTGTGGAGGTGTTGAACATGAACTTTTTTCATACAATGCTCTGAGACCTTACAGATGCTATCCAGGAGAAAAGTGTTACCTTAGGCAGCTTGAAAACCCAGAGCTGAATTCACTGTAGAGAGGACACATCTAATTCTTGGAAAGGCCAGTGAAGCAGGCAATGTCTAATAAAAATCCCAAGTACAGGACTTGGATTTAACTCAGGCTGCAGTGATTCATGGTTTAAGGTTCCTGGCTCAATCCCTGGTGCTAGGCATGGTGAGAGACATCCTGCTGCTTAATAATCCTACAACTGAGCTGGATTTTGCTTGGCAAAATACAAGGTGTTGCAGATGATTTCATGTGCCCACCTTACTACCAGGTAAACAGATAAAGTATAGGTTAAAGGTTATTTAAAATGATATTTGAGAATGTCAGAGTGTTACAGATGAAATGCAATGCTAATAGAGAGGCTTAGCCTGTATTTATTAACTCTGAAGTGGAAGGAGCTGTTTTTTACACTGAACTGGAGAATTTGAAGGACTAACAGGAAGTGATGGTTACAGGATACAAAGGGGTGGGGGAAGCCATCAAGTTTTATTGCTGTTCAGTGAAAATGATCACATCACTCCCAAGTGGCAGAGCTGCATATGTAGAATAGGTTTTCATCTAGCAAGTGACCTTGAAAATGCCATACCTGACTACATGATACATGTTTTGTCCATGTCTTGCATCTGTGGTACCTCAATGTCTTCTCTTTTCTTTCCTTTTTCCCTTTTCCTTTATTATGCAGGCATTATTACTGGATGAGTATGGTTATCACAACATGAATTCAATTTATTTTAAGGTTTCTTTGCTAGAGATATTTATGTGCTCATTATTCTCATATTTCATATTCTTTTTGTTAGAGATGGGGCTGAATTCAGCTTATGAAGTTAATATTTCTGAACTTCACATTTCTTAATTCTGTGATGTTGTTTTTAGAGTTACTTGTGTGTGTCTCCATCTTAAGAGCTTAAAAAGCCCACCAAATGACTTTTCCTGTGAAGCCAACTGCACTTGGACTCCAGGCACCGGGTTTGCAAAGGATTCCCTTTCCCCAGGCAGGCTGTGTAATCAGGGCCATGCTAAGCTCTGTGCAGTTTGGGATCACACAATCACACAAATTTAGCACGAACACAGCATGGGAAACCCAGCAGACCAGTCCACCTCAGGGTTTTAGTACTTTTTCCTCCTGCTCAGCTGCTCTTTTGCCAGAAAGCCAGCTTTCTTCAACCTTCCCTGTGACCCAGATCCCTTCCCCTACAGAGAGAGCTTTGGAAAACCCAGTCTGTTATTCTCCAACACCATGTTTCTTCTTTACTTATGGAACACATGAACTTGATTTTGACTGTTGGAAAACTTTACTTAGTTTCATTTTAGTTTGGCTGAAACCTTCCCCTCCTCCAATTAATGAACATGAGACTTTGAACATGAGACTTTTCCTGAGATGTTTCCCTCCCATCTCAGGAGGGGAGAGGTGTCTTGGGTCTGTTGTTAGTCACTGGTGTAGGAGAGGGGAAAGCTTCGCACAGCAATTCTCTTTCCATTACAGACTCAAAGGGTGTGATTTGTTCCCTCTCTCTTTTGGAAACTGAAGTGTTCATCTCTGCTTTTCATTGGGGAAAGTGTCTTATGGTGAATATTTTAGAGCTGTTTCAGTATTTCATGTTCAAACTTGGATGGATTAGAGCTTTTTGGGCTTCTTACCCATGCTTGACATCACTTTGGCAATGAGAATTCCTTGGGCCAGCCTGTGAGAGAGTCTGTAGAGAATTCCTGCTGGAATGCTGTGCTGCTCTGCTCTCTACTTAGTGATTCTTCCCGGCAAGATGTGCATTAGGAAAAATGTATTCCAGTTTCTTTGTAACTAGCAGTTTTATTATGTCTAGTAAAAAAAAAAAAAAAAAAAAAGAAAAAGGAAAAGGAAAAGTGGAAAAAAAAACTTCTCTACTTTTATTGAGAATATTGTAGCTCTTATACCTCAATTTCTTTAACCTATCAAGTGCTATTTTAACCGAAGAATCTCAGTTTTAGGGAAAAGCTTTATATCTAAAGAGATAAAATACAGAAGGGGAATAAGAAAGTATTGAGAATGTATTCACTGAGAGATTTTTGAGGCTTGAGTTTTTGGGGCTTTCAAGGTCAGGAGCACAAGCACAGCTCAGAAGAACTCATTTCAGTGAGGTCCATGAAGCATAGATTTAATACTCCTTGCATCTCTGACAGTTTTTTAACTTTATATCCCCAGTCAGAAATGATTTAGAGAGGATTATAGGTAAAATAGTTTTGAAATCAAGCCAGAAAGTTACAGACTTTGGCTGTTTTGGGCAAGAGAAAGGAGAAATTTTAGTGGCTGGTGGTCTATAGATAAAGCATTTTGCCAATAATCACCGTTTATTGCTTTGAATACAGATCTGAACTTCAGTCCCACATGAGTCATGGTCTCTAACATGGACAGTTTTCAGCTCAGAATCAACTGCTGGTATTTAAACTTGAGTGCAAACTTTGTCAGAACATTGCAAAGATGAACATGTTTTGCAAATTGAGGGTTGCAACTGTTAATTTTAGAGCCATAGCATTTTGGGTAGTATTTAAAAAGTCTAAAAGCTTAAAAGTGATGCATCAAAGAATGTTGTTGTGGAGGTTTCAGAGAACAGGAACCTTATGCAAGAATACTAATAAAGTAATTCTGTGCCCTTTTAATCCTTTTCCATGATTCAGTATAACTTTGGGACTACTTGGGTAGAATAAATTGTATCCATTTGGTGAGTTGAAAGAATTTATTCTCTTGAGAGGGAGGGAAATAGATTTTCTGGCACAGTTTTCAAGATGGTGATTGTTGATAGTGGTGTGCCAAGTCAGGTTCTAGCATAGTGATGATCACTGCCTGTCTCAAGGGAATTTTTTCTCAGGCTAAACTTCCAAGGCAGTTAGCTACTTGGACTTCAGCAGGAATTTTAATTCTCTCTGAACTCTACTGGAACTCAGTAGGAACTCTGCCTGACTTTGGATGCCTGTAAGAGCCTGAGCTGGTACTTTGGTGTGCTTCAGACACCTTTGGAAATCCATCCATTACAAACTGTTACAAACTGACCAGAAGTTTTGGAGCACTGCCCCAGAATGGACACCGTGTTTTAGCCAGGAGACTGCTCCATTTCTGTGGTGGGAGAAGGGATGCTTAGATAAATAGTCTGTCAATTTGTTAAGCATGAGGGATCCATAAAAATCAAAGTTATTATTGCAGTAGGAATTTTCCCACAGCAAAAACAAAACAGAACTTTCATCCATAAAAATATTGCAAGTGAACCACTTGTTTGCCTCTTACCTCTGCTAGCCTGTTTTATATAAGCCGGCGTACTCCTTTATGAGGACTTAGGCACAGGCATGTTGATCCTTGCATCCACAGAAGAATTCTATGAGCTAAACACACGTTCTGCCATTGGCACATTGCTGCTGTCCTGCCAAAACCCTCCTCCGTGCTTGGCTTCCGCAGCAATGAGCATGGGTGGAGGAAGGAAGGAACAGCTGGGAGGTGATTATGGTTTCCTGGTGCCCTGCCCCACCCATGGCGCAGGTTAGCTCAGTTCTGAGTCTCAGGCAGCTGGTAGAAATCCCCAGGAGACTCTCCATTCATCCCCTGCTTTATCTCCACCCAGTACCTGGCATGCATCCTCTGCAGCAGGCGGCTGCTGTTGCTGCTGCTGCTGCTGCTGCTGAAGGAATTGCTTTTCCCAGTTCCATCCTCCCTCCTTCAGTTCTTTCTCTCTTTGGGATGTTGCTTGGAAGAAGAACAGACTCAGTTCTGTTCTTTGGATTTCGGGACAAGTTTGATTTTAATAGGACTTGTGTGCATGAAGTTTTATCTGGAAGCCCAGGGGGCCCCAGCTGATTTATTCTAGTTATTTGAAGGGTATGTTTCTGGAACTAATTCCAGTTAAAAAGTTGAGGTCCAAGAAGAGCACAAAAGTATTCACTGAGGAGGGAGAGAAAATGTGCTGGGAGAAGCAGAATGAAATTTCCAAAGAACCCTGTCTACCTCTGTCCTGTTGGAAAGTTCACCTTTCCCAACACAGAGGTTATCTTGAGCACTGAATGACAGATAAAGCTTGTGCCATTTAAAATACTCCTTGTATTGTCTGCCAATAATACACCCTGCCACAAATTTGTCAGCCATTTACAAGGCCAAATTCAGAATCAATCAATTTAGCACTCTCTAATATCCCTTTGGCTGATAAATAAAGTATTTCAATACCAACAAAGTGGTGAGACCAGTTTCACAGACTGGTGCTGAACCATTTGACAGCCCAGCAGAAAGCAGAGTGAATTCTGCATCAAAGGGTGGCCAATGCTAAATCCAGGACTATGAGCTGCAGTTATCTGATGTCCTGGTGAAGGGCGAGCCACAAACAGAGCTATTGGCTGACACCCCTGGAAAGTAGTAGTAATAATAAACATCTGGAGGGTTTGACATACTCATGGTTGCCAGTAAATAATCCCTGGCTCTGAAGCAATTCCTTTGGAGAAGCAGTTGGAGATATGGAGAATCTAAAAAGTAATTGTGTGGTGGAATGATGGACAATATCCTGATAAATCAGGACCGCTTGTGTGTTGGTATTAGTGAACAGGGTCATAGGAAAAGGGGGAAAAAGGAATCAGGTTGCAGCATTCAGTGATAGGAGTCAGCCATGGAGGGAGGGAGAAGAACCACCAAGTGGCACCTCATCCCTCTGGAGCAGCTACAAATGCAGCCCTTTGTTCCTCACAGGGACCAACAGCAAAACCAGCAGAGGGGACCTGTGCAGCCAAGAAGAGAAATGTTTGTGTTCACTGAGGATTTGAAGCAGATTTGATTGAGTTCAGTATAAATCCCCAAGGAAGTGCTAAGAGACTGGGATCTGACCTGCAGAGTTGCCTGTTTACATCCCAACCTGCAAACATGAGTTCACATGCCCAAAGCAGCACTTCACACTTTGGTGTTTATTCCCAGCCATTCTCAGACACAGATTCCTTTTGATGAACTCCCCAATTATCTGCCTGCTGCAGCTTTCATCTAATTCTCTGTGGCTGTCTTTTCCACTGGATATCATGAACACACTGGTAGTGCTGCTGTCACGTATTGAGGACACCTTGGTCTGGTTTTCTCCTTTCTTTTCCCCCAGCAACCCCATTTGAGGCAATCAGGGCGTATGTGCAGATGAAATCGGTCTCATGCACCCGCACCAGCGTTATTCTCTTGCATTATAGCCTCATACCCAAGGTATTCATAACGTAATTGAGGCTGGTGGGAGCCCTGCTGTACAAACCCATGGGGCTGCTTCTCTTCTGGTAAACCCTGTTGACAGGCAAAAGGTTACTGCTTGTAGAGGCAAGTTCCTTGCCCCAGTGCACATAGTGCTGCAGATACATCATCAGATTAGTCAAATGTCTGTGGAAAGGAGTCTGTCTCCAAGGTTCCAGTTGCTCCTTGCCTGCCTTTGATATTCCTGTGCTTGCACAAGGAGTTTGACCATGCTAGCATTACGCAGGCCTCGCTCACAGAGAGCTCATTGTCTGTGTCCTTCTCCCAGCAAAGCTCTAAGGTGTGGGGCTTAAGCACAGGTGTGGGACATGCTTCCCATTCCAATAAAAAATCAAAATATATTTGCTGCCTTTTAGCTGCAGTATCAATAACCTGATAAGATAGCTTTTACTGAAAGGAAAAAAAAAAAAAATTGCTCTGTCCAGTGTTTGGGGCTACAGGTGAAGCAATTTAGAGCTGGAAGGACACTGCTATCATTACAGCCATAGGGGTTTCCTGAAAAGAATCCTATGAATTTAATGAATCCCAATTATTCATTAAATGGCATGTAAGAATAAAAAATAAAAAAATGAACCAAAAATGGTCTTATGACACTGATGGTGTTTTATGTACTCACAAAAGTGCCACAGAGAGGTCCAAGGTGTCCTCATTATTGCAAACAGCACTTGAATTCACACAGTCCACTGCCTGGGCTTGTTTAAGAGGTATATTTTTATTTATTTTGACATGGAATTTTGCTTATTCTTCTTTTTTCTTTTTTTTCTTTTTTTTTTTACTTTTTTGTTGTAATATTTAATATTAAATGCTATTGATAAAATTTAATACTCATACTGCATTTAGTATTCTATGTCTATATCATGCTGTGAGTAAAATTATATTTAGATTTTAATGTTTTAAAGACAAGTCTTTTGAGGAAACCTTCACACTGGAAAAAAGTTTTATTTGTTCCAAGTCAGAGCACAAAACATATTTAGGAACACTGGAATATCCCATGGGGCAGAGATCCTGTTTTCCAAACAACTCTAGGCTAGGAGAACTCTTTCTGATTTGCCCAAAGAACACTTGGCTCATGACCCCTTCTGAAGTTTATTCAAGGGCAAAAGATGGGGTGATTATTGTGAAGAAATCTCATTTTGGTTAATTCCCAGAAGACCAAAGTTAAAGCCAGCAAAGAGCTTGATGCTGTCTCACCCACCAGCTGTCATTTTGAACCCAGATGCTCCACATCCCTTGCCAGCTTCTTGCTGGGGGAATGGGAGGAGGAAGGCAGGGCTCAAAAATAAAATAATTTTAAAAAGAAGAGAAGGAAAATTACATATTGTTTGAACAAACTATGAGCTGATGCAAAGTGGAGCATAAATAGCAACCCTAGGTAGCAACATGAGCCACATGAGTATTTCCAACCTTATGACAAACTATGCCCAGCTTTGCATATCAACGGAAGTGTTTAATGATGAATTCCTTCTAGCTTTTTGCTATGGATCTTTCCATTTCATGTTTTGAGGAATTCCTGTGTGTAGATACCTATGTGGTTCCCATCACTTCATTAACTAAGCACAGATTAGCAGAGCTGTCCTTGCAACACTTGGGTGGTAAAATGTTACCTCCACTTTATTGATGCAGACCCAGAGACGCTGAGATTTTTAAAGGCCTCATCCAAAGCCTGTAGGAATTAGTGGGAATTTTTTCCTTGATTTCGATGGCTGTGGATCATGTCCCTAGTAACTTGCCTGAAGGAACTGCTGTGATGACTCAGTCAAGCTGCTCATTGAGCATTTCATATCTTTAAAAAGTTTTTTTTCTGTCCAGCAACAAAATCTGAGTATTTATTTTCTACAGTATATCTAAAACTATGTTTTAAACTCATAACTTTGTTCTTAGTGCCTTTCCTCTCAATAGGAAGACAGCAGAACAATTGATAAGGTCATTATCTTTCAAACTTTGTCAGTTATAATATAGTGCCTAAAAATACTGAAATATTTCAAAAATTACTAGTTCTGGTTGGCCTCAAAGCTGAGGATGTGTGAGGATAGCTCATTGTAAAGATAAAAATCAGAGTGGTCTGTCTTTCTCTTTTTCTGCATATCATGAGTCTACATACTTTTTCAAAACCATTATTAGGTTTACTAAAAATACTTGATCGAAGAATTTATATTAAAATTATGCAGGTGACAAATATCCTGTGTCCCAGCACTGGAAATTCAAATTACTTGCTTTACAAAACACTGTGCTACCAGTGCAGCTTGTATTCAAGTCTTTAACAGAAGTCTAAAATGTGGTTCCTTGATGAAAGCTGGAGCAATCCTCATCTTTTCCTGGTCTTTCAGCTTTGCTGTGTTTAGATGGTTGTCAGCTCTTAGCGGGTGTGAAGTGATGCGCAGCCAGCTGCCCACAAGTAATAACTGAATGCAAAGCCTCCAGACTGAATGGATTTCACCTGATACACAGGAGTTTTAATTATAATTAATGGGATAAAACTGAGAAAAAGGCATACTTAGGCTGGATGTCAGGAAAACGTTTCTGGTGGTAAAAGCTGTCATGGTATATTCTCCCATGGGAAGCAGTAGTAGCAATTTAAATCACAAAAAAATAGTTTGTAAAGATGGAACTATTTTTGGGCTGATGAGGACTGGTTGATTTGACTGCAAAGCTCATTACTAAGCTTTTTCCTCCTCAGTCCCACGATTCATTTTATATTCTGAGTGTACCATAGAATTATAGCTTGGTTTGGGACAATAAACCAAAATTGATAGGCCTGGAAAAAAAATATTATGTATCTGTTCCATTATTCCATGTTTATAATGTTTGTTTAGGTAACTTAAAAAAAAAATAAATCCCATATAAACTTTTTCATGATTATTTCAATTGCTCATGGGTATTAATTCATAAAAAAGAACAAACTCCTCTGTGACACTGAGACTTTGTACCACGTGTGCTTAATGTTACAGACCTGACCAAAGAGAAAGATTGTGTTTCTTCAGCTTCATAGGATCTGTGGTAGAACCCCTTTCAGATGCTGATCTCAGCACCTAAACCATACATTCCCAGTGAGGTAACTGGTCTGGAGTGGGACAGAATGAGGCAGCAGTGACTAAGCAGTGTTTTTGGTGTTCACCAGGTTCCTTCTTTCATGCCCCAGATGCCTGAGGAGTGGTATAACCACGGCTCTGACTGTGACAAATGGTTACTGTCTCTACAGGGTGCAAAATAAAATGGTGCTGCTTTGTGAAGCTGCATTGTGAGCTCTTGGCTGAGACTGTGACGGAAATGCTTCCAGAGGAAAAAACCCCAGAGAAAAGAAATGCTAAAGATGTCTTCATTAACTATGCAGACGAGTCAGTTTCTGTTTGAAAATGGAGAATTCCCTGCTTTATGCTCTTGCTGTGAAGGTTAGGGACCAGTTGTTCCAGCTGGAGTTACGAGGAAGTTTTAGTGAGGGCATATATTTATACAATATGTAGTTCAGTGACACTTGGAGTAAAGCATTTGAGGGTATGGAGAAAAAATTATGTGTAGCAGTAGCAATTGATTTGTCTGTGTGACATTTCAGTGTCACATGATAGGCCTTTCTTCAAAATCATGCACTGAAAATTGTGTTTGTTCTTCATTTCTAGTAGGAAACACTCGATAGAAAGTAAACCTTGTTCTTTTGCAATGTCATATAATGAACTTGTTCTATCTACCCCAACTTTTATGCCATTAATCTTTTGCTTTCCATCAATATTTTCAGCCTTATTTTTCCCTTAGCTAGCACATCTCCTTTTTGTTGTCCCCAGAAAATAGCAGAAGTTTGGTAATTTATATACCAGGACTATAAAACAGACCCAGTATCTTAATTTGAGAAGTCATGAAGCTGCTCATGTTGTAAGTCAAGCACTGACATTTTTGGACATGGCATTAGGATGCTCTGTTCTTCTCTGTTCTACCCCAACCACCTCACAGAGCTGTTCTGTCTAATGGAATTAAAAAAAAAAAATAAATAAAAGAAAAAAAAAAGAAAGGAAAAAAGGAAGGGGACCTCTGAAATCTGGGATCCTGTTTGCATTTGCCCAGATTCACTGAGGCATATGGGAACATACATTGACTGTGCAAGAACTAAATGTCCTTGTGCCTCTGTCCCTGGGGGACCGTGGTGAGATTCCTGGTAACACTGCAAATCAGGATCTAAGGAACAAAATGCTGGATTTTGTCTTAGCACTATTAAAAGAAATAACATTTTAATGATATGTGCTATTGGCGTAATCCTTCCAAAATGGACAATGATTTATATATTTCATGTGAGGACAGGATTCCTTAGGGGATGACTCATTGTTTTAGTCTGGAATAATTCCAGTGGGAACCTTTTTCAGAACTAGTTGATACATACCTTACATGGTCTTAGTTTGGGATTTTTTTGTCTTTCATTTTGTCTGATATGTGTGCTTGGCCTATTAAAATTAAACTGTCTCTTTCCCTTCCGAGTCAAATCCAGTTAGTATTTACCAAGACCTTATATGGAGAGGGGAGTATACATATATACACACACATATGTATATAGATATATGTGTGTATGTATATATATATATATACATATATATATATATATATAAGAAATACATGCATACATAAATGTTTTTATGTATGTACATAGGGCAGAAAAAAGAGCTGAATCTATTGCAAAGGCAATGTTTATTTTTTAGTAAAGGGGTGAATTTTGCTATAAGCACATCTTTTCACATCTTAGTTTGACCCAAAGACAACAATGGCCAGCATAACTTCTTCCATTTATAGAAATGATTCCATACTGTAGTTGTGGGACTGCATGGATGCTGTGGCCTCTAAACACTGAATTAACAGCCAGTGGAAGTAGGACAGACTTGGATCATCTGATCTGGGAACAGATTGGGTTCACTCACACTCCTGGTCGGGGTGGCACATTTTGTCCCCTTTTTAAATTGATGTTGCCACTGTTATGGATCAGTGCAGTCAAGAGACTTCTGTAGCATGGATAATAAGGAACCAGGAAGCAGAGTTGCCCTGGGGAGTCCTCTGAAGTGTTCCAGTAAAGGCCCTACTGCATCAAAGATTTGAGGTCATCTCCATTAGTTTCTCTTTCTGAAAACAGGCCAACTTTCTTCAGTCATTGGGGACCTCCCTCTGTCTCCATAACATTCCATCAATGATAGGAGAGTGTCCCTGCCAGTGGTCACTGCTCTCTTGCCTCCATCCCTTCTGGTAGAATCGGGTCATCATTTCTTAAGAGATCCCTGACTTTGCTTTGACTGCTTAGAACTTCTTCTGCTCTTGAGCCCTATTTGCAAGTGAAAAGGTTGGATAGGCCTTGCTGGTGAAACCTGAGGCATAGGAAACATTGGGCACCTCAGCCTTGCCTGGGTGTGCTCTTGTAAAATTCACCCACCCCTTTTGACAGCGGAACCACTTCCTTTTCTTCCTTCCGCTACTGAAGTGATTCTAGAAGCTCTTGCTGTTTTCAATATGCTGGTTTGGGCTCTTTGACTTTGCTAAAAGCATCCTTTTGTGCCTGAGTAATGTTTCTGTGTTTGTCCTTTGTGGCCTGTCCTTGCCTCTGTCATCTGCATATGGCTTTTTGCACTGGAACTCTGTCAGGATTTCTCAGTTTAGCCAAGATGCTCTGCTGATATGCAGAGCACAGGGCTGGAACTTTCTTGTGCTGAGAAGAATGTGACTTCGGAGACAACCTCAGTCTTTCAGAGCCCACAGGATGCCACCCACTAGTTCCCTACAACAGAAATCATCTGCTTTCCTGAAGTTCGGGATCTGTGCTCTGCTACTTGCCCTCCTCATGCTCCTCAGGACCTTGAATTCTGCTGGATATTAATGAAAGCCAAAGGTAATTCTTTTACATGTGGGCCAAAATGGTTAAAGTTCAATTAAAATGTTTTGAATATTGGTTGCAAATGTCAGATTTTTGTATGAAGTTCTTCCTATACATCACATTACACTGGTAGTGCTGGGTTAATGGTAGAACTTGATCGTAAAGGTCTCTTCCAACCTCAATGATTCATGGAAAACAGTGAATGAGGAAGAGAAATGTGAAGAATCAGTTCCAAAAGACACATAGAAAATGATGGTGTCAGTCAACCAGCCCTAACTATAAAAAGATTTCCAGTCTTGGGGAGCAAAATCTCAAGACAGCAGATTATGATATTTCATGCTACGTGATTCAAGTTTAGAAGGTTTCATCAACATCAGGTCTATACGAGAACCCCAGCCCTGATTTGGTCATGAAACCAAACCCCAAACCACGGGCTAAGCCTAGTTTAGATCTGTATCTGAGCACCCACTTCCTTCCCTTCATTTCCAATCAAAACAGGTTTCAGTTTTGGTTGGTTTGGATTCTTTGGTGAAATCTCTTGTTGGTTATTGTTGACTTTTTTCTCCCATCACTGTCTGCGATCTTAAAAAAACCCCAAACAAACAAACAAATGAAAATATCAGACCAGAAAACAATCCCCTCTCCTTTTCACAGGCCTCGTGTTTCAATTAACCAAAACCACTGTCAGCAAATGAAAGTATGACAAAACAGTGGTGGTTTCCTAGCCTGTATTATTAACAATATTAATTATATTTGGTTTTGGTCCTAAAATGAGATGTAAATATTTCATAAATCAGGTGAATTTGGTTTTTTTATACTTACACTTTATTGGATAAATGACAGATATATTTAAGTGGGCATAGATTCTACCCAAATATTTTAAGTGGTTGTGTTAGCAGTCTGTCACAGATGTGTTTATTAATTCTGGCATACAGATAAGGATTAAAAACTTGTTCTTCTCTCCAAGTACTATGCCTTAAAAAAGCAAATCTTGGGACAACTAACACACATCTGACTTAAGGCTCAGTTTTGAGTATAAATCCTAATGACTTCACTAAAATGAGTAGGAGAATAGGACAGTCAATATAGCAATAGATTTATTGATCTTGTTCAGGTTTGTATACCCTCATGGAAATCACAGATGCTTTTATGGTATATTGATAAAAGGAATTGAAAGCCAAGTCCAATTGGTATTCTGTCTCTGATCTTATTGCTGCCAAGCACCTTTGTTTTCAGATATTTCTATTTGTCTCAAATGAGCACCCATCATGGTCTTCTTTTTTAAAAAAAAAAAAAAAAGTGTGCTTTTTCTTCCTTTGTTTTATGTGGTCATGCAAATAAATAGAATAATTGGCAACTAAAAATTTCTTTCTTTTATTGTGGTGTTCCCTTTGGAAACAGTAAAATGGATGCTCTAGAGGTAGTCAGCTCCTTAGGCATCTCTGGAGTGCCCAGAAGGTGTTCTATTTGAACACATTTGTTTAAGAATTAGTAGTACATTGGTGAGGAGCAAAAATCTATCCTGAAGTGCAGATATAGGTAGTTAAGATACCTAATGTAACACACCAGAGGAAAACGTGTGGAAACCCAGAGCATCAATCTGTTGAAGGGATTAAATAGATTTGGACACCGTCTCTTCTCAAAACAGGTGAAAGAAGCTGGCAAGATATGGCCAAAGTTTTTTTCTTATTCACTGTGGGGAAGGAGGGACTTTGGCCTATATAAAACAATACAATACAATATAATGTAATACAATATAATACAATAAAGTATTAGTCTGTGGTGTGAGGATATAATAAAGATTGTGGAGAGGGGAATCTGGAATTCCTGGTTCTTAGTGGGGTGCAACTTAACCCCCTCCCTTTACCTCCTAACACACCATTTAACCCTCACACAACAGCCTTAGCATGAAATGTTAACATTTTATTACTCGGGACAGAGGAAGCAGCTGTTTCTTTGGGCTCTGTTCTGATCTGTGTTTTGAGTGAGCCATCCCTTAGCTTGGTGGAATTTGGTGAGCAAGACCAGAGCCCACGCAGGGCTGCCAGGACCTGTTGCTCAGATGGAGGCACCGAGAACAGGGAGCCCGCGATTTGTTTTACATGACAAATCCACTGGCGCTAGAAAGCGTTTTTAAAAAATTATGATTTTTAGAGAGTCAGACAATGTTTACATACACAATACTAGTCTGTATGCAGACAGAGGCTGGCATTATGCCAAATGCCTACAAATTCAGAACCCCATCCTCAGCTGGTACGTATCACTGTAGCTCCATTGACTTCAATGAACTGGCGCCAGTTTACATTAACTGAGGAGCTGTTGCATTATGTGGAACAATTTTTTTTTTTTGTAATGAAAAACATGGATATGTCATTCTTGTTAGCTCACAGAACCCCTTATTTGGGAGACCTTCCTCTTCTCCTTTGATATTCTTTCTTTTCTCCTTTGATTATTTCTATTCCTACCAAATTTAAGATACATTCAGACTTGTTTTCTGAAGGTAGTATGTTGGGGGGCCTTATGCTTCTTGAACTACTCCTGAGGGACTCACATAGAATATTTTTAAGTTGAAATCTCAGAGCTGTAGGCTAATAATTCCTTACCCTGTGATTAAAATATGCATTATATCATTGAAGTGGTATCCTTTTCACATTGCTGTGATACTTAAGCATATCCCACAAAAGAGCAATCAGATGAATATTTTGGTCATTTCCCAGGAGCTCGTGGAAGCAGTGGCTGAAGGGAGGCTGCTGACCAAAAGCAGCCAAAAAAGATCCTTCTCCTAAATTTAAACTCTTTCAAGGCAATATATAATAAAATGAAAGCTGGCTCAAGCTATGATGCTGTTGGCTGAAATGGGTAAAGAAGTCTGTAATCAGCTTTGTCACACAGTGCTTTGGCCCAGGAAATGTACATTTATATATGTAGCTTCCACTCATGTCCTTTCATGTAAGAGTAAGTCTGACCTGTGTAAATATTTCCTCTACATAAACATGTGTTCACATGTCCATTTAATGTCCAGCAGGTCTCACAAAAGTGAGAATCTTTCCTTTCCTGAACTGACTGAAGTGTTTTAATCTAGTAACTGGTGTGCAATTGCTTAAAGGATGTTTCATACTGGTTTTGAATTTCTTTTTAAAAGCTTTTTGAACTCTAAGGATGCCTTTTCATAAGTGTTTCTTCCTTAATTGTTAAGCTGTTGTCTCTTATCCTTGAGAAGATGGATGTTTTGGATACTTGCTCTGTTCTATGTAAAAATTCTGCTTTATCTTTCTCTTTGCCATAACAGTTTTGGACATTTTCCAATTTTAAATGAACTTGTAGTAAGCAATGAGTGTTTGAAGAAGGACTTCATGTCTAATATTGAATGAGTGTCTGAATTTTTTCTCCTAATCTTTTGTTGCTCTCTTACCTACCCTGTATTTTCTCATGCAGTCATCTTGAGTCACATACCCACAGTCTGGCCAGATGTTCAGAAGAGCTCTGCTTCTATTCTGGCATTTTAATAAGTAGCCAGATTTTGTAAAGTCCCTGCTGTGTGTCTGAAATCAGAGTTTCTGGGCAATGTAAACTCTTGAAAATTAATGTTACATGCCTAAATTGAAGAGAATTTTTTTGAAAAGCAGGCTGAGATTAGGAGTTCCTGAATTACTCGAAATCTACGTCATATAATTTCCCTAGTATAACTTGTCAACTTGAGGTATCAGCGGCCTTCTCACAAGTGTTGTGTTTTCCTTAAAACTTAAGTGCATGGAAAGAAATTCCTAGATATAGGGAGGCGTGGAAAAAAAGCAACTGTTGACAACACAACAATTCATTCATTTCCTAACATCACAGGTCATGTACTGTATTTTAAGTCAAACAATAAGGCCATTGTTCGCACGGGAAAACAAGCACAGTTTATGTAAAGGTTAAAAGACTGGAAAGGTTAAAGGCTGGTTTGTTTTTGGCAAGCTGTGGTTTGCTCCTCTCAGGTGAAATGGGGAGGTTTCATGCTCTGGCAATTTGCTGGAGTGCCTGCAGAGGAGAGGAGAGGCAGCTGATGCTCTTTGCCATGGCCAATCTCACCTCACTGTTTCCTTGTGCTGTATCCAGCCCCACAGTTTCCAGTTCTGTCGGAAACTTTGCATTAAGGGACTGCCTCCTTCCTGTGTGTTTATGTGGTGCCTTATTCCATGCAAGCCAGATTTCATCCCAAAGCCTTCTTTTCCTTTATGACATTTTAATAGGTACAAGGAGTCTTTCAGTGTTATAAAGGGGGTGCAGGGATAAAAATCCTTGACATTTCAGTGAAATTGGCTGCTTAACTGCCCTTCAGAGTCTCTCTTCTTTGTTTCTTCCGCTGACAGGCAGCTTGGGGTGGGAATTTTTATTGAGTCACTCTCTAAAGCCTGTTTCTTTAAGGGACTTTGGATGAGGACTTGTAGTTTTCCAGCCACTTGGATTTATCAGCATCTGAGAGGAATTATAAGGATCACCCCAGATCAGAAATCGCTTGTGTCATGGCTGATAAAGTGATATTAAAAGCTGCAGCAGTTGTCATCTATCAACTCTTATCTTCTCTATCAGTGGTACTTGTCAAGTTCAACTGTTTTACTTTCTAGAGTATCCTGCAAATGATATTTTATAGCCAGGGTAAAAAAAAAAAAACAACTTTATTGTTAAAAACTGTTTTTGTTCTAGATGGAAATTACAGAAAATAATTTGTATTCCTAATTGGAAGTGAGGTATACAAGTATTGTTTACTCAGAGGTATGGATGTAGAGAAGAGCTCAAATGTAATATTGATGTTTATGCTAGCAAGAAAAATTTAATATTTTACATTGCATATGTATTAAAAAAGTATAGGGAGGACTGGAAAACTGGAAGCCTGTAAGATACTGATTCTGAAATTTAGTGCTGATGGTATTTATACAATTGTGTAAATGCTACAATTCTGTCATTAAGTTTGCAAAAACAAGTGCTCAAATTTTGGCAGCATGAAGCAGATTTTTCTAAGACATTTGGGAGTCTAATTGTGCAGAGACAAGGGTTTCAGTAGTTGTTTGTTCAGCCTGGCTATTATTGGCTCTGCCTTTTTGCTCCAGTGGTATCTGAGAGATCCCAGCACTTCTGAAAGTCAGTCCACACTACTGTAGGTACTCCAACAGGTATGGAAAACTTGGGTTGCTTTCCAGACTTGGCTTAGCACCTGGGTATATCCAGTGTGCCATGTTCTTGTACACAGCACTTTAAGAAAATGCACGGTTTAATAAACCTGGTTTAGACTTGCATCCGCCCTCCTGCCATGCAGGGCGAAGTACAATGACTTCCCTCTGTTCCAGCTGTATTTCCCACATACCACCGCCCTGTCCCACACAGAACAGGTAAAAATAGGGCTTTGGAGGCTGGCCCTGCTGTGAGAGTATGATGTGAAATTTCAGTATAGTCCCACTGCAGCCTGCTGTTTACACAGCCATACTGTCCTGGGACAGAGAGTCGCACGGATTGCAAGCATTCTTGCTGCGAGGAATCCGGCTCTGACAGGAATAGCCGATTCCCAAAGCTCAGCTCTGTCTAGAAAACTGGCTCTATTATCCAAGATTATGGCAGAAGAGCAAACACTCCTCCAGTTTACCATAGCTTTACCATCAAAAGGAGCTTTCTTTTAGGAGTTTGAGTTCCCAAACAGAGTGTGTTTTCCCAGGGATGTTTGGTTCAAAGTTGACAGGCAGGGTCTCACTATCAGTGCAGCATGGTTTAAGCTGGGTTTATTCCAAAGGCTCCCAGTGCAGCATGTGGCAGAGACATCTCACCAGACCACACCAGCTCCCTGCACAGGGAAGTAGCTGGCTGAGTATTTTATGGATTCATCCTGGCTAATGATTCCTGCTGAGAGGGGGTTTTGGCACGTGCCCTTTCAGTGTTGGTTTGGCACTGGGCAGCCTCTCCCTGTTGTGGGTCAAACCCCACATTTAAAGGTACCCTCAGAGACATTTGCTGTGAGGGACATGATGCCATACATACAGTAACCAGAGAGCTGGTGACTTTAAATGCTATCTTTTATTGTCAAACATCCTCTTTCAAAACAAAAACCTTCTGTGATTTCTCTGGAGGAGCAGAGTGTGTTTGGTGTGCGAGGGGGGACTGCTGTATGTCAGCACACTCCACGTTTGGAGTATTGCCCCTCAGCCATATTCCTGCTGGGGAGAGATTACTGTTAGAATCATAGTTCAATGAAAATATGGTTCTTCTTAGCAGATGCTCAACCCCTACATAGCAATTACTGCCTAATGTTTATTTTGCAGTGGTTACTGAGAGCTGTTGAGTCACTGACATCTTTGTTGAGAGTCTTGGTTTAGACTTTTTTTTTTTTTTACATTGTGCCATTTGATGAAGCCAAAATCCAGTTCTCAATGTCTATTGTTTTTCATGGGCTTTTGGAGAACTCCCCCCATAAAAGGCAGCATTAACTGGTTAGGGGCCAGTTAGCAAGGCCAGACAGAAACACCAGCAGAGTGTGTGAATTCTGACTGTCGTCTTCATACATGCAGAGGTCAAGAGACTGACACAGCATATGCAGATAACAAGCCTTAAATATTTGCAAAAAGCATAAATGTATTTTTAGCATGATCCTTGGTAACCCTCTGCTTATTTTCAAAAATGACTAAGTGAATTAAGAATCTATATTCCATTGTTTTAATGAGATGTTATACCAAAATCCTTTGAAAAGGTGGTTTAGGATTCTGATTTGTTTATCTATTGCTGGACATGTTAGGCAGTGTGCCTAAGGGAAGAATAGGGCTGAGTCAAGAGATCTGGATGCAATTTTGAACTGTCACAGGGATGTTGTACTGCCATGAATAAGTCATGCAGAGATTGCTTGAGAAAAGGATATGAACTTATGACTGGTGCCCACATTTTCTGTATTAGAAAATTTTTGAAAATCCCCATTTACCTGTCATACAAGCCTGAAGGTACCTCTCTTTCTGCTGATGATTTTCCCAGGGGAATTATCTGGGTATCTGATAATCCAGTGCCATGGCCAGCACTGCTTGACTCTCAATGCTTGCAGCAATTTAAGAACTCATGACTCAGCTGCCCTTGTAGGCTCTGGGACCTGGCTTCCCTGAGTGTTCCCTGCATGGACAGGGGCTCCCCTCAAAGGCAGGAGATAGATGGCTCTCCAAACTCAGAGCTAGGTTTGCTGATTTCTCTGAACATTTCTGAAGGAAAATAAACAGCAAGTAACCGCTGTAGTGGGTATGAGATGGTTACTCATACAGTTCTTTCAGTTTCCTACTCTGGAGTCCATAATGTGCATTCTTCTGTCAAGAGCTACTGTTGATGCAGCACCACAATACCACAGATTTAAAAAAGGAAGTAAAAAGAATCAATTAGATGCAATTATAATTAAAGTCTACTGACTGCAAGTTTGTTCTGGCTGATTGGACAAGCTGAATGAGAAATTTCTTGATCATGAAATTTTGTACCATACCACCACATGTACGATTGTTTGTTTACACAGAAACCTCCATATTATGCCCTGTTTATTTTAAAAATCAAGTTCTATTTTTGCAATATAATGACATGTCAGTAAAACCAAAGGAAGCATTGGCATATTCACTCACTCACAGCCTCCTTTAGTTACCGTCTTTCCCCCGGCAAATAAAATAGAAATTCATGCCTTCTAATAGGTTCATTTGTAAGCTCAGCGGATGTGGGCAAATGAGGGGCAAGCGAGGCAGCTGCATGATCAGGATTCCTGACTTGTGAAAGTAGATTTTTGGCAGTGGCAACCAGGTCTTTGGTTTGTTTTGCTTTGGCTGGTCTCTAATAAGGCCCCGATTTCCTCCTTGTTCTGGCTGCTGCTGAATCTGTAAGGGCATCTCGGGGTCATCTGGCTGAGGGTTTGAGGGAGCCTGAACACCCCAAAATGGACTGATTTCACTGGGTTTTACCTGGTTCCCTTAAGCAGGATAACCTGTCAGATGCTATTTTCCAATAACTCTTAGACACTTCTGGGGACTTGCAAACAAAATCCCCTGCTAGATTTTCCCACTGTGGTTTTATCTGCTCTTCTGTATTCCCGTCAAGATGTGGTATCTTTCTCAAATGTCCACTTGGCTGAGCTGGGAGCAGTGGGGTTGATGTTTGACTCAGTGAAACCATATCAGAGCTCTTCCACAGTGATACAGTTTAGGCTCCTTTGGTGCCAAGGATGAGATGGTATTTTTAGGAATTGCTGGAGACTTGACACTGAGAAGTGTAAGCTCAGCACTCCAGAAAACCTCCAGCAGGATCCTGTGGAGGACTGGTAAGCCTGGATCAGCCTGTACTTTTACAATAATTGCTCTGAGAAAGCTAATTCTCAACAGGCATGTATTTGTGCGGTGTTGGTTGCTTTAAAAGGAAAAAAAAAAAAAGAAAAAATAGAAAAAAATGTCAGAATTATTCTGTTAGACTGCAGTGACTGTGTGCTTGCCCAGCTCCAGGTGGTGTGGGCATTTGCCTTGTGAAACAACCCCACGTTTCAGAGGCTGGCACAATATGATTGCTGTATTCAGCAGCCCAGGCTTCTTGGAGTTGCAAAGGACCATCCATTGAAGAGTGACAAGAGATCATGAGAAAGTTTGTGGGTGTTTACAGGAATTTGCAAATTTCCCATTCATTTTCTATGAGATACTCACACGGGCTGGCATTTCCTGACCCAAAAAAAAAAAAAATAAAAAGGAGGGGGGTGCTGGGAGGGAAAGAAAGCACTTGTCATATCACTAATCATGTATTCAGAGCTGCAGGAGGTACAGAAAGACACTGAACAGGTCCATGTGGATAATGGGACAGATACTCATATGTCTGTACTCAAGCCAGGCTGGGATCTTGTGGCGTGCAGATGGACTGGACTGCTGTGGGATTTTCGGAGATGAGGTGGTCTGTGGCACTGGCTCCTCCTGCACATTGCTGCTCTTGGATGTCAAGATTGCATTCACAGTTCCCAAGTTCAAACCTCAGCATACTACACACCCACAGATTCCCACAGCTTGGTGCTGCAAAATGTGCCCTCTAACAGAAACCTCCCAGTCTTTGTGTGCTTTTTGTTTTTTCTTTTCACCCCTGCAATGAACCATTTTGTTTTGAACAGAAGATTGAACACAGCTAATATTCCCACCTGTGACCTGGTCTCTCATGTGCTAAACTTGCAGTAAACAAGTATTACATGATCCCACCCCCTTGATTCTCACTTGCAGTGGGACGTTTATGACAGTGGCACCTCTAAATGACCTGGAAAATATTTCAGCCTTTTTTCCTGCCTCCCTCAGTTGTTCTTGTGGAAACAGGCGCAGATTTTGCTTATTGCTCCTGAAGGAATATCTTCAAAGGAATAACTCAATTAATACAAGAAAAACAAAACAAAACCAAAGCAAAAAAATCACACCTATTCTTTCTTCTTTACTCACTTCTGCTGGTTTAATATCCCTGAACAGAGTGTGTATTTACTGATCAGTCACAAACCACAAATCTTTAATAATATACAATTTTGGGAACATCAATTAATGTTCACCAAGGTCCTTTTTAGTGAAACGCAGGCCCATTGCTCTAAAGAACTGTAAACTTTAGTAGAAAAAGGCTGGTGTGTGAAGGGAAATAAGGAGCAGTGGCCAGAGCTGCAGAAAAAATGACAGAATACATCCAAGTGTTGTTTGTGAAACTGTTGCTCTGTGTCCCTTTCATGTGACTCTGCTCACCTGTTTAGCACAGTGGACCTTGTTCTTTGCAAAGAACAACCTTCTGCTCAGCTGAAGGACACGTACAGTCAGTCCATCTGGGGCTGAGGACGCTTCTTATGCAAAGAACCATACGTGTGTGTGGGATTTGTGAGACATTACAGCAGCACTTAGGCTCGTTCAAAATCAAAATCAGGCAAGAATATTTAGATAGTTTATCCATAGCAAATAACTCAGCAAGTCTGTCACCAGTGCCCTTCTGGTCTGTGCAGATACTGCACACAGTAATTCATCTCTATAGAAAGAGCCCATCAGTAAAGGCCACCCATTCTTTCCCAGTGAAGACCACCAATCCTTCGGTTGTCATGACTTCTCTGAGCCCATTGTTCCTCACTTCCTTTCTCATATAATAATTCTGACTTCTGTGACCTTTCTGTCTGCTCCTCCAACATGGATTTTAGAGCACCTACCACAGAAACAACACTGAATCCCAATGATTTTTGGTCTTCATTCCTTTCACCCTAGATGGAATTGTATTTTCCTTTCACTCCATTTCCGTTTAGACTTTCTTTTCCAATTCCTTTAAACAGTCTGTCTTGGCTGCCGAGTTTGCAAAGGCCTCTTGTTCTCTTTACTGTGTTTTTCTCACACCCCTCTGAAAGCCACAGGGTCAAAACAATGCTTCTAATCTCATTTGAAATCCCTTGTGTACTTTGTTTAGTTACGTTTTTGTGCCAGTGTTTTTGACAGATTTTTTCTTGTAAGTGGGGGTTGCAGTTTCTTCTCCGGGGTAGAAATTCTGGTTTCATAGAAATCAATGTAAAGCTTCAGTCAGACCAGGATTATGTTGAGAATCCTGAAAGAAGAAAGATTGTTATTGCCTCTTGTTCCCACATTTCTAGAGCTTTAGTAGACTGTATAGAATTTTGAGAAATAGCAAAAACATTCTAGGATTAGAGTACAGGTAAGAGCAAAATTTCTTTCACCTTGTCTCAGGAGCATGGGTTTGAATTTTTTTCAGATGTATTGAACCACAGTGGATTTTTTTCCTTTAGCTATAAATAGTACATTTGTTTTTTCTGCCTTTCTGCCATCTTTATTTATACTGAGTGTGCTCCAAACCCCTCTGTAGTTAGTGGAAACACTCTCAGTGAACTCAGTGAACTCATCTCAGAGTTTTCCTGCTCCACCTGAAGTCAGAGGGAAATTAGAAAGGCTGCCTGTGGCATGAGAGACTGATGGTTTCAGGAGAGAGAGAAGTCTGCCTTTATTCTGTGCTCTTTTTCCCATTTGAGGGAATGTTGCTTTAGGATGTAAGAGGACTCTGCTCGTGCTTCAGTCCCAATCTGTCTCGATCTTATGTTTTGCACTAATGGCAGATACTTAACCCATATTCTTCTGATTCTTGTAAAATAGCTAAAGGCAGTAAAAGCCCAAATACATTAAATTATATTTATTTTTACTCTTTTGGGCTTCAGTCTCCTTTTGCTGCTTTTTAAAGCATTTTTTTGTGTAATAAATCCATCTGGAATAGACAGATTATAGTCACGTTTACACCTCCCTCTGAATCACACAACAAAAAAATTAAGAGGTGATGCTTTGAGTGCAGGCAGAGGTAAGAAATGGTGGTGGGGACCCACCTGTCTATTTCTTTCTATATACCATGGAATTTTTATTTGGGACACCTGGCAAAAATTGTATAGTGGAAAAATAAGCATTATCATTATGAGCTCTCTCTAAACATGGACAAGAACAGGTGAGAAATTAAAAATTAAAAAAAAAAAAAAGCAACAACTCTTTGACAGGATGATTTTTTGTAACAGGAAGCTCATTCCTAACTAGAACTGTGCATGAGACACCAGGCACTCCAAGCTGAATTTGTTGCACTAACTGTGCCCTGGGGGGCTGCTGACCAGTTAGGAGGATCAGCAGAAGAAACAATAAAGCATTTTTATTAGCCTTGAAGTCAGACCAGTGGGAATTTTCCAGAGAAGGGCCTACCCTAGTCCTCTTTCATTAACTTCCTCCAAACTATGAAAACAATCAGAAGAAGGGGGGCCAGAAAACCCCATCGTTTGTTAATTACGTGGGTGTTTTGGAACTGTCAAAATGTGGTAGCTCCACAGCACTTCTCTCAACCACTGGGTATAAGTGCTTGTCCCCATGTCAGGAAACTGCACTGCTCTTTGGACATGAACTGTATTTTGCTAATGGCTTATTATGGAATGGTTTGGGTCAGAAGGGACCTTAAACACCACATGGTTCCAGCTTCGCCTTCCACCAGACCAGGTTGCTGAAAGCTTCGTCCAGTCTGGACTGGAACACGTCCAGGGATGGGACAGCATTCCACTTCCATCCACAGTTTCTCTGGGCTGTTCCAGTGTCTCACCACCCTCACAGTAGAGAATTTCTTCCTGGTACCTAATTTAACCTTGCCCTCTGTCAGTTTAAAGCTGCCCCCCCTTGCCCTGCCACCTCATCATGATGATCATTGCGGCCAAAGGTCTCAGACAAAACAAAGGCACAGTGCATATGTGCACTGAGAGAGATTTCAACAGAAGAAATGCTTTGAGTTATAACTTGCATCTGATATTCTCACTGGTAGGGCTGTATCTGCTGCTGTCAGGTCAAAGAGTTTTTTGTTTCTCTCACTGTCCAGGAATGCTGCAGCAGCAGTCATCCCAGGTGAGGGATGATGGCCCTCTGCTTAGTTTACTGCCCTCTGGTTCAAGCTCTGAGTATTTTAATCTGACAGAAATAAAGATCAGGAATCTCCAAGAGTGCTGTTGGCTGCTAGATAACAATACTTCTGGAAACTTCTGTGAGTTACACTTTTCCTCTTGTGTCTTACTCTGGTCTGCTGTAAAGGATAAACACCTAAACCCTTGATTTCAATGGGAAATAGATACATAAGTACCTTTAAAGATTTGATTTAATGCTGGATCTAAAAGGCACTGAAATAACAGCATGCCCTGAATCGATTTCTGCTGAGCATACTCAGATCCTTTTAAACTAATGCTGCAGCTGAAGCTTTAGGCACTGCAGAAATGTGATTCTAAACCAGGGTTCTTAAGGTCACCTGGTTTTTAGGATTGTCTTTCAGTGAAGGTGAAACTACTTTATTTTTTTTTTTATTTTTTTTTTAACCAAAGGCAAGTGCTTCTCAAAAGTTGCTACTACTTAAAGGTAGCATCAATGGTTCAGCAAAACTTTTACTGTGACTGCTGACTTGAATTTTGAGAGGTTTTCTTGTATATCAAAGCCAAGAGATTTAGCTTATGGGTAGCTCTGTGTAATTTCTTGACATTTGGTTTTGAAGATGACCATAAGGATTTCAAACCAATACAGTTAATCTAGCTGTACACTACTCTTTCTTCAGTGTCTTTGAATGCTTAAAATAACCCAAAATTATTTCTGACTAAATATGCTTGTCAAAAAACTGGAAATACCACAGTTGATGAAATGAGAACAGGTTGGGCCAACTTTTTTTTTCTCTCCTTATAATCGCCAGTTATTGACTTCCTTTTTTTCAAGGTCACCAGAAAGCTATGGAAAACTTTATCCCAGAATATTGGGTTTACTGTCATTTTATGAAGAAAAAACTTAAAATACGTGAAGAACTTGCAGAGTCTCTGCCCTCAAGTCTCTTTACAAGAAACTATTTTTGTGATTAGATGCTGGACCAAGCTGCTCTGCAATTTTTCCACTGCTATTAACTGTAAATAACTTCCAGCCTTGGATTAACCCTTTTAGCTCCTGACAAGCAAAACTGTTCTGTATCTGCTGGGCATAATGAGAGAAACAGATGAGCTGGGAATTTGAAGCTGGGTCTGAGACAGAGCTCTTTTTTGTTGGAACTGTGTTTATGAACTCTTCTGTAACTTTCTCATTCCTGACTCCCCTTAGAGAGTGCAAGTATTTTTATCGGGTAGAACATTTTTGGGAAATACATCCATGGTCGTGGCTGGATTTTGATCTTGTGCCTGCTGAAGCAAATGACAACGTTCTTGCTGGCCTTTGGGAAATGGTTGTGTGCTCTGCAGACATTGACCTGAAAAGACTTTAGGATCTCTCTGATAGGCCCAAGCTGGAAAGCTGTAGCTCTGAATTCAGTTCCTAATTCTCTGTAGTTGTCCAAAGGCAGCAGGACTTCAGATATGAGTGGGAGTGGATCCCGTAAATGCTAAAAAAAAAATGCTGATAGGAATAAAAATAGGAATACTGGCTGAGTTAAGGAGGAAGGCAGCTCCTTTTGAGCAAGTCTTGAGAGGCAAATTATCTAGTCCTGTGCATTGCCTTCTGAAATGTCCATATAATGCCCAGATCATGTCTCAGTCCTGACTCCTAAATCCTCTACCATGGCTTAGTTACAGAGTGGAATCTGGCTGAGAATTTTCAGATGCCTTTGTGGACACTAAAGACGATGGAAATACAAGGAAAAAGTCCACGCTTCAAAGTGTGTGATGATTTGGACTCTAAACATTCCAAGATTAAAGATGCTTCAATGCTATGGAATCCTGTGTACCTGTCAGGCTGCAGCTGAGCTGAGCTGATCTGTGTTTTAAATGCTCCAGTCACCCATACAAAGCTGAAGAGTGACCCTATCATGGATTCAAGAGATTCAGGCTTCCCTTTGCAGGGCAGGTTTCCGCCTCTTCTTCTTTATCCACAACAGTGCTGTGAGGTCTCCTATGAAACACAGAGATTTCTTTTCACATTAAAACTCTTATCAGAGAAATACAGTATGAAGTGGGTTAATTGAAGATCAATCTTATGCCACATATTATGGGTTGAGAAAGTTTTATATCTACTCTCACTTCGCCACAAAAGAGGGAAAAAGACCATAAAAAAATTCTTACACTAAAAACATTCCCAGGCACTTTTGGTTTTTTGTTTGTTTTTTTTTTTTAATTTTCCTTTTTAATGGGAATTATGCCACAGACGAGCTGGCTTATAAAGTTCATTAGGTTTTAAAAATATGTTTCAGCCTCTTCGTCAGACAAAATTAAAAATTGGCAGGAGATCACGTGGGAAAATTCTGGCAGAGCTGAAAAGTGGTTCCAGTCTCCCCATGGTCTTTGGAGAAAGATTCTGGCTTTTCTCTTTCCTTCTGGGAGTTGGACAAAGTTCTCCAATTCAGCACCCACCAGCAGGATATTACCACTGGCTTGAATGAAAATTAGGTTGTGTATCAAAATGATGAGTAAATGTGTTATCACTAATTATCTGAACTGCACCCAACTACCCTGGCTGGAATGCTGGTCCTTAGGGCTTTCCATAGGATTTTTTATTCTCATTCAGGTCATGAGCATCTGTAGTGGAACTTCTGGATTTTGCAACCAAAATGTGGCTTTTCTTTCAAAACTAAACCTGTCAGCTTTCTGTTTCAACTATGAGGAGAGAACTGAGGCCTCTTAAGTCTGTCCTCTATGTCTCTGCCAGCTACTTTCCTTACACAGTGTTCCGACCCTCAAAAATAATCATGACAGCCAAAATAACTTGTCTTCATTGGAAGTTGTGATCAAAAAGAAATATTACTAAATCTATATTTTTACTGCTTGTTTTTTTTTCAGAACGCCAATCCACAGGCTTCAGATCACTGCCTGGGACACTGCTATGGTTGGAGCTGCAATAGGCTGATGGATAAATCTTCTGTCCCATCCTCTTTGTTTAATCTGGGGTTCTGAAATATATTTACGCATCAGAAAAGGTAAATGTAAATCTTTTTGTGTTTTCATCCTGCAGCTTGGTTGTGCTGCTCATAAGGATGAGCCTGTAAGGTTTTGGGAGCCAGTTGGACTGGGGGTTCTGAGATGGAAATTGTTGTTTGTGCTGAGCCCCATGCAGCAGAACAGATCCCATTACAGGTTTGGGGCTGCATCACAGGGGAAACAGCAGATGGTTGAAACGGACATAAAGAGGAGGGGAGATCAAAGGAGAAGAACTGGGAAAGGTTAAGGTTGGCTTAGGCTGGCTCTCTCTAGCCCAATCCCAATATGATGTTTTGTTTTTCTGTCTTCTGTGGAGGCATAGAAAGGAATAAACAATGAAAAAAAAACTTTAAAGCCTGGTGATGGTGGGAAGTAGGGCAGATAGAAAACTATAAAGTTATATTATTGGTGCAGAAACCTTGGCTACATATGGAGCCCAAAACTGTCATAATTTTCCTTCTCATAGGCAACAGCTGTGTATCCAAATTAAGCATCAAGGAGAAAATATTTTCTTTTCCAGATTAAGCTAGAAGACTAACATTTGGTGCTGGAAAGATACACTTCTCTGCTATGGTTTCTTCCTGATGAGTTTGCAAATCTCCCCTGAATTGTTAATTCACCCTTTCCATTTGAAATTTGAAAGGCAAAAGGTTTTATTTTACCATTTTGTCTATGCACACATGTCGGGGTGAAAAAGGGGGAAGAAGGAAGCAGGACATGGAGATGGGCTCTTGTGTTTTGCTTTTAAGTCATGTGTTAAACATAACCCCTTTGCATTCATCTGTAGAAACAGTGTCAGTATCCACAGGGGGCTGCTGTGTCTGAACAAGACTGCTCAATTTGTTTTTGAGTAAGCATAATTATTTATTGCAAGATATGGAGGTACTGGTAATACCATCTGAGTCCTGGCAGGGACAGTGTGTGTTATGATTTGGGTTTGTTGTTTCTCTCTGTCTTGGTTTAAATTTATCTCCATCACCCAATTTTTTTGACAAACAAACAGGGATGTATTTTTGGGATGCAACTCAAAAAGCATTATTTATCCTGACCCAAAGAACAGCAAAAAGAGCAACCTTCAAAGATTTTTCTATAATGGAAATGAAACAATCAGCACAGAAATATGAGGAAGAAATTACACCCATTAAATACATCTAGACTGATGAATGATATGATGGCTGCCTATTCAAGTTGGAAATTTTACACATGATTGAAGCTTTATTTAGTCTAATGAAATGTGCTTCCTGAATGCTGCATCTGAGTGACGGCGTGACCTAGAGCACAAAAGAAAGTATTATGTGATTAGACTGAGATCATTCTCATTTAAAGTCATTGTGATATAATTTTACATTTTTAATTAGCAGCATATACTTTTGTGTCCATTGCCTCTTTTATTGCGAATACCTTTTCAGGTCTTGTCCTTCCACAGGCTTGTTTGAAGCTCAGAACGGATTAACAGCAAAGGGGTTTGGAGTTCATTGATCCTTTTTTTTTTTAAATCCTCCCCCTGAAGTGGTGAATGGTGGGAGGGGAGAAAGCTGATCTTTCAGAATAGGCCCATCTTGTGCTGAATTTTTCCTCAGTTCCATAGGACACTCTATATATTTTAGCTTGAAATCCAGCTTAAATACCTTGTTTGACCCATGAAACTATTGATAGTCACAAAATCTGTGAAATTAGAGTTACTGGTGAAGCAACTGATTCTAGAGATATTCCCCTCAAGATCTTGGCTCTGGCAGCTGGGATTTCATGAGGATTGTGGCATTATGCTGACTTACATCACAGGGAATTTGGACCTACATCCTCTACACCACGCATTTCTTACCCCATTTCACCTTTATGAGCTGGGCCTTTACTTTGAAGCTGTTTTGTGCACCAGGCTAGAAGGTAACTCCTCACACAGAAATCCAGTGTTTGGATTAAAAGCTATTAAAACACACTTGACTCGAGCAAAATTTAACGTGGTTCATAATACAATTTTATGAGCTATTGAGATTTCTGGCACCATAAAATGAGTTTGTTAATGGGTTTCATCAGTTGTTACTTAAAGTGATGTTAAAAAGTAATGAGGGGGGAAAAGTAAATGCAAGGGGTGAACTTGCTTCTCAAGTCTGCAGTTCTTTCCCTTCCTGGAGCATTAGCAGGGGTAAGCAAGCATTAAACAGGTTCAGTGTGCTGCCTTTGTGTGAAAGAGCTCACTGCAGACCCCGTATTTTCAGATGAATATGAACTTGCTGACCACAATCCTGACTTCTAGCTTGTTAGTGAGGTTGACTGATGAACACCCAGGACCAGACAGATAAGCCAGACACTTAATCTATCTACTGTATGTGTTCAGTCAGACTAAAGCTTTATCAATCATTTCAAACTGCATTTCAAGAGCATATTGTATAGCTTCTCATTACCATAAATCACTGAATTTGGAGGCAGTAGCAATTTAACCATCTCATTCATGAGGCATCTGAAGGTGTCCACAAACCTGTAAGTACCTTAATTTGTGCCTGTATGGAAGATTCATAATTCCTTAGCACATTAGAGCCTGTAGTTGAAATTTGTGAGGGCAAAAGAAAAAGTCAGGAGCAGCCTTTCAGTAACAGTTTTTAAAATATTTCAATTTGAAATTTAGGATCATTTTCTTAGATCCTTTTTAATTCACTGCATAGTTATCTTCTAATCTGGCTTGTATTTCCTGCTACAATGAAAAGAATAAAGTGAAAAAAGTATTATAAATGCATTTGCCAATTGCAGAATAAAATCTAATGCTGAGAGAGACAAAAAAAATTATCCTTTCTTAAATGAGACTTCCCTATTTTTTGCCTGTCTTTTTAAACTTTTAAAACTCTGTTTTGACACATACAGTTGTGTAGGCTAACCATATATTTCATGAAAGCAAGGCAGAATGTTTGCAGGTAGGGAGGGCAAATTTGCCTGATCATTTTTTGTGCTATTTATGGAATTTAAGCTTCAGATGTGCTCCGATCATATTTGTTCTGTTTCAGTTATTGTCTGGCTTAAACTTCAAGACATGAAGTCCAATAGCCATTCCAAAATCTCATGTTAACATTCCAAATCTCACGTTAGCACTCTGGATTGGGACAGACTTAGGTACTTCCAACCAAGAGAGATTTGAATCCTTTTGGAGCCTTGCTGAGATGGCCACACCTACAGGCATAGACAACAGCCCAACCATTGGCTCCCAGGAATAAATTAAATACCATGGCCTAATTATTAGAAGCCTCCATATTTATGTCATCAGAATTTCATTGTTTTCATTGTTTTTTAGGTATTTTTGTACCTTTTTTTTCCTTGGTGGCTGTAGTAAGTGTACATTGGCATGGTATGTGAGAAACTGGTGCAGCCCGTTTGAAGTCATAAAACAATTGCGTATGTTACAGCTTATCAAACCCAAGGGTTTTTTTTCATTATTTTCCCCTCAAATTACATTTTGCAGCCTATTAAGCATCATTTTCTGATAATTGGTGAAGTCTGAGTGCAGTCTCTGTAGTATGTGGCTGGTCTAGATTTGGGCCAGGTTTTGTGCATTATAAACCTGTCAACAAATCTTGTTTTCAGCTGTGGTGTAGCACTGAAGGGCAGCTGAGGAGGAGCCATGATAAAGTCTTTGGGACAAATTACACATCACAAATTAATTATATGTAATGCTTGGCATAACAAACATGAATTTTGGGCATGACCATAATACTTGTTTTTACTTCCAACGATTATCATCTGCTTTAAGTCATGTCTTGGATGAGGAGCGGATCTTGTGATGTTACGGTAAATGCACAGAATATGAATAAGCAGACACCTATGGGTTTAAGCTCTGCATGAGGAGATTAAGTACTTGACTGTGGATATACTTCAGGTGCATTCAGAGAAATTTGGTTTCCCATGTTAACTGCAGTGAACGAGGGGAATTATTTCCATGGGTTTCCGTGAACTTTTGGATTGAGGCCCAGAGCCTGATCTCATACTTTGCCTAGAGGAGATTTCTGAGAACATGCAGACTTGGGCATCCAAGGGACTAGCAATGCCAGAGTGGTTGTAAAGAGCCACAGCCAGGCCCTTTATTTACAAGTTAAATGACTCCCCCAATGTGTTCTGGGGAGTTTTAGGCAGCTCATGGTTTGTTTCACCTACTTAACATCACACTGAGGAAGAGTTGAGTCCCCATCCTTTGACAGACAACAGATCAGCTGGTTACAAATGTTGATCATCTGTATAAAAACAGAGGGTGAGAGTACACTAGGACTGAACTTTTGGCTTTGTGGACTGTGGGAAAATTAGTTATACAGAATTTTGGGTCTCCTCTGCTGAAATGCAGCTCTTGATCACTGTAATTTTGGATGATGCCTAAATGGTTTCTCAGACTGTGCAAACCACAGGCCATCCCAAGCTTTGCCAAAGAATGAAGAGTGGCTGAGTGGCTGTGCTTCTTCACAGCATGTTTCTGAGATTTGTCAGTTCTGTCATACTCCTCGGACCTGTGGAAAGGAAGGGAAAGGGGTTTCCAGAGATATTCTGTTCATAATTATGAGGAAATTCACAGCCACACCACATAAAAACCTTCTAATGGTTCTTGCACTGGCACATAAATGGTAGTGAGGAGGATGTAGTTTAAAAATACAACACAGACTTTTTTTCTTATAAAACATTTCAGGAAATCCTGCATTTTAGTGGGAATCTCTCACCTTTGAAGAATGCTGCATTTGAAGAATTTATAATGCTCTATTATCTCTGAGCCTGATTTGCAGTATACTTATGTAAAGTGAAACTCAGTCTGCAAAGATACTTCTTTCTGAGCGTTCTTACTGCACAGCTATGTAAATGTTCTTATGCAAGTAGAGACAATAATTATGGCTTAAGGCTGTATACATTACAAGCAGGGAATTCCTCATGCATTTAAATACATATTTTAGAAGCAAATCTGGATCTGGTTTCAAAATCCAGAGTGGATTGACACCAGTTTACATCATCAGTATCTGGCCTTTCGAAATTCAGAGAACCCATTAAAAATAAAACTTGTGGTGGGGGGAGACTGGAGTTGTATCATATAGCAAGTGAGCACAGGAATGGCTGGCAGGAGAATGGTATGCTGCAGATGAACTGGATGGGGGACAGATTTGCACTGTTGTAAAACACATGGGAAAAGTCCCTTCTGTTTATTTCTTTTCTTTCACCCCCTTATTAATTTACCGCAACCACAGGCCATGTGTTCCAGTTCCTGTCTGGGAAAAGGGGCTGGGTAGGCTGTGTTGTGACTTAATCAAACCAAGGATCTGAAAGCAGCCGGAAAACCCCAAGAAATTCTGAATTTCTCATAAAATTGCCCAGGAGAATTGTTTGTAAACCACTCAGCACTAGGGACAAGGCCACTCTGGTCATATTGTGCTCTCTGTTTGGTGTTCACAGCTGGAATGAAGGGCATCAGCTAAAGATCAAGTGGACCAAATATCTTTGATGTAAGCTTATGCCTTAAAATTGTTGGATTCATAGTGTAGCCAAAAAACTATATTCAGTGATTTGTATGAAATATCCCAACACCTATGTACTTTGGAAAGAGCTGCTGTGCTTCATGTAGATCATATTGATAATTGATAATACAAAATTGATAACTGATAATACAGAAGAGCTCCTGCTTAAGCTCCTCCTTTTCTTTCTTGCTCTCAGGGTGAGAGGAGCATGTTGCTGTTCCTTATATAACACAGATAATTTCCTCTGATAAAGGATCTGACAGGCTTGAAGCTCCCTCTGGTTCTTTTTCTTTACAGCCACTCCTGTAAGATCAAGCCTCTTCCTGCCCTCAGATAAAACTTTGCAGCATCCTAGATAGGGATGGAGATATGTTTATTGTCTGGCTTGTAAAGTAAAATTTATTAAAAAAGATCATAAACTATTGGTTTAGCAGGCTTAAAATCCAATATATTTCTTTTTATGTGTCTCACCTGTGATAAAGATGTGATGAGTAAAGTTAGCCTCTCATCCAAGCACTCTTCCTGTGGCTTTAGAAGGCTGAGCATGGTAAGAGCAAGAACACAGCTAGGTAAGTGGAAATGTATCAGGGAATTAGTATAATCTTACCTACTGCTGCTGGTGAGACAGCAGTGAAATTACTTCTCACTGATAAGATTGATTAGGGTTGTTGAGACATGGTTTTAAACTTCTGTTGTAAGTTTAAATATCTACTTTTTATCCAGTGTTTATGTTAAACTTCAGCATTTTCTTCTTTTTTTTTTTTTTAATTAACTCTAGCCTTTTTTTTTTTTTTTTCCCTGAGTGCCTGTTTATATTTTGCTACCAATTGTGAATTTAAAAGAAATGTTTACCTTTTGGATTTCTCTATCCCAGGCTTAATCCTTCCCCAAGACTCAAATGAGATCAAGGTCAGGTTTTGTCATTAAAGATGGAGAGGGCACATTTCTTTCCTAGTGTGCCTCAGCCACATACAACTTAAGTGGTTTGGTCAGTGTGAAAGACTGGACGGATTTAGTAACTCTGGTATAAAGGAGGAACTCTTATTTCATAATTTTTCACTTAAATTTGAAAGAGCTAAAACATTTAGAACAGAGGGTAATTGGTGTGTGTTGCAAAGACAGACCATTCAACAAAGATCCTTAATATTTACTCTTGGCACTAATGTACTGTTTGTCAAAGAAAATTTGGAATCCTTGCTGAAATATATTTAAATTTGAATTGCGTATATAGTATATAATTACATCCATAATGACTATATCATGTATGTGTGCACATATATTTTGTTGTGTTATTTTTACTCATATCTGGAGCTGAGACTAAAAACACTTTCAAATTCAATGACTTTGATAACAAAAACGAGAGAATTTTTACTTTTTAACACCAATATGGAATTTTGTTAAGTCATTTCCTTGAGGGGAAAATTCCGAGTTTGGAGGGGGGTATTGTACTGTGCACAGTACTCCTGGTTTAGGAGACTGGTTAGGCTGGTATAAATAGGCATCTGGACTTGTACCTATTCTACCTCTTTCCCTTTTTTTTTTTGTGAAGAAATTAGTTTTCAAATGTGTTGTTGCTCCTCCTTCTCACACAGACTCAAATCTGCACATGCTGCTGAGTCAGAAAATGTGTTTGGGTGCTGTTTGTTAAACAAGTTTTGCCCATACTTACTTCTGTCTGTGCCTTAAGACACAGACTCACTCTTTGAAGAGTAAAATGTTCCCAAGCATGAGGAATTGCCTTGTTTGGAACACTGTGTATGTGGAGATGCTGCAGTTCAGGACCCTGCAGGTGTGTCAGTCCATGTCTGAGCCCATGTAGGTGACACAGCTGATCACCAAGCGAGCCAGAGCTGGGGTCCGTAATGCTCCATGTGTTGTTCAGCCCACAGCTAACAGCCCATGGCTACTGGGGCTCATGGGAAAGGCTCCTCTGGTACAAAAATAGAAGGAACAGCCTTCTGACAAGAGCTGGCACCTTCATGACAGCCACATCCTTTGACACCGTGGTGTAATGCAGTTCAGCATGCTTTGAAGGCCCAGTTTGGTGGTGGTCCTGCCTTATCTCTCAGTAGATACTGATCCTTATCACAGAGTCATAACAAACTGTTTGGTGGAGTTGGAGGGGGTGAGAGAAGCCTTTGGCTTCGTTTAGAACAAGCCTGACGTGAGCATTGAGATATTCTGTACTTTTGGGTGGCTGGCCTTTTTCATGTCAAGTTTTAAGCAGTTTGTAAAAATCAATGCAAAGTTAACCTGCTCCATTTATCCTACTGGAATTCTTGTAGTCAAGAACATTCTGTTTAATTCTTTTGTGACTGCATCTGAATGATAGGAAATGGTGTTCTAGAGTAATTTCTCAGGCAAATGCAAGGTTGTCTTAGTAACTTGTGACCCCCTTGACTCAGAGTTTGAGGAGAGAAAAGACGAAGTTATTCAGCGATTGGAGGAAAGTGGGGCAAAGAGTTATCTCAGAGCTGTGATATTTGGCTTCCAGTGGCCGCAGAAACTTGACACACATCAAATGTCAAACTAGCTGATAGCAGACAGGAAGGATTAGTGTTGACACAGCAGAGCTGACCCCTGCCAGCAGCGAGGCTGTGTTTAAATACAGCCACGTCGCTCTGAAGTCACCCCGGGCGTGCGAGCGGTACGAACTGGAGGTGAAGGTATAGGAAACATGGGGTGTTGGGACATTCTCCTGCCTAATTGGGCTGACAGCTCAGTCTGGATGGAGGACAGTGTTTATTTACTCATTGTTGTGTGATGAGCAAATAGAAAGATATGCCTGCTTTAGCCCATGCTGATATTGGTGCTAACACTGTCTGGCTCCAGCTGCCGTAAGCCAGGACAATACAACACAAAAACTTCCTATTCACCATCACTTCTGAGTCTGTCCTGGCACAGATATGCAATGACCTCAGACCACAGTTGGGTCTAATAAGGAATTTATCTTCATGGAAATGTGACCTCTTGCTACCAGAAGGCTACAAAAATACGAGTAACAATGGGTAAATGAAGATAAAGGTTTATCCTGGCCAACTGTTGCATTTTCAAAACAGTTCAACCCTGCCATGAAAAAAACTACTGTTTGACATAGGACGCTGTCTGAAACTCTTAAAAAAGTTATCCAGGTCACTGTGGAAAGAACATGGTCTTAGTATTGTTTTTATAAGTGAAAATTACTGGATTGATTCTTTTTTCTTTTGAGTGATACAGACATTCAATATCAGTTTTCAATTCCCAGAATCCACTTTGGATACAGGAAAAGAGATTTCAGGAAATTCAGTTTTTCACCAAGGAATTAGGCTTTTTCCTTTCCTAACCTCCACCCTCCACACTAGGAGTTCACACTCTGTATGTGCTTTTAATCTTGACTTCAATATATTTTACTGTGGCCGGCTTTTAGTTACAGTTTAATAACTTCAGCTTTATTTTGCCCCAGGCCATATTATAATGAATAAAAAGCTTTTTCTATGATTTAGCTGAATTTATGCAGCTGCCCTTGAAACAGCTGCATAACTTTTCCTACTGACTAGGAAGGGTAGCAGTTTACTCAGCACAGACTGATCAGCTGAATTCTACTTCCAAACTCAGTTTTGCCAAAAAATCACGTGAAAAAGAATGCAGATCCATGACCATGCTTCCAGACACCTTGTGAAATGTTGATATTTCTTAAATTCAAATTGTCCTCATCCCCAAAAGCAATTTAGACTGAATAAGGACCATATTTTTATATGTTTCTGCATGTTACCTTGCACCATGAAATCTTTAATCTGATGAGGGCCCTCTGATACACCCAAAAGAGCTGCTTCCCGGTTTCCAGTCTTATGAAGGAAACAGTGAGTGGAGATGGGAAGAAGCTTGCATCAGCCATTGGTTATTTTACATTTGATCACTTCTAGGTTGGCTCTTCCTGTGAGCCCAGCTTACAAGCAGGTGTGATCCATCAGTGGCTGCATCAAAATCTACAGAGAGATGTCAAAAGTAAATCTGCAGAGCCTGTGTGGTGGTTCTGACAGGAATGACATGGCCAGCCCAGAGCAGGCATCAAGCCCTTCACCTTGTTCATTTTGTGTCTTAAAATCCTGCATCTGAAAGGGAATCCTAATCCAGGAGCCTGTGTGGATTCCAGCCTAGCAGACAGCGAGGAGGTTGGATATACACTCTGTGTGGGAACCTGCCTACAAATTGAAGGATGGCAGATAGGATGGAAGAGGCAAGAGGTCGGTAGTATGCAGCTTAGGGAGCACGTGGTTTGAATGCAACTGTGAAACCTAAGACACCTCATCAATTTGTGAGGCTTCTTTAATAAGGGCCCAGCTTCATCTTTATGCAGGGAATCCTCTCCAGAATTCCAGACACATGAAAGACATTAACTCATAATGCCTAGTAGTCTCCTGAGTACCTGTTAATAATTATGGCTGGCCTTTTTGGCCTTAAGAAGCTTTCTATTACCTGGTGTTAAACCTTTTAGAGTAAACTGGCAACCAGCATAGGATGGTGAATGTGAAAAGGTGTGTTTGTTAATACTTCTGTGCACTGACAAATCTGAATCAAGTGCATGGTTCTTACTCGTTCAGGATTAAAAAGTATCAATTTGAAATGAAGAACAACTATTTACATGTACTTAAAATGGCAGGTTTAAAAGAAATCTTGTAAAGGAGAGAAAAAAAAAATCAGCAATAAACTCTAGTCTGAGATCATACTATTAAACAGAAATATTATTAAAAGAACAGTTTTTAGAAGAATGAGAATGATCAGTTTGCCCAGCTGTTCTAGTAGCAAGGAAAATGTTAATTAAAAAATAATTCTGCACACATACTATTTTTCTCAGTATAAAAAAGGTAAGTAAAGAAAGCAAGGCAGATTAGATCCTGGTGTAGACTTGTAAGATGTATAATCTTATAATTAAAGATAAAGCACCCCCCCAGAGCAAGAGTACATTAAGTCATGAAATGAACCTTTTATTCATTAGAGCTCTGAAAAATTCAGGGTCAGTTCTCCATTCCTTTATAAAGGAGACTTAAATGTAGTGTTTCTGTAATATATGTTCAGTTAAAAGCCCTCCTCCCAGCTTTTCACTGCCAGAATGAGGTAAAGAATCTGGAGGTTTTAGAACTAATAAGCCAAGCAGTAAAATGGTGCACATTTGTGTAGAGCCTGACGAGGGATGGGAATGCACCCAGGGAAGGCTTGGCTGCTTCGGCACAGACGCTGACGGGTGGACACACCAGGACTTCATTCAATGAATCAACCTTGGCAAATTCCACCCATGAAAATTCAAAGAGGGGGGGGAAAAGGCAAGAAAAACCTGACTCCAGTTGTTACAAACGGTACAGGATGAAAGCTGGACAAGCCATCCACCTGCGAACCAACCGCTAAACCTTAGGAAACTGGGAAAGAAGAGCTGAAGAAGTGTTGGAGTACCTGGACATCTTTGACTTTGATTGATGTGGGAGGGAAAAAAAGTAAAAAATGCACTTTCTCTGGGCAGGAAAGACCATGTAATTACAGAATAATGTCATGCTGCACTGAACAGAAAAGCTCAGTAAGACAACTGCTATCAAATATTCCAGCTCTCACTTTGTGAACCTCTGAGATTGGAGAGGTGAGACAGATGTTTCACACCCCACCCTGTACTGCAGTTCAGGCCTTTCCACAGCACTGGGATCTGCTGTGGGATCAGATGGATCAGGAAATCACTCCTTCTGATGCAAAGATCTCTTCAGAACCCTCATTTGCTTCATTAGTGAAAAGACTTTGATAATAATCAACCTCATTTAAACATTCTGAATGCTGTCGTTAAACATACTGTGTAAGAAAAATGTAAAGTAATAAGGTAGGGAATAAAAACAATTCTTGCATTCTTAATGTGATTGAAATTATAGTCTTTCCTTACACATTTAATTCTTCCTATGAATGTCCACACTGGATTTGCAATATTTAAAAAAAAAAACTGGATAGAATCACACTGGAGTGAGTGTTTTTGAAGTTAATAGAAAATTCTGGGCCTTCTACTCTGATAAATGTAACTCTAGAGTCCTATGAAAAATTTCATTTTCAAGGAAGCCTTGCCTTTTTATGGGAACTTAGTCCAGCTGAAAAATTTTACTGGCTCTACTCCTTATTCCCAGTTATGGACCAGATTTGGAAATACCTGTGAAAAACAATATATTGGTTTCAAGGAAATGCATGGATGAAAGCATTGTAATTGAGGACATCTAGATCTATTCTTACAGAAATGCTTTGTATTTACATGGTCCATTACTTACATGTTCTGAAGAGCATTACAAGCATAGAAAACTCCAAAAGGGTGAAAGTTAGCCAAGAAAACCAGCTGTGCAGGACTTTGAGTCCTATCCCAAACACTTGGAATACATCTGCATGGCTCATCAATGCATCTGTATTGCTCTACTTGCAATGTGACTGGTTTGCTCCTAGAACTACTGAGACAGAGCAGTGGAGGTACATAAAACCAGGGCAGTCACGGAAAAAGGAAATTTCAGTGTCTTTGTGCACAAAATTGTTTGTGTTCAGAATCAGCAAGATGGGTTACAGATGTATGTTAGAGAAACAGGGCAATTCACTTGGACTTTTACAGAGCATTCTCTTAAAAATTCTTTGCAAGGCTTTAAAAAGATGGGGAGGGGGCAAGAAGGAAATATATTTTATATATGTATATATATAATCCTGAGAGTGACTGCAATCCTCAAGGCCCTGCAAGTGGTTTGTACCTTTAATCATTAAGCTATCCTAGAGCTGATGAGAAGTTAGGCTGGGTAGGAAAAACACAGGGCAGGAAGCTGAGAGATTTGTCTTCAATTCCAACTTCAGGACAGAATTCCCATGTGATCATGGGCCTCTCATTTGGACCCATGTTCACCTACACGATGGAAACACAGAATGTTTCACCCAAACTGTTGCTGAAACATTGTTCTGAAATAAAAATAGTGCTGAGCCACTCTGGAGTGCAGACCTACCTCTTCTGGCTGGAAAAGCTGTGAGCATTTTGCTTTTTCCTACAGAAGGAGTAACATAGGACTTGCTCTAAATTAGAAATAACACCTCCTCCCTCTTCCTGCAGTTCTTTTGCTAGGTGGATTGCAATCCCAGCTTCTGAGTCTGGTCTAGAATAGTAAGTATTAGATTTTAACTTTACATTAAGTTACACTGAGTACATTACTTTTGCATTAAATCCCTGTGAGTGTTGTGTAAAGAGACTGTAGGTTCTGCATAATTATAGTGCCATTTCTGGGTATTCTAGGTCTGGGTCCTTCCCATCCACCTTCAGGGACCATGTTGTTGTGCCAAATTTAGGAACCTCATTACAAGGCTAGGCTGGTGAAGTGACCACTTGTGAGTATCCCTTGTTCTCTGCACCATGGACACAACCAGCTTTCTAATTGAAAGGCACTAGTTAGTAACTGATCCAGGAGTACTCTTCCAGAATATCATTGGCTTAGTTTAAATTATTTCCCCAATGACAACAATAATCTGAAAAAGAGAGGTAGAATAAATGTTTACATATGTGCAGCTATAGAATGTGCAGAGTAACTAATTTCACATCCTACCTTCACATAAATTTTTTTTTGTACACGAGTCTGTTGTAATTGATTCAGTCTTTAACAGAGTTTGTTGGATTAAATCTAACATGAAGGTTGCCAATTCTGAGTTTGCTAAATCTTGAAATATGGATCCATTTGGGGCCTCCTCTTCAAACAGCAGTTGTTCAGCTTTACTGGACTTGCTGGTTGAAGTCACCATCAGATTTCCGTTCTGTGGAAAAAGCACTTGTTATAAATCTCAAATAGTCAGTAATTGATCACAGCCTGGAATTGTAAAACGCCATCTCAGTGCCTGAAATAGCACATGTTTGTGGTGTGGTATGTGGTTTCAGTCCCTGTTGAGATAAAGGGAGACCTTGGAAAATATGAAAGTCTTAAGGAGCTTTCCACTAATAGAAGGGTCAAGGGACAGCACAGTCAAAGCATCCCCTCGTTAAAGCTGTGTGGGGAAACAAACTGCTTTCGACCTCCAGTGTCTCAGCTGTCAGTCACAGGAGATGAACACTCCTTTTGTTCAGATCCCTGAGAAAATCCCTTGATTCTCCTCCCTTTTATGCCCCCCACACTGGGTCCCATGCCAGTGTACTTTCTGGCAGGAGTGATCAGCCATGATCCAGCCATGCCAGCTTGACTGAATGTCCCCAAAGCATCATGCTGAAGTGATGAAAATTAACACAACTTCCCCTGAAATGGAACTGCAGACTTCTCATGGGTGCCTGAAGTATGGCAGCTGTAGTATGAGTTGTGGTAAAAACTGAGATTATTTGGACATTTGAGAAACTAAATATTGCCATGAGAACTTAAATTTAGTTTTGTGGCTTTAAAAAAACCCAACCAAACAATCAAGCAAAAAACAACAGTTTGATCTCTGTTTTTGTTTTTAACAAATTTTCAATGAGATCACCTTGTGGCTTTTAATTTGTTCTAAATATAATTTAGTTTTGGCATTGAGATCTCCATCAATTTGGTCAATAGGACAGTTTGGGATCACTGATACTTGAAGCTTTCACAATTTTATATGGATAAAACCTTTTTGAGTAATTTATCCGTGTTTTTTTTAATAAAGGAGAACTAAGACTTCTCTATCATGTTGAACCAACAAGAAATCTTTAGATGTTGCCTGATAGAGGAACTTTACAATCTTCCATGTGCTGAGAGTGAGTGCAAAGGGATCCTCTGCTCTTGAGCCACCACAGATTCATTAACATTTTGCTTTCTATAGGTTTCTTATCAAAAACCTCTTTACTTAGTAAATATTTTTTAATAACAATTTGAAAGGATTAATCAATCCTAATATTAAAACTTTACTGCCTTTGTAATGGATTGCCCTTTGCACCCAGCTAGATTCTAAAAGGTGTTACAGAAGTAAAGCAGTAGCAGGATGCCACAGGTCCTTTTAAATCAAATACCCTACTCCTTGCTTGAGGCAAGTCTCTGTTTTTTGGGGAGAGGCCTTCAGATGGAGCATTCCAGATATGCATGGCAGAGTTTATGTAGCTTGTTTAAGGCTTTAAAATAAAAAACTGTGTTTTAAATCCCAATGGTCCTTAATACCTTTGAGACAAAATTAACTGGGGTGGAAAAAAGGGATATTCTGACATATGGATTAGCAATCAGCTATAAAGTGAAGTTTCAGTTAAACAACGCAGTTCCATTTTTTCTTGTACTTTCTTTGCAGTTCTGTGGCATATTTTCAGGGTAACAGGCATTTAAACACTGGCTGGAGTGGGCTACAGTTCAAGTCTGTAGAAAGTTAGAAGGTACATGTTCATCTTCACTGGTAATGCTTAGCACAGCTCAAACAGGGTGCATGATTACAAGAATTATCTCCTAAAAATGTATTTAGGGTGGCTATATTTAGCACTATCCTGTCTTAAAGGGCTTCTAGTAAACTGTCCTCCTCCTCGCTGATGAGGGTGACCCTTTATCAGCACAGCAAATGGTCAGACTTTCAAACCTACCAGCAATCCTGAATCAATTCAAGTTTCAAGAAGTCACAGTCGGTACCTCTGATTTTTGTTATTTTTTTTCCAGCTGCTGAGGAATAAAGAATACACTCAGCTGAAGGGCTGACAAACAAGAAAGGCTTTGCAGCTGGTGGTGGCCCTGGTATCCAGCCTGGTGTAGCAGTCTGCCACACAGATGAAGAGGAGGGTGGTCTAATCCTAAGCGAGTTAAAGGCAAGCAGAGTGACATCTATGACTGCCTTCAGCCCTAAACCTGTTAGGGGGGAGGAGGTACAGTTGTTATTGTTGATGCCAATTAGGACAAACCTCTTTCTTGGCAGTAAGCAATGGAGGGTGCCTACAGAGAAATCCAGCTGCTGGAATGCCACCAAGTGTCTGGTGGAGAGCCTGCATTCCAGATGTGTAACTCCGTGCCCATCCATCTGCTGAGCACTCTGTATGCTGGTACTGGTTTAGGAAAGGCTACAGAAAGTTATGGTTTTCTTACTGATAACTACACATCTCAGTGTTTTAAACCTACAGGCAAAACCTAAAGCAGTTCTGAATTCCTCTGGATTCAGTTCATTAACAAAATTCCTCTCACAAGGAAAGAAGGGTCAGGCTTTCTCTAGGCAGCGGTAAATCAGGAATAAATCAACGGGGTTGCAACATCCAGGAGCAGTGGGGTAAGTTTAGTCAGGCCTTGTTTTGAGGACCAACATGATTCTGATGTCACAATGTTCTGCTTGAAAGATTTGATGTCCTTTAAACAGAAATTTCCCTGTTTTTCTTCTTTAGTTTTCCCTAGTTCAGTTAAAGGGAAGGCAAATAAAAGTAAGAATGAGGGAAAACCCAACATGGCAACTGAGGACAAATAAAGGCAGATTATGGAGACTAAAATCACCGTTTTTTACTCCAGAGGGCCCATGTCTCCTTTGCTGTGTCAGTGTCTCTAAATACAAGAGATGCAGAGAGCAGTCCCTGTGCACAAACAGAACTGGCACAGACTAGTGCACGCTAAGCTCTTGTTAGAGGAGGGTTGTGCTCCTGTTTCATGGCATTTTGGAATGGGATTCATCTGGTCCCTGTGAGTTCCTGGAGGGTCCTACAGAATGAGTATTTGAGTGTTTTTTCCTGGTATCAGGCCCCTGAAGCCCAATGGTGCTGCATTCCAGTTCTCACATACGTTGCTGCTCCAGCATGAAACTGGAGATAGATGCACAGGGCTGTGGCACAGTGGCACGTGGCAGTGCCTGGGGGTGTAAAGCCTGCTGGGGTGGCACTGCAGAGCTGCTGAGGTGGTCAAACCACATCATGAATGTGCTGCTTTGGAGCAGTTCCCAAAGCGTGATATTGCTGGCCTGGGCCTGGGCATGGCACTGGAGTGAGCTACCTGGAGGAGCCTGGATATGATCAGGGAGTAAAATGACAATTACATGTCATGGATGCACATGGTTCCAGTGTTTGAACTCACCTCTAGAATCTCTTTCGTTTATCTGAATAAAGACATACCTAGAGATGGTACAGAAAGGGGCTGCTGCTCTAGAGCTGCCTCCTTGACCTGGAATCTGTGCAGCACAGCAGCATGGTTTTCCCAGGGAGCCCTTTTCCTCACATGTGGACATGGTTCAGATGTGGAATGGTTTCAGATGAGGACCTTTTGCTACCTTCCCAGTGTCTGAATGGAGCCCAGGTATAACAGTGTTTACCATGGTTTTTGCACTTTTTGTTATGAAGCATAGAAACAGGATATAAAACCTTATTCACGAGGGAGCTGGTTTCAGTCTCATCTCTGTGCTGTCTTTTTATCTCTCTTATTTCTCCATGGTTGTTCTGGCTGCGGTGCCACCATTTTTGTGAGGCACTGGGTGATCTCATTAAAGAGAATCCGTACTGGCTGTTATTAATCTTGGATGCCAAACACTGGCTTTGTCCTTTAACTTTTCCTTTGACACACTGAAAGTGGTCACTACATGACTAGCTAGGAAAAGGATGGTGTTTTTCAGGGAATAGGAATTGATTTAGCACAAGCTGCTTAGGAAACTATGGGTGTCATAAGCTTTAGTGAAATCTGAAGGAAAATTGCCATGATTCATCCACAGTTGTTAATATGACAAAGCCCAGATCCATACAAAAGAACACCTGGCCTGCTAGTGAACATATCTCTAGAGAGCAGCATTTGCCCACATGTTTGTTGCTCTAGCAACAAGCCTGAATGTGGATCACTATTTTTTGAAACACCACAAGAAAGAACAGATTCCACTATGGGAAATTTTCTGTCATAAAGAAAATTATATTTGCTCTACAAACACTGAGTTCTCCCACTTTGTAAGGACTGACTGTCACTCTCTGAATCACTGAAAAACACAGAGGCCCATTTCTTGACTCTTGAGAATCTAAAGATGTGCCAAAACATACAGGGATTTCATATTTTCCAGTAGCTACAAATCAGCCCCTTTCTCTCAAGAAGATCCCAGTATAGAACAGTCTCCTAGGTCATTTTGCAAACTCAAAGTGAACTAACTTTAGAAAGTAAAATTATTTCCTTATAGGGTGAATTTTACCCCTCTTGTCAAAGCTTTTTCATCACCTTTCCTTTCCGGGTAGGTTTCAGATGGTGACTTGCACTCTCTCCTCTGCTCTCTTGCAAAATGCCTCTGTAGAGGAGCAAGTGTGAGTGTTAACGTGGTGATGCATCACTAGCTTTGATTTTAGTTGCTCTGGTTCCCACTCCTCCAACTTTAAAAAGCTGGTAGATGCACGTATCTATCTATATATGTATACATATACACAAAAAGCAAGGCTGAGAGGAGCTTTGGTGCCCTGTGAAACACCTGTGTTAAAAGATGTTTCATAATCTATTCTAATGTTCTTCTATTTCTTCTGCCTGGGTTCCTACTCTGTAGACAGACCAGCTTTGTTAATTTTCCCTGTTTCTCTTCTGATTCCTGGTTTTACATTTCTTCCCCTGGTAATACTCTGCCAGTACAATAAGGATTTTTTTTTTTTTTTAAGGCTGGACAACAAGGAGGATAAAAATGGCAAGAGAGAGAGAGATACTTTGAATCCCAGAGGTTACTAATTTCTGTCTGAACTGAATAAATGGCTGCATATAAATGTGTTTCTTCTTCTTTCAAAAAAGGTTTTGCTTTTTTTTCTGCTGACCCTGGGTGAGTCTGGAGTTACCTGAAACTGTTTGTAGCTGTTCAGAAATCACAAGCTTTCCCACCTGAATTCCTCCCCTCTCAGCTGGAGGGGGCTTTCAGGTGGGTGTTTGTTTCATTGTGCCTCAAAGAGATCCGTTCCTGTGCTGAAAGACAAGCCCAGGACAATGTTTTACAGAGCAGAAGATATTGTGAGGGACCAATTATCACATAAGTGGTTCTCACGGCTTGGGCTGGTACTGTGTGCCAGGTTGCACATTAACTTCTTTCACTGCTTTTTACCCAGTTTACTCAACATTCTCAAGTGGTGGCTTTGTCAATTGTTTCTCCTGCTGATATTTTGACAGATGATAGCCCCCTGATGCCAGCTTAGCCCAGCTAGTAAGAAATAGGCCAATGTGAAACTCTAGACCAAGTGACTGCTCTCATGGTATGGAGGAGCTGTAGGTTTGGTTCTGGTTTGGAATTGTTATTAATTTCCATCTGAAAAATAGATCTCTCAACCTTGCTCTTGCAATACATTCTCTATGTACTCTATTAAAAAAAAAACCAAAACAACAACATGGAGACTTTATTATATTTTTTTTTTCTCTGCCACACCATGCTTAAGTATCCTCTAATGAGTGTCAGGGTACACTTGGGGAGTATGTCTGAATCACATGAGCACAAATGTTTTTAAAGATTTATAGTGTTTCATTGATTCCAAAGGAATGTATAATGACCAGGCAATTTTCAGTGCAGTTTTCCTATATAAATCTTACCAAAATTGCTGACACTGTGTTATTAACACTTGGGGCTGGTGTTGCTGCAAAATGAAGAGATTTATGTGGAGGATAAAGCAGAGATCTTTAGAAAGTGGGGTTTGCTAATTCATCTGGCTGTTCATTAGTTTAAGAGCTTTCTGTAGTTTGTGTATTGCACTGACTTCTTGGTTCTTTCTTCTTATGGTTGGAGGTGTTATATAAAAAAAGGATAATTCATTTTTTCCTAGCAGTTCAGGCTGCATTTTGACTATATTCTTTTAAGTCTTTTCCTTAGTTTAATCCTGTTAGGTACTGAATGATTTCAATGGTTTCAAAATAATGTAGGAGCTGAACACAGGCAGGCCTTATTGTTGTCAGACCTGTATTTTCCATCCTTCAGGGGCTTTTTTTTTTTGCAAGGAGCAACACAGAAGAGCCGAGAAAATGATGCTTAGGACTGAAACCATTCTTAATATGTAGAAGTATACATATGTAAATGTGTACCATGTATTTGTGGTAATACTAACCCTAACCTTAACCCTGCAATATTATTAATTTTAATAGTTTTTAGACAGCAAAGACTTTAGAAAAAAAAAAAGTTTATCTATTGTTACTTATACTATTGTGTTAATGTTTTTTCAAACTTAGCGGGGAAGATTAATTTACATGAAACTCATTTTATTTTTTCTTATCTTTGCTTAATTTCTCTTTTGAAGCTGAAGGACCATTTAATGGCATACCAAAAGCTCTGCTTTCAGAAAAATTTAAGGACTACCAATGAGAAGGAGGAACTTTTTCTTTAACTTTCATTTCTTTGATTGCAGAATCCAAATTCTTTCTGAGACAGACCTGAGAATGTCCGGGGAGAAGGAACAGGCTTGTGATGTGGTAGGGGGAGCTTTTGTCATCCTTTTCCTTTGCATGTGTTTTCATGTGTGTGTTTGTGTGTTTTGAGGTCTCCCTTACAAGGAACATTCTGCAAAGTGTTCCTGGTTACTACACGTGGTCTGTTAAATCATTCAAGTCAGCTGAGTGTACTTTTGCCTGAAGTTAAGCTTGAGCTTGGAAACAAGCACATGCTAAAATCAGGGCCTGTATCCAGGAGCATTAAGCTCCATGGACTCTGTGTTTGTCGGGTAAGGAGACTCTCAGAGGTTACAGAAATTTGGGGTCCCTGAGCTCCTCACTGAGTTCAGAGGGAGCTGACACTGCTTTGTGCTGTGCAGGATCAGGCTTCAAATGTCTCGAGAGACATCTGCAGAAGGGCCTACTTAAGGAATTATGATTTAACTTTTATTTCTTATCATGCTGGGGTCTGGAAGAATATTTTTTGCTATCTGGTTGACTGATGGGTCTGAGAGGTCCTACTCTGGGAGGCTCATAATTCCAACCAAAGGGAAAACATACTGGAAAAACCTCCAACAAGGACTTTAAAAAAAATCTCTTTTCTCACATATTTAGCCTGAACTAGCAATAACAACTTCGATGCAGGGCATTTCCTGAGGATTAATGACTGTCTGGGGTCATCATCTCCTCCCAGTTAGTTATTAATCCCCAGGAAATACTCTGTGCCTTGATCATTATTGCTTAATTAGCATTGAGAATGTGGGGGGTTTAGGTTTCTTTTCATGCATCCTGTGAATTGCTGGGGTGGGGGTTTCTTTCATTAACTTGCCCTTTTCAGCCTGGATGGGAGCATGGGCTTTGCTTACAGTGTGCAGGTTTGAGGATTTAGTCACAGGGTTAAACCTTCTCAAGCAATTTGAGTTCCATGTGAAAGCACCACTAACAGCCCACATCTGCAGCGCATCAAGAAGTGTCCCCCCTCCCCTCAGCCCTGCTGGAAAACATCGGGTGCCATGGGGGCAGTAGCCCAAGTCTGGGAGCTGGGGATGCTGAAAAAGGGCAGGGAAAGTTGGGGGGTGGAGGAGGGAGAAGAAAAGGGAAGGAGGGAGAAGAAAAGGGAAGGAGGGAAGCTCGAAGGAGTGGAGAAGTTAGGCACTGCCAATCTCAACAAACAATTTCGTCAGCCACCGAAACAAGTTCTCATGTCATATGGAATTTTGGGAAAATGTTGGAGTCCAAGCAGTCTTCAAGGAAACTCTGCCTGATTCAAATGACCCTGACTGCAGCAAGCCAAATCTATTTAGTTATAAGAGCAGGGAGAATAAATTCAGACTTTATCCTGCCTTTCCCATCCCTGGAGGAGAGGAAGATGATGGACAAAGTCCTTTTTTGAGCATTGTGTGGTGGGACTGAGCTCAGGAGGGCTGTTCCCACCAACCACTCCATTACTCCATCGTTATTCCCTATCAGACTGGCAGCTACAGCACTGGGAGATCCCCACTGCATGGTGTATTTAGGGTTGTTTATGGGATGTGTGACTCCAGCCACACAACTCCAGGAGTGATGGACACAGCTTGACCCCAGTGATGTGGGCACTGCAATTCTGGGTGCCCCCAGGCACGATGTGGTTCCATCTGTTGATCTGTTTGTTATGGATGTAGTCTTAAGTATATTTTGAAAAGAAAATTAATTTTAAAAAGGAAATATCAAGTTTTCTGCTCCAAACAAAGCCATAATAGGATTTTTTCAAGACATTTTTCTAAAAACATTTTTGTAGGACTCCAGTGAGGAGACAGTTGGAGACATGTAGTGACATTTTCCTAGCCAGCTGTTCTTCAGATCTCATTACTCTCCTCTGCTGTGGGAACCTCTCTCCAAGTCTCCTTGAAGGTCTTTTGGGTCCTGTATGTTTAAGTGAATATTTTAGCAATTTGGCCTTTATGTTTGGGACCAGAGGTGCAAATCAGTTTCATGCCTCACAGGAAAAGCCCTTATCCTAAACAAATATCTGGCCTCACAAATATTTCTATGGCTGTGATGAAAATATGCAAACTTTGGTCCCTGAGTGCTACTCTTTTTACTTTCCTACCTAAATATTTGTATTTTGGGGGAAAATACACTTAGTGTTGGAAAAAACATTTTCTTGAGAATAGGGCATATTGTAAAAGAAATGGGTGCTTAGTTGTTGGTTTGAAGAGTTAGTTTGAAGAGATTTGGAAGAAAAATGTATTTTGTTTTTTTTGAAGTCAGCTGAGTATTTGTGGCCTTTAAATTTTTGCCTGGAAAACCCCAGACAGATACATATAATATCATGTAAAATTAATGCAAATAATTATTTCCAGTTATTTTGAAAATAGCTTTAGAAAAACACAGGACCCCCTGGCACTGAAATAACTCCACCTAACCACATAGTGTTTATAATTAATTCAATAGATATAAAAAGATGTGACTGGTTTTGACCTTCACCCTGATCAACATTAAATCTAATCCTCATTTCAGCTCTTTTCTTAAATATGGAAAAAGGCTTTTGACAGAGTCAGTGGCCGCTATATATTTAATTTCTCCATAGTGTGTCCTGCAATGTTCTCATCCAAATCTTGTTCTTGTAACCAACCTCTGACAGTCAATGTATGGTCAATGTCAAACCATAAAAGGCATAAAAAGGGGAGAGGGAATAGAAAAAGACTCATTATGCAGATGATATATAAATGCCCATTAATGAGACATTCTTTTGAACTTTGAAGTTCATAGCAAAGTTAGACATTGAATAGGTCTCAGGGGTTTTAAGGCCTCCTCACACATATTTTTGCATGGCCTTATTCTTACCAAAGAACAAAAAGAAGAGACCTTGGTAAAGTAAGGAGGCTATAGCCTTAGATAAGATCAAAATAAAATGTATGGGAAGAAATTTCTGTGTGCCTGGGAGACAAAACAACATCATAAATATTGGGGGGTAATAATCTGCTGTAATAAGGCCAGTCTGAGTGGAAGTCTGAAACTACAGTCACCAAAACAATTTCTGCAAAAAAGAAAAATTACAACATCAGAGGAAGTACAGCCTAAGGTGAGCAGCCAGGAACCTGTGGTGATATCTGTCAGTGACTGTGTGCACACCTGAGCCCAGGGGTCTCATTGGCATTCCTGGGAAAGCCAAAGCTGTAGGAAGTGTGTGGGCCCATACCCACTGGGAGCCCAGGTCTCACAGGCCCAGAGATTTTCATGGCTCTGGCCTGTGGCCCCTGTACCCTCTGTTTGCCTTCTCTCACCTCTTAGCAGTAAGACTGGGATCCTCAGAAATAATTATGTGCCTCTCACAAAAACTAGTCTACGTCCCCCTGAAGCTCTGAGGACAGAGGATCCCCTCTGTGGTGGGTTAGAAAAGATGCAGTCCAGCAGTGCCCTGGCTTGAGCCCTATGGTATGGGAAGGTGAACAAAAGTCAGTAAAAATAGCTGTAGGGAAAGGCAAATCTTTGAGGATTTAGCATGCAGAGTCATGGGTAGGAGCTGTCCCTCTGCCTCTGACTTCCCCACAGCCTCGAAGTTTCCAGCACACCTGCTGGCAGCTGGGCCTGAATGTGCTCAGATGAATCAGTACAGAATTAGTCAGAGCAGGAAATCTCAGGGTGTGCATCCTGATTAAAGTCTAATGTGAAAACACTCTGGGAACAAATTTCCATACTTTTATCCATATTGGGTAGCTATTCTATCTCCCAGTTGCAGTGAGATGAGATCTGACTGGGGTTTTGCAAGTCTGTAAATCAAATTGTGGAATTATTCTAGAGCTTACTGAAGAGGTTACAGACGGTAATTCTCTTTGGCCAACATGATTCCAAATTTTTAAAATACATAATGGCCAGGAAAGATGTGCTAAAGTTCCATTTGTTGCAGTATGGTTTGAAGAAGAATCTGAACTCCCAATTTTGCACCCTTAGATTGCAATGCTATTCAACTACAGGATGGAAAGGACTATTAGAAATTGTGTACTCGGTGAGGTCAGGGGAAGGCTTGCATTGCTTGGAGTGAAGGCAGTGTTTTATTCTCCATCAAACATAACAGTTTATATTATTTTTAATCCACTCACCTCTGGAGAAAAGTTTCATTCCACTTCTTGAGATAAGAACGTGTTGCTTCTCTCTTGCTGTCTCTCCACTCACCTCGAAGGGGTCTGCTCAGAAAGCTTTCTAGGAAGTGTAGGGCTGTTTGATCTGCTCAGTGAAAGGCAGTAATGCAGAGAAGATGACCTGAATCAGGGCTTCTGGGTTCTGTGCTCTGATGGTGGCAAACCAGGTCTGCATCAAACTTGTGAGATTTATTTCCTGTAACTCTGGTTCTCTGCCTTCTGTTTCCTCATCTTTCTTGTACTACAGGCATGTCTCAGTGTGTGTGTTCTGTCTGAATTGACCCATTTTAGAGAAGCACTGAATTCCTAGATCCACATTAAACATACTGGTTAAGAAAAAAGTGGACTGGAATAGTGAAACCATTGTTTGTCTTTGAAAATCTGCCCCTGCTTATTCAGTAGTGCTCAAAAAGCCAGATTTGGGATTATTCTCTTTTTATTTCTTTTTTTTCCCCCCATTTTCTTCTTGTTTTGGAAGGCAAAAATATTATCTTTCTGATCTGTACATGGTCTGAAAACCAGATGTTATCATCACTTGGTTGTAGCTCTGCTGGTACAGCATGTTTTTCTTATTAAAGCAAAGACATGGTTGAAATTAGATCTGTGTGATGCATGTCATCAAGCTTTATGTATTTGCAAATAATAAACAGTTTGCAAAGTGTGGCTTGAGCTTGCAGCTTACTGTCACTTTGATAGAGGTTTCAGAACACTACTGGCAGTGTAGGGTCTGTGTCTAAGCTGGAAAGCACCTTAGAAAAATTAAGAAAGGCACATTTCACCTACAGCTTTCTTTGTTAGGAAAGATGGACTCTGTCTCGTGGCAGCTGTAGTTTAAGTAAACATAAACTCTGGCCCAAATTTCATAACCATCATTTCCTCAAAGCTAGCAGCACTAAACCAAACTATAGTTTTATTTGGCTAACCCCAAAGTACGATGTGGTTGCCAGCCTCTGAAGCCACATGATCAGGTTTCAAGCAGACGCCACCAGAACTGTGCCGTTGTCTTAGTCAGGAAAGTCCTGGATGTGTGAGCCCCAACGCCATCGTTATGTTTAACAAATAAATGTAACCATAACAACAGGTGTGCTCCAATTAAAGCCTGCCTGCTCCTTATCCAGCACTGGGACAGTCCAGGAGTGCCACCACACTGCTGGGCTCAGGGAGGAAAAAGGTGTTAGAAAGGGAAGATTGCCAAGGGAAAAGGCCAGGTCATAAGGGGGAACCTCATTGCTCTCTACAGCTACCTGGAAGGAGGTTGCAATGAGGTATTGGTCTCTTCTCCAGCAACAAGTGACAGAAGAAGAGGGAATAGCCTCAACTTTTCGCCATGGGAAGTTTAGATTGGATGTTAAGAAATGTTTCTTCACTCAAAGGGTGGTCAAGCATTGGAACAGGCTGCCCAGGTAACTGGTTGTGTCGCCATCCCTGGAAGTCTTCAAAGCCACTTGGAAATGGCACTTGGAAGTTTAGTGGTGACCTTGGAACTACCCTGTTAATGATTGGACCCAACTATCTTATAGGTTTTTCCCAATCTAAGTGATCCTATGATTCCATGATTCTCAACAGTCTTCCCGCTCTGCCATAAGCACGGGTCTCTGCACAGTGCTGCCAGACATGGAGCACAAGCCCAGGACAGCTGCTGTCTGGAGGGCTTTCCCAGAGCGCAGGCAGAAAGTTCCCTTTCCCAAACAGGAAGGTTGAAACATAAAGACTGTTGGCATGTGGCTGCAAGGTGCCGAGCTGCTTCCATTTTCCTGCCCATGCAGAGCATCCGTGTTCAGACCAACCACCTGCCAGCTGATTCCCACTGGTGATGGGCAAGAGCTTCAGAACACTGCCAAGCCAAAGGCCGGATCCTGCTGGTACAAGTGGCTGTTGCTTCATTGTTTGAGGTGGAAATAAGCTGATTTTGTCTCACTGAGAAAAAGGCTCCTCAGGCTCTTCCGTTCTCACTTTCTCCCCACCCGCTTAGCTTTTCCTTTTCTATTGGAAACACCTCAGTGAGCTGAAGGGATGAACAGATGATGGAGTCAGTTCCCCTAGATAATGACCAGCACTATATTCACAACCTCGTTTGGTTTTGTTCCCATTCGCTGCTTCAATGGTGCTGATGAGAAGGAATTAATTTTATTGAGGACAACTCAGTGAATTAAATGAAAAACTGCTCACTTGGCTGGAAAGGCTTTGACAGACGGCACAGCAGCCGGTCAGATTTGAAAAACTTTACATCTCCTGGACGTGGGGAGAGAAGGAGGCAAGAGAAAGGAGGGGAGGGAAGGTCATTGCAGATAAGCTGCAAGGCGACTATTTCAAGGCCTCTGAAAAACAACAGAGCAAGCTGCAGTCTCTTATTTTGATTCATGGGTCTCCCCTCCCTTTTGTTTCTTGATGCACTAAATCTGTTTCTTAGCCCCCCTCATTTCAATAAACACCCAATAAGAAACTAATCGTCGTATGGTGAATTAGAGAAGAAGAAAAGATGCTCAGAAGAAATGTTATGGTCATGGAAAACTCTTCTGCATTGTAACCATCTGGTGCACCACAATTACTATGAATGGGATAATTGAGTCCCAAATAACTTCTTTTGGGTGCAAATAATAGCCGTCACCCTGATTTGTATTCTTCACAACAGCATCGCCCCATCATTTCACATCACATCTGCACATTTCTTTGATTGGGCACTCTGCTACCAATAAGTTACTACACTTAATTAAGCCCACATAATTCTCTTCAAATGAGCAGAAAAGTTTGTGTATAGACCAGAAAAGAAAGGGGGCTGCAAATGAGACTTTAGTGACTCCACTTTGTATGAGGTATTGAGATTGATGGTGATCCCATGCCACCAAGGTTTTCCTTCAACACTGGAAAACTGTGAAAGCATTAGGCAGCTCAACAGCTGTGTATAATCTGAGGAAGGCCTGATTTCAGACAAACATTCTCCCGGAGGTGACTGAAACCCCATTGTAGCATAATCTTGCTTTTCAGAAAGTGTTACAATACATTTGATTTGATTTCTCGGGTGTCTGGCTTTCACAGCATCATTAAAAACTCTGTAAGAAACTGGGAAATGGAGTCCTCCGCAAAGCAGCATTGTCTGCTCCTCAAACGTGTTTCGCTCCAGTGCTGGCAGAAAGAAATGACAGACAACAGGCAAACATAAGCCTTGGAGTAAATATTACAGCAAATAAAAAACTTAGAGATCAGCCTGCTCGATGGGGAAGGATGAGGATGCAAAATCTTGAAAAAGATTTTTTTTTTTTTTAGATTTTATTTTTTGCTGCGGTTCCCTATTTAGTAGATGAAGCAGGGAAGAGCACATTCCTTCAGTTTGCATCACTGATGTGTTATCAATTCACATGGCTTATTAGATCTTCATGAACTCTTCACACCTCAGAATGACAGCCCACACATATTGTCCTGGCAAATAAGGCACCAGGAATGTGCTGGCGAGTCCAGTTGCTCAGGATCAAGCCCAAGAAGCCTTTCTGGAATGTCAGGGTCTATGGGAAACACAATAGTAAACAAAGAACAGGGTTACAGAGAGAGAAACAACTTAAAAGAAAGTGAGAATAAACCCCTGTCCTGCTCAAAGAGATTTTTTTTTTAAATCAATGTTTTCACATTCCACCCAAGCAAATCTAGAGCAGTTTGAATAAGTTTTTCAGAACAAGTGGCAAAATATCCCATGAATGCTGCAGAGGTCACTTCACACACTCGCTCTGCCCCTCATTTGTTTATCTAAATGCTGACAAATTGCAGCATTTTAACAACATATCTCTGGTACTGAACTTCATGTGCATGGCTTGCCCTCTATCATTGAGCTGATAATGAGGCTAAGCATAAAGCCTTCATTCACTGCTACAAAGGCTTCTGACAGTGATGAATACCAAGTAGAAGAATTAGGTGGTTTATAGGAGAATATGCTATTGTGTAAAACCTCCGTGCCTTTTATCAACCCTTCTGCTCATTTTCAGTTCCTTCACGTAAGCCGTCTCCACAAGCGCTTCTGTGAGCTTTCCTCTCCTTACTTTTACTTCTAACAAGGCTGTCTTCCTGCAAGTGCCAGCTAAGATGTTGTGTCAGCATTTATTCCCGGTTATCCGCTCTCTGAAATGCCCGAGACCCCTTTCATTTCACCAGAATGATGATAAACATTTAAAATAGCGGTGCCTGAGACGTGTCTCTGCGAGGTAATTCCTGCGCCAGCCCCGTGCGTGGCACGGAGCAGCAGCTGTCTGTCACCGGGACATCTTTCTTACAACAAAAGCAGCCTTGTCTTGGCATTTCTTTGCAAAAGCATCAACTAATATCCCTTTTAGATGGGTGTGTTTGTAGAAGAGGTGACTTCTGGGATGTTTTTTTTGAAATTGCTGGCTGCAATGAATCCGATTAACATTTCATTGTTCAGGTCTGAGCTCGCCGCTGGTTCTGGGAGCCGAGGGAAATGTGGGGAAAGGATGCTGGCAGATCCCGACAGAATATCTAATTTGACTAACTAAGGACCTCCCCCAGTGCTTTTATCCTTTGGGCCATGAAGTTTGTGATCCTGTCTCCCCCAGTATCACCCACCTGTGAACACAACTGTGAAGCATTCTACTCTAAATAGGATCTGGATATGTCTCAGTTTGTGCTGGTCCTGCAATGATTTGCACTAAGCTTCATCTGTGCCAGAAGGACACAAGTGTAGAGGCATGGACACTGCCCTGGGGCATTTATTTCCTACCTTCTTTACTTCTTTTTGTTGTCTTCTGCCTGAATTGTCCAGGTGTGCAGTTCTAACTAATTCTTGTCCCTCTGACTATGCCACTTTTCTTTCCATTTCCCTTTTATGCTTTTCCTCTGGCTCCTCTCTGCTATCAGTGTTGCCTCCTGGCTCCCTTCCTGCTTTTGGCCAGAAGCCTGCAAGTTTAATGCTGTCCCTGGGCTGGAAGAAAGGCTCGTGGAGTGGAGGCACTGACAGTGACATCTCCTTCCAGTTTTCAGAGGCAGCTGGAAGCATCCCAGACATTTTCCAAAGGTCCTTCAAACATGGCTGGAAGACACAGAAGTGCTCAGTGACCCATGTGCTTGCTGCTTGTCACTTCTGCTGGCTCTTTTGGAAACCTCTGGTTATTAACTGCTTCAGAATTTCTTTCCCTTTCTACACCAAGAATATTCATATCACTTTAAAACACATCTTCCCTTTTAAAAAAAAGTGAGGACAGAGAGGGGAATAGCATTTTATTAAGTGTACATGACACTGAGGATACAAAAACACCAGCATGGGATGAATTTACTAATCAAATGCAGACTTGGTCTGCATTGTAGTGTGACACTGGAAAGGAAATATCTCTTCAAAAGGTTTATTTTAACTCCAAAGGAAAATTAAGGGAGAGAATGTTGAAATACAGAGGAGTCCAGGGGGTGGCAGGGAGGGAAGCTGGAGAATAATTGATGCAAGTAGGGAAGCGGAGCCTCATCCCAGGGCAGTAGGAATAGTGGAGGGTCCATCCTGCATACAGAGTGCTTCAATCCAATTACTGTGCCTGGAGAGGCAAAGCAACGCTTACAGCTGGGAAAAGCTCAGCCATTCTCCTACTGCTCGCACTGGAGGAATTTTGGAGGGTTAGCAGTGCAGACCCTTCATTCCTTATCCCCCATGTCACTGTGGAACCCGCTACCGCAGGCCACAGCCGCGGCAGGAATAGCGGTGTAAGGACCTTCTCTGCCAGGTGCTCATGTCCCCCTGCTGAGCCCCTCAGTGCTGTCCCCACAGGCCTTCTTTAAACCAAAACCAGTGAATTGATCTGGGTTCATCCTTTCCCAGGTTTATTTTTAAGCCTGGATCCACTCAATGCCGCGGTTTACGGGCTGCTCCCACAATCTGCTGGCACGTCCCAGCCAGGGGGCTGCAGGCGGGGTTCAGCGCTGGGAACCGGCACGTGTGGGGTGGGCACAGGCTCTGTGAGCTGGTGTGGCTGCTGGTCCCCCACGTCCTCTGCTGGAACCATAATTGCTTTTTTCACAGGCTTTGGTGGGAAGTTCCAATTCTTATTGTTCATCCTTGATCTGCCTTTCATTATGACGGCTCTTGGGTCCCCTCGTTGCTGTAATGAGAACCAAGAAAAACATAACAATTCAAAGGGAAATGTGAAAATGCTCTTCAAAATCAGATGTGTCAAACACCATGAAAAGATGTATGTGAAGTGCTTGTTAGAGGATGCTGGAGCAAAGGCAGCTTAGAAGTTGGTTTTTTTCCTCTTTCCATTATTCTCCAGAAGGATGAATTCTAATTTTTGTTTCATGCGAAGTCTCTGAGCACTTTGAGCAGTATTTTTTTTGTGTTGCGAAGTTGAAGAGAGCTATTTTCACTTTAAAACTTTATTTCTTGGAGTCTCTGTTTCTTGGACTCGTGAGACATGGGATTTGGAAATGGAAACAGCTTTCACCCTGTATTTCTCTCTGTCTTCAGGCAGAAAAGTCACAGGTTTACAAGTGGGAAAATTGACACGAACTATGTGGGGCAAATATATTAATTCTCTTTCCTCTTCAGAAGACTTTTCCAAATGCTGTTGGTTGGTTGTTTTACTTCTCAGAAAGCACTGGTGTATTCCACATGGCACATCACATTTGCCATACAAGCCTCAGTCCCTCCGAAATGCTCATGGGCAACTATCCTGCTCCTTTGCTCTTGACACCACTGAGTCAGTTTTCTCTGCAGCATCTTTGCACATGCTGTGAATCCTGCCCCCTGAAAATGGATGTGGTGGGGGCCTGTTGGATTGTGTTATGTGAGAGGAAGCTGTGCACACCACATTTTCAAAGGGGAGGCATGCCTTCTGAAGAGGGCAGGAGGGGTTTCTGTGGATCACAGCAGGGCAACCCTGTGTGGAAAACCAGCCATTCTTGCTGGCTTCTCATAAGCTGCCCACAGAGCACAGACAATGCCAGACATATGATGTATGGATTTTATTCCTTAAAAAGAAAAGGTAATAAACCCCCTTCAAATTGTAAACTAGGTTACATTTTTCAGGCACTGTTCCTGCAACAAATTCTCTTTGGTCTTATTTATGAGAAACCAGTGACTTCTGTAAATGTAGATGGCTGAGTCCCAAGTTCTCGAGGTTTGCTGGGAGAAAGATCTTTCAACAAAGGTGCAGTGGCAATGGGCTGTCCCTTACACCAATTAATCAGGGGCAAAATCTGCCATGCCTCTGTCAGAGCAGGTCCCTTTCTCAGCTGCTGCCTGCAGTGCCTGAAGGCAGCAGAGCCCATGGCAGGGTGGTGCTGGAATAACAAAAACAGGGGTTCCACAGCTCTGGCTGGAACCTCACTCCACTGCTCCTCGTGCCCATGTGATGTCCAGCCTCACCCTCCCGATGGGCAGGGCTAGCTAGCCCTTGGGTGCCAGGAGCACAGTGGGATTGAGCAACACTGGCTCAGTCTCAGCCCTGAGTGCGACTCTGCCTCTGGTACCAGCAGAGTCAGGCCCCATCCACGAGAGCCCTTTGCTCTTTCTCTGCTGCTTCTGCTCCTTTGCAGGGAAACCCAAAAGTTTGTAATGCAGGCAAAGTCTGCCTCCACTCCTCCCCCTTGCTCTCAGCAACAGAGATGTGTTGTAACGGAGACGATTTCAAAGGGATTTAATCAATCAGGGTGCCAAAGTACTCCATGTGAGAGAGTTCTGTGTAATGGGAAAGCCTTTTAATGAGGAGGATATGTGCAGCTTCAGGTTTCACTGCTGGATGTGCAGGAGAGCAAACCTTGGCGCTGAGCAGCGTGTGACTTCACATCCCCATGCAGCTCTTAAGGATGTTTAAACTTCAGCAGGTAGTTGGACTCGCAAAATGTTTAAAAATAAGGAGAAAAGTAGATCGTGTGTAGCAGGCTGTCAGTCAGCAGAAGGACTCGGCCATGGCTTTTTACTCTGTTTTGGTAAGGGAAGGTCAGGAAGGAGATTTGAACCACAAGCTGATTCAAAAATGTTTTATTTTTTGTAAACAACTCCATCTGGAACTAGTAAACTTTCAAAGTCTGAGCCAGCCCCTCACCACCTCCACACACCCCAGCCTGCCTGAAATGAATCCAGCAGCAACCATTGATTTCCATTGCCTTACAGAGCTGGGATATGACCACATCACCTCTGGGCCAGAAGAGAATACAATCACTCACTCTGAGTCATTACATAAGCTAAAGTATGTGATTTATTAAACCACAAAAAGTAGGTTGTACTAACATCCAGAGTCTGACTTGAAACCACAGGAGGAGCGACATGCGGAGTTAAGGCTGGGACTCCCTCTTTAACCCATCTTGTGGTGCCTGGGCATTGTGTGTGACCTGTGAAATCACCCCTGCTTTGGAGACTCCCTGAAAGGCAGCACACACAGGCAAGGATGGCATTTGAGCCCTAAGGCTGATTTTTCTTGCTTTTGTGGGCTTGAGTTGTGTTTAGCAAAGTGACAATTTAATTTTCTTTTCTGGTTTGGTTGGATCCTGTTCTAGTCTTCCTAGACTTGGCCCATTAACTTGGAATTCAAAAGAACAAATATATAAAATGATAAATAATAGGAAACATTTGGAAATCTAAAATGTTTCAGTGAAATACACAGGCAGCTCTCCCAAAGAAAGAGTCTGTGTTTTATTTCTCATTTTCAGTCTCTGTGGAGCTATATGAGACACAACCTATTAATGATTTCTTAGGGATTCCTTACTCTGTAGGTCACTGCACCAAGAGCACATGGAGTTTCCAAAGGGCAAGCAGCAAACAGCATCTTTGGTCTTTGCCTGCATGCAGAATGTGCCCAGGTTGTTCCCTGTTTCTCATCCTCTGCCCCTAGGTCTGGGTTACCAGTCCTTGTCCTTGGAGACAGGATCAGTTCTGGGGCTGGGTGGGACCCTGCCCCAGTGTGGCTGTCCCTGTGCTGTTCACAGACTCTTCTGGAGAGGCTGAGTGCTCATCAGTGCATGTGTTTAGGGTAGAGGGGGTTGCAGCAGTGGGTTTGCATCCACAAATGTTGGTGCAATACAAGGATGTTACTGAGTGTTGCAATTGTCGGCTTCTGGTCCATGTTAGTGAGCATGAGATATTAGTTAGAGGCAGGGTTTTACAGTCCTGCCATCCCACTTAGACAAGCAGACTTGCACAAAGAAAACGTTGAGCATTTCTGTGCGTTAGAGCACAAAATCCTCCTGGGGTTAGGTGAAAACCTAAGGGATGGTGATCCCTGGCTTTTTTGGCATGGAAGTGACTCAGACAACACAGAACATCGTGTCAAACCTGAGCAGATCAGGGCTGCATCCCCACTCCTCCATCAGCCTGAGACCCTGATGGAAATCAATTTTGTAGTAGCTGCTGAGTTTGGCTTTTCCTGCTGAATATGAGGCTCTGAATAAGCAGCAGATAGGATACTTAAGACTGGAGTAGAATTTGGGTGGAAGTAAGAGCTGTTTTACTCACCCCTGCTCCTCAAGTATGGTTGTGCTATACGGGACTGTTCTGCATGAAAAGGAAGCATCCACAGCCAGGCAGCGCTGACTGTGCTCCAAGGAAAGGAATTACCCAGGGCTCTGCCTGCATTAGACGAGTTTTTGAGGTTAATCATCATGCAGTTTGTCCTGGCACAACTGTACAGCGCGTCCTGGAGACATTCTGAAGTGGTCCCCATTCATTGATGTACAGGGTTTGAAGCCACCATTTCCATTAGACCAGTTTTCAGTAAGGCTGAGCTCATCACGCCCTGGGAGTAGAAGTGGTGCATGCAGTCTTGGTGCCAAAGGGAGACTCACGTTAGAAAACTTTTCCTTTTGTGAGCAAAATGCCTGTGAGCTCATCTTGTGAGTGACAGCAACTCAGCTGACAAGTCAGAGTTCATCCAATCCTTCCTTCACCTGATCCCTTGGTCCCAACATCCTACCACCTACATCCCTAAATAAGAAAGGAGAAACATCTTGTATTTTGCTGGGATGCATATATTTATGTGTGTGTGTGTTTTGCTTGGGACTTTATTCTTGTTCTGCAAAGCAAAACACCCAAACAACATTTTTAAATTACAATGATTTCTGCTTTACCATAACACTGAAGACCAATTGCTGCAGCACCTCTGTTTGCATGGACTCTGCAAAATATGAAAACAGAACAGTGCCAAAATTTTAAATATAGGTGGCAATCTTACTCTCAGCTTGTCCATAAATAAACCCTTTGTAATCCCTTCTCCTTCATTCCCCTTTAATACAGCTGCACTAGATTCCAAACTCCTGCCATCTTCTAGGAACAGCATGGTGCTCAGGGTTCCCATTCAGCTGGAATCAATGGCAGCACCAGAAGAGCCACACTGATGTGCCAAAGGGAATATGGCACAGCCAACCAAGGGACTAGCAGTGTGCACAGGATGATCAGTCAATGGGGAAGTCATTAGGAGCTCTAAAGTTCCAGTGTGTGGGGGGGTGAAAATATAGACAAGTAGGCCTCTTTTGAGGTGGTCTGCTTTTTGGGAAAAAGCCCCTGGGAGGTGTTTGCAAGGCACCATCAGAATCTCTCTGACCCAGGGCTCTGGTTCCAAGAGTGGCAGATGGAAGAAAGCACAAAGCAGAAAAAAATTAAATAGTGAACCATCAAACCTCCTGACAGCTCAAGCTCCTCCACCCTTCCTGGCCACTGCAGTCACAGGACCCTGACTCTCCAAGTGTGACATTTTGGGTAAGGCTGAGGGTAGGGCAGAGCAGACTCCTTTTGCAGCCTCCTTCTACCAAAAGCAGGAAACCAGATGTCTAAGTGTGTGTGACTGGGTGTGCTGGGGCATGGCAAGATCAGTGTCCCATTCCACAATCCTGGACAGATACTCTCTGTGCACTGACACTGTGTATGTTGGGAATAAACCTCTCCAGGGCCCCGCTGCCTCTGCATGGCTTCTGTGAGCTGGGGCAGAGGCTTTCTTTTTGGACCAGGTTGAGTTCCAAAACCTGCAGAGAGCTGGCCAAAGGGTTTGGGGGACTCATTTTCCCAGTTTTCAGCAGGCAGAAGTGATTCCTGGTCTCTGGAGAGTGATCTTGTCATGCCCACCTGGACCTTTCCCTCCCTCATGCCCAGCACCTTTTATCAGGAGGTCCTGAGTGTCACCTGAGCCCTTTGGGTAAACAAGGTTGCATTGTACATTGATTATTCTCATGAAAGAGCACAACAGCTGCTTTGAAGTCATTACAACCTCCTGTCCAAGGGCTCCTGGGCAGAGCACAGGGCCTGACTCCTGCTCTCCCTGGCACGGGTTTGCTGCTGCTGGGAGAACTCTCTGCATTTCCATCAGTACAACAGCAGTGCTGGAATAAAGCTCTCAGTTTGTTTACTGTGCTGAGCCCCTGGCTGAAGTCTGTTCTATTAATTGTGCAGAGTCTTCAGTTAGTAAAATGAGTTGTAAAATTATTCTTGGAAAAGAAGTCACTGCACATGGGAAGCAGTTGCTTTTGCAGACAGAAGTGCTTAATAGTTGTTAATATTCTTCCCCCGTGTACTCCAGAGCAGAAGTTTATGTTTAGGATTTACAGCAAAAAGCTTTTGCAGGATTTATTAGTCTTTAAAAGACATTATTTGTTGCTACTTAGTGTTTGTGTATTTATTTGTGTACTTCCAGCAAAGAAAGGTGAAAAATCCCCACCTCTCCCTTTCTCTACCCTGGGCTGAGGCCCCGTTTGCCAAATCTCATCCGGCACAGAGGTTTTCTATAAATGGGTAAGAATAAAGCCCTGAAAATAAGTTTGATATTTTTAATGGAAATGCTGACTTGACCTTAGCTGTAGAGAGCCACGAAAGGTGCTGCTGTAATAAAGGAATGACTTCATCAGGAAATCAGGAAATCCTCATTGAAACCTCCAAATATATAAATATCACCATTTATTCCATTGTGAATCAAATGATGCCATGTCCTGTAATTAAGGATGCTGGCAGCCAAGTTGTATCATGCACTTATTTCCATCACAGTACATTAATGGCTCAGCAACTTTGCCTTCTTGGTCACCTGCTCTGGCAAATGTCCTTGGAGCTTTGTTTCACAGCTTATTTGGTGGTGACAGAGTCTTTATTTATTCCCTACCTGAGGGGCAGGGATTGCACTAATTGCCTCAGGCCAAGTGCTCCAGAAGGTTTTATGTGCCACAGGGCAGCCACAGAACAATAAAAGAAAGTGGTGTAGCAGCTGAATGAGTTCCTGATGTGCTGATGGCAGGTGAACTCTTGCCTCACCTACAACAGGCCTAGATGGGAAAAAGTCCTCAAAAATGGGCTGTACTGGCACCTGCTTTAAAAAAACTTTTTAAAAAATGGCTGTAAGTGTATTAGTCAGTGGAACATGGCAAACTGCTCCAGCAAGATCCCAGTAGCATCAGTGACTAAATACAAAGATGACCCAGAAAACCAAATTCAGACTTAAAAGAGTTGCCCTTGGATCTGACAAAGGCTTATCCAAAACTATCTGAGAAATCTTCCCACAGATTTACTGGACAAGTAAGCAGTCACTGCATGGATATGTGAACTCAACAAACTATGCACAAATACCTGGGATCCCTGTGTCATGATGTTTTCCACTCAAGATACATTTGTAGGGCCAAATCTTGACCTCATTGAGACTGTCACCGCTACTCAGAGTAACATCAGAAGTCTTACTCCTCTATCCTTTGATTCTTGGATTCTAGCCTTGTATTTCCTTCCCAAGGGCCTAAACACAAACCACTGCCTCGATGACTCATCAGCAAACATGCTAAAGGAGATGTCTTGATGCAGGAGAGAACAAACTTCTTTTAAAAGTTGGTTAATAGAGGAGATTTTTCCAATCTCTGAAGGCTCCATACAAGTCCTGGTTCAGTTGGCTCACTTTCTTTTTTTTTCTTTTTTTTTTTTTCCCTCCTATACCAAGGGAAAGGCCAATGTCTGTTCATCATTTGGATTAGCATTACACCCTGAGATCATGAGGAGTGGTGGACAAATAAACCTCTGAGGCAGTAGAGGCAGAAAACTGCATGTGCTCCTACTCTCCTGGTTGAGGTTGTGAGGAGCAGTGGGATTGGGCACTTTTCCTGTGTAGGAGACAAGCAAACTGTGAGCTCCAGGAATAGCCTTTCCAACGACCCTGGAGTAAATAGGTCTTGTGTGGGTGACACTGTCAGAGTGGAGCACTGGTTTCAGGAGCTCCCAAATCCGTATCTTAGTTCCTATGCTTAGTATGAATAACCTTAGTTACGAGGCTGCAGTTCTGCATGCCATTAGTGCTCTCCTCAGGACAGGTTTTATGTGGGTTTCTCTTGGGTTCCATCATCTGAATCCTTCCTGTCCTCACTCTGTGGCCGAATCCCTTCTTGCCAGTGTTAGTTATACCTCTAGTCCCTGTTACTCCACTGATGAAGTCCTCTGTCCTTGTCTTATCCTGGCCTGCCTTCCTGTGGGGAAATTTCAAAGGTAATGACTTTGTGGAGGGCTTTGCAGTGCCCTCAGGGAAGGGATAGGTTAGGATTTGTCCTTTTCTGTACCCAACCAGCATTTTGCAGGTGGATGTGAGGATGTGCTACGTGTGGACATTTTGGAGCTGTTCAAAGTCTCCTGAGGGCCTTGAGTGGGACCATTTTCCCATGGAACCGCGTGTGCCTTGGTGACAGGATGCTGGGGAGGAAATGCAGTTGGTTCCTAGTTATCCTTTCACCATCTGGCCAGAGCCAGCTCCCCAAAGCTGGGGATGAGCTCTGTTGTGGAACTGGCTGTCACTTGTGAGTGGGTACTGCCACCACACAGGTCTGAGATGTGGATTCTGCCAGCAGAACACACAGGGCAGCCTTTTCCCATTGCATGCTTCTTCACTCCTTCAAAAATTCCTTTCAAAGCCTTTATTTAGAAATGATTGAATGGCACTGTTCTGTTTTCGTATTTTGCAGAGTCCATGAAAATAGAAGGTGCTGCAGCAACTGGGTCTTCAGTGTTATGGTAATGCAGAAATCATTGTAATTTTAAAATATTGTTTGGATTTCTTGCTTTGTAAAACAAAAATAAAGACCCAAGCAAAACACACACACACATAAATATATGCATCCCAGCAAAATACAAGATGTTTCTCCTTTTCTTTTAGTGTGAAGGAAAAACTTGAAGGATTTTTGTACTTCCAGGAGAGCGATGGTGTTTTTGCAAGTGGCTTGTTAGGTTTATTTGTTTCCAGTGCTGATATTTCTGTTGGTAACTCTGTAGCTAGAAAATGAACGTGACAGAGTTGCCCATATTGTTTTGGGGCTAAACTGAACTGATAGCCTGCAGTGATGCATTGGATATTAGATAAAGCCTCTGAAACATTTTTAGTAGCACTCAGACAGTATTTAATTTCCTAAAGAATTTATTCTGCTCCACTCTTCTCATTCAATTTTACATGCTGCTGAAAATTAAATTAATTTATTGCTGAACTAAGGTGCTGGGCTGGCAGAGAAAACTGAATTGCTTTCTGAGCTAAATCACGGCAGGGTGAAACTGGTGTGGAAGGAAGAGAGCAGGATATGTCAGATCTTGATTTTGTCTGCCACAGAATAAAATGAATTATTCAAATGACTGCTAAGAAGAACAAAGGTTATTTAATTTTGAGATGTAAAACAGGATGAGCATTGCAAAAAGTCACCTGCAAAGCTTGTGAAGTGGTATGTAGGGGGGTCTGGGTCAGCTTTGATGGGCACCATGGACTCCTCTCTCCAGTAAAAAATTATGGAGATTTATTTTTCTTCTAAAAACAAGTCATTATGGAATATTTAGAGCTAGAGAGAAAATAGAGATGAGCACTAGGGCTTCTGACATAAGTAACAGGATGACATTGGTTCATCCCAGCCAGCAATCTGGTACTCCCTAGCCAGGCAAATAATGCGTAAATATCGGTATTTTGCTGGAATTTCTACATCTGTCTTGCAATGACTGATTCTTGTCCATGTTCTGAGTAGTCAATATTTCAAATTAACTGTGCATAAATATTTCTTGAAAGCAAATGTCAAAATCACATGCAGCAGTGGTTTTTGTGGACAACACTGTAAATTTAGATACATTGGCAGGAAGCTGGAAATGCTCAGACACTCCTCCAGTCACAGCACCAGGATTTATTTTTCCTTAGTGAAAGCAAAATGCAAATTCAGATTTTATCACTGGGAATTTTCTGTGCTGTTTTCACTGCAGTCTTTCTACCCCTCGTGTGCCTTGGTTCTGGTTATTTACCAAATCCAATATTATACTGCAAGTACCTCTTGGAGCAAAGGATGGGGATCCATAAAATGGTCCTTTATTCTTCTTACACTGAGTGGATGCTGATGATCAAGATACTTTAATCTGTCTTTGCCATTCAGTGTCTTTCCCACACTTGAGCCTATCTTAAAATCATAAAATACTTCCCTGCAAATGGTTCATCTCTTATACAAAAATCAAAAAAAAAAAAAAATTAAAAAATCAGTGATTTATAGAGCTTCCTATCTAAAATTGTTAAAGAGAACTTTAACAAGCTCTAGTAAATATGGTTGAATGGGAAATCTTCTATGAACATTGAACCAAATAAAACCTGCTCGCCAAATTCCTAACTGATGCAAATCAGAAGTCTCTGGAGTAGTGTTGCTTTACAACAGCTAATATCTATCCCTGTGCATTCACTTAAATTCCTTCTGTGACTCGTGTAATTTAATAGCTGTGAATATTTAAGTAAATGAATTTTGTCCAAAAGGAAGTTTGCCAAAAAGTTAAAATCACACAGCTATTTTCAAGTATCTTTTAATGAGAAATCGGTGCAGTTGTCTTGAAATCACTTTGATTTTCGACTTTTTTCTTATTTCTTCAGCCTTCAATCAGAGTGTGCACAAATTATGTGAATTAGTGAAAATTCTCAGCAGATACTCACAGGAAAGTCACATCTGAAAAACAATTATGGCCAAAACATTGTCAGCTGCTTTCCTATGGACGGGTGGATAGTAGATGCGAATGTTTCTATCTCTGGATAACTCATAAGGATATAGGGATAATTTATGGCTGGATAACAGTGAGGGTAGAGGAGTTTGATGCTGAGCTGTGCTAGGTGGGTCCCAGGCTGAGCTCCAGACCTGAGAGCAGAGGTGTTTCAGCAGGGTGAATCCTGGGCACTGCTGGGTGGGCTCCTGTGTGAGCCAGGCGGGGCTGATATGGGACCTTCACATGGTTCTGTGGGGATTGTTGGGAGCTCAGGCAGTAATTCAGGCTTTGCTCCTTGGCTGAGCTCATGGCAAGGTGTCCTTGAAATTCAGCCCAGGGGCGTGGCAGGAGCTCCCTCTGTGCACCAGTCCAAATGCCAGCTCCTCTGCTTGGTCCAGCTTGCGCTGGCATACACCGAAGTGTCACACTACAGGGATTTCCACGCTCAGAGGGAAGAACCAAAGGAATTATCCCCCAAATCAACTATGGAAACATTCTCTGTGGAACTGAATAAATGTGCTTCTGCTCCAGAAGGACGATTGGGATGGGTGGGAGTGCGGGAAGCCCCGGAGCCGCGCTGGGGCGGGCGGCTCCTGCTGTCCCCCGTGCCAGCCCCGTGTGCACAGTGACATCTAGTGACAAACGGGGTGGCGCTGGGGACACCGCCCGGCACAGGCACGGACAGCACCCAAATGCGGGATTTGGGCACTTCTCTGACAATTTTCTCCCCTAAAAGTACAGAAATTCCTACCTCGCCGGGTTAGTGTTTGACCCCCCCCAGCAGCTGGCTACAACAGAGACGCTAAGTTCAAAGTCTCGGCGTGGTGCAAAATGTAGTTTTTATTCCCACTACCATTTGTGGCAACACTTCTTGGGCTTTGTTTTATTTTCCCCAAAAACTTCTAACATTACCTCTGGCAGGTGGATAAATGGACACAGAGAATGAGTTTTTTGTTGGAGCTATCATGCAGCTAAAATGATGTGTTTCCAAAAGCAGATTGAAGAGGAAACTCTTTTAACAGTTCTTAAAAAAAATAATTAATGCTTTTTAAGTATGAAAGTTAAAAAAAAAAAAAGCAACAGAAACCTTAACTCCGTGCTTTTCATATATACATTCCTTACTTCCTTATTTGTGGCTGGGATACCTCTGTATTTTGGGATGGATACCTTCCTTCTTCAGACTCGTCAAATAAATGGTATTTTATTTATGCCTGGGTAGGTGCTTTTTGCTTGTTTGCTTATTTTTGCCAGGCAAACACCTCATATTCCACAGAGGCTTCCTAACTGAGCCAGGTCTGGAGTGCACTGCTGGATGTCACTGACCCTGGGAATGTGTGGAGGAAAGGAAATGTAAAGAAATAACCCAAAGCATAGAAAATTCAGTGGGATCAGTCAAATGGGTGCTTCTTTTTTCTGTGCAGCCACCCTGGGTTTTCATGGCAGCCTGACTGAGCCCAGAGTTTTTCCCTTTTGAGATACACAGGGGGTGGTTTTCAAACCTTATATCTCAAATGCCAGCTCTGAGATACAAAGGTTCCAAGCCTCCACCCACTCAAATCAGAGGTCTCCTATTGTCTCAAACATGAAATTCTGGCTGATTTTAACTTAGAGTGAAAATTCATTGGCTTATGTAAACAATGCAAAGGCCCCCAGAATAAAATTGCTTGGGAGCATGATTTATTTTAGGTCTAAATGTAGCTCCTGTGAGTTGAGTGGATCATTTAGCTGTTAGAAGCAAAGTACATGGTCGAGATGCAAGTGCAGCACGTGCTTTTCCTGCATCAGAGCCATGAGTCCCTAAAACAGCATGGACAGGGCACTTATTGACCAGTGTCATTCCTTTTGCCAGCAGTGAAGGAATTCATGAAAACAGAGCAGGCTTTTAAAACTCAGTTTAGATATTCACACAGGTTTTATTAATTTCTCCTGAAGGCACAAATTAAGAGGGATGTGTTTTTCTCTGTAAGCGCTTGAAGTGCTGCTTAAATTCTTGGCTCTACATGATTGATTTTATTAAAATCAAGTAAAATGCAGCTTAGAAAAATTGTTTCTTAATTATTAAAGAAATTAGAGGGATCTAAGAAAGATCTTATTCCCACTAGGCTAAGCCTGCATATAAAGCCTCCCTTTCAGTTTCCTATTTCAGTTGTTCCACATTCTTATAAGAAGCCTGCTAATCACCATCTAAGCCCAGGCAAACACAAAAAGGGTGAAGTGCTATCAGAAAAAAATATTGAAACACCACCAGCCTATAGTTAGGCCAGTGATAGGTTCCTGCAGTCCCTTTGGACTAATACAAGTACAGAAAAGGCTTTTCTTCCACCCACGCAAGAGATCTGGAGGGGGAACAGATCCAGTTGAAAGCTCCCCAGTAACACCAACAAAGATACTTTTTAGCCTGATTGCTTTTCTGGCTGTACCAGGTTGGTGCAGGAGATGGGCAGGAGAGCCAAAGTCCAGCTGGGAGATATAATCCCTCCTTCCAGGGGCTGTTTGTTTTCTTCTTGGCTAAAAGCATCCCACTACAAGGATTTACCCAAGCTGAGCTGTTCTTCTGACAATCCCAGCTCTATCTCAGATGTTAACCTTGTAGGCTTTACAGGAAAATCCTGCTGCCCACCTCCACCTCTGCCAAGAAATATTTTCTGATCTGCTTTGTGGTTTTTTTTTGAGGGGTATGTCCTGACACCCAGTAACCAAAGCATGTGCTTTGGTCATCCGTGGGTTTAGCAGCTCTCCATAATAAGTGCATCCCACACACCTGCTCTGCCACAGAAGCACTTGGCCAGACACAGCAGGGCTGTGGAATAGCTGCAGTTGTGATAAAGCCCCCAAAGGGCCCTATAAAACTAATGGGGTCAAGAGAGTGTCTCCCTACACAGGTCCCACCATTGCCAGTGTTGTCATTTGTTTCTGTTTAAATCTTATGCTGAGACTGGTAGCAGTTGCTGCAGTTCAATCACTAAACTGTACCTGTGATTAATAATTGCTGCAATGTAAGATGTGTAAAGTTTTACCACTATGTCCTAGAGGGCTTGTAACAAGAATGACCAGTTTAAAGCCAAAGCCAGGAATGTGGTAATGAGTGTGTATAATAGAAATGTTAATTAAAACACTCTTAGGAGAGAGAAGGGAGGGGAGCGTTCCCATGTTATCATGTGATATCCCTGTGCCCATACACAGAAAAAAGGAGAGCCAGGGAAGCAGGAAAAAAAGAGGTGGTTGTACTTCAGCTACAGCCAGGAGCTCTGGGCAGGTTTAAAATCCATCTCTAATGATCCCAGCCTGATGAGCTCCCAGTGAGTCGCTACAGATAGGTCTGAGACACATCACACTGAGAACACCCTGGGAAAGCCAGCCCCAATCACTGGGAGGGAGCAATTAGCCCAACTCACAGGCTGAGATGCCAGAGCAGCTAAAGAGGATTGTGATTGCTAAGGATTAAATAATGCATGTGGTTCTTCTCTGACTTGGTCCTGTTATTGCAGATCCATGCTTCCTAGATCAGTAATTTTTCTACACCTGAGAGTTTTTTAGTGAAAGCAGTGACTTTGACAGACCTGGCAGACACAGGGCCCTGTGTCCCTTCTGGCCTTGATGACCATATTGTGCTTGTGGGACACAAGAGCCTGATGCCTCTCTCAAAAGTGTGTTAGATGTAGCTCCCTGAGCTGCTCTGGTCAGCACAGGACTTCACGTGTAAGGATCACTGTGAAGGCTGTGGAAGTCTGGAGTTCATCAGGAAAAGCCCTGTGGATTATAGGGGAAGTGCCCTAAGCCCAGGGAGCCTGGAGGAGCTTGTAAATGCTGCCATCATTCTCTTACTGCAGCATGACCCTGGCAGGAGACTCTGAGGAAAGAAAAAAAATTACTCCACCCACTAAAGAAGGCCAGAATTCATCACCAAAATTCTTAATAACCCATAGAGGTGCAAGGTATCTTCCAAGATAGAAAAGAACGAGAATCTTCTGTTTAGCTGAAGAGATCACCTCTGAACTTCAGTTGCCAGAATTCAAAGAATCCCAGGCCTTTGCAAACATACTTGCTTCTCAGATTGGAGACTTGCCCTCACAAGAAAGTGGAGGTGCTTGGAAAATCACTGAAGTTGATGTTTAATTTTAAATCTGTTTTGAATTTTTCTCCTTTTTTTTTTCTTTTATTTTTTTTTCTTTCTTTTACTATTTATTAGTTTTTTTATATTTTTTTCTAGTTAAAAATCAGTTCCTATAACCATATTTAATAGAAATGCTTTTATGTATGTGAGCTCTAGGATACTTCAGCTTAGCATTGGTGCAGTTCATTCAAATCTAATTTAAATCCTAGCCCAAACCTGCTTGAGGCAAAATAGAATTAGACTTGCAATCCAGCAGCCATCTATGTCACAGATGTGTTTTCTCCTTCACACAACAGACACTGATTTCACAAAATTCTGAAACAGGACTTAACATATGTGCTAATAACCACTTGCAGTTGATTTCAATATACACTCAAAGTTAACTGTGTAGTTAAATGCTTGGCTGAATCATGACCTGTATAAATTATCCATTTAATTATTCTCCAGCCAAAAGAACTCTTAAGTTTTCTGAGGTTGCTTGCAGTTGTGTCTGAAATAGCTGTTGGGAACCCAAGCCTCGCAGGGAATTGTCTGAGCTGGTTCATAGCTACTTATCTTCTGTCTCTCCCTGTAACATCTGGATCAGTTTCTGGAAATATCATCCTAAATGAGGGTGAGAAACCCGAAGAATAAATTAAGGGGAAGTTATAGAAGTTTTCTGGGCTGTAGTTCACTGCCAGATGGTGACTCATGTTGGTGAGAGACAACAACAACAGCAGTGATTGTGGATTCATCCCAAGCCAGAAATTAAAATCTCTGCAACTAGGTTTGCATTCACAGATGAGTTTTTGCTAAATGCTTTGGAGCAGAAGATGTGCTACTCAAAAGGAGGAGCAGAAAGTATTTCAGAATTCCTCCTCAAGAAGTGGAGCACTAAAGAATATATTCAGAAATACATTTCTCCTGCACCCCAAAATAACATCATGGCATGTAAGACTCACAGCTCAGGTTGCTGTTCTCTTTCCCCTTGTAGGATTTTTTAAGCCAGTAGCTCAGAGAAACCTGACACATTTCCCAGGATAAATATTGTTCATCTTGGGGAATACAACTTCCACTGTTTCTGCTTATGTTTGCTGATTATATGTTAGAGGATGTGTACTTGAGCAAAGTGTCATAACCCAAATGCCTCAGATATAAAGATACTTGAAACAGGTTTGTGTAAAATTTGCTTTAATTAATTTCTATTCCCTGCCTTGAAAACAATCTATATCCCAGTGTAACAGCTCAGATTAGCTGAAGCACAGGTGAGATGGTTACAATGTTCAGTACTTGATTTTATAGTATTGCTGTAAAATACATATTTTATGTTTCATGTTCTTCAGAAATATATGGTTTTTTTTGTTTAGAGTTTTGCTAAAAAATGGTGAGCTCCTGCCACCTTTGCATCTCCTTTTAGCAGTGGCTGACAGGACCACTGGATTTCCTTTCCAGTCAGGTTGCTGGTGCTGTTTAGGAGTCAGAGGCTGCACAAGGGAGAGGTGCAGTGGGGCTGGGTTCTTGCTCTGCTTTCACAAGTTCCTTCTTGAAAACGAGGAAATTGCATGACATTAAAATTTCATCCTGATTTTTGGAGGAGGCCAACTCTCCAGATAATCACAGGAATACAGGGAACAGGCAAGCTGGGGCCTGTATGGGCCTGTATGGGTGGTAACACAGGGGGGTTTCCTCTTAATTTCCCAGTCTGCTGGCCTTGCAGTAATTGCATGCTGATTTATCTAAAGGGAGGAGAATGTATGTGTGCCTTCTTTCTATAACTGCTAAACATTGCCCAGAGATCTTAATTAGGCCTTCATTTTGCCTTGAAGATTTGGGGATTAACTTTATGGTGTCCTTCCCTTAAAATTTGTTTTGTTAATTTAGTGATTTCTTTCAGCTTATGACAATTTTTGCAGTATTTTGGTTTTATTTGCTCTTCATGGGCCTGTGTTTACAGCTGGCACTGTGAGCCAGGTCATGGTCCAGCTTAAGTCTGTGCTAGATTTGACTCAAAGAGTTAACATTTTAGCTCAGTTGTAGAAGGAAAAAGCTTTTTGGAAAAAAAATCAGTTCACATCATTCCACTTAGGGTCAGTCCTATTTCATTATGATTGTCTCTACATTTCTCAGTGGCAAAAGTTGTAGATTATTATATTTATTCTATCTGAGAAAGGACAACAAAGCAATCTGAGCTCTGGAGCATGTTAGTGAGAAAGCAGTAAAAAAAAAAAGTAAAAATCTTTCAGGTTTTTTTGCTGTCATGTCAATACAGTTGCACTTGTTCAGAGATTTGTGGTGTTCTGCTTCTTCAGGAAACTGATGTAGATACCAAAGGAAGGAAATAATTGATGAAAAGAGAACACACCAGTGGAAGTGAAATGTTGCTAAGACAAATGACTTTGCTTTTTCTTTTTTTTTTTTTTTTTTGAAACAGCAGAGCTGGTGAACTGTGGAAAAATAGAAGTATATAACTTTCAAAAGTTTGAACCCAGTACTTTTCAATTTTACTTTATAAACTATTTTTCAATCCATTCCCTCTCATGGATGGAAAAGAGACCAACCAGGCAAAAGTTGTCACTGATGAAATTATATCACCAAATGTATATAATGATCTTATAAAAGCTGTTCCCTGGCTTTCCTGACATCTTTTTTGCACATTTCAATGTGTTATCAGGGGATTGGTGGTGGATTGGTGGTGCATATAACAAAAAAGGCTTTGTTAATTAAAGAGAGGCAACCTGTAACACAACTGGGTTAAGACTGGATTTTTGTGGTCTGGATTCCAGGTGATAAACCTTTGCACTTGGCATAATTTTGGTGATACTGAGCAACACATATTTGATGTTACAAACTCTCACCTCTTCTCAACCTCTACGTGCCATCAAATTTGATAAGGATCATATTTCAAGCTTTAATAGTGTTAATTTAGTGCTTTGATTGAAGTCTTCTGAAGCTTTGCATGGTGATTGTGATTTGACTAACGTGAATGTGTGTGATCAAGCATGAATTTCTTCCTTGCACAGGTTCTGTTGGCATTGTCATGTGGTGTTTGTTGTTATATTTAATTTCCATACATGAAAGGATTTGGACTATTGGTATGGCCTTAATATTAGTTCAGATATGGAAAGGGGTGGCTCAGTGTCAAGTTGCTGAATTCAGTTCCTGAATTCTGATGCTAGCTAGAGCAAGAAGTGCTGGATAGCTTTGGACAGTTAGTTTAAAACTAATTTATTCTCTTCTCTCCTAAAATGGAAAACCTCCTTTAATAAAATAGGTCTGATTGCAAGACTAAGTGTAAGCCCTGAAACAGGAAAGTTTTCTCATCTCTAAAATATAGTGAGTAACAGTGATCAGTTACAGCACTGCAAGAATTCAGACACTCCTGCATAGGTAATTTATAATGTATATTGTTTTAATTGCACTCAAAGTGAGGGTTTAATTTTAAAAGGACAAAACTCTGAACTGTATCCATCTACCTGAGTAGTGGCCTTGCTTACCAGAACCTGTAATATTTGCTCTGACCCACGCTGACGTGCTGAAAAAAATTTAGAAATCCTATTAAGAATGTCCTTGCACACAAACACTGCCCCCCATAATGCAACTATTAGAGGTACCATAACAGAATTTAACTTGGGTTCTAGAACTTTATAGATAAATTCTTCACATTAAAATAATAAGGTGTTGTAAGTTGAAATATACTAAGAATAAAATTTATTGGAGATGGGTGTGGAATCAGGCTGCATCAGGGGCTTCTAACATAGGGATGGCAACTGAACTTGCCTTTGCTGATGTCTCTGTCATAGCAGAAGGCAGGAGAAAGAGGCTTTTAGGGCCTCCAAAAATTTGTAAGGCAGGTAGGAATATTACTTGGGTGTCAGTCAAATTATAATAGAGATAAGAAGAGAGAAGGAAGAGAAGAGAGAAGAGAAGAGAAAAGAGAAGAGAAGAGAAGAGAAGAGAAGAGAAGAGAAGAGAAGAGAAGAGAAGAGAAGAGAAGAGAAGAGAAGAGAAGAGAAGAGAAGAGAAGAGAAGAGAAGAGAAGAGAAGAGAAGAGAAGAGAAGAGAAGAGAAGAGAAGAGAAAAACAAATTTCAAGTTTAAAAAAAAGGATTTTTGGCTGTGGCACAAGTAGCCACCAGGACACAGAGCATGTGAGGAGCTCAGTTAATTATTCCTGATCTTCCTTTCCAGGGTATTTCCACTGGCACTTTTGGGTGTTGCATAGGCCAAATTCCACTGTGACAAATTTATATCCTTGGACCCACTACAGCTTTTAGTGAATAATGTACCTGTCTTGAGCAATGTGCTGTTGTGGCTGTAACAGCAGCCATGGGGTTGTTTTTCCATTCATCTGGCTGAACTTCAGCTCATGTGGAAGAAAGATATTAAGTCTTCCCTGTTCTCAATTTGATTAGCATATGACAAATGGCAAATCGAGTACAGGTGGCAGCTCACAAATGGAGAGATGTGCTTCTATCCTTAGTAATTCTTTGAGGCTTTTTCATGTTTTAATTCATTTGGTCTCCAGAATTCCCTCTCTCTACCTGTCCTTAAGGTGTGGAAAGTATTGATATTTCCTTGTCTGGCCTTTGGGACAAAATTGTCATGTTTTCAGTGATGTGCAGTTTCAAATTCTCCTCTGGGCCACAGTGAAGAACACGTGAAATGGGACCGATCTCTGCATGTATTTAAACATGCAGTTTATTCACATGCACCCAGAACAACTCCTGGCTGGTTCTGCTGTGGTTTTTGCCAGCCTACAGGACTGCCTGGCACAAGGAGCTTCTGCTCAGACACCAGAAAAGACTTTTCAAAGCAGTAACGTCAGAGGCAGGGTCACGGCCAGGACACCAGGTAATTGTGCAGGTTCACCGTGTTGCCTCGAGAGCTCCAACAAATTAGGAAGAGTCTGCAAACAGGAGTGGAAGGTAAAACCAGCACTGCCTGCCCTTCACTGTGAGGTGACTGCACCTTGCAGGCAGAAAGCCAAACCCAGAGAGCCGTGTCTCACTTAAGTCATTTGGTGTAGTCAGAGAGTGTATCATTAAACTGAGAACATCTGCTTGTTAGCAGGGCAGGAGAAATAAGCCACAGTTATTTGAGAACTTCATAAAATGTGTTTCACAGGAAGACAGGAAAGGCCCAGTAAAGTTTCTTCTTTCCTGATAAAGCTTCCAGCAACTCTGACACGTGAAGATATTTTATGTCCCATTCCTAATAAAAGTCTGGCCGTTCAGCCTCCTTCCTAGATGCAACCTGAACCTGTAAATTTATCAGCCATGCAGCACCAAGGGGAAATAGTGTTATAGATCTTGTAACCTTTGTGACAGTTTTCTAATAAGCCAGATTACCAAATATCTCAGGAAGGAAGGCTGATATGACTGACATCCACCAAGTTCCTCCAGTGTTTCTCCCTTTTATGCAGGAAGAGTTTGTTTTTAGCAGAAGATGCTGTAGGGAATAGTGTTCTCATAAAATGTGAGGCCAAATGTTGAGTAATGCACCTATAAACAGAAAGTAATTAGTTAATATCTGTTCTGGGATAATTACAATAAGGCAGGACAGCAGTGTTTGACTAAATTGTTCAGAGAAATACTCAGCTCTGGCTTTTCAAGAAGTATCCAAATGTATTTTAATTTGACAAAATATTTTCATTTGAAGTTAGAAGTCTTTTAAGGCACCATTTTGAAAGGTTAATATAGGTGTGAGTGGTCCAAATAATATACTCCACACGAATTCCCAGACTGATTTTTCTAATGCTCCTCATATGTAGCTTTTAAGAGCAACAAAGCAGCAAAGGGATGCTGCTGCCATGGGTCTATAATGGGCTGAAAAAGAAGAATCAGCAGCTTGGTGTAAATGGGTGTGGAGTCATAGAGGAGGCCTGTAGTGAGGTTCTGCAGGGGTCTGTGCTGGAGAGGACAAGGTCTGGTGGTGTTATAAAGTTATCAGGTTGATAAGGAAGGGGAAGGGTGGTGTAGAAGCAGAGAAGGTTCTTGCAGCAGCCTGTGCCTGGGCAGTAAAGCAGCAGAGGAAATTCAGTGAAGATAAATACACAGTGGTACACACAGGGAGATGCAGTCCCAGTTTTGTTTTGCACATGAAATGTGCTGGTCTGGAACAGGCCCTTGGGGCTAGCCTAGCTGCTTCCATCAGCACATCAGTGCTTGGCTGCACTCAGAAAAGCAAACCAAACTAAAGGATTGGAGCACAAACCAGAAAACATTGGTTCAGCTCCACTGAAATCCAGCACTGGTGTCCAGGACACTCCACTCAACAAGAGCACAGCAGAGCAAACAGGATTGGAGAAAAGCAGCAAGAATGATGAATGTTTTTGGAGCGGTTTCCACCTAAGGAAGGACTGAGTAAACTCGTGCTCCTCAGCTTGGAAATCAGGCGTGCTGGAGGGAGCAGCAGTCCAGGGAACTCCTTGCCAAAGGATGCTATAAATGCTATAAATGCAAAAAGTTTACATGAATTCAAGAGCAGATTGAACAAGTGTTTGCAATGCAGATCCTTTGGAGATTCACACATTGAAAAATAACAACAAGGTCAGAAAATCACCTGAGCTGAAAATGGTTGAAAACTGGAATACATTTTGAGGTTTTTACAAAGCCCAGGAAGGTTTTCTCATTACAATTAAACTGTGAAAAATTGCTGTAAGGCGAACACAGCATTCACTCCTGATGAAATCTCTGCTTTTCTTTTAGTTTTGCTTGCAGCATTTTAAAATGTATCAATAAATAAATCCACTTGTGTTGTGAGATACACATTTCATTTTGAAAATGGGCAGAGCTCATTTCTTTTCTCCATCAAAAGACAAGCATTGCCCAGGAGTTGAAAGGCATGAGGAAATCCTCAGCAGCAAGGCAGAGAGCCTGTAAACCTGCAGGGCCTTCTGGAAGTGCAGTTTGGTAGCAGGGTACCTTTGTGTCTGAAAATGAATGCTAGAAGTTCCCCAAGCTGCCCTTGGGTGTCCACCCTGCTTGAACCAGGAACATCTTCTCACTGCATCTCAGCCCTCCTTGAGAAGAGCACTCCTTCTTTTCCTCTGGGGCTACATCAGGGGTCTCACCACCCTCACAGTAAGGAATTTCTTCCTTATGTCTAATCTACTGGATTTTAACACAGCCAGGCTTGCTCACAAGGAGCTGGAAAACCTCTTCCTTGCCAAGCTCGTCTGATCCCTAGGTTTTTACAATCACAACAATCTTGGGGCACTTTGCTTAGGATTCATCCAAATAGGAAGCAGGTCTTTGGAAGCATTAACTATATTGGGAACAAAGATGATGTATTTTACAGTCAAGTGTTTTATACCATTAATGTTATTTTTTTTTTCCATTAGAAATTGGTTTCAAACCATGGAAGAGCGGTGTCTATCTCTACCCCAGCTGGAACCATCACATGACCAGAAATATCTGTGAGAATAACTGAGACCTACTCAGTATTTTTGGAGTGTGTGTGATCCCCTGAGCCTGATTTAAGGCAAAAAGTTGAGTTACAGTGTCTGATCTAGTTATCAGCTGCACCACAGCTCTGTTGCATGACTTGGGTGCCTCAGTTTCCCCTCTGGAGCAGCCTAATTAAACTTCCCTGTATTCAACCTCCTGCCCTGTCAGTGTAGCCCATGATGTGTTTGGGGGAATGACTGCCTCAGTGTGTCCTCGTGCAGATGGCTTCGCTCCTGACTGGGAACTCAGGGCATAACACTGGATATAACATTATGTAAATACTGAAGTCACGAAAACATCTTTATTGCATTCATGATTCTACCCTGGAGGCTTTTTCTTTGGCTGAGATTTGATGAAAGCATTATCATCTGTCTTACACAGACCTCCAGAGCTTTACAGTAGCTGGATCTAGCAGGGAAATAAATTTTAGGAAAATAATAAATCCTGACACTGCAGCGCCAATAGAGGCAAAAGTGTTGATAGTGTCTGTGGTTGAGAGCAAAGCTAAAATTGCCTGGTGGTCGTGGTATCCTTTCAGAGCTCTGTAAAATATCAGTGAGTTACCTGTGAGTCATGCCTGGCGCTCAGAGCCCCGCGTCCTGCCCCAGAGGATTGCCCCGTTCCCTGTCAAGGGAAATACCTGGCTTCTGAGGTTACAGCAGCGCAGTAATTTAGAAGGAAAGCTGAGCTCTCAAAAGCTAAAGCTAATTTTCAGGCCTGGCTGTCATTCACCGAGGGCGCATTCCCACACAAAGCCCGGCCAACAAAGGGATCCTTGCACTGCGCACACCACATTCCCCTGCCTCCCCCCTCTCACCGGGGGAAAGATTCCTCTTTGTGCTGGAGATAAGTGAAGAAGAAGGATTTACAGGACAACAGCAAGCTAAACCAGGGACATCTCAACTGTAATTAAATCCTTTATTCGCACTGGCTCTCGGTGTGGGCCATATTAGCAGCCCTATTGCACGTACTGTGGAACGGTATAAAAAATATTACAACAAATCTACTGAATCCAGGGAGCTTGGGTTGATTTCTTTCCCATACAGTAAATGAACCAATATTGTGGCTGAGGTTAAAGGAAGGTCGTTTTAACTCGACTGGATTGCAGCTGGAGAAGGCTTTTTAGCTGTGCCTGGAAACATCTCCCTGACCTGAAACCCTGTAGTTTCAGTGTGCAAATGATGTTCTCGCTGAGCACCTTGGGGTAGAAGGGATTCCCTGCCAAGGAGTCTGCCTTGTGTCCCAGGGAAGAAGGTTTTGTGCATGTCCTGCCTCTGTTCTAACTTGCTGCCAAGTTACCGTCACGTGAATTCTCTAAATCAGGGTTTCGACATCTCTTTAAAACATCTCCTTTAGCCTGCAGTGCGTTGGAGGCCACGTGGGGATCCAGGTGAACTCCGTGGCTTTGATTGTGAAAACAAACTTAAAAATCTTGAGAGTTCCCTCCTGGTCTTTGAATCTCTGGCTCCAGTAATAATTAAAGATCAGTTTTCCCGTGGAGTTGGAGGTTTACTCTGGGAGGGGCTGTGGCTTTGGGTGAACAGTACCTCTTTCTACCTTTTCTAAATTGCCTTTAATTACAAAACTCAGTAAGTAGCCAGCAACAGTGAAATCCCCAGGAGTTCCAAATAGCTGCCATGTGTCTTTTTCTCACACTTGCAGAGATTTAGGGTGTCTGCCAAGGTCATACAGCAATAAAGGAGCTGAAATATATTAAATTAAATAATATGCCATCAAAGCTTAGAGTGCCCTCTCCTCCAGTTCTACTGCTTTATCTGCTCTTCATCCTCTCATGACTCACTCTGCCTCCATGCTCTATTGTTCATCATTGTCTGTTCTTTATTTTCTCTCTCGTGTTTCTTGTTTTCCTCTCCTTCTGGGGAGAGAAATAGGCAAACTGAGGGAGCCCAGCCTGCTACCTTCACCAAGTTCTTTGCTGTTGCTGTGTCTTTTCATACATAAATGTGTATTCCTTGGTTTTCTTTCACTGGGCTTTTCCCATTCTTTCCTTGACTCCTCTCCATCACATCTTCATCTTCCATTTTTAACTCCTGAGTGTTTTATGTTGCCCTCCCAGCTTTTGCTGGCTATGTGCAGCGTAGGTAAGAGCGTGGCTGATGGGTTTGCACACACTCTTCCCCGAGTCACCCGTCTGAAAGCCGCGCGAGTGTTTCTGTGCGTGCTCATCTGTAACTGATTGGCCCCGGTTTCTGGGCCGCGGTGCCGCGGGTACTCCCATCCACGCTTTGTTCTGTGCAATTAACATGATTACATGGGCAGTTGTGCTAATTGTGCAGTGTACAGATGACTCATTAGTTCTGCAATTATGCGTTTTCCTGAAGAGTTGCTGTGGAGGGGGGCCTGATAATAGTTTGGCAGTCTGAAATCTGACCTTTGCTTGTTTATCATTTCACCATGAGTAACTTGAAGGCCAAGTGCTTCTTTTTAGCATTAAAAATGAAGCATTTTTTGCTCACCCTGAGACTCTGGCCGTGGATAATGGTTCCAGCTGTCCCACAGAGCGGCTCCATGTGAGCACACAGATAAGAGTGCTGGATGTGGCCCCAGCTTGGAATGATGTGTGTGCCTTGCTCGGAGCACTTGAGTTGTCCCGCTGAAGTCAGTGGAGTTATTTCTGTTATTGAGGAACAGGAGTGACTTAAGTACCTTCCTGAATGTGGCACCTAAGGGAGCTGACAGATTTTCTTCCTCAAGCAGCGGCCTTTCTTACACTACAGCTGTTGCTGGATGTGAAATCTCACTTTTTCTAACATATCAAGGGAGGAGCAGATTAGGAGGTGTCAAGTTTACCTTCCCAGCTGTTTCGTTATACCTCTGTTTGTGAGAAACATGGCAAAAAAAAAAGGCAACAAAAAAGCATTGCTGAGCCTGTCATGCAACTTTCCCAAATCACTTTTCTGAGTGCATGTCCCAGCTCCTGTATGAGAGTAGGAAGGGGGAATTAGTCAGGCTTTACTGACTGTGAAAGGGAGAATAGATCTGCTCAAAGATGCTGCTTGATCAAAAGGATGCAGTGATAAGATAGGAGACATGTAAGTCTGGAGAGGTGATGCAGACTCCTGTGATCAGATGGGAACAGAGTTAATATCCCACTTAATGGGAGTGTTTGGGGCTCAAATGATAAGCAGGGAAAATGGAAAACAACTGTGTTCTGTGATTTTCCAGCAAAACTGAGCTATAATGTTATTAAGGCTCTTGAGCCAGTCTTGTCTTGAGTGTGATTTCAGAGTTGGGTCAGACAGACGAGCCCTGGTGAGAAGGTGGGAGATCAAGTTTGTATAAATTGTACCAGATCGAAGAAAAAACATCAACAACAACAAAAACCCTGTGTAATTTTTCAATACTTTTCTTAGCCCTAATCTGAAAAGGAGAGCTGAGGACATGATAGAGACCCATTTCAATCCAGTTCTCAGGTTATATGAGAGCTCAGCAGCAAGGGAAGGTCGGTGCTTCCTCAGACCCAGGCTTGGTGGCGTTGTCAGAACGCTGTGTGCAAAGTTTACAGGTTTGACAGCACCTGGGCAGGGTTATTTGTAAGATTTTGGAAGGTTTGCTTACTTATTTGGGCACACACAATGATTTGAGGTTGGCTTCAGCTGCAGATTTAAAGCTTTCTTTTCTGATAAGGGGTCAATATATGAGTGGATAGCGGTATGATTAAAAAAATTACCTTCATTTTTTGGTTTTCTTCCTGGTTTTGAAAGTTAAAGGGCACACTTAAGGAACCCAAAGAGCTGCCTGCACTGTGTTCTTTGATGTTGCTATGTCTTTTCACACATACGTATGTTAAATAACATTTAAGGTTTTTTATTCAGATTAACCTAAGATATTCCATGCCACAGCATGAAAATTAAGATATTTTAACATTATCAGAATCCCCTGAAATTCAAACTGTGGACCAAAATCTCATTAACATGAAATGTTTTGAAACGGAGTGAATTTCATCTCCTGCTGGAAATGCTTCTAAGGTTTTCCAACCCATTTTTATTAACTTATATCCATTAAAAAATGATCATGCTATACTTTCCCATGTTATAAAGCTTGGAGCAACTGGCAGCAATGAGGTATTAACCCAGAATATGACTAAATTAAGGAAATAGAAGAAAAATAGAAACTTGAAAATAATTTTCACAAAGGAAATTTTTGGAAACCAATCCCAGATTTATTTTTGAGTGATGGGTTGTTTGTTTTATTCTTATTTGTTTGAATAATAGCAGCAGATAGGAACCTGGATCAGAGCCTTCAGCAGGGTCCTCTTGTGATTGCTGTTCCACACCAGCCATGGAATTCTTCCAGTATGATCCCACTTAAACAGTTAGGGGAGAAAAATTCTGCAATCTGGAGAAATTAGGGTGTCAGCAATCACTGGCAATTATGTTAAGTGAGATATTGCACTATTTTTCCCGTTGGCCTCTCTTCCAATTGCCAGAGAAACATCAGCAATAGCTTTACAAGATGTTTAGAAGTGAAAAGAATAAGCTGTGAAGATATTTAAGAGAACATTTTTGACTATTTCTAATAGCCATTACTAGAAATGCCTATTCGTATTTCTTAAGCTGCAGAAAGGCTTCTCCATCTTCAGTGGGTTGTACTCACACAGGGAAAGTGCAATGAAACCTAATATCTTCATCTGTGCAAAGATGATTGGTGACCCATTGGCCTCAGTTTTCCATTTCTGGTCTGCTAGTTTTTGTGTCCAATTTGGGTTTTGTGTTTGGACCAGGAAAAACGATATTTAGCAAATTCTCCCTATCCTTTGGGAAGATGATTCTTCCATAATTTCTCCATGTCCATCCAATTGGAATCATTTTCTAATGCTTCTAGGTTTTCTTTATTAGAATTTCTGAACAACAAGTTAATCTGTTTTTATGAACCCCTTGCAATTCCCTGCGTACAAACGTGAGCAATCAGGAGCTGATCCCAAAGGTCCTCTCTTGCTTCTCTCATTACTTCTTGGCTTTACAAGTCTTTCCTGTCTTCAGAGTCTTTTCTCCATCAGTTTGACTCTGTCTCAGGGAGTTTTGACCAGAAATATTGGCAGGGGGAGGTTTGGAGAAGCTCCAAAATCAGGCATTAGCTCTGCACGATACCTGAGCTCCTCCCAGGGCCACGCCTGCCTTGCTGGCACCTCTTACATAAAACGTGTACCCACATCTGTCAGCTGTAAACTGGTGAGCAGACCCCACAGCTCCCCAAAACCCTTTGCTATTCCTGATTCCCGACCTTTTCGCCCCAGCCGACATCCCCTCTTCTCGACATCTAATTCTTCTGCCGAAGAATTTGCAAAATGAAAAGCAATTACCTTGCATCTGGCACGAGCCCGTGAGTGGATCACAAGGCACTGAGACATGTTCACGGCAGACATATCTCCCCTCCCATCTTTATCCCCGTGGATATGTGCTAATCATTTGCTTGCTGCAGCCCTGACTTTTTGGCTGCCCCGATATCAACTGACAAAAGGCACACATTAGAGTGATCCCAGATTGTGTCTGTCACCCAAGGTCACGCAAGATAAGCCGCCAGCTGTCCGCTCCGGCCCGGCACGGTACATTGGACATTAATTAAGCGGGATTCAGCGTGGATTCGGGATGCCAAGGTGCCTGGGCTGAGTCGGGCAAAATGCTCTGGCGCAAATCGCTTCCGCCAGTACGAAACACATTACGGCAGCGCCCAAATATTTTCAGAATCTGAGACGTGAGGTTTGATAAATTAGAGGATAACCAGATCATTGATTTCTGACATGTTGGAGAAGGGATGCGAGTGCCTAAAGGCATAGGTATTTAACCAAGGGAATACTCAGACTTCTGTGGGTGAAAAGCCTGATTTGTAGCGACCCAAAGCTGAGTATTTTCTGGATTATAAAAAGTTCCTTTCTAATCTACAACCCTGTAAAATCATTTTAATTTTCACTTCATTTAACTGAAAACAAAAGCAAGTTTCTATCCTCTTTATTTCTTTTCTACTTCTTGTAAAGAAATCAATTTATTTTCCTTCTTTTAGATGAGCAGCAAGCATGGTTAGGGAAAAATATATTTTTGCCAGGAAATGTCATCTTTGCTGTGGAAATGCTTAAGTTTCTCCATGAAAATGGAATTTCCCTTCAGAAGTAATTTAGCAAATAAAAGTGATGGGTTTGTCCAGTGGCTGGAATTATAGCACCTTCCATGTGAAAAGGTTTTTGGCATTAAGCCTCCACCACAGAAATCTGAACAGAGCCCCAAGTAAAACTCACACTTGTTCCTGACATGAAACCAACTTCCCAGTTCAAGGAAGGTTTAAGTGCCTGTTCATATCAATGTCATGAATTCTTTGGGGATTTATAGTTTTTTTAGGGAGTGCAAAAGAAAGGCAATTTTTTAAAAAAGGAACAGTCTGTATCCTCATTGCTGACAAACACAGAGATGAGAATGTGCTGGGATTCTCCCTGGGAGATCAGTACAAGGATGATGTCCCCTTCAATACCCTTCCTCTACCAATTGTTAATTCCCTTACAGCTGGCCCTAAAAGCTCCAGGTAGTTACATTCAAATGTTCCTTGTCCCCTAAAAGCCTGTCACACCTCAAGGCAGAAAAAAAATGAGGAGGAAAAATAAAAAAAAAAAAAAAAAAAAAAAGAAAAAGGTTCGCTGTTATCATTGTGTTGGAGGGAGGGAAAGCAGAGCACCAGAATTTCACTGGTTTGTCCTGAACGCAGAACTGACCACAGGACTCGGTGCCACCTTACCCTAAGGTCACAGTCCTTGTGCTTGACACTGGATTTTCGTCCTCCTCCTTCCCCTTCCTTAAGGATCGGCCTGAACATCTACAACACACTTTGGATTTGTTTTTTTCTGCACTTATAAACACATCACCTACCCCTGCTTTGTCAGTCTCAGTTCTCTTGGCCTTTTTGTGTCTTTCAGAGGAAAACTCTGAGCTGAGGGCAGGATGTTTCCACACTAAAAAGCTGTCCTGAAACCATGCACTCTTATGATAGCAATGTAATTTGCACATCCTGGTGGATTTACCCTTTGCCTCTTTCCCTGGCCCGTTCAGATGTCCCTCCTTGCTGCCCTAAATGAAGGTTATTACTCCCACACTGACATCAGCCATTGATTGAAGTGAAGCTTTTCAAGCTGGAGGGAGAAGAAAATAGTGGAGAGCAATAAATCCATAGCTCATTGTGTTAAAGCAGTGTAACATCTCGCTAAGAATCAGGTGGGAGCTTGGTGAACTAAATAATAGGCTCCAGTTAGCACTTTGTGAGCACTCTGCTTAATCAAATTAAGACAGGAGGCAAGCAGGCAGATTTGCACATTCATCTCCCACAGACACCTCAGAAAATCCAGGATGGAGGCGTGTGTCCAGGATTGCATCCACAAACTCTTCAATCCAAACTCACTTTTCTCCATTCTCACTTTTTTCAAAGCAGTAAGATTTCCTTCTGAAGCTGATTAACTGCTGGAGAAAAAAAAAAAAAAAAAAAAAAAGAAAAATTTGGACTTTTTGCCTCCAAAATCTCATCCACACTTTTCAAATGACAGGAGTTTTCTTACATAAAAAAAAATGTTAAATAAATAAATAAAAAAAAAGTTTAAAAATTGGTTTCCTGAGTCTTTGGCATTCTTTTCATTCAGTAACTGACTTTTTCCCACCCCAAACCACAAAGATGTTATCACTTTTAACCACTTTGGACCAAATTTCAAGTGCTGCTGCTGCTGTGGAAAGAGTGAGACCCCATTGACGTGAAATGAGCTCTGCTGTAGTTCTATCAGAACAGTAAGCAGGGAATGCAGGCCTCAGTACAGCTATTTGGGTGAGAATGTCCTTGTTGGAGGTTGCTATCCTGGACTTTCAGAAGGGAATGGTGCTCTTGGTGTGTCAGCAAGGCAGGGGAGCCTTTTGGAGCCTGGCAGCCACAGTGAGCAGCAAGAGCTGTGTGGTCCAGGAACCCTCTGGAGTTCAGCAGCTCCACAGGGCAGTGGGAGTCAGTGGACCCTGACTCTGCCAAGCTTTTTTGATGTTATGCTCATAAAGCAGCCGTGATGTATTCCAGTTCAGCATTTCAGTCCCTAAAATTTTATAAATGTAAAGCTCAAAGGAAGGAAGCTTTAAACTGGCTGAGGTCTCAGCTACTTTGCCATTGCAATCATAAAATCATCCGTGGCTTAGTTCAGGCTGTGTAGCCCTCGCTGATGAGGAGAGCTCCCAAAGTCCAGAGCACTGACTCGACCCTTCTTAATGACTTCATCTGTTCTATGTTGTCTGCCTTCTTTGTCCACATTTGTGCTCCATAATTTCATGTGAGAATCTGCTTCTGTGTGAGAACAAACTTAGCTCTGACCCACATTCACAAACTCTACAATTTTATTACTGGAATCTGGTTTTTACTCTTGCTTAAAATAAGTATGAATATGCTGATATTTTTGGAATATTGCAAAGAAAGGAATTTTAATAAGGGTTTTGGCAAGCTGGAGTTATGCATCATGGGTGCAGTAAAGATGGCAAAGAGTTACTGTAGATCTCTGTATGTCTCAGTTCTGGCACAGATGATTATTTCAGCACTGTTACTAGTTCTTGCTTCAAAAAGGATTTGGTCATCCTTCCCTATCTAATATTTAAATGCAAGTAAGGAAAAAGGGAAAGCAGCACCTCCCCTGTTCTGCTTCTCCACCATTAGAGATGAACCTGGTACCTCATACCTCATGAGCTCTGCAAGTCCCTGGTGGTGTGTGTCTGCCCAGGCTCTGAGTTAGGTTTACTCATCTGTGAATTCATGATACTGCTGTTACTCACTGATAAAAAAAAAAAACAGAGAGAGCTCTAAATCTTTGCCTACTGCTTTGACTCCTCAGGTCTTCACATGTTGCCCAGAGGAAGTCACCTTTCAGAGGAAAAAAATGCCCTGAATGATGGTGATGAGTTTTAAAGTGTCAGGTAATCATTTCCAGATTTCCACAGGAGCAGCATCCTGTGGCAGGGACTAAGTTTTGTAATTTTTATTTCTACCTAGCACTGTGTATAGCACTGAGCTGCTCAGGAAGCAGAGTCTCTGCCTCGTGAAAAACAAACTATTATCAGCAGAAATTGCCTGGCTGTTCACGGGTCAGGAGTATGGGAGAGGAGAGGTCAGAAATAGTTCATATTTCTTTTGTGCTGGAACTGAGCAGGCACATTAATTGTTCTCTGCCTGAGGCTCCTGGCCAGGGGCTGTGGGATTTGTGGCTGGTGCCACATTGTCACTGGGGCACTAATTGGTGATCATTTGAGCACTGCAGCTCTATCAAGTGATGCGAAGCTGCTGAGCAGCTCTGCCAGTGCTGATCCTCATGTCTGAGCTGCTGTTAGCTGCAAGTACTTATGTCAGGTGGCAGCCAAAGCCTCTCTCTTCTTTTGAAATCCAGGCTCTGCTTTGTCCTCTGTTCGCCCTCCCCCCAGCACTGTACTCCATTTCACACCAGCAGATTCAAGTCATAAGTGGCAAAGAATAAAAATAGAGGTGGAGTGTACATCTGCTGTACAACTGGGTTAAGGTGTGAGTCTTAACTTTATTCTGGACTTCATACCGTTGGTACAGGAGAGAATAATGCACCCACTGTACTGAAAATGCAGAAATTGCGAGACATGGCTTGCTCTCTTATACAAACACTCCTTTATAGGCAGCAGTGACCAAGCACTGCAGCTCCTGGTAATGAAATCTGATCATCCAACATTAACTCAGCACCTCAATACTTGCATTTTACAGCCTCACTAGTCCTTGTCCCTTCAGATGCATCTACTCCCACATGTGCATACATGTCATACATGTGCACACCACACCTATCACCCAGGATATTCCAGTCAGTCTGGTAAAACCTCACACATGTTTGCACCTCACAACACACTGTAGCAATGCTCCCAACCCCTGCTCCTTTATCCAGCAGTGAAAGCACACATTCCCAGGGACGGACCTGCCAAACCAGCCAGGGCTGCGCTTAGGCCTCTTCACAACTGCTTTGCTCACCGTTCCTAATTCTTGCATGCGCTTACCCAGAGCACAAATTATCTCAAGTGGCAACTTCTGCTAAATAAATCTTGAGGCAGGAATTTGGTTCAAGTTAATTGCAAAGGTGCAAGACTGTGACGTAATTTTTGTGTCTGAGGGCAACTCTTACACACAACGGTACCTGCACTTATGTGAGAGTACACTTTCTCTCCTTGAGTATCAGGATCCATTTTTTCTCCTCAAAATTTTGGCCAATGCAAAAGGGAATTTCCTTCTCTGTTTGCTAAGTGTCAGAGTATGCCAGTGTGCCAAGAAGACTTTGCTCAAGAAAGGAGATGTTTTTCCAAGATCTCCCTAGTATATTTCTACAAGCTGGCACTGCCCTGGCAGTGCAGTGTTAATATCCACCAGCCTTTCTCACTAATACATCTTAGGGAAACAGAACTTGATTTACAATTGTATTTTTAAAAAACATTTTGAAGCAGGCCCCTGGCACTTGCAAACTCCGTTCCTGGCACCCATTTCTGATGGTCAGAGGTCTATTGCATGGGCAGCTGCACTGACAGAAAAGATTCCTATCAGCTCTAATGCAAAGTGGGGAAAATTCTAGGATAGATTTTGCTCTGTGGGACTTGCAAAGAGTTTTCACACATATCCCTGGACATCTGGTTTCTAAATTGCACCCTATCTTGTGCCACCACTCAAACATTTGGCTTGACCCTACTCAAATGGAGACAATTCAAAACTTACTTGGACACATTCCTGTGTCACCTGCTTTAGGTGACCCTGAGTTGGCAGGGGAGCTGGACTTCATGGTCTCCAGAAGTCTCTTCCAACCCTAACAATTCTGTGATTCCATGAAATCCATGGGTAAATTCCTGGAGGTTTCAGTAAAACCAGGTTAAACCCTTGAACAAGCTTTGGGAAACGCTTGCTGCTTCTAGTGAAGGCACATCTCTCCATTTCAGAGACTGCTTTTGGATTAAGATACTTTTGGAGATAAAAGTGTCTGAACTGAGAACTCTCTAGGGTGCTGACTTGGCTGCTTTAAGCTGCAGTTATTAATTTTAAGCAACAGGATCAGTGTAGGAAGATCTTAAAGGAATGTGGCCATCAGGTCTGAATGACACAGGTGCAGATCAACCACTGTTGTGAAGTTCTAGGTCTGCACCCTCAGGGTCAGACCACCAGCATCAGTCTGACTGCGCCCTTCTATTGCCACAGTTGTGCTGATTAATATCAAATGAAATTCAGGTTTCTTTGCCTCCAAAGTCCAATGTGGCTAAACAATAAACAGCTTTCCAGCAGGAAGTGAAACCTTCCCTCTGTTATGCTGAAATGACTCTTTGGGAAAATGCTTTAATCTTCTGTGATAGATCCTTGTAGCATCTTCCAGTTGGCAGGTCAGGGGGCTGCTGAGACAAAGGTTACATCCAAATAGTCATTAAAGATCTTACTTTCTATTAATTTTCCACTTGAATCCTTTTGGAAAAAAATTGAAACAAAAGCCAGAGTTTTCCAGGGTCAAGTAGAAAGGTGGTGACAGAGACTTTGATGGAAGCTGCTCAGACTGCTCTGAGAGATTAATGTGACCACAGCCAGGAGCCCTGGAGTGATGCCTTTGCTTATGATTTCAAAGCATGCATCTCATGTCTGTCTTACTGGGAATATTTTATTTTACTGTTGCAAGGCAGTATTTGGATAAACCCCACTAAAAAAAGTGCTATTTTCTGCTGTGGTGCTTTAAACATATCAGTCACTTGTCCTGAGTGCCCACTGGCTCCAGTGTTGTGATGTGTGGGTAGATCAACAGGTGCAGAGCAAGAGCAGTGACCAAAAGGTTAAAACAATCTTTGAAATCAGACAAAAATCTAAAATACCTTTCTGTTTGGTTTTAAATTTAAGTAAGTGCTCAAAAGTGAGTGCTGTGAGAAGAAAAAATACTGTAGGAGAAAAAAAACCAAAAATAAAAAGGATTAAGAAGATTAGTTATTGAGAAAAACCAACCAAATCATTAAAATAGAAGGCTAAATGTTTGAAAGAAATGTGCTAAGACCTTGTAGTTAAATGGTTCATTTCCTGTTCCATTAAAACCTTCCTTCCTCAGGAGTAACTGGCATTTGCAAAGTTCTGCCCTAGAAGGGTGTTCAGGTAATAAAGGAGAAAAGATCCAGAGGCAGGTGGAGAAAAGGATTGCAGGAGAATCCTCCAAAGCTGCTTTGCTCATTTGCACATGCAAAAAGGTGGCTGGTTACTTTGCATTCACAACTCTGCACACCCACATAGAAAATACTGCATCAGAAAATATTTAGAACTCTTAATAGTTTAGAAATTTTTTAGGCTAAATTATATAGCCAAAAAATATTTTATTTGGCCGCAGAAGCTAAAAGAGCATCGTGCTGGTGTGTTCTGTCTTCAGGGTCTGAAGGGATGGCAACACACAGCTTCTTGCTGGCTCTGAGACTGGGGTTAAATACCTGCTTTTAAAACATTTGTTGCTCTTACACAGCCCTTTTTTTGTGGCATCTGACTCCAAAGCATTTAGCTGAGAAGATGATGGCTGCTATTCCAGGGCAAATCCAGGGATGGGGAGCCATGTAGCTAAGGCAGATCCAAGAATACAAGAGGCTACAGTACACATGAGCATAAAAGAGCAAGTTCTACTTTACATCCCTCAGCCATCATGAAGACATCTCATTATAAACAAATTCATTTAATCACCAAAAGCAGCACTGCTCACCAATGAGCCATTCATTATCCCATGTTAATGCTGTGGGTCAGTCCATACTTTCTCCTTGTGAAAATTCAGTGAGGTATTATTGTCTGAAAGCAGCTAAAACCTGGATGTGAGTTCCTGCATCAGCCATTAGAAGTCAACTTCTGGGCTTGAGCAGCCTTCCTGGATCCCATGGATCAGTACCAGCAGCTTCCACACTTGGTTTGCCCTGTGCTCTGGTCAGCTGGGACTCTCAGTTGTGCCAGAGCTCCCAGGAGCCCCCTGGAAGCGTTGATAGCCGTGGATGGGAGCAGAGGTGTCCGTGTACTTTCGCAGGGGTTTGGCCCCACAGCCCTCGCTGGGATTTGGCTCAGGGACTTTTGCACAAACATCCTGTGCCTGTCACCCAGCTCTGAGGAGGGACTGGTAAACAGATCACACTGAATTTCTCAAGGTTCCTGGATCCTCCAGTGTGTCAGAAAACAAACCTTGAGGCCTCTTATGTGAGCAATCATTGTGTCTATGGAATGTGAAACATTTCCAATTTGTGAAGGAGAGCTCGGTTGCATATACTGTACAAACACCATGTGGAAATAATAAATGTGTTTATGATGGAGATCTGTGCTGCCTTTATTATTTTAGGATTTTGTCTGGATTTGAAACAATTGTTAAGAGCATTAGTTTCAGTCTTTCATTACTGACATACTCATAATATTGACTTCACCTACTAAGGCAGCTGTACTCCTTCCTAGCATATATTCCATTATTTTTAAACATACCAGTTGTTCATACACAAATATGCAATATTTAGGAAGTTTAATGGTCAAACTGACATTAAGTAGTTCTCTTCAATATCCTCCAGTACTTTTGACCTCTGACTGTTGAATTCAAATTTTGATTCACAGAAATTCATACACTGGGATTCAGGAGAGGGGAAATTGTCTGGCTTGCAAACTTCTTAGTCCTCCTCTTAGTTTCTGAGGCAACACTTCCAGTTTTGCGGTTTAGCTTCACATTTAGTGTAGCTCCAAAGGTGCATTTTTAATATCCTGGATGTCTCCTGTGCCTGGTGGGAGTGGGGTTGTACAAGATGCTGCAGCTGAACAGGAGGTGCATTTGCCCGTGCCCTCAGCTCATAAAAGGGGCCCTTTCTGCATGTTTTTCCTATTTGAACACAAGGAGTTATTGATATAGTTACTTAACCTTACTAATACACATAAGTAAAATTTATTTTCCAGGAAAATTGCACCACAGTTCTTTCAACTGGATTTTGAAATGTATTTGTGAAATGCTATCCCAAAAATGCAGCATTTCATGTCAGGTTGACTGTAACATTTCATTTGTTATGAACTGAACTTTTTCCTGCCTTTTTACTTTTTCTTTTTTTTTTTTTTTTGTCTCAAAATACTTACTCTGTGTTTGTATTTCAGATTAATTCATCATAGTTTGTCAGTGAATGAAGAGAATCAGTTTCTTGCCCAGCAACAATAATTGTCTATTCCATAAAATGCTTCAACAACACTGCAAGCGTGGCGACCTTTAAGAAATGTCAGGGCTTCTGTGATGAAAAATATATGGATTTTTTCCAACTATTGAGGATTTTTCACTCGTGCAGTTGGGAACAATGTGGGCTTTTAACCACAAAATCATCCTTGGTCTGTGCAGAGTTTAGTGCAAACCCTCCTTCTATTTCCTTCCCAAACTCACCTGGGCTGTGGGATATGGGAAGAGAAGAGATATGATCCTGGATTTCCTACAGGAATGTGTGCGAAATAGATGTGGAAGTGGAACAACAAGCTGTTTAAAAAGTACCATGAAGGATCCATGGGGTGGGTATAAATCTGATGTACACCTTCTATAATCCTGGAATAATGTCTTCACTTAAAATCTCTACCTTTGGTACTTGGAGAACCTTGATACTAAGGGCTCTTAACTGAGCACAGCTTCCTATCCACACACTAATCATCCATTACAGAAACTCCATATAAGGACTGGAGAGAAGGATGAAGCCCATTTTTAGGATGGGTTTATTTTTATCTTTTTTGGGGAAGAGTTTATCATCCCATTTTTTTATATCTCCCACCAATGAAAGCTCAGAATGACTGAAATAGTACAGTCTGTTGGAGTGGATTCTTCCCCAGGAGACTGATTTTATTTTATTATTACTGAAGAGAGCAGGAATTTATTAAGCCTCAAAAAGTGGAGGAATTGGAACTTTCCTGCCAAGGTAGACATATTCCCAAGCTGCTCCAGCCCCTCCTGAGAAGCTCTTTTACTGACTTTCCCGTGTAGGGGAGAGACACGATTTTGTCCATACTATCAGCTGACAAATAAAATAACCAAATTCAGACAGGGGGAGGAGAGGGAAAATTTGCTTAAAAATATATTTAAAGACATGAACTTTCCTGTAGAGAAGTTTGTTTGGTGAGAAATGGATCTCTTGCTACAGGCTCCAATTTAAACTGGCTGACCTAGAAGGAAGAAAGTGCCTGGGAAAGAATGAAAAGCAAATAAATAAAAAGCAAGAAGCAAATAAAAAATAGGTTTTCTCTTTCCCACTTTCCAAAACCCTGTGGGTAGATGGGACTTTTGTGTCCTACCTCTCAGGGAGCCAACAGCTTTATGTTTGTGCATACCATGGACACAACAGAAATCTATCACATGACAGACTGTGTGCTCCTTGCTGATGCATGCTAATGACAGAAAAGTTAATTAAACTGGGCAGTTGGTGTTTGCCACTGGTCCAGAGAATAGAAGTCTCCAAGGTTTGGTGGCCCTTGAGCAGATGGCAGCTGTCCAGCCAGGTTTCCAGTCTCACTCACAGCTCGCTCCTCCATTTCCACTTCTTGCTCTCCAGATTCCCATTATCCGTGTGTTTATCCCCCTCCTCCTCCTCTTTCTTCTCCTCCCTTTCCCACTCCCTCTATTCCTGACCACTCCAGCTCTTACACTTGTCTCCCACAGTTCCTGCTGAAACAACATTCAGCTGCAGTGGTGCTGATGATGGTTATGAGGAAGGCAGAGCCAGATAAGCCCAAAGCTGAGTGAAATATCCCCTCTTTGTAACACACAGGCTTGAGAATTTGTTTGGCTTATAAAATGGGACAGTCTTGACCTTAAAGCAAACCAGAAGTTTCTTCCAGATTTGAAATACCTCAGAATTGAAGAATTTCCTCTTTCCTCTCTATCTGGACTGTTTAGTCAAAAGCCATTAAGGGACTGTTCAGTCATGTCAAGATCTCATGAATTTTAAAGTTTTGTGTCTGTCAGAGCAGATGGGCATTGGCAGTGCTTGGCACTGCAGTCAAGAGCTTGGCAGGCGTTACCACACCTGCACTGTCTTTAAATTGCCATTCTTGGGTGTGGTGAGACAGGAACTGAGATCAGGGGAGAGGTTCCCTGAGAGCTGCAGAGGTTTTCGGCCAAGTGCCACTCACCCATAGCAGGGAGGCACGGTGACACGGCCACCTCTGAACAAGCTGGATCAGGGATGTCTGTCTGATACTCACTCATGCCTTTGAGCTGCAGGGCTCTGCAGAGTTCACAGAGCCAACAGCTGAATAGAAAGGCTGATTAGCATCCTACCCATTGGGCCACCTCATTTCTATCTGTGCAGCGAGGGGAGAGCTACTGAGGCAGTAACAAACACGCAGATGTGGCAGTAACAGCACAGAGGGGGGAGCAGGAGCTCTGTGTTTCTTCAGCCTCTCACTTCGGCAGGAAGAGGCTGCCAGTGCACTGGAAGCTTGTAGAAGTTGGGAACTCAGTTCTTTTATTTGAGGTTCCATAAATCACACATTTTTTTTTTGTCTGGATGAGCAGAAGTGAGAGATCACGAGCAGGGGGTGGCTGTAACCACAACTGGCTTTGCTGTGACTTCAGGAGGTGCCATAAGGCCAGGGGTGACACTAATCTCCAAGGCAGAGGGAACTGGGGGAAGAAGAGCAGCCAGACTTGTCTTCCATTTGTTACCTGTTCCTGTTACCCCCGGCTTGTGAGGTCTCACCTCTTTGAAGGACTGACTTGTGCACTTGAGTGCAGAGAAAATTTTCCCTCCAGTCATCTTTATCAGGAAGTTTTGGTTGTCTGCCCAGTGGTTATAACTGTGCCATATAACCACAGAAACGAAAGGGAGTTGGTATCAATTATTACTTGAGGCTTCAGTGACCCTTCACCTCCCTACAACTGAGCAGTGGCTAATACACAGAAGTTTGGGAGTTAGGCAACCTTCTAGCAGAATAATACATTATATTATGTTGAGGAAGGTGCTGCAGGAGCATATGTGTATCCTATCTTGTGGTTGAGATGGGAAATAAAATTGCAAAATCTACCCAGCTCCAGAATTTTTTTTCATCCTCTCTGCTCCCTCAAGCCAGAAAAATGTTTTTCCCTTCCAAAAGTGATGTAAAATAAAAGAGGGGAGATAATAAACCACACTTTCTGTCTCTTATTAGCACAAATACTTGAAAATGACCAGAAGAGTGACTAAAGTCAAAATAACTTGGAGAAGCCTTGACAATTATGTAAAAGGAAATTAAAATGGTCAGGGAACACTGATTTTTCAAGGACACTCTGATGTCCTGACAGAAGCAGAAGCTTCATCCCAGGAGTGGCTCATTTATGCAGGGCAGTACAGTGGAGGAGAGTAAGGATGTGCATGGAAGATCCAGCAGATCTGCAGATGGCAAAATAGTGTTGAGTTTTTGTAATTGAACCTGGTAATTGTCTAAAAAGCCTTTAACTTTTCAGCTGCTGCAAAATAATCCAAGCAATACTTTTGTTTGCTGGGAGAAGGTAAGAGATAATTCTTAATTCATTTCTGGAATATATCATTAAGTAGTGATGGGGCCAAACTGGAGTTTCATTTCTTCCCTACTCCCAAAATGAAGGGTGGTTTTGTTTCAGCATGTCTGCCCATATTTGAACTTACTTAGAACCCACAGTGGGATAATACTACTAATATTAATACTAATACTAATACTAATACTAATACTAATACTAATACTAATACTAACTTTTTTTTTTTTTAAATCATCCAGAGGCCTTTTTTTGCTTGCTTTTTGGATGCTGTCCCAAATGGCAGAGCCCTTGCAGGGCGAGACTGTCTCCAAATGAACTTACAATCATTCAGCTGTTGGGGCTGAATATTGGCTCAGTTGTTCGTGGGATGTTTATACTGACAGACCCAAACTTTTATCTCAGACCTGAACCTCTGAACCACAATCTAATCTTGCTCCAGATAAAAAACTGGCACATTATGGTTTTTGGCCCATTTTTAACCTTTTAAAGTCCTGTTTCATTTGCAATGTAATGATGTCACAGGCCTTCACTTAGCAAAGACACGTAGAAACACATCTTAGTTAATTTGAAAATATTTTCAAACAGACCCTTATATTCAGGTTTTGGTATTTGTATTATCTGATCTGTGCTCTTGATGAACCCCCTGTGAAAAATGGTGCATGAAAATGCAGATAGGAGAAGGTACCTTCGCTTGTCCTTGGCTCGAGGGAATGAGGGAGCCCACAAGACCTTTGCTGTGATTTCACTGTAAACACCAGAAATTAGTTTTGGCTTGTGTGCGGGTGTGTGTCTTTCTCTGCCCTCCCCCCATCATTCCCCTTCCTTCCAGTTCTGCAAAGGGAAGTTTCACCATGAGCATTTCTGCAGAGGCTGTTCAGACTTGCCCAGAACATCTGTGCCGGCGCATGCGCTCCTGCCCACGCGGCCTCTGGGGCATCGGCGCCCCTCACGCTGTGACCTAACCCCATCCTCCTCCTGCCCTTTGCTGCGCTGTCCTTCCAGCATCTCCAGCTCCATGGGCAGGAGGGAGGTTGGGAAGCCTCAGCCCAGGATCGAATCCCAGCTCTTGGCTGTGGTGATGCAACAAATTCACTGTTCCTTTGTCCAAGAGGTGGATATTTAACATCTCTACAGGACAAAAGAAGCAAAATTGACATTATTGAAGTATGAATATAGTGGCTATATATGGAGAAAACTGCTTTCTGGTGGTGGCTGGCTAGGGAGTTTATAGCCCATGGCCAGAACCACCTTTTCTTATAGACCTGATGCCTCCCAGCTAATTAGTATCATTTTCAAAAGTTGCCTTTATATGTTGTACATGTTCCTAAAACTCTTGACAGAGACCCTATAATTTCAGGAATTAGTCCAGACATGCAGTAAGATTTAGTGCTTCTGTTATTGATTTATGGACAAAAGGTTCTGTCACAGGCAGTCTTTGAGAGAGGAGATTTGGATGTGTACACAATTACTCAGTGTTGCTATGCTCACCCATTAATAGTTTGTGGGTGGCATTTTGTTACACATAACATTGCTTTTTCTAGATCTGAGAGTGCAGGACACTGGATTGGTTTTGCTGGTAAAATCAGACATAGCTGTGGTATTAGGAATTATTCTAGACACAGTTAAGTCTTGTTGTAGCAGTACTTGCTGCAATACACAGCTGGGACTGCTGCACACCACAGAGGGTGAACAAAAACGACCTTTTCTTAAAATGAGTGTGGAGAGACTCCCATAGGAAGTGTTTTCCTTGTTTCTTTTTTTAAAAAAAAATTCTGTGTGTGGCATAGGAAAGGAATGGGTGGAAGAATGATAACAAGAGAGAGCATGTCTGTGAGAGAGATAAGATTGAAAAGGGCTGGTAAGCAAAATGCTCAAAGTTGAGCCCATGTTTGCAAAATCATGCAGCCTTTAGAAAAGCTGATGCTCATTTGGTTGTGTAATTGGTACTGAGGTCCTGGAAAATCCAGCCCTCCAAATTAGCAAGATAAGAAATTGAGTTCAAAAATCCTTTAGTGAGGATTCTCCTTTCTCTGTGTAAGAAGCCATAAAAACAAAGACAGTCTTGCTGGACAGATTTTGGGGGGTTTATTTCCTTTTTTTAAAGAAACAAATTCTGAATGTTTTTTTTCCAGTGGTTTATACATGAGCCCCACCTTGTGTGTTCCCTCCAAAACATCTCTGGCAGCAAAAGGAATTCAGATGCTCTGCCTGCAGAAAGCTTCTTTTCCTTCAAATCCCAGCAAAAACAAGAATGGATGGCAGTGACTAATTGAATGGCTTTTGAAGTACAATATAGACATATGTGTGTTTTTTATGCATATGTGTGCATTAAATATATATTTGTGTGCGCTTTAAGACTGACTAGGCATCTGCCCTAGGGCTCTGCTTTCTATGATTAACCTGATTAGCATTGCAATTAAAAATACCTGGTAAACGTCTGCCTTTGATCTCACCCACCTGTCACTCAATAGTCTTTTAAACTCCAGGTTTCCTCTCTCTTTCTTGACATTTGTCATTGTCTTCCCTCTGAATGCCCTCCTTGCAGTTCTCAAAAGCTGGCCCAAAAGCACTAGGAGGGGAGATTGGAGTATCAAGTACCACGCTCCGGGCTCACAGGCAGCTGCCATGTTCTGAAAGGTCTCTTTATTCTTTGCAGCCACAGCTTTGCCCGAATAACAAATATTCACTTCCCAAGCCCTTTATCTTCCGTGGAAAAAAATCCCCTAGGATAACAATAAGTTCTTCCCTCTTTCCAGCCTAGCCCAGTGTACATTAATACACCTTGTAATTGCTTGTCTCTATCGGTTTTAGTCCTTTGCCCTTTTTTGCTCCTTCTTTTTGTGCTTCAGCTTCATCATTGATCCTATTCACTCTATTCCCAGCGCTGAAATCCAAGTCCCAGATGCCAGCAAGGAATACTCAGCCATTCATGACAAATTGAATGGCTCAATTTAAAGGGGAAGATAGCACCTCATCTACTGTTACTATTCACCACAATAATCTCCGTCGCCCGTTCACGGGAGACAGCGGCGTGTCCCGAGTTCAGGACAGACTATGCTGATCAGCTCTGCCTTGAAAGGACTCCAAGGAGCATTGCACATGACAGGGAGTCACCTTTCTGCCTTTGAAGGTTTTTATGCATTCACATCAAGACAATGGTCAACACTACTAAGAGCCCAGGAATGCTGTTCCACTCACCCCCACCCCGGCACGGCCCCAACCCGCTTGCAGGAACATGCCAAAAAATAAGTCAGGAACATGCCAAAAAATAAGTCAAGGAGGCTGAAATAAGGCCAGATCCTCAGCTGGTAGGAATGGGTTGTCAATGTAAGCACCTCTGCTATGGGAATCAATGAGGATTCAGGGAAAAAAAACCCAAATTTCAGTACCTTTAGCAAATGCTGCACCAAGGACGGCCTCATCAAATGTAAGTACATGTCCCACCAAATTCCAGGTAGCTCCTGATGGGCTCTGCCTTCCTGGTGGACTCTCCCCTTGAAGTCCAGGATACAGAAAGAAGCCTCACAGGGAATAAGAGCTGCCAGTGGTGCCTCGTTTATACCCGTGATGCCAAAGCGTCCTAGGCTGGCCAAAACTATTTGTCAACATTTGCTATGATCCAAAAATGGACCTCTCAGCTGAACACAGGTGGCCACAGGAAAGAGCCTGTGTTCCTTCAACACTATTTTTTTTTTTAAATTTTTCATGAGCTAACTAAAAATGCCAAAATTTTTTTCAGGAAACTAAAAAAAACACTATCTATTGGTAAATTTTATCCACAACAATCTAAATTTGGCTTTGCTCCATGGAAAATATTCTTCTAGCAGAATTTAACTGTATACTTTCAAGTCAACATTATTCCATTTTTTTTCTTGTTAAAAAAGTTTAGGCTTTTTTTATTTCCATGTATCATTTGTGCAGCTGCATAACCCAAATAATTATAACACAGAGTTTGGTTTTGGTTTTCTTTTTCCCTGTTAACTTCATCAGCCATAGCACAGAGGATTATAAATCCCCATTTGCACACACTGTCAGCAACATGACTGTGCTGCCTTACCAGAAAGTGGGCACAGAGTGGAGATAAAATTATATTGGTTACAAATAGCAGGGCAGCACATCCATTTCCTGAGCTGTGAACAGTTGCAAGAAGCATTCTGGTTTGATGTGTTTTGTGGTGGTATTATTCCCACTGGAGGAGGTTATGTCTTGGTGGGGTGAATTCCAGCCTTTCTCCAGAACCATCTGTCTACAGCAATCCAGCTCACAGATGTTTTCCAGGTGATAATGTCTCTCCAGGTCTTCTAATAGATTTTTATATTTTTTCTTTTTTTTTTTTTTTCTTTTTTTGGCTACCTGATATTTTCCTTATACTTCCCAAAAGAAGAGCAGATTATTAGAAGCCCCATCTGCCTGCCAATTGTCTGCTCACAGGTCCCACTCAGTCCTGGCTATTGCAAAATGCAAAGAAGCAACTGAGTCACAGTGCAGAAATAAATCCCAGTGCAGACCAAGGCTCTCCAGTAGGATGTTCCCATTAAAGTTCAGCTCCCAGGGCTGCAGAGCTCCAGCCAGCTGAGTCTAGATTAACCTGGGAGGCTTGGAGATCCTCAGCTTTCTGGTCTTGCATTTCTGAATGAGAATTTTGGTTTTTTTAATAAGACTTTGAAGTACAGTGAAAGGTTTTATGTTGCTAAACCCATGCAGAATCATCAGGGAACCATAGAGAAGATTGACAACCAGCCAGTGAAAGGAGGAAAGGCTGTTTTCCCTAGAGATTTCTTGTAGGTCTTGGCTTCTGTTGAGCTAAACACAACTTGGAAACAGACTTTCCTATCTCCAGCCAGAATCAGGAAAGGATATTTTGTGAGAAAAAAATATATAAACATATATTACCTTAACTTTTGTAAAGATTCGGGAATTTGGCTTTTGGGTTCCAAACAGTTTGTGCTTCCTCCAGACCAATCTTATCCTCTACATCTCAGCACAGTTATCATTTTTTGTGTAAGGATGTCATCTGAAATGTCAGCAAGAGGTGTGTGGGTCTGTATAGATCTCATTGTTGCAAGCCTTAATTAGGTCTGGATGAGAAATCACAGAATTACAGCATGCTGGTCAAGGATGTTGCTATCTTGCTATTTTTTCTTGTTTTCAGGCCTTTGGGGTAGATACACACTGCTCACATTTGATGGCATTATTCTACCACCATGAGGGCTGGAAATGTATTTATTTATTTATTGCAGCCATAGCTAAGTCTTTAAAGTAATTTTCTATCTCTCTTCAGTCGTAATAAACACCTGAGATAAAATGCCTCTTGTATATTAGCAGCTGGCCTGAGGCTCAACATTTTAGTTTTTGCTTAATACAAAACCCCCACTTTTTCTTGAAATCCTCATTTTTCCCCATTTCTAGCTCAGAACTGAAATTGAAATAATGAAGCTCCGTGGAACTGGGTAACCTGCTCTTCCCATCTGGAAAGCAGAGACTGTGAACCAAAACATTTACACGGAATTAGAGATGTTCCTCACTCCAAGCCTTTTTTCATTGTTGAAGCTGTGTGAGAAAGGGGAGGAGAGCACCTGCCTTTTGAAGGACATGACCAATTTTCTTTTGATCTGTTTTTAACACAAAACCTGGTCTAAAGGCCATCCTCAGGCATCACAGACATGGCTGGTGAAATGCTGCTTCAAAGGGTGGAGAAGATAGAATTAGAGCATTGCTTCATCTCTCTGTGCAGGAATGGTTTGCTAAAACTCCCTTCATGCCATCTTTAAATTAAATACAAATACAAAGAAAGGATTATTTAGCAAGTTAATTGAGGCTTTTTCTTGTGGGTAGTTCCTGCGTGCACTTTCTGTTTTGAGCAGAATTCTTTTTGAACTTTGAACAGAGTATCCTTGATTCTTGAATATGGAGCCTGGAAAGACTCTTCTGATCACAGAAAGCCTTCCCAAAACACCTGGCACAGCCCTTGCACTGAACCTATTGACACATGGTGGGAATGATGCCTAGCTTTAGGATAACCAGCTTGATGGTTATCCATGACTGATGGAGGGTCCAAAGCCTTCCTGCTAATCTGCTCTAATTTGGTCACAGATAGGGCATTGATATGCATCTCTGTAGGTAAATCTAGCATTAAGATGTGTTATCTTTTTCCCTAAATAGAGCTGTTCATATTAGAGTGCTGCCAAGCCACCAAGGCTTACCCCTTCCCCGAGAAGATCATGGTACCCGAAAGATTCCACCAATGCAAGTGCTGAAAGACAATCCAAACATAGAAACATTAGGAAGGCTTTCCATCCTTTATAACAAAACCCTTCTTGCAGCCCCAGTGTTGAGGGGGTGGCACTGTCCCCATCCACAGCCAGCTTTATCTCCAATCACCAGGAGAAATATGTTAGAAATATTTTCATCTCGTCTTCTGAAGCGGGCTGAACGTGGGCTGAAACAGCAGCTTGGAATAGTTCAGCTTCAGAAAATTCTGCCATTTCTCACCTGCAAAGTCTCCCCCGTGCCTGCTGGGATGCTGTTTGGCACCGCAGGAGGCTCCAGTGACTCCTCATGGGCGGTGTTCATTAGGCCCTGAGAGCTGCAGAGAGCTGCTCTAACACACTGGCCTTTTGTAGGGCAAAAGCCAGGGGCTCAGCTGGTGCCTGAGGAATTAGGAACAATTAGAAATGCTTTAATTGAAGTCAACAGAGCCACCTAAACTTACCACATTTGAGGAGGCAGCACAGGCTGGGCAGCACCCGTAGTTAACAGGACTCAGTGGCTGATTATGACTCACGGGCAGAGTGGGAAAACAGCAAATTTTTGAACAATATCCCTTTCTGTGCTGCGAGCAGGTCAAATGCTGTCCCGATTTTACAGCCCAGCAGGGAGATAGAGTTTAGGAGCACACAAAAGCCCTAAAAAAGGAGTTAGGTTTGAGGTCACATTTTCATAGCCACCTTATTGAACTATACCTCTGAAAGACAAAAGAGAAGGTGATGCCCCAGCATGTAGTTGTTGCTTAATGGTTGTGCTGTCGGTCTGGGGAGGGTGGAGTGGCAGGTTGCTTAACAGTTTTACATTTTCCCATGGTATTATACTGGTGATACAGTTGGCTATAATTAAAGGGTTATATAAATAAGCCATTGGGAAACAAATTAATTTATTTCCTTGGTGGGGTTAATTATGTAATTTGGGGCTTGCACATTGATCTACTTTCTCTTTGAAGCACTCAGCCCTTCCCCCCACACACACCCCACACACCCCCCAGACCTGGTCCTCCTCTCCCAATTGTTTTTAAAATAATTTCAAAACACGTCAAGGAATGCAGATGTGAAATGTGCTGCAGCTTGAACTTCCTTGAAGCAGCGATGCCCTTAATGAGAAAAAGCTGGAGAGCAGAGTGAGACCTGGCTTGTAAAAGAGTTTTATGGCACATTTATTACAAAAGGCCCTCGAATGGACAGAGCAGGGGTGCACAGAGGTGTTGGTGCCACTGGGGCAGGCTTTACAGCAGCCCCCACCCACTGCTCCCAGCTTCCAGAGGGAGTGGGAGAATCCATCACCTGCATCTCCTTTGGCAGCTTCATTGGCTTTGGGGATGCTCAGCCTCTTGGTATTTACTGACTAAATCTGGCTGAGTATCTGCCAGTCCTGTGGATGGCAAAAGGAATGATGGGCTGGTTCCTACTCTGAGCTGAGAAATTTCCCTTCTCCTACAAAATAATAAATTGTCATTAAAAGTTCCATTTTAAAAAACACTATAACCCCACATTTTCCTCTTACACCTGTGCTTCTTTAATGAGCTTCTAAGTAGCATTATTAAGCTACTCTCCCTTCTCTTGTCATATTTAATCAAGTATTTTTATTGCATTCTCTTCCCTAGAAATGCAGGCCTCAAACAGTAGAAAATTTTAAACAAATTCCAAAACATAAATTGTGCATACAAAGCTGTAGTACAGAAAATAAACAATTTCAGTGAAGGCTATATCTGCTAATACTGGTTTTCTGTAATAGACATCACTTTGGCTTCACAAAATAAAACAAGGCAAAAAAAAAAAAAAAAAAAAAGAAGGAAAAGTAGCATTTAAAGTCTTGACATAAAGACCATTGCTCCTTGACATAAAGACAGCTCCTCCATGCTCCAGCTGGGAGATTCAAAGAAGCTTCACCATCTGAAGGGAAGTGTATATCTGTGATATTTCTGGTGCTGAATGAAAAGACATAAAGCATTAAATTAGTTATGAAACATACCTCTCTTTCTCTGACATAAATGCCCAAGTACAAAAATTCTCAGCCCTAATCTCTTGGACTTGCCACTGTGGAAGACCCTACTTGACAGAGGGGGAAAGGCAGTGCTGGCTTGCTTTGGTTTAGATTTTAAGATTTGTCATCTCAGGATAATTCCATGTGCTAGCTGGCTACACTAATTTCCTTTTAAACTTTTGCTTAATGTAGTGCAGTAACTTCACAGCATGTGCCTCAGGAATGAACATCAACCAAAACTGCTGATGGTGTTTATCTTACACTACAGGGAAGCCACGGATCAAAGCAATGTGTATTTTAATCAGAACTCTTCCCAAAGTGGCAGCTTCCACTGCCAGCACACTACCAGCGTGTCTCTGCTAACTCTGCAGAAAGAATAAAGGAGAACAATTAGGAACAGTCTGGAGGCAAATCTGAGGCCATCCAGCAGAGCTTCAGCTCACCAAAGTGGATATCAAGTGGGAGACTTGGATAAAGCTGGGCTGGAGCCCAGGCCAAGTTTGTCTCTGGTGGATTCTGAAGGGAGTGAGACCCATTGTTTGCTCACAGAGTATCTGTCATTTTAGTGTTTTGGAGGTTGAGAGCTTTGATTTTCAAATTCTGCAGGGAAGAGGAAGAAGGTATTGTGAACTGATGATCAGGCCCGTGGTGGGTTGGGCTTTTCTGCGGGGGTTTGGTTGTTCCTGTGGGAGCTCCCGACTGCCTAGAGCCAGCTTTGGATTCTGTGTAAGCAGGATAAGAGGCACAAAGGTTCAACTCCTGATTCTCCCCTGACTTTATAGGAGAGCCAGGCGCATACCTTTGGTGTCTCAGCTCACCGGTGCCCAGAAATCACCTTGACAAACTTCTTAGCAATGAAGTTTTTGACTCATTCAGCCCAGTCCTCTCCTCAAGCTGAGCCAAAGGAGCTCTGCTGTTTCCTTGCTGAGGTTTCCATAGCTGTCATGGGAATATGCAGAAAATAGGCAATGTTAAGGCTGACATGAGTGGAATAACAAGTTCTTAGGCATTTATGGGGTTGAGATTGGGACTTGTGAGATTAAAAATGGTGGTTTCCTGTAAAAATCACTCACAAATTTGGACAAATTGCTTAAACTTGCTGTCCTTATTGCTCAAAATTACCTAAACATCTGCATTAATCTATTTATCTTTAAAAAATTTAACTTTAATCATACTTAACTTCAATCATACACTCGTGTCCCAATTATGCTAATAGCACTCAAGTATGTACTTGAGTGTCTCGCTGACTGATGTTCTTCTGAATTGCAACTGCAGCTCTGTGTCTGCCATTTCCAGGGATGTAGTTCTTCCCCTGAAAGAGGAGAGTGAGCTAATGTTGCTGACTAGGAACTGCAGGACTGCTCATGTTTGTTAAATCTTGGTCAGAACTTTCAAGAAACTGGCCTTGTCTTGATGGCCAAGGACACCTCTTTTCCTCTTTCTTTCTTTTTTTTTTTTTTTTTAAGATTATGTACAGAAAATTATTTTTATATAAGGCACAAAGTTTTTGCTTTAAAAAAAATATTGGGAAACAGATTCTCGAAAAAGTGCTGTTAAAGTTACTGCTTCAAGGAAAAAAAAGTCTTGAAATATTAATCTTCAGCTCTTTATTTGCATTCTTGAGACTTAAAATTACTTTAAAGTTTTTATTGAAAAACCTGGAAAATAAAACTGCCCTTTGTCTTATGGGTCAGGTTTCAGCAGAGGCTCAATCTGGCTGCTGACTTTTGAACCTCTGAAGATGCTGCTGTGCTTGTACTCGGCGTGACTCTCCTCTTCGAAGAAGAGCAGCATTGTAAGCCATGGATAGGATGTGTTTTTCTACTTGCTGTGGAGAATCTGCTCACAAAGGAAGGGCCAAAAATATTTTGAGTGAGGTTCTATTAGTTTACATTGCTGATTAAAGCTGGAGGCCCTGTTTCTTTGTGGAAATAGTATCCACGATCCATCACAACAGCCGGTCTGAGCCGGGGGCTAAATCACCCCTTTGGCAGCCATTTTGTTAAAGCTCAGCCTTACACTGAGGTGAGAAAATGAACTGGAGACCCTTTGAGGAAATCTTTGTGTGCAAGCTCAATACCTTTATTATGTCTTGCTGCAGCTGACTGGGTCTCTGGTATAATTTGTCTGTTGAAACAGCACCATGGGTTAAGCTGCTCGCCGCTCCTGTGTATCGCAGATGAGGAGCCTGCCGGGGCACTGAGCTGCACTTTGGCAATTCCCGACAAAATCCAAACTTCCCATCTAGTGGCCTTTAAAATGAGGTGTTTCTTAAATTCACAGCAAGCCCTGCACACCTTTTAGCTATGGGCAGGTGTGGCAGTGACACGGATGAGCCGCTGCTCTCCTAGGAGGTAATTCTCACATGCATCTTGTGCAGGCAGCAAGAGGAGATGAATCCTCAGGAAACTGTGAACCTTGCAGGACGTGTTGTTTTCCATCAGCAGTAAACAGCACTGGCTGTGTGCAGTGCAGGGGGGACAGAACTGAAACAAGACTAGAAGAAAAGCTGCAGGAGCAAAGCTGCCTCTAAAGCTCCTTTTAAAAGTGGAGCACAGGAGGGAACAAGTGGACGCTGATTTTGATGAAACTTCCTGTAGTGTTTGGCATTCCTTAATATGTCCTGATGCCTTTGATTCCTTCTCCTCCATTGCAGCATCAAAGAGTAAGTAGGCTGAATGTTATCCAGTTTGGTCATTTGGATACCATCCTTTTTAACCCTCTTTTCTCCTTCCTTCAGCCTCCCTTTCTTGGGTTATATTTTGCTTTCAGATGTGGCACCAACACAATGCTGTCCACGTCTGGATGTGCCACAGGGGAGCTGAGCTGAGTGCCCAGTGAACTTTATTGCTGCAGAGAACCTGACAGAACTCATCCCACCTTGCAGCTGACACTTTCCTGTGGCAGGGACAGGACAAGGGCCCAGATCTTCAGACAGGAGGTCTGGTGGTTCTGAACACTGCAATGCTTTGAAATCAATTTGCCAGCTGTGGTGAGTCCTGCAAATCTGAAATGACATTTCCTCTTTATTTCCTTGAATATACTACAGGTCTTCCCTCTTTGTTTCCTTGAACCTTTCAGGAGTTCCACCCTGACCACACTTGTTTTGTACTACAGAGTGCCTAGAAAATATAGATGCCCTAAGTCAGTAGGGAAATTTTCTCATTTCTTATCAGGCATGTTCTCCAGTGACAGTTTTTGGTATGTTTTCCATTTTGCATTGTATTTCCAGCGGAATCCCACACCAACTAATACATCGATCTATTTAAAACACAGCTAATGAGCTTTCTTTGTCCTCTGTCTCATGCTGGAATATCCCACCTGATCCCTAATTAACAAATTGATTTATTAAAAGTATAACTAATGGCCTCCCTTTGTCCTTTTCTTCCAGCTGCAGAATCCCACCTGATCCCAAATTATCACATTGATTTATTTAAAATTAAAATATATGCATTGAACAGTTTCTTTATCATGCCTGCCTCAGACATATGTTCCAATTAAGTGCTGATTTTACCCCTCACAGATTAAATACTTTCAGGGGAAAGCAATTGTTTAAAATGCTACATTGTCCCCCCCACTCTGTTCAAATATTTGGGTGTTCTTACTATTGAGGACAGTATGAAGTCACTTGGTGGCATCTTAGAAGATCAGCCTTGCAGATCCATTCCAAGAAACCACCAACCCACTGGTGTGGGTGGATCTTTGCAGGTCACTATTAGTAAGTCTCATGCACTGAATGTTTTTGTTGGATAATGGATTTTGCTCCAAAGCACTGGCAGTCTCCAGTGGTGCTCCAGCCTCACACAGAATAAACAGCCAGAACAGGGGCAGCAGAGCAGGACTTGCCTGCCAGGCTGATTTGCCTCTCGTTAGCAGCTTGTGACAAGTTTAGCTCGGTTTGGAAGAGTGTGCATGAATAGCAAGAGCTCAGGAACACCCCTCATCACCAAGCTGTGTCCTTGGGCTTGCAGAGATGTGAATACATCTGCAGGCAGCACGAGGCCATTACATCCTGGTATGGAAACATCGAGGTATCCTTGGCCCTCCTGCCTGCAGTGCTCCACAAAAACAAGCAGTGGGTCACTCGCTGCAGACAAAGCCCTCAGAGAGGGGAACTGAGAAATAGCAGGCTGGTTTGGATGAAGCAAGAGAGAATGACACGGTCTCTGGCAAGAAGGATGTGTGCTTACAGGTTATGTGAATGTCTTGCATCAAAAGGAACAGCAGGGAAATGTCCCAGTCCTTGTGCCAGCCAGCCAGCCTCCTTGGAGCACAGGACAGGGCAGCAGGGCCCATCCCATGCTGGTAAACCACTCCAACACACATCCCCTTTGTCCTCTGAGCTGTCTCTGAAGCCTCGCTATTCCTCTGGTCAATAAAAAAGACAATCAGAATTCCAAAGAAAAGGAAGTACCCAGAGGCTGCTTCTCCTTTCTGCCACAGGCTCTGCTCCCAAGACCAGCACAGGAGTCCTACAAGGGTAACCTGGTAACCCAGCAAGCTCTTGAAGCCCTCTCTGAGCAGTGCAGTGCAGACCCGGCACACCAGAGCTGTGCAAAGCTTGAAAAAGGACCTGAATGAGACCCAGCACATTGCAAAGAGAAGTTTGAAGCAGTGTCTGCAACAAAGGATCCGAGGTGTCAGCCTGCCCTACAGGAATGCTCTTGAACTTTGGGATGCCAGCCCATGTTAAAGCACTTTGGTGTTCCCCAAGGAGGGGTGGTGATCTCTCTAGGGCAGCAATAGTCTGCTTTTGTCTTCCAGGCCCTCACTCAGGTTCCCAAGGTATAGCACGTCCGCCTCCATGACTTAATTGAGTGGTAAGCCCTTTATTTCTCTTCGCCAAAATCATCTCTGGCTACCATCCTACCAGTGAGAGGTCTTAGTTAATGCTATCCATTTTCTACACATCTCCCTTTCAGCCTCCTAGAGCCTCACAGGTTTATTTCTTTAGCATGTGGTCCTATATGCAGTTGTGTCTGTGAACAAGAGTACAGTTACTTTACATCAGGCTGAAAAATGCCCCAGTTAAAAAATAAATTCTTGAAAGGGAAGAAAGGAGCTAAATAGCTTATTTAAAATCTGCCGTGCTTCTTAGCACAGTTTGGAGCAGATAAGGCACTTCATTCTAATTCCAAGATTGAGAAGAGTGGCATCCAGCTGCTTATCCTTTAAAATGTGTTTTTCCTACTCCCTCCCTACAAACAATGTGCACACGTCACAGATCAGATAGGAGAGTAATGGGAAGTTCCTCTTCTCGTACGGGAATTTAGACACCTGGATTCCCATCACATTTGTCTTACAACACAGGGCTTTGCCTCCCTGCAGGGCTCACGGCCAGCCCTCCTGGCAGGCAGCATTTTTGTCATGTAGTTATCCCAGAGTGAGCCAACTGGGAGACCTGGGAGCCCCGGATCCACGGCTTCCTTGCCTCAGGGCTGCAAACCCACAGCTCGTACCAGGCTGTAGGATGGGGATTTTTCCCAGCTCCATCATGAGTTGTGCCATTGTGCTGAAAGAAATGATTAGAGCTGAATGGGGAAAATAATTACGGGTGATGAGGGATGCTGTCTGGGAAAGGAGGTGCAGGAGACACCTTGTTTTGGTTTCTTCCCTCAGAATGTTTCCATATTTTGTCTAAAGATGATTACATTTGAATCTCATAATCATTTTCTGGAGAAGGGATCTTCCCTTCAGGCAGTCAGAGTCATTCCCAGATTCCCTTCTGTAGGACCCTTCCTTCCTCTAGAGCCCAAAAACCTCAGGAAGAAGATCACAGGTGCCACCAACAAAGACTACTTGTGTGTGTCCCAGAACCTTCTTGAGTGTTTGAATTCCCCCTCCAACCCCTGGGTGTGGCATGCTTGTCTGTCATTGTGCCTAACAAAGGTGTCATGGAGTTACTTTACCTTTAAGAAAGTTTAAGTTGCTGGGATCTGCCTGGCGTCTTTTCTCCTGACCAATTATCGGTCATTGCTGAGAATTGACAGCAGTTTAGGCCATTGAAAAGTGGGATCAACTTGTGAACCCTACCTTAAAGTGTAAAACCAGAGCTCTCTTGGTTCTCTTTGTTTCCTGGCTGTGAAGGGTGGCAGAGCTCCAGGCCTCCCGTTCCCTGCCCAGGCCGTGCGGCCGGGCAGGGACTGGGCTGGGCCCAGTGGAGGGGGTTTTCTCCGGGCTCCAGCCGGGCCGGGCCGAGCCGATCTCTGGCTCGGCTGCAGGTCTTTTGCTGTGGCTGGATTCACTGGAGACTGCTGAGTGAAGAAAGAGAGAGGCTCTGGGCCTGCAGCGGGCTGGGCGCGGCGCCTACACTCTCCAGAGCAGCCATGAGGAGCTTTCCATCGCAGACGGCTCCAGCTCCTGCACCGGCCGAGGCCACAAAACTACCTACAACAGCCTGGGCAAGACTTTAACTCTTTCATTACCCAGATGAGACTTGTGGATTAATCTTTTTATCCAGACAGAGAAAAGAGAGTGATCAACATGAAAAGAGACTTTATAAACTACCAGTGACAGGAAAGAAAAGGAGCTTCAGAACAGGTAGAGAATTAAGAAGATGCTTTAATTAAGCTGAAATATCTTTCTGTTAAACTATGGAAATGGACAATAAGGTCTTGAAAACACTCCTTTAATTCATGACAGTATATAGGGAGGAACAGAGTGTTCAAAGTGTAAATTTTGAGTAAAAAGTAGAGTAATTATGGCACAGTGAAGTGCTGGAAGATTTGAAGCCTTGAGAGGCAATGAGAAAACTGTTTTCTAGTGAAGCTCACGGAAACAAATGAAGAAGACTTTTTTGCCTTTGAATAACTTATCCTTAAAAATCCCATCCCTAGACTCATGGCCCATACACACTTCAGAGTGATGTGAAAATGGGAGGAGTGGGCTCTAATAACAGCAGCTCTGGGCAGCTAACATTAGAGCAATGGAAAACTATAACAAAAATAGTTTTTCTTGTGAGAAACTCCATAAATTAACAGGAAGAAACTTCTGTTTCTCTATAAAGACTGGTGAAAAGACTGTAGCAAGAATTGGGACTGTTTTAACCATCAAAGTTCCAAAGTTTTTGTCTCTTTTGTCATGTGAACAAGGGAATAGTGGGTAGACAGGGGATGAAAAGGTTTTTTCTGGAAGTTTATTCTGGTGTTCTTATTGTAGTTTGTCAATAAACTTTCTTTTTTTTTCCCTTTTAAGTTTTATGCCTGTTTTGCTCTTGTTCTAATCCATATCTCACAGCAAGAAATAAGTAATTTTCTTAGTTATTGGTTTAAAACCACGACAAAAGGATAGATTACTGTTGATTAAAAAAAAAAAATTCCAAGAGTGTGAAAGAGACCTTTTCTGCAAAAATTTCTGTTTCCTCTGTCATCCCTTCTTACCTTCCATGGCTGTATTTATCTCACAGAAGTGAATTACACAGAAAATGCTAAAGGAAATGCAAGACTGCCAAGCCAGTTACTCCACATATTATCTTATTAATCTTAATTGACATTTCCTTGTTTGTCTTTTATATTTTTCCATGCTGCAGATTTGCACAGTCCTTTTTTCTCAATTACAGGTGATGAGTCCAGAGAAAGGCACTGTCTGTTATCCAGTAAACCACATCTTAGTGGAAGATTGCTTGGAGGGTATTTGATACTATAATGTGAGAGAGAAAGTATCCAAATGAAGCTGTAAGTAATAATAACTTTAAAGTCATGAAACCTTGAATTTCTTCTCACCTTTGTTTCTGGCAGCTCAGCTCCAAGAGCATGGTGCCTTTATCAGATATCAGTTATTTAAGACCAACCTCTGTTTTCAGCCATGGTCAGTCTTTGATGCCCAGCAGGAAATTGTATCCCTCCCCTCTTAGCAGTCCACCTATAGCACAAATCTCATGGACGAAACCTCTACCCAGATCTTCACAAGGAATACAAAATTTTTTCCTGTTGGGTCAACCTCCCTAGAAATCAATGAAAACCCATTTTTCAGCCAGTTTATTAAGCCCCAAACACTCCTGCCACAGAGATACAGGAAACTCACAATTGCATTCCCATCCCTCAAAGCTTACTCTCTATGAGACTTCAATTCCAGAAGCTGAAATTTCCCAAAAGCCTGGAGACATTCAGAAGAAGGAGTTCACCTGTGCTGAACAAATCCTTTCTGCTACCACATCAGCAGCGATGAGAACATGTGGGCAAAGCAGTGCTTAGTAAATTAAATTAGTAAATTAGTAAAAAGTGTTGTACAGACTACCTGGTTTGGTTCCACCACGTTTGAGCAGGCAGCACGTTCTTGTCTCTGGAAGACCCAGAAAGAAAGGCTGCTAATACTTTCTTTGAGCTCAGTGAGAATTTTTGGAGCAGGAAGTATGCTCTCCTGTGCAGTCATTTAACGCTGTTCCAAACTGCTGCACCTGAGTGCCATGGGTGAAAATGAATTTCACACACCTACTTTGTGCATCTTCCAAGCCCACAAAAATGCCAGCTTCTTTTAATAAACTGATGATACTTGGGAACAGGTGTTTCAAAGCTGAGAAAGCTACCTCCGGGAAACAAACCACAAGATTTACTTGGTAACAGTTTGCTTGGACGGAACCTTTGTGATCTCTGCTCAAGGCTTGCCTTCCCAACCTTTCCCTTTCACATGCATTTCTCCTACTGCACAGGTGCCTGTGTGAGCTCTGTTGCTGGGGTGTTGGAATGCCTAGTGCTATTCTTAGGATATTTTTAGGATATCTCCTCATTTTCCAAGTGAGGAAACACACCACAGTAGTCTCAATATTTTGTCCACTATTGGTCAGGAGATGTGGGGTGCAGAGTAAAACTGGGCTCTTAATTTCCAGCAAAACAGCTTTTTGTAATGTTAAGGAAATCTCTGCTGTTACCACATAATTAAGAGATATTAGGAAATGTGTAAGCAGTTCAATATGCAGTTCCTTTGGGACACACAAAATGCCTGTATTCCAGTGCTCCTTTGGAATCATGGTCATTTCATAGGTGTTAGTTACACCTATAACCATAGGTGTTAGTTATCTTCCCACCAGTTTGATGTCAGCAAAGTCATTTAAGATCTTCAGATACAAATTGTTTTCAATCAAAGCATAGTGAGTGAGTTTGTCTAGTGCAAAGCATGTCAGGTTTCATCAAACTAACAGGACAAACTGGCTTATTGTCATTAACACACCAAATAGGGGCACATCCCAGTTTGTTTCCAAAGCTACAAAGTTTTGGGTTGTCATCCTGTATTTCTGTGGGGAAAAAAAAAAAAAAGTGCAAAGCAATAATTCCCAAGCCAACACCTTCCTGGTGGTGTCGTGGCATCATCTCTAAAGAACTAATAAATCTTTTTTGGCCCTCTTGCAGATGGCTCAGCTCTGTCAGAGGGAGTTCCAGACCTATTTGTTGATGGTTCTTGACACTGAGCCTTCCACCTCAGGAAACAAAGAAACTTTCCTCCCTAGAAAACATTATAACTGGACCCAGGAAAGCTATGCAGGGTCTTCCATGGGAGGGTAGAGATCCCCTTTAGTGGGGTTTCTTAGGGTGTCCCCAGTTATTCTACAGCAAGTAAATCACCAGAGGATCACAGGGAAGTTGCTGGTGGCAGATGTGCTCTGACACAGCTCAACAGCAAGAAAGAAAATGTGGCATGGTGTGCCAAAGGACTGCTCTAGATCATCAAGGAGCAGGAAGGGAACCCGTGCTCCATCAGCAGGGAAAGGCATTTCTTCATCATCAGAGGGTAGAAACCAGTCCCATTATGTTCTCATGTTTTGAGCAGAGCGTTTGACAAAGGAGTGGATTTGCCCCAGAGCAGTTAAAACCAAAAACCCAAGAGGTCCTCTCCACAAGCATTTTCCTGGCGTTCTCTGACATGCGGATTGACTGATAATATCACCATAACAGCTGTTATCTCAAATGTCTGCCTCCAGGCAAATTAAAAGTAAAGAAAAGCCAAAACACTTGAAGAGATGAATATAGGAGGCATTTGCCAGTAATTTGCTGGCCCAGGATTGCCTGCTGTCAGGGGTAAAACGAAGCGTGTTTGCTTTATAAGAAAATTACAGAGCTGTCATCCCTGCAGCTCATACACACAGAGCAATGGAGAGCAGCACCACTGCCAGGACTGAAGGCAGAAGGATTGTTTTTTCAGCCAGAATCCAAAACAGCCTTTCTCAAGGATGTGCCTGGGCCTTGCTGCCAGGGAGCAGCAGGAGCAAGGCTGTTCCCAGATGAGGCCAAGGAAAAGGGACCCCCCATGTGCTCCAGCACAGCTGCTGCAAACATGGCAAGTGTGTGAAATAGGCCCAGGGTCCACCCCAGGGCCTCAGCCAGGACCAGCTGGAGATGGGCTACAAGGTCGGATTTTGGATAGGCTCCAGCCATCATCTCTGGACTCTTAAGTGATGATTATTTTTTGTGATGCTCTGGGGGAAGAATGATTCTTCTGAAAAGGACCAGTAAGGCTCTGGGGTGATGTGTCAGCTTGGGGTAGTGGGTTTTTCATTCTGGTTAGATGAACTGAAGTCTGCACCTCTTTGATGCAGCCATGGATGCTTGAAATGCCCAGTCTGTGGAATGTGTAAAAGACCATTTCCAGAAAGATCTCTGGGCCAAGCTGAAGTCAAAGCCTCTGAGTGCTCTTGTCAGAGCTCTAATTGAAGGAATTAAAATGCCACTGGCAATATTTGAGCTGTTAGAAACAGGGTAAGAGAGGAAGGGCTGTTGTTTTCAGTGTCTGAAGAACATACTGACCTCCACAAGAGAAGACCCACAAGTTTATAGGAGGTTCCAATTCTGGACCGTACCATATGTCAATAAAACTCTGCCTTTATAAAAAAAAATAACTCCTTTCTGGATTTTTATCCCTTTAAATTGTGTTCACATGTAACAGGCCTGTCTTTTGCATACTTTTGACAATGCTGGAAGTAGAATTACCACAGAAATCTGCAGTATTTTAGTGGGAAGGGGGTACTACTAACCATAAAGCTCAAATTGAAAATCCATCTGCCTTCTGATTTGAGGCTAAGACAGGCCAAGAAAGCCCCGTGGGCCTTAGGAAGAGAAGTATCAGGGGAAGGGGAAGAGGAGGTCATCTCAGTTTTGTTGGAGAGGGAAAATGAAAGCTTTACAGGTGTTCAGGGAATAGGAACTTCACCATTTCACTGATGTCAGATAACTGTGTGTAACTGGGATGTTTATTTTAATAGTCAAACCTTTAACATTACAAAGTGCTAACCATGGATAAAAGATGTCCAGGAAAGGCTACGAATCTTCAAAATTTAAGATTAAATTCAAGAAGCAGCAGTCTAGATAAAACAACAGTGAGGAAGTGAGAAAAACCTGGTTTGGCTCCTGCTTCTGCCCCTGGTTTTGAAAGTGTCACAACATGTTTCTCAAGCCTTTAGCATCTGTTTTGTATTTGTAGCAGATCTTCCCACTCAGGGTGCCCCTCCATGAGCATTTCCATTCTGGTTCATAGCTCGGATCAGGAGCAAGTGTTGGGGGTGAACCTGCCACCCCTGCTGCTCACAGTGCCTGGGTTCACAGGACACAGCCTTGTCCCACCACCCAGCCTTTGGGCATCTCCACGGGGACAGAAACAGGCAAGGTGGAGCTGGAGAAATTGAGTGCATTTCCACAGAAATTCAAGCACAGCCTGGTGATGTGCCACTCTTCTAAATGTCTCTTTGTGTCTCTGGAGGTTTCCAAGAACTGAAGGGGACCCATGTGGTTTGAAATGGCACCTGAGGGACGTGCCCTGGGAGCCACCTGTGTCACCTCAGCTCAGCCCTTCCTGTGACTGATCCCTTGGGACCTGCCAGGAAGGAATGCTGGTGAATGGCACTCCCAGGAATGACATTTTCCAAAGAAAAAGCCCTTTCTCTACTCCAAAAGTTAAAATTCTTTGTTGTAATTCCTGGAAAGTGATCCAGGCTAAAAAGTCCTGGCCATGCTTACAAAGATATGAAAGCAATCATGGTGGAAGTTTTTTAAAAACAAAGGTGGCAAAGCTTTAAATTCAGGGGTGTGGAACTCTGGACATTACCAGCATTTTGTAAAAGTGCCCTGCCATGTTTTCCTGCAGAAAGGTTTGTGAAACTTTGGGCAAACCTAGGCCATTTGGCTCTTGGTTGGAAATAACACAAAATTCTCTGGTTCTTGCTTTTCATCTGCCAAAATGAAGGGAACAATTGTACTGGGGTCCCTTTAAGTGTCAGGAATTGCACTTTGCTAAGTAAGGTTCAAGTGAGATTTAAGCAGAACTGGGAAAAAACTCTGCTCACTGGTTTTTATGACTTCTGAAATGAATACAGATTCAGTCTGCATATCGGTGCTGTATTCTCTGATAAATATTTGAACTGCTGGGTCTGCAACATGAATGAACAGAGAACTTTTAAAAGTACATTGCTGACTATTATGGGAAGCACATGCCATAGTTTTGCTCAACCTCTGTCCTTGCTGTTTTCATTGGAAGCCTTGCATAACATTGGAAATGCTATCAAGCTGTCTGTCTCAAAATTACAAGCAAGATGCTTTTCCATGTTCAAGTAATTTGGGAACAAAGTCATTGGCATAATTCATTATAGTATATATAAAATGGTGACAGAGAGAGGAAAAGAAAGCTTTGATGCCATTGTCTTCTGTATTTTTTTTAGTGCACAGCACCTGTCCAGAGCTGTGAGGACTTGCACAGCTTGTAATGTATTGCTCAAACTCTCTGCTGGGCTAAGAGAACATGGCTGCATTACATCTGGGCCAGTTCCCACCACTTTTTCTCTGAAATTAAGAAAGCAGTGCAGGGAAGTCAAAGATGCCTTGAAAAATCAGAAGTAACAATATACACTAATCAACAACACAGCCAACCCCCATTTTGTCTGCCTGCAAACCCTTGTCCTTACCGTCTCTGTGAGACTATAAATTGATCTTTGTAACATGTCCAGAAGATTAAAAATAATCCAGGCTCTCACAGAACACAGAAACACGTCTCTTGTTCCAGAATTGAGGGCTCCTCAGGGAGGTGCTGCTTTAAAGTTAAACCAAGATAACTTTAGCATGAGTGTCGCAGCAATCTGAGCTGTGCTGTGTCCAGGAGGTGATTCCTTGGGAATCACTTTCCTGAAGTTTCATAGATACTGCCAAAGAGAGTTTTTTATAAGAGAACTAAGTAGATTTTAATTTGCATTGAAGTATTCCCAGGAACTTGCTGGGTGGAATGAGTAGAAGCAACATCAGCTGCAGAAGCAGAAATTCCATTTAATATTGGGTTTGCATGGCAGAGGGTGATACTTCCTTGGTCTCCAGGGACTGTAAATATCACTAATGGTTCATGTGCCAGAATATCGACTGCATTTTCAGGTCTGGTGTTTAATTTCTGTCTCTTCAGCCAAGGCAGATCAACGTTCAGCAAGTGATTTACAGGTGTGCCAGCTACTGTCAGCCAAAGCACAGTGCTCTGGGATTCAAACAGCACTGAAGAGTCGACCTGCAGGGTGCCACAGCATCTGCAGCTGCCTCAGGTGAGCATCACTGACTCAGCTCTTCTCACCAGCAAAGGGGCAGCCACTGAGCACAGAGAAGCTGCTTTTTGGCACCTGAAACTTTTGTGCTGTTCTTGGGGTACCACAACTCTGGGTCATGCTGTCCAGCGCATGGAAGTTCATGCAAAGCCCCTGAAGATGATTGTCTTCTGGGAAGAGAAGGGTGACAGGGTTGCAAAGACATTCAGAGCTTCTTCACACTTCTGTCACAGCAGCTTTTGGGGTCTGAATAGCTTTTTGCTGCTTTAGAACCCAGTTTCTGTCCTCAAAAGAGCAGCAGATAGCAATCATCAGCCTTTCAATGAAATACACAAGAATTTGAAGCACTCCTTCTGGGTTAAAGGAAAAGGTTTGATTTTATTAGAAAACTTTCCCTCTCCTCTGAAAACTGTTTCCAAAAACATCCATGCACAAATCCAGCTAGCACAATCATCCCTTTGCACAGCAAGACCTTAGACACTGTTTTCCTTCTTCCAGATGACTTTCGTGGCCCACCTGGGAAATAAATTACAGGGCAGTGCTAGAGTTAGTAAACCTACATACACTCATAAAAGTTCAAACCAAAGTGTGATCATAAAGTACTTATGGGTCAGTAATCACACCCTTAATTTTCAGAAATAGAGTAGATGGTATTATCTGGAGAAAAAAAGGTCCTTCCTTTTTCTTTCTAAATATCCTGTTGTAAGCTAGCAATAAGTATAAAAATTAGGACCTGGCTGAATATTTGCTGAAGCCAATCAAAATTCTTTATTTTATTCCAGGGCACTTTGGTGGGAACCCTTCAAAACTTTCAATTCAGAACAGCACCTATGTCATAAGCACTTCATAAAGTCCTAATTAAATTGCCCCATTCTGTGGGACACAGCTACAGCCTTGAAGGTAATCATTTGCTTCAATGCTTGCAGAATTAGGATGCACTTTGAGCCAAGCATGGGCCTAAAATCTATGTCAAACAGCCTTAATATTTATCAGGCCACGCTGTTTGTCACACAAGATCTTTTGCCATTTAAGCTGTGGTATTGGTTTGAGCTTTGGAAAAAAGGGTCTTCTAGCATGTTCTTCCAAAAATGATATCCAAGAACACTGTCTGGAGACAGTGTGGGGGATTATTTCAAAAGCAGACTTCTGTAGAATGTGATATATTTCTTATGTCTCCTGATCTGCTCTCAGGTCGTGCTGCTGCTGTTGTGCGTCTGAGTCCCAGCGCTAGAAATGAAAAGGTTCAGAGAATCCTGACACCAAGGAGAGGCACAAAGCTGCACTCTGCTCCTGACAGCTTCTCTTCACACCACAGCTTTTCCTCTGAGCATGTTCCAGTGTCTCAGCACTCCCAGCCCACCTGCAGCAGCCAGGGCCAGGCTCTCGCAGCCTGGCTCTCCTGCTGGGAGCTTCTCAGAGCACGAGCCACCTCCTTTCCAGCAGATCGCAGGTGTTCTCCACATGGCGTGAGCAGGTGAGAGCACGGCTTTGCCAAACCATGATGGACTTTGGTAGCTGAAACACAAAATCCACGTTTGGCCTGAGATCTGAATCTGGCTCTCTGCTCCATCCTCCGCTCCGAGCCAAATCAAATTGCAGCACATCATGAAAACCAAACACCTCTGTGCTCTGATTGTGTAAGATCTGCATCCAGCTCCAAACTCCGAGGAGGAAACTTCTCCCTGTGTGTGTCACTGTGGTGCCAATGCCTGACATGTTAGGTAGGAGTGGTAGCACCCTGAGAAAAATACAAACACCTGAAAGCCTGCCCCTAAAATTCCATGGGGAAGGCACTAAAATGCTGTGAAGGATTGGAGGTGCAATGAAATTCATGGAGCTTAAAAAAAACCCCAAACCACGAAAGAAACACACGAGCAAGATTTATGAGTGGTTCAAGTTCTGGGGCAAAGCACCCCCCTGCCTTTCTGGCTCCTGAAATCTCTTATTATTAGTTTAAGAGCTGCCAGGCAGACAGAGTAATTCATCCAGCCCACCTGTGCTTTTTTTATTGGGGGGAGAATGCAAAGGATGTGTTCTATATTCTTCAGGAAGTGCTCCTCACCATGGAGGCACCTCTGCTGCTCCCTCCTGAGCACTGTCAGGACATCTGTGGTGTGCCAGCCCATCCAGACCACCCTTCTGCCCAGGCAATCCTGCTCTCACATTCTCTCTTGTGCTCTTGTTTTTGTTGGTTTTTGTTTAACAGTGAAGGATTTAAATTTTTCTTCTCATGTATTTGGCACTTCTGGTAGAGCTTTTGACATGGAAAAAGGCTCATCTTTCAAATGCCTGTGGCAGTCTCTGTGAAAGGTGATTTTTAAAAATCCATTTTATTTTGCTTCCTGGCAGTGATATCAAAGGAACAATCAGTGCCTGAGTTGGAGCCAACAATTTATTTCCATTATCATAAACAGAAAACAATGGCATACTGCCTTATTAGTTATTCAGTTTCCAAGTCAACAGAGGGTTGGGATGAGATCTAACCAGAGATATGCTTTGATGTTTTCAGTTTGGAGAACTGGTCTCCTGGCCAAAATGCTGAGTGATGCCAGTTTTGGGGGGAAGAAGGGAGGGAAGAAAGGGCAGAAGGAAGGGAGAGAATCCCTGAGAGTGCAGGGGGTAGCTGCTGGAAGGGCTGGATGTACATGGCATGTTTGTGGCTGTCTCTGAGAAGGCATCAGAGGGTGATGGTGGTCCTGGGTAGTCCCACACCAGAGGTGACACAAAGAGCAGCTGATGGGCTGCCTGCAGTGCAGTTCCTTTGATTTATACCCCTCCAGGATCTCGTCCAGTGCACACTCCAGCTCTGCTACTGTGCTGCAGAACAGCCACTGATGTGGGGTTTGCAGTGTGTGCTGGGGGAGCTGATGGAGCCAACCCAAACCAGCTGCGCACAGCAGCCCTGGTGCTCATCCTTCCCTCCCAGAAGCAAGCCCTGAGTCTTTCAGCACTGTCACATAAACTGTGTTTTGTAGGGAATGCTGCTGGGAGAGATGAGCAGCAGTGTTTGTCACTGTGCTTTGTTGTTTTAGCACTGGGCTCACATATGCAGAACATTTTTGTTATACATGCCTAATGGTACAGAGTGTTTATGGAAAATGATCTCTTTTAGGTAGGGATAAACATGAAAGGTAAGTATCTGCTATTTTTCTGTACAGAAAACTGTGATCAACTTCTTTCTCCGTGTCATGATGCCAAAAAAACCCAAAATAGTCACAGGCTCTTGATCAGCTTTAATTCATTTCACCAGCATTTCTAGAACAAAGTGTCTGTATTATTTAACAAAGTAGAAAGCCTAAATTTGGGGCAAAGCAATTGATCATTGCTTGCTTATTAATCCTGTCTTTCATGGACAAGCCACCCTGGCTGTTTTGGATTCTTTTCTGACCAAAATACAAACACATTAAACCCACTCCTGTTTTTCTCACTGAATTGATGCTGTAAACTGTCCAAGTGGTTTGCAACAGCAACTAGATTAACAGAGATCACAGGAACTGAAGTAGATTGTTTGCTCTAGTGGAGAACTGCCTGTGCTTTGTGGGAGATACATACCTGCTCCCTTCCTGCAAATCTTTATTTTAAGGGAATTTCTCTCAGGATTCTTAAAAAACTTAAGAGGATTGCAGATTTCTCCAAAGCCAAAAAAAACTTGTCTTTCTCAGGAGAAGCAAGATGACTTGAAACCTGTTTTAGTAAGGGTTTTTCATAAACAGTTATATTTCAGGTGACCAAACACAGCAAAGGAAAATGGAAGTGCTTGTTAGGAAGCAATGTCTGCTCTGAGCAAATATGTTCAGTAATGGTTTTGTGGCTGCTGTTGGTATCCACACCCATCATTATCATGGAGGAGAGAATCTGAAGCAGGTGATAATGCACAAAATATCTGTTAGGAGGTCCCTGTGCTACAAGAAGCTGTGGTGATGATCATTTTCAGAGAGCAAAGTCAGATTACAGGAGGCAGGCTGCAGAGGGTTTCCTGAGCTGTCACTTTGCAGAAATACCCACGTGGAATGACCAGCAGTGGCAGCCTGTCGCTTGCAGGGGTCAATTTTCAGTGCAGAATAGCACTCTCAGATCCTGCTTGAGCAGTTTCCTCTCCTTTGAACCCTCTTTCTGATTGCCAGATGCTCAGTCACAGTCTGGCCCTCATTCTCCCAGTCCTCCCATAAATGGAAGCAAATTTCCAGCCAAAGCTTCCTTGGGGGCATAAGGAAATTAGAGAAAGAATAGACCTGGAGTCCTCTCATGTAGCTAAAAGTCCTCCAGTCAGACACTGCAGTCAAATTCTCTTTCCTGTGCTCAGTTTCAACATGATCAGCCTTTTCCCTGGCCTAGAAATTCCTGCTCCTTGCTTTATTCCAGGGCATCTCCCTTCAGTGGAGGCATGTGATACCTAGCCTTGATCCTCCTAACCACAATAAGCCAAAGCATCCCACAGAAAGGGCTGTGCTTCTTGCCCTTCTGCTTTTTTGTGACTGCCTTCTGGACAGTAATGGATGATGCTGGAATTCTTTCAGCAGACATTTGAGTTTATCCTCCCTCCTCACCAGCATTCTCTCTCTCCCGTGCTCCTAATTTCACCCCACCAGCTCAATCTTTCTGCCGGCCCCTGCTCATTTCTCAAGCCAAGGCTCTGTGTGTTTGTAGCCACAAAGCCCCAGAGTGTGTTCCAGCATGAAGGGATTTCATGGCTGAGGCCAGGCTGGATTGTGCCTCCTCTCTTGTTAAATGAGGCTGGGCGTGAGGCAGTAAACACTTACTCTGGGGAAGCTGCAGCTGGAGCCACCACACGGTGTGAAGGAGAACACACCTAAACTAACCCCAAGACAAAATAGGGCTGGTGTTTCCTAGGGCACTCTGATTCATCTTTCTGCTTGTCCTTGCCACGAGTTCAGTAAATATCCTTATTAATGTTTGTGTTATTAATATTATTAATATTATTAATATTATTAATATTATTAATATTATTAATATTAATGTTTGTGGTGCAAAGGCCTTTATTGATCTCTCAGTGCCTTGCCTCTAGAACCTTGCAAAGGGGTGAAGGCAGGGAAGGGAGGAAAGTTGTTCCCTCCATCCCACAGGTGTGCAGGGCCAGGCAGCAAAGCCCTTGGGTGAGGTGCTCAGAGTCACACAGGGAATCTGCTGGGGAAAGAGGAGCAGACAGCAGGTTTTGTGAATCTCTAATTTCTGCACATCCTTTTGCTGCAGAGAAAAATCCCCTGAAACCCCCCTAAAACCAGGGCAGACACATGGATAGATGACAGGGACAATTCCAGTTCTTTTTCCTGCCATGCAAGATTTCTCCAAAATCTGTCTGATCAAGCTGCTAACACACAAAGCTTCTCAAATCTGCAGTGTTATTTGGTCAGGGCACAGGGGTGAAAAGCCCAGCAGCCAACAGAGATTCCTTGGAGTATCTTTAAGATCATGGATCTTATAAAACAGTCCCCTCTCATTAAAAAAAAATAAAAATAAAAAGGAAAAAAAGAAAAGAAGCACACAAGCTTACCATTGTTGAGTGTTCCTTTAATAGAATCAGAAACAAATTTGTGACCTTGTGGCCCAGAGGTGGGAACACCATCTATAAACTTGCCCAGACATAGAAATGCATTCTGCCTGTCAGTAGGAGTTTGCCATTGAACATGTATATAAAGAAAGGCTGGTGTTACATTAGGCCAACATTTTTTAAATGCCACAGCTCTCTTTATATGCCATGAACCTTGTTAATGCTGCTAACAAGAAAATTAAAAACTCAAAGCTATAAAAATAGGAATGCCACTCCTAAATAAATAAATATACATGAGAACAAAATATTCAGATACAAGCTCTGGAGTGGCTTGTGTCCAGGGAGGGAGAAAGAAAAAAAAAACATTAACCTGAGTTGTTTCTGATGCTATAAAAGCTCACTATAGTCAGCAAAATTGTCTGCCATTGAATCCTTGCCTTAATTTCACAGGGTTCTTGAGAATTCCACACTAGAGCAAGGCGGAAATCAGGGAGGGTGGGCAGCAAGGAGCATGCCAAGGACAATCCTGTGAAGGAGCCTGGATGGGTCAGGGAGGGTGGGATATTTCCATCTGATTCAAGAACAGACTGTTAACGTGGCAGCAGTGGGGAAAATGCTTCCATCAGAACAGGCCACCTACATATCCTGGCCTCTACTCTGGGCTCTGGATCCAAGTTAATAGAAACAGTTTGAGCTGTAAAACCCCAGACTGGGGTGCATCATGACAGCCTGGCCTCTATCCTGGCCCAGGAACTAGAAATTCCAAGGATTATTTTTGTCATTTACCTCCTAACTACATATATTTGGAGTTGCTTATCAATACAACCTTTTAGCCCTATAATGTAAGAATTGAGACCTACCCCTAAGGTTGGGCCCACTTATGTGGACTCACCTCTACTTAACATTGGCAATTAATTTTATGTCTTCTAGTCCTTGCTTGTGAAAAGCAACCTTTTTCTTTTCCTTTCTTTACCTCCTGGAAATTATAAATATTATATCTTAAAAGACAGGATACTCATACACACAGTGGGCTTCTGTGTACAGATTTCGGCAAGACAAAAGAATATGTAACTTACACACTTCTGCATGTGAATCTAGAGAAGGTCATAAAGTGAAGAAAAGTGGGAAAGAGAAAACTGTGTTCCTTTCACCTCTCTGTGAATGCAGGGTTTGGCTTTTCCTAAGGCTTCCCTGACCCAAACCCATCTGGGGCCAAAGCTAACTAGAAGAAAGTCCCCATCAGTCTGATGAGCCCAAAATTAAGTCTCAAATCTTGCATTATGGCCAAAAGAGGACATTTTTAAACCTTTGTGTGTTTATTCACTTCCACAATGACAGAAAAACTACTCCTGCTTCTTGTGAGGGGGAAAAACCCCAAATCCTCCAAGGCTATGGTAAAGCCTAAACCATTTCAGAAGAGGGTTGACTCTCCATGTAGAGATTATGTGGACAATTATCAACCAATTATTAACTAAATTGATAAATGATTGAAATAAAATCTAAGTAGAAGGAAGGGATGTTATACTAAAACTAAGCAGTTGAGGAGTGGGAGATGTAGGACATCCCACTGAGAAACCTACTTATCGTATGGCTAATGAAAAAAAAAACAGTTATTTTCTTTAGCTCTTCAGAATTTAAATCAAATTTGGTGCAACTATTTAATCCAATTGAAGCAATGACTCCCTTGTCTACAAGACTCAATGTAGCCTGCTCACAGGAGAAAAATTAGTGGGATTTTTAGCAGGAATATTTCATTTTCAGGGCTACTGGTTACAACGTGTTGAAAAGTTTTCCCTTCCCCCCTTTAGTCTCAATACTGGCTGTGACTTATTAAGATGTATTCCAGGATAACATGCTGAGATGATGATTTTTGTTGGAAGGCCACACTCAAAATTGCACTGAAATTGGATGCAACATGGCAACCATCATAATCTGGAGTTCACCACTGAGGCCTAGGAACAATTTTGTGGAGGGTCATGTTGCATCATGTCTAGGGCTTTCACAAATTAAAAATCCATTTATAGATGAATTTTAAATCACAGCACAGCAATCCTGTGCTTTACATTTTTCTCTTTGCTTCAAACATGGACTGGGTTCAGTGTTCTTATTTGGGCATACACCAAAGTCATGGGAAAGAAGTTTTCTTCAGCAGCCAAAAAAACCCTCTATTAATGCTACTAAATTTCTAACACAAGCAGCTGGGTAAGACTGGGATGACAAACTTTTGAATTGTTTTTATTGTTTTATTTATAAGCCAACAAAGGCAGATGTGAAACCTGAATTTTCCAATGGGGTATACTGCCACAGACAGGTTTTTTTTTGCCTAGATTCCCTCTTTCCTTTGCCTCAGGAGTTTTCCAGCTGGGTTAGGCAGTTCCCAGTGTTTCTGCATGTGTGGGGTTTTCTCTCTGCAGCTTGCTGCCTGTTCAGATTTCAGCACTGAGGCTTAAATGCTGATGAAAATATAATGAGTACTGACTGCTGTTAAAAATCATAGGAAAAGAGAAAACCTAGAGAAGAAGGAAAAGACCACTAACAAAGAATTTTATTCTAGTTGATTTTTATCTGAGGAATTCTAATATCATTCTGTAATTGCCCAGCTAAATAATATCCCAGTACCAAAAACAGGGTGGTTTGCAAGCAAATTCAGTAAGTGGGATTTTCTTGTGCATTAAGGGAGGGCCTGGAGCCTGTGAAATTTCTTTGGTTATAGAGCCAAAGTACATAATTTCATTTGGAAACTCTCTCCAGTGGCACGTTGCATGTTCTCCAGGTGCTGCAGTAACAATTCCATTAACTGCTAATTTGTAGTGCCCACGAGGCCAGAAGTAGCAGGGGAAAGGGCAGAGATTGTAACTCTCCCTAGATTAGAAGACTTTTTTTGGCATTTATGCATGTAACTGCTTGGATCCTACTCAGTCCTTATAGCTCTGTGGTTCCTGCATCCCTCTTTCTTCAATAAAATTAAAATGAGGATGGTGAAGAATTTTTAGAAATATTAGTCAAAATTCATGTCCACAAACACTTCCAGTGTGGCTTACCCCCAGTAATGAATAAATTTTTTTATGGAATCTCCAGAAATTGGGTCTCCTACCTTGATTCCTTCCTCTATTTCATTACTTACACTTTACATTATTTAATGGCAAAGTCCTTCTTCTCCTGATCATAATTTAGGAACCTCACCTTGAAGACAAGGGCTTCCCTTCTCAATTCTTTCTTCACTCTCAGACAACACTGAGAAATGTGAAGGACTTATTTTCAACATGAGAATTAGTCTTAGGGCCAAATTCAAGTTCTGTAGGCCAAGGAACAATGAGAGAAGACAGATTTCTTCCAAGTTCTCTATCAACAGCAGGGTCCAGTGCAGAGTTTAGCACTTAGGAAAGAAGTCTTTTCTATACAGACTGAATAGAAAGTCATTAATGACTGGAAACATAATAGGAAAAGCTCTTAAAATTTGACTTCATCTACTGACATGGCACCTTTTTGTTTGTTTTTTTTCCTGAGCTCACAGGATCCAGTATTTTTATAGCATTTTAAGTGGTCAGTGCGAAACACCAGTTCATGCTGAGCTGCTCTTTTGATGCTGTGCATGTTTGGTTATTGGAATTCAGTGATACATTCTGTTAGCAGCAATATGTATTTGTACATGAGCTGTTGTGTCCAGCAGGAGGGTTGACTGGGTAAGAGAGGAAGAAATCATCTTTTTGTGCCTCTGGCAAGTTTCCAAAAGTGGCTTACCCTGGCTGGATGGGGTTTGTTATTTGTGGGGCAGTGGCTGCTGCAGAAATGCTGTGGCAGCCAGTTCAGCCTGTGTGTCTCACAGCAGTGCATGGAAAAGGCATTATCCTCATTTATTTCTGTCAGGGATTAGGGATGTCCATTCTCCCAAGGCTGAATTTGCTCTTCATTCTCATCTTCTTTTTCCTTTCCTTGTTGAAAGGTTCAGCATTGCCATCCTTGTTCCCTGCATCCTTGGCTAGCAAAGACATGGAGTGGCAGAGCCCTGATCCCAGCCTGAGTTCTTTTCTGACACACCCAGGTGGAAGAGGCAGTTTTTCAGTCGCCATTCAGCTACCCTTTAGTCTGTTTACCAAAGGAAAATGAGGAAAAATGAGAATTTCTAGTAAAAATAAAACAATAATATTCTTCATGACAAAATTCTCAGAACTTTCTTCATCTTACCTTCCCTTGAGATGTCTGGAAACATCTCTGTGTCTCAGGGCTGCCTGAGCAGTTCAGTGAGGTGTCTGCTCACAGTAGGTAGAGGAAACAGCACAGCTTCCATTCCCTCCTTGCACAGCTGCCTGTTTCTGCCCTCAGCAGCAATGTTGGCTGTCGATGTGTGCAGCATTCCCAACAGCTGCCAACGTGACTCCACAGGTGGTGTTAGGATGGGAGGGAGAGCTGGCAGAAGGAATCATTTTAAAAAAAATAATTCAAATAAATAATTCATGCAGCTCCAGCTGTCTCTGTCACAAAATCTGTTGCTCCAGCACAAGGAAAGATAGGAACCAGCCTGGGGAGAGCAAAGCTCAGCACTAACTTCCCAAGGGAAAAGATGTTGATGCTTTGTACCTGCAGGGCTTTTGTAGAGCAGTACCCTGTGCTCAGTCCATCCTCCTGCTGCCTGGTGCTAATGGTAACAGAAATACTGGGATAGACAGGACATGGGTATGGTCCTACTGGTCTTGGGAATGTCTTCTGCCCTGGGGGAGCCGGGTGTTGGGAAGTGCAGCTGAGGTCATATCATCTCTGAGGACAAGGGGCCAATGTTTCATTCATTATCTCTGAAAGCCTACAGGGAAAAGAAAAGAAAAGAAGAGAAGAGAAGAGAAGAGAAGAGAAGAGAAGAGAAGAGAAGAGAAGAGAAGAGAAGAGAAGAGAAGAGAAGAGAAGAGAAGAGAAGAGAAGAGAAGAGAAGAGAAGAGAAGAGAAGAGAAGAGAAGAGAAGAGAAGAGAAGAGAAGAGAAGAGAAGAGAAGAGAAAGAGAAGAGAAGAGAAGAGAAGAGAAGAGAAGAGAAGAAGAAGAGAAGAGAAGAGAAAGAGAAGAAGAAAAGAAAAGAAAAGAAGAAAAAAGAAAAGAAAAGAAAAGAAAAGAAAAGAAAAGAAAAGAAAAGAAAAGAAAAGAAAAGAAAAGAAAAGAAAAGAAAAGAAAAGAAAAGAAAAGAAAAGAAAAGAAAAGAAAATACCTACAAAAGGTACAAAATTGATGAAACTTTGCTTCTGTTTCATGCAGCTCTTCTGCTGTATCCCAAGCTTGCTACCAGCACTTTTCCTGCAAGTGTAGATGGGAATGATGCTCTTGAGGGAAAGGCCATAAATTTTTTTCCAAAATAAATTCAAGGGGCTTCTATCTTTTCTTATCTGGGAGACAAACTTTACAACGAGGAGTTGTAGGTTTTGGGAGAGAACTCTGAAAGTCTTGATTTTGAACTCTTTAAACTTCCAAATCCATCTCCTAAGGATCCAATAAACGAGTGGCAGTAAAAATTTCAGATCAAATAGTTGCAATGTGTGGTTAATTTGAAAACAAATCCTTGTGCTTTGGATGCTGGACCCTGATTAAAACCAATATGGTAACAGTGGTGAAGAAACCCTGGGTTGACTTCAGCCAGCACATGGAAGGGTTTGGAAGGCATTAACTCATAGCTGGAGCCCCCAGGGAATTCTGAGCCTCTCTGCCTCCAGTGGTGCCATTTTTTAGCAGAAGAAACAGCTTAATTTGGCTCTTATCTTCAGAGGCTTAACCAGGAATTTGGTCTGAGAGGACTGTGCAGGTTTCCTCGCCAGGGTTACTCGCTGTGTTTTACAAGTCCATGTGATGACCTGGGTGTCTCCATGTGGGCTGTTTACAGCATGATCACAAAGATAAATGAAATATGGTTAAAGCTGTTAAATTCCAGTGTCCCCTCATTGCATGGCAAGCCATGAATTCCACCAAATAAAAACAAAAATTTTTTTTTTAAAAGTTTCAAAGGAAACTTTGGAAAGGAAAGTTATCTAAAGTGCATCTCTTCTACTAAAAAGATATCATAATTTCAATGAAAATAGAGCATATTATGGATTTTTGTATCTGTTTATGAAAACTGAACTGAAATGTTAAATTGTTCTATAAATGCTTACTGAAAAAAGTCTCGGCTCTGAAACCAAGAGAGATGTATATAGGTCATCAAAAATTTTATTTCATGGAATTCAGAAATAAAGTTTTAAAAAAAGGAAACCCCCAAAAACCCCATCTCAAAAACAAAGTAAACCCAAGCAAGCAACAACAAAGCAAAGTGCTCCTCTAAACTTATTTTTTCATCTTCCAGTCTGGGACAGGAAATTCTACAAATCCACTCTGAACTCAGGAAAGGGAGGTACTGCCAAGCTTTCTGAGCTGAGGGAAAATACAAAGGGTAAAATACAGTGACATCCAGGTGATGCTGTGCTTGGTCACACAGCTTCCTTGGAAGATGCTGCTGTCATCCAGGTCACAGCAGTGGGACTGGATGCAAAACATTTTCACCAAGAGGCAGAATTTACAGAAAGTGAATACAGACAAGCATTTAAAAAATTTTTAATATCTAATGCCCTCTCTGTGTCAAAGCATTAATGGCTGGTGTGTTTCCTTCACGTTTTCACTAAGAAAATATTTGTTGTTGCTGATGACTCACTCAGATTACTGCTTCAAGAACTGAGCAAAAGTGAAAGGATTTGTTCTGTCTTTTCTAAAAAGAAAAGCTGCTGAGCATGTTTGTTTCTAGAAAAATTGCTCATTGAGTAGCATTTCCTCTACTTTATTACAGTATTCTGCTTGTTGGACTCTTTTTGCAGCTCAGTCCCTGGTATGAGATTAAAAGTTTTAAGTGACACCTAATGCCCTGTTAAGTTGCTAAATCCTGTAATAGCATCTGGAAATTTTATCTGTCTCTCTAGGTGGATTCTTGGAAGTGAATTCACTATAACTGAAATTCCCCCTTTACTTTCCTTCCCAGCCTTATCTCCTTTGAGACCTGACAGGCAAAAATAAAGACGAGTTATGAGACAATTGATATAAAACCTGTGTACATGTAAATCTAAGTTGCTGCACATAAAAGGAAGGAAAATCAAAATTAGAACAGTACTGGCAGCTATGTAAAAGGAAACCTGGAAGGTTTTTGTTCCATCTTGCATTGGAAGCATAGAACAAGAAAATTGCAGGTAATGGGAATTTTGGTCCAGGTAATGAAAACCAGAGATGTACAGGGAAGAGAAGAGTGAGAGTGAAAAATTAGTGAATAATCTTATTTCTCTGAAAGGAATTAGCTTGATTAATATTACACAAACAAAAGTTATTACAGTCTGTAAAGGGCCAATCTGTGGACAAATGTTTCAGAAGGAGTTAATGTTAGACAAAAGTCGAGCCTGGATCTTTGCATCAAAATAGCACTTCCATGTTTATACCTCAGAGTTACTCATTAAAGTTTGCCAGAGTGTTTTTTGTGGGTCGGGACTAACAAATTCTGGGAGTTTTGTCACTTTAAAATATATGCAGCTGAAACTGCCTGGGGAAATATTGGTTGTAGATTGCTGGTTATGAAAAAGTTTAATAATTCACATTCTTTATGTAACATATTATTGACTATACATTCAACCCACACCAAGGTGGAGCAGCTGACTTGGCTGGAAGCCACTTGGATCCCACCTCTGAAATGGAGGGAAGGATTTACATCTAATCCCCTGCATCTAAAACAGAAAACAATCGACTTCAGGAGCCGGGGCAGCAGCACTTTGGTTGTGGTGGAGGAAGCTGGGGCATTGCAGGCTCAAGGATTTTTATTATGGTGCTGCAGGGAGCAGTGCCAGGCTGGGTTTGACTTCTCACTTTATCTAAATTGTTCTCCAGTATTATGACCTGCACTGTCTTAGTGCAGGAGTAGTAAAATCCCAAACATGCAGACCTCAGTAGAGCACAGCCAAGCTCCATGTAAAGACTCTCAGTAAATCAGCCTGGCTGCAGCCAAACCACATGTAAAAGCAAGCTGTGAAACAGCCTCAACATGGCCAAACCACATGTGAAAGCACGTTGAAAGGCACCCTCCACACAGCCAAATCACACACAAAGCCGCGGAGCACAGCGCTCGGCCTTTGCGTGTTTATTGGAATAACTCAGCGCTGTGGAGAGTCCCACCTCAGCAGTCACCTTCTCTCCCACCTCGGGTTTGAGCAGGCAAACAGACCCACTCCCAACTCTTAAGTCATCAGGTAGGAAAAGTGGCTCCAGAGTTTGACATGGCAGAGTGGATATAGGATCAACCCGATCCACACTTGAAGGAGTTGAACGTGCAAAAGGATCGAGCCCAGAAAGAGCAGAAGGTTGATTTTTTTCTTGTCTGATTCAGACAGAACTGGTATTGCTGAGTGATTCCCACTAATACATCTTACTAATGTCCCTGACCACTTAGAGGATATCAGTCAAGGGCCAAAAAAGCCCCCACCTGGCTCCTGTGATTAATCTTTCCATCTAGAAATGAGCGAGATGCAATTAGTAATGCCATTTTCACTTGTCCAGACTTCAAAAAGCCATTTTATTAGATGAGAGGGAGAATTATGAGAGTTGAGCCTCCAGTTCATCCATGTTTTGTTGACTTGCCATGCACTGAGCTTTTAAATGGCTTTTTGTTACACATTTCATTTATTATCATCCCTGTAGTTCATTATTCATGACGTATTTGGGGGGGGTTACAGACTTTTTCTCCCAGTGAGACTCAAAGCAGTTCACAGAGGAGTTCAGTATCATTATGTGCATTATACAGAGGCATGAAATGACCTGTCTGGTGTTGTTCAGGAGGTCAGCAACAGGCCTGGATGGAGAACCTGCATCTCCTGAGCCCACATTCCACCTAGAGAACGTTGGTCTCAGTTACCTGCTGCAGAGAAAAGTCCCAAAAAAGGGCTGCTGCTTCTTGCTCCCTTGACAGAAATCTGGTGAACAAGCCCTGTTTGGGACAGAGGGTTTCTTACATCAGTACAATATCCAGTTCTCTGGGAGCCAGAGGAGGATTGTGCTGGGAAAGGAGCTGGCAGAAACACATTTATGGGTGTGCTCAGCCAAAAAGGGTTTGTTTGGCTTTTCCCTTGCACTGTTTTGTTGGGACACGTCGCTGTTTAATATGCCGGGAGGGAGTTTGGGAGCTGACTTCTGTAGGATAATCCAGGATTCCTGGCCTTTGGCACATGGTGTGGCTCTTGAAATCAGGGTCACAGCTTCCCCCTGTGTAAAGCAGAAAGGTTTGACTGGCTGAGGTGGGGAAGTTGAGCATATGTTTCTGTTGAGCCTTTGCCTAGGGGAGAAAAACTTGGATTAAGTGTAAGAGGCTATTAATCTACTAAAACCACTTTTAGATTTAAAAATTAATTTATTTAATCAATACACTTTTCATTTTCCATTTCCAGTCCCCTGGCTGAGCAATCTGTCAGGATATCAATGCTATAACTTATTTACACACTTTTCTAAATCCTCTAAATGCAAGATTTGACATCTCATTTTTCTCTTACTCATTCCAGGCTCCCCTTTGCAATCGTGCCTGATTGAGCATTACCAGGAAATACAGAAATGTGAAGCCAGACTGGTACTGAGCAGTACAAGCTAAGGTACCTGGCTGCTTGTCCTGTTCTAGTCCCAAATATGAGCTATGGCCAGCTGAAAAGAGGGTTCAAGAGCAAGTCTTAAAGTGCGTTTTGTTGTCATAACTTTTTTACTTCTATGGAGAAAGGGGGACAAGAATATGATGAATTCATCTCTCTCTATCTCTGAAACAAGTTGGTACACTTGGTAGAGGCCTGAGAACATTATTATTATTATTATTATTATTATTATTATTATTGTTGTTGTTGTTGTTGTTGTTGTTGTTGTTGTTGTTGTTATTGTTGTCATCATCATCATCACCATCATCATCGTTATCATTATTATTATCATTATTATTGAAGAGTTGCTATTTAAAAGCAGAACAGAAATTCTCTGCAGTATTTTAAAAGGCCCACTATTGACTCTATGAAGTATCAGCCACTGTATTTACCATTAACATGTGACACACTCATGCAAAATATTTTCTCTGGACAGTAAAAGTAGTCAGAGCAATATATGAAATAAAACTAGGTGTAAAAAGTGATCAGGAAAAGGCCAGTGATATTATAATTATTTAGCACAGCAACAATTCTGACTAGAGGGAGGAAATAGGGAGCAGGGTACCAAGTGAGGGAGGGGAACTATTGTTGTATGGAATGGAAATCCTGGGTAAAATCCTGAAGGGAGTCTGCCATTACTTGAATTGAGTTTTTTGTTGTTTTCAGAACAGGAGAAAAAAAAGTAGAAAGGAAAAATGCATGAAAGTGTTTAAATGTGGAATATTTGCTTTTGCTGTCTGGTATTATATTCTGTTCATTGCTGCTCCATGTTATGTCCTTATGTGTGCTTTTACATCTCATTATCTGATGGTCTTTAAGAAAATATGAGAACTTAAGAACAAAAAGCCAAACAAAGCCCACATTTGCTCTTGCCAAATCTCATCTCTTTAATACAGAAGGATAATCATGAACACTGTGTGGTTAAATACATTCCCTCTGTTTCTCAAATTATACTTTATAATCAGCTTTTAACTATCTCCACCACCACCAAATCAACATATATAAGTATTTTCTTCTGCTTTATGAAGCTAAAGGCTCTGCAGATCATAAGATAGATTCCTATCTCCCCAAACACTTCTCACTTCAGTACTCCATCACATTGCAGTGGATGGAATTAGTTTTTGCCACTTGCGATTCAGTGGGAAAATCTTCCCCGGACCTCAGCAAACGCCCCGAGCCCGGGTCTGATTTGGCAAGGTCAGACTGAAAACATCTCTCCACACTTACTTAGAGCAAGGCACAGCTCAAACCCTGCTTTGTCCAGCTGTCAGAGGCCTGAAGTGGGAAGTAGCTCAGGCACAAAGACACAGGGATTGATCAACTAGAAATACATCCATCGGAACTTGGGGGCTGAGGTGTCTCAGGATCCTTCTCTCCAGGCTTTTCAGCAACCATCCCTGCCAGAAATACAACAAACACCCATTCTTTTATTAGCCCCTTTGGTATCTAATAAGGCTCAGCTTGACAGCTCCAGCTCCTGGATTCCTGCTGCAGCAGCCTGCTCCTGCTTGTATGCTCTTGAGATAGGAGCCCGTGGGGGTGGGACCTGTTAAATACAGAAATACTGGGGAAAATGGGCTCAGGAACATCCCCTCTTCAGTGGGAGGTGGGAAAGAAAATTTAATTACTCTACTGCTCTAACGAATCCAGGAGAGAAAACCCATGAGGATAATTTAGGACTTTAGAGAGAAAATTTAGGAGTTCGGAATGACTGTGTCTGTTTGAAGGCAAGGCCACTTCTGTCATGCCTTGCTCACCTCTAACACATTCAGAAATTAAGGCTGTACCCCATCACAAATCCCAAAATCTGGTAAAAGGAGCAGAGCCTGTTCACCAGTTCTTGGGCAAGAGCTGTAGAGCCAGCACTGAGGAAATTTTGTTTCCTTATTTGTGACCCAAAAAGATGAATTTGGGATGAAATGAACAGGAAATTCCATGCAAACCTGTGTGCAGAGAATTTTCTGACTGGCTCCAAGAGGCTGTCAAAATCAGAGCAAAATTCTACCTCCATCTATCCTTTCTTAGAGCCCACATGTGCCAGAGCATAACTCAGGATTCTACTTGGAAAGTGGAGAGACGCCCTGAACTTTGAGTCAGGAGCAGGAGAAAAACACTGAAAGTATAAAAACTGAGGTTAGGAGTGTTCTCCCCCATTCAAAGCCATCCTAAAATCATCAGTGACCTTGAGACAGAGAATTTCTTTTACCTTAAACTCTCCAATTTCTTAGCCAGTCTTCAATCCTTAGGGTGCGCCCTTTGCTTTCATTCTTATCTCTTGGACAATTTGATCTATTTGCCTTTGGGGCAGACAACCTCAAAATGTTGGCACTCAGGGAAAATTGAATGGCTTTGCTTCCAGAAGGGAAAATACCCAAATAACAAGGAAGTGCTTTTGAATGTACTGACTCTAATTATCCCTGCTTCTTTTTTAATATATCTTCCATTGTTTCATACAGAATTAGCACATTTCCAGAAGTATTTAATGACCCCATTCTAATTCTTGAATGGTTTTACCTCCAAGTCTGTAACTTGGATATTGGGTACCCCTGAAAACAATTGAACCCAAGACTACCAGATGCTTGCAGACTGCTTTATTCTGTGTGTCTCACCAACAAAAATTCTGGAAAGATCACTACCAGATCCACAAGAGATAAAGGAGAGCTTGAAAGCTCTACTTCACAGTCTTATTCTTTATAGTGCTTCCCTCAGCGGCAGGCTTGCAGCAGTGTTTTTTTTAAAAAAAGGTAATTAAGACATTACATCAATCAAAGAAGCTAATCAGAACAAAATGCTGATTTCTGTCTCCTGCTCTGTTTCTCTTTGGATGGAGAGTAGTTGCTGATATGTGTGCTGGACTTCTAATCCTTTAATGGGGGCACAGGCTTTTGAAGACCCCCTCTCAGAGGTGCTATTACCAAATATATGCTTCTAATTTAACTTCTCATGCCATATTACAGTAGCCTGAAGCAATTTTAGGCGTTGGGTTTGTGAGAAAAGCCCAATGTTGATGTTTATCAGATGACCTTTTAAAGGGTAATGTGGGGGTTATCCATTGGCATGATTAAGACCATATGTAGGTGACTTTTCCCAGGCATTTCTTCCCGCTTTTCAAAATCCCATCTATTTTTACCCAAATTCAGCCAGGTACCTTTCATCTCTGGTATGTTCATGGGCATGACAAAATGAGACTGAAGCAAAGCATTTACTCCTTTGGAGTAATTTCTGTTAGAAAAGTCAGGAAAATTTTCATGCATGAATATCTGATGTCAATGCTATTGTAGATAAGCTCCAACCCTCTTTTAATTTTGACACTTTCAGACATTTACAGCAGTTTTCCTTTCCCTCCTCTGCTGAATTGTCCTTTTTTACAAAGACTACTTGAAAGACTGTGGAGAAGTGACTTTTCTCTGTGAGATTCAGCTTTTAGTGACCTTGCAGGGATGTCCTGCTACAAAGCTGCTGAGAGACAGGGATTTGAAGAATTCATTATCTGTATCACAAACAAGGACAGAAGACAAATCTCCCTTTATGTTGTGCCTGTGAGAGCACCATTTTTTGCCATTTTGGAAGCTCAGTATTTTCCTCATGGCTCATCATCTTGGTGAGACCAATTGCCAATGCTTCCTGCAAGTCTCTGAAAATATATTATTAATATATTAAATATTATATTAAAATATTGTGTTTTGTTCTTTTTTTTTATTATTTTTTTATTATTTTTTTTACAGAGTGAAGATCTTTCTGTTACTGGATCTCAGCATCATCAGCTGGGATTGCTTAAAGAGATGCCATGGTAAGATTCACTGCAAAGCACAGGTGGAGATATAAAGGTGAATATGGGTGTTCAGATGTGAGCCAGGGAAGTGGGTGATGAGGCACAAACTATGAACTATGAACCCTTTCAGAGGAAGAAATAGAACAAGCACCTTATGAAGACTTTAGGTTTAAAAACTACGCTTAAAAGGAATTTTTCAGTGGGTAGGGACTTCTGTTCATGTAAGTAGTTTTTATGACTCAGTATCAGGTAAGGTTACAGCCTGGGTTGTCTAAAATAAGTGTACCTTGGAGCAGTTCAATATTGAGAAGCTGGTGATATTTTTTCTTCCCCAGATTAGTAATTTATTATTGGGAAGTATTAATTACTCCTCTGCCACCAGCCATCCAAGTGCTGAGACATGCTTAGGAGATACAGGCGAGAAAAAAAGTCGAGCCCCAAAATTATGTATTAATTCAGTAAGAAATTAGGGGAGAATTATCTGTGGTATTGTAAAAGGTACTAAAAACAGAGGAAAAACCCATTTATTTGTGCTGATGTATTAAAGGGTTTTTTCCTAAGTATGAGATACTTATTAAAGCTTGGTTTATGTGCAGGTAGACTGCAGTCAGACTCAAATTCTTGTACTTAATTGTGACGTGACGCAGTGAAAAGTTGGGACCGTGATAGAAGAGCAAGGGAAGGCTGTCACACAATTCCATTTGGAATGCTCTGGACTAGTGCTGTGTTTTCAGCAGAGTGGAGTCCTGGTTTGCCCAGGGGTGGGATGGTTGTGTCTCACAATCAGGTGCCCCTTCACGACCACCTTCCATCATGTGTCAGCCTGGGGTTACTGAGGGTAAAATCAAGGCACTGCACATCACACCTGCTGTGGCAGCTGATCCTGCCAGCCCTGCCTGCTGCAAAGGCCAAAACCCAACTTCCCCAGCTCTCTTTCCCTGGGGGACAAAGCCAGTGGCATTGCTGGCACGTCCTGCGCTGCACAGGAGCCGCCAGCCCCGCACAGGCAGCGTGCACTCACACACTGAGCCACAGGAACGTGCTTGGGAGGCAGAGCTCCTCACCAGCCTGACAGAGAATTGTCTTTGCAAAGGCAGAGGATTGTCCTGCTGAATTCAGGGGCAGAGCTCCTGCTGGCTTGGGCAATGCCAGCATTTCACCCGGCTGATGGCCAGCCTCCGAGCCTGCCAGCCTGGGGCAGCTCATGGCTTGCCTGTTCCAGAGGACTGGGAAGCTTTCAGGTTTTGAAAGGGTTTGTGGAAGTGCAATAACCACAGAGGCCAGCAGTCAGGTTTTGCCTTTTTCGTGGTGATTACAGCAGTTCCTTATCTGGAAAAGCATTGCACAGGTTGGGGCTTTGCTGGAGAACACTTAATGATCTCCCCTTAGCCCAAAAGTATGAATTATGTTCAAATAGCACAAGAATAGCTTGTCCATAACTTCTGGTAATAGCAGCCATGAATATTATCTCACCATTTGTACTTCCCTCCCTTCTTGTGTTCTCCAGTAACTTGCAAAAGCTATCACCATAAAATTCAGGGTGGGATTTAACATGGGAATTTGGGCTCCTCATTGTGAAAGAAGGCTTTGAAAAATTCTGTCTTAGCAAACAGCAGCTAATAATAATGATAATAATAATAGAGATAAGCCAATTCATATTTCCCCACCCAAAATATTTATATAATGAATTAGTTAATTGTATTTTATCTTCTGATGGGTGGGTTGGTAGCCTTTGCTTTGCAACAGACCCAGAGGAATTCTTGTGCAGCCTGATGCCAAGAATATGTGTTATTTCATATTCTCTTATTTGCTTTGGGTTTAAGGTGGTGAGAGGAAATTCCCCAGCAATCAGCCCTAAGTGGTTCTGCAGTGAGCAAGTCTTTCAGTGCTTGAACATCACTTAGTAGAGGCGGGGGGAAAGAAAAAAAAATCCCTTTATCTGCTTTTTGTAATTCAGAAATTTGCCATGTATCCAGAGAAAAGCATTTTAAAAAAAAAAAAAAAAAAAAAAAAAAGAAGCAAGCCCAAACATTTGAGTGTACCCAAATTAATTCTAGTGTCATTTCATCTGCCTAATTGGTCCTAAAAATAGCCTGTGGGAAGGAGGACCAGCAGCCTCGAATGTCTGAAGCAATTTGTATCAATTATTTCCCAATGTACCAGTTGTGAGTGTAAGACCTTGCCTGAGTGCCTCCATTAGCCAGGTGTCAGAGCTCTGTGTTTTCATCCCAGGCTCTGGGAATGGGGTGTGTGCACCAAAAAAGCACCAAGGAGGAACTGGAGCCTTGGCAGGACCGGGAGGGTGCCCAGAGCAGCTCTGCAAGCAGAATGAGTGCCTTCACCCCTCTGTCATCACCAGCCCCTGAGAGCAATCACCACCCACCAACAGTTCCTGGAGATAAGGCTGAGCCAGCTGGGAGAAGAAAGCCTTTGATATTCCCTGCCTTGCTGAGTAAGTATGCCATAACAATAACACTTTGAACTTTTACAGCACCTTTTCATACCAGGGGCTGAGTGCTCCACAAACATTCATTCCTCAAGCCTCGTACCACCCATTTGAGGAAACCATTTTTTTTGTTCTTCATTGTACCACTTTCTCAGGCCAGGCCTTCCAAAGAGCTCAGCACCCACTTTGCCAGCACTGGAGAAATTATTTCCTTTGTTTTCCCAAGTTAGATACCTTTGGCCAATATCAGTAATGTTTACCCGGCTCCTGCCCCCAAATCCTTACAGATAGATTTCTTCAGGTCTGCAGAAAATTGATCTGAAAAACTTGTGAACTGCTTTGTCTCCTGCTTCTAACCCTCAGAGCTCCCTGAAGAGAACTTTTTTGACAAAGCAAAATTCCATCAACCCTCCACCCAGTTTTAGTCAGACCCTTCTGTTGTCTGTAGCCAGATTTCTTTTTTTAGCTGATGTAAAACCTTACAAGAAAAGTAGATATTTTTGTTTTGTTCACCAGAAGTATTTTCTGTGATGCTCCTCTGTTTGGAAACAGAGCAAGAACATACTTGTCTCAGACACAGACATACAATAGAATAATAAAAAGAGAGATGCTACATCCCAGATAGGCATTGTATTGTGCTTTGCTACAGCAGGTAACAGGATTAAACTTTGATTTTCATCTCCTGTCTGCATTCTCAGTGAGAAAATACAGTCAATGCCAATTTTGTAGTCAATCTATCTCTATGGAAAGTTGATTTTAAAGTGGTGCCAAATGTGAGTGAAGAATCACAGTGAAGGTTTTCATAGTAACAATAACAGAGTCTTGCAGGGAGGATGAGCTAAGAGTGCACTCTGCAGCCCAGAGGAAAAGATAGGTGCCTTCCAGTCACTGGTCCCTCTGGGGTGTACACAGATTTTATTTTCTGAAAGGACATCACCTGTACAAGCACTCAGAGCATTCATCTCTACCCCTGCCCCTTGTCTGGCCAGAGCATCCAAAGGGTAAAGCCTTTCCATGGGATACACCATTTGAGTTCTGCTCCAAAGTCAAACCTCTGATGCCTTCAGCTCTCTTTTCCCCTGATGTGACTGAAAATCAATAAATCCCCTTGGTCTGTTTAATTCTGGGGCAAGGTACTTATGTTAGCTGGAAGTACAGCTATCAGATTATTCCTCTTCCTAAAATATGCCAAAGTCTTCAGTCATTCCAATCCCATGAATCTGAGGCAGATAATTCGTACACTTGTTGCAGTGACCCTGATCGCTGAAAATTGAAATGTAAACTTCAAACATAGGGCTGCTTATCCAAGCCAAGCTTCTATCTTTTGAGATTTGCCCATCACAAATCATAAGTGCAAAGTGGAAAAAAGGGGGAAATTCAGAGTGATAGAGCCTAGCTAAAAGCTATCAAATACATCATCTCTTCAAGTAAGGCTGGGATAACATGGAAATGGGATATAGCCTGATGATCGGTTGAACTTCCTTTAACATGTACCCCTGGGAAAAGAGAGAGACACTAAAGCCTAAATGTGGAAAAAAAAGAAGAGACAGAGACAGGCAGAAGAAGCAGAACTGTTTGAACAGTCTTTGAACTGCTGGAAAGATGTGCCTCCCACTTCACTTTCTTAACTTTCTCTGTAATTCAACAGCTGCGTTTCTCACAGCTCACGTCTGGAGTGGGCCAGGGGAGGTGGCTGGACACGAAAGAATAACACTGATGGGGGATGCAGGGAAGGTGTTAATCTTCTGCCATGTGTGTAGGTATGTACTCAGCAGATAATCTCAGATCCTGTAAAGAGAGACATTCACTTTAAAACATAGACCAAACTCCCTGCTGCCGGGAAGCTCTGATCAGTTTATAATTTAGCTTTAGCTCTCAAAAAGCACTCATCATTAAGGTGAAAGATACTGAATTTGTGTAAATCAGAATAGCCCCAACTTCCCTGCAACTTCCCAGAGCATCAGTGTCCTCTGGCTGAGCTCCTCTGTCACTGCCACCACAGGTGACTGTCCTCCCTCTGGACATCAATGAGGCAGCGGAAGGTGAAATGATAGAAATCAATCTGCCTCTCATTAGTGGGATGAATAGAAGTGTTCCAGGGAGAGGGATCGATGAGGGCGTGAGGAGATGTGTTGAGAACTGGCTAAAAGAGGGACTGAAGAAGGATGCTAATACCTTTTTTTTCAGATACTTTGGAGTAAGCTTTGGAGGACTTTTGGATAGTGGTGTCTCAAGTGAACAGTGTCACGAACACTGAGTATAAACACTGCTCAATAAAACAAGCTCAGGGGAGATGTTTTGTGTGAGGCAGGTGCCTTTATGTTTTTAGAGATTTCAGAGAGTTTTAAAATAAGAACCACACATTTTTCCATAATGAGCACGGCTGTTTGTAGTTGCAGTGGAACTGAACCACTGAACACACACAAATATTCTGTAGCCATAAGATATGTGTGTGTTTATGTTTGCCTGAGCTCAGGCACACACAGGCCTACACAAATAGCAGGACAACCACTTATACATATTTATTTCCCTTTTTTCCTACTAAGGTAGCATATTCATCGCTGTATTTGTAGCCCAAATTACTCAGAAGGAGGAAAAAGCGATTTGCCTGTAAGCAGAAACAGAGACAAGGAAATGTTTCACTCTGGATGCAGTGAGAAGTGTGGCATTGAAGCAGTTCTAGAACAGGCAGTGTGGACACAAGAAGAGGGTTTTTTTCCCAGGCCTGAGCACCTTGCATTTCTCACAACACAAATATGGCATTGCTGCTTCTGGGACCGGGGCCAGCTCATTGCAATGCAGCACTCCAGAGGGAGACAAGGCAATTTGCCACGACACCTTTTCCATCTTGCTGCAGTTACAGATGGCCAACATTTGTGTCTTAAACATTTATCCTGCAGAATAGAGACTTTTGTACAAAAAGTATTTGGTGCACCAAAATATTTCCCTTAAATTTAAATTTTCGTCTTGTTTCGATCTTCAGAAAACATTTTGAAATTTCAGATGTTGTTTTTTCTCCTTTTTGTCACCTTTCTACTGTCACACACTCTGTTTTCTGAACACAGTAGATATTTTCCAAAGTTGAAGGATTTGGTGTGTGTGGGGGGGCATTTTCTCCCTTTTTTTTCCCACTTATTTTATTATTTTTCCAGTTATTTAAGGCTTTACCTGTATTGTTAATCTAGTGCATTAAAAGTTTGGCTAAGACAGGATCTCAGCCTCCTATCACACCTCACAATGAAATAAGTACAAGATAAAAGGTTATATTATAATAATCTTTTTTTCTCTTCTACCTGAAGTTTGTACCAAATAGATGTAAAAATAGATAAGCATTTCTTAATTTTTTGACATGGGGCTTCTTCATGCAGTCAGTGGCAGATGGAAACTATTACTGGGAAAGAAACAGAAGTGAAAAATTTTATAAATGTTTTGGGTGAAGGAATACAATTTGTCTCAATTTGAGCTCTGAAATATAAACAACTTCAAAATTAAATGAGTATTTAGAAAACTCGACTTACTGTCTCTGTGCCTTGTACATACAAGTTGATGGAAAGGTCTAGATGGGCTTTGGCTGAAAAGCAGCTCTTCAAGTTCACAAGACACCAAGAAACCTCCTCTCTCCACACTTGGGTTGCATCCCAAAATCAGACCAAAACCAGGAGCTTTCAAACTCCTGGAGTGAGCTGGAATTTCTGAGAATATTTTCTTATGAATAGAGCAGAACATGTTGCTCCTAAAACAAATCCTGTCTGCTCAGAGCTCCAGATTCCTAGGCCTGCAGCAGTCCTCAAGGAATCAAGATGTACATGTTTTGCTGCTGAGTGTGTTTGGGATGTCCCTGTTTATTTTTGACAGGACTTGTTTCCAGGCTCAGTGTCAGCATCTAGAAATCGAGATGAGATCCTTCAGCACAGTGAATCTGTATTTTACATCTCAACTTGGCTTTCCCAGAAAAAAACCTGGAATGGGTGGACTTTCTCTGCTTCAGGTAGCCAAGATTTTAGTTAAAGATTTTATTAGAGGTTTTGACTGAGGCTCACCCTGAATCCTACATGTGTCTCATGCTTTTTGCTTGTGGGATCAGCATTTTGTAGTGACCCAAACTAGTTCAGGTCCTGCAGAGGTACTAGGTGAGAAGGGATGGGTTCTGCATGTCCTTCCAAGAGGTTTGTAATATTAAGGAAAAGCTTGGTACAAGGAAGAGAATATACAGGGATGATAAATAACTACTCTCCCAGAGTGTAAATGTGTTTATTCCCACGCAGAGAAGTGGATTAGTTGTTTCACAGGGAAAGGTCAGGTTTTTATGTGCGTCTTCCTACGACACCCATGGGTGAAGCTCTTTGGGAGCAGTTCTAGAAAGCTGCTGTTGCATTTCTGAGCATCTGAATGATGGCTATAACAGCACAAGGTGCTTAGCGGCCACTCTTGCCAGGATTTTATCATTTGTGGCTGCTAACAGAAGTTGATGGGTTTTGGCCATCCATGTGGAGATGGGAAATGGAAATGGAGATGCCAGGGGTCTGTTTCTCCCCATGGTTACACACAGCAGCAGGGCTGGGGTGAGGAGCACAGGGTGGTCACCCTGGTTATCCCACCGGGAGCGGGAACGGCGGCAGCGGCTTCGCCGCAGAGCAACGCGGGAGGAAACGCAGAACAATCGGCAGGGAAATCCAACCCAAAATAACGAGCTGGCCTTCACGAAAAGGAAAGGTCACTGCTTGAAAGCCACTATTTGAGAGCTGGGAGGGGTTAAAAAAGAGTGAGTGGAGGCGACTCAATGCCTCTGCGGTTCCAAAGAATTCCTTTTTTATAAGGAAAACAATGCAGGAGAACAATGTGGATACTTGCAGCGCTTTCGAGGCAGTAGATTTTTTTTTTTTTTCCTTATAGAAAATAAATTGGAACAGCTTCCATAAACAAGAGGCATTGGCTACAGAAGAAAGCAGGAGCTTTTGTGGAGATTTAAAAATAACCAAAAGTAAGGAGAGCACTGGCAAAGCGTTCTGTTTTCTCAGCACTGCACGGAAAATGCGACGCAGCCTCAGCATTTGAGGAAGGGAAAGGCTACGAAAGCAGATTGGGAGACATAATGTGGTAAACTTCAGATCTGCCAGATTTTGTTTTGGAAGCCAGTGTTTGATGATAGGTTACCTCATGATGGGAACTGGATTGCAGACTTTGCCAGCTCTTTACCCAAATATTTAAAATCTTTCAAAACATTTTTTCTCCAGCAGACCAGTTTATTCCAACAAATTGTACTACCATGCACTGTGTCCCAACTCAGTCTGGTGCTTAGAGCTGCCCATAACTGAATATTCATGAATTCCAGGCAAACATCATGGTTTGCTGTGCTCATGTACCTGGCAAATAAATTTACCACACAAATAAAGAACACTCAACCCCCCCCAATGCATTAACCTCAGCAGCTTTAACGTTTTAAGGGCATTTACTTACCTTTTTCTTTTTTTTTAGTTGATAAACATAAAGCAATTTTGGTGGTGTTACCTGATTCCTGACCTCTCTAATTACACTAGTGCCAGCATATCCTCTTCTGCTGGAGAGGGTTTTTGCACTGGGAAAGCTTATTTTATTTTTCTGAATGTAAATAAGCTGCCAGTATGCCCAAGTACACAGCAATAAAACACTTCCATTGGTAAAGAGAATTTTGTACTTAAAAGTAGGGTTTTTTAAATTTTATTTTACTGTGGGTGTGTCTCCAATGAGTTAAAAGTCACAAAAATGTCAATATTACAGCCAAAAGATCTTTATCAGATAGATGCTGAGGAAAAAATACACTTGTATTTCTGTACTGGCTATTTGTGTTGATAAGTGCAAGTTTAATTCCTCTCTGTTGGTTTCATTTGGCCTAAGTGGCTGTATGTTTCTTTATTTCCTTCTCCCATAAGAAATATAAAATTACTGATAAAGGCTGAATATTTCAGTATCAGTGAACTTTCTTGTAGTTGTGCATCAGCCTGCACATTTTAGTTTTTCTTTGACCTTTGTCATTGAACATCTCTGAAGTCCAGAGTGACCAGAAATTACTTTTGGGATAAAGATTTTGTCATGTGAAGTTTTCCTGGCAAATTGATAGCTTGCACCAGTGGAAAGCTTACAGTAACTGGCCATCTAAACCTACTCCACCGAGCTTTAGGCAGAGGAGGGACAATTGCAACCTGGTTTCTTTAGGATAAACCTCATGGAACGAGGCAAGTAAAGAGATTCAAAGCCTCTGAGGGAGAGTTGTTTGACTGTACAATCAGCTTCAATCCTGGCCCTGGGTAAAACAGCCCTTAAATTCAAGATCAGATCCTTTGGTGCCCTCAAGTCAGCACAGAGGAATCCCCAGGGTCCCTCCCTCAGGGCTCCATGGGATGGACACACATCTGCAGCTGGGAAACCTCCTGTTAGCAGAGAGTTTGAGAAGAACTGCTCTGGTAACATTTGGGATTCAAGTTCAGGCATCAGTGGTGATGTTAACACAGTCAGAATGGCTCACTCACTCTGCTGTGGCCTCAAAGGCTGCCCCTGCTGATGGCAGGGTGTGTGCAAGCCTCTGCTGAGCAGGCAGCAGGGTCAGACCACCTTCTCACAGCAGGGACAGAGATGGGCCAGCCCCAGCACATGGAAATGGATCTCTCCAGCTGAACTGCCAGGTAAAGTGACCAGGGTGCTCAACAGAAACCAGGCGACCTTCACATCTCCAGGGCCAATGACTCTTGCACCTTCAGAGCTACAGTATCACCCAGCTTTTTTTGTTTTTCCTTCTTCAGGCCTTTAGTCACCTCTCAAACAGACAAATGCTCCCCTTGGAGGCTGCCGTGCCCTGTGCAGTGGGAAGCCTGGCAGGTGACCCAGTTGCTGGGAGGAGGGCAGCTGCAAGCAGGCAGCCACCAGGAAAACATTGGAGTTTCAGTGGTTTCTGAGGCCTGAGGAATGGGAAGATGCCCTGAGCTAAGCAAGAGTTAAGCACAGCCATACAGAGGCCTGGCTGTTATGATTTAAGGTAGCTTCAGTGACTATCTGTGAAAGTAGGTTATAGAGCATTGTGCAGGAGAAAGATAACTCTTTATGTAAGGCATGACCTGGGGCATCATGCCAGGCTATCATTTCCAGATTTGGAAGGATTCGGTGTTTTGTATGGCATGATGGAAAGTTTTGAAAAATAAGATTTCCTCTTCAGTGCAGGTCAGATGGGTGGCACCTGGCAGCTTGTGCACTGCCATTGTGTTGACCTGCATGCCTCTCCTTCCCTCCCTGCTCCACAGGCACAACACAGGAGCAGCAGGGAGAGGTGGGTTTGTCCTAGGGGTTACAGGAGCTGTGTGTGGGTATCTGAGCCTGCAGTGCCCAGGCACTCTCAGAAACGTGGGCTGTCATGACTGAGACCTCAGGACCTGGCAGTGTCAGCTTGGAGAACAACAGTGATTTCCAGCTTTCTCTTTTGTCTGCATTTCCAGTGTTCAATCAGTCTAAGTACTGCTGGGCCTTTGCCCATCATCTTGTGAAATGCTTCCCAAAGGGGAAAAAGAGGGGGGGAAAAAAGATCAAACTGTGGTCTAAACCTCAGGAGGAAGAAGACATCTGTCAGGACAAGCTCTTTGCAGAAATGGGATAAAGAATACTTGTTTACTAAATCTTTCATGTCTGTAGCTAGTTCAAAGACATCTCGCAGTCCTCCTCATTAGAAGAGCAAAGGAACAACAGAAAAACCCTCAGCCTAACCCATTAAAAGCAGCATCTTTATGTGCTGTGTTGTGGCAGGCATTCATAGGTTGGATTTTTTATTTTTTTGCATCTACCACTGGTAGAGGAAAATTCTTTCCAAGGTGATAGTTCCACCCCTGTATTGAAATGTGAGCGAAGAGGAACTTTCTCAGTTGGATTTGGGTTTATTCACAGCGCTTGCAAACAGCGTTAACATAAAGATCACACGTGCAGGGAGTGTGCCGTGAGTTATCACAAGTGATAAAGGATTCTAGGACAGTGAGAAGGCAGTTTCCCCTTCAAAATACTGTTTTTTTCTGGAAAGGTTATGTGTGAGAAGAAAAGTTAAAGTAGCATTTCAGTTCCCTGCACAGAAAATATCCAGGGAGGTGAAAGACAGCAAAGTGGTGCTGCTCACCAGCACCACAACTGAGAGCATCAGTCGAGTGAGGAGGCTGAGCAGCTCCTGCACTTAGCAAACACAGCAGTAATGTTAATATCACAATATCACCCTTTTCCAGGCCACTGGCATGTGCTTGGGGACAATAACATGGGGTTTTTTTTTTACAGCCAGGTCTTCTGAGCCGCAGCTGATGGGACACCTCCTGCTCTGGGGTGGCCACTGCTCACTGATCCCAGTGAAAACAAAATTGTGTACAGGCACTCTGCAAAACTCCCACCTTAGATCCCACTGAAGCACAGCTTTGGCTTTCAGGCGTCTCCCCTGCAACCTGTTCCTTGTGCCATTTTTGCAGGGAATTCATTATTAATTATTTTTTTCCATTTTTTTTTATATTTCCAAAGAATATCGGTTGACTTTTACAGCCTCTTCACTGATCCCCAAGCTTCATATCACACCTAAATGCTCATTTTCACTGCCTGAAAGTCTTTTCTGACCTGAATGACCCTATGAATCCGGTCCGTACTTCAGCTTAAGAGAAACGCTACACATTGATTGAATTTTGAGAAAAAAGGATTTGAACATTCAGCTGTAAATTTATCTTGTGTTATGTCTTCCAGGTTCATTCATATTGTAATTTGAAAAAGGCAAAATAATGTTGCTTTTTGTTAAAAATAAATACTGCTCTCAAAATTTTGTTGGAAGAACAATGTTGCAGGGGTGATGATTATGAAAAATAACTCCCACATCTTCCCCAGGGCCTGGGCAGAGGAGGTGGAACTCAGCTGTGGAGTCCCCCTGATCCTTCCACAGGTATCAGCACAGGATAATCACATTTGCAAAGCAACAACAAGCACTTCCCAAGAGCATCTGGCTAAGAAGGCTCAGAAGCAATGACAAGACTGTGGTGAAAAGTTTGGTCCACCAATCCATCTTTTGGACGTGGCAGGGAAGAGACACCTTTTGATAAAACATCAAGCACTGTATATTTTATTCTTTTGTTTGTCTGTGCTCCCATTCTGATCAGCCCTTGAATTATTGTTTCTCAAAAAGATATGTAGGAGAGAAATCATGTTTATTTAGGGAGAACCATAATTTTTATGTTTAAAAGGCTCCAGGTATGTTTTAAGCCCCGCAAACACACCGAGAGCTCCAGAGTTTGTAGTGCAGTTTTCTGCAGCACTGATTTATTCCATTTTACAGTAACCATGCCCTGGGGTAACAGGTAGGCCCAATACCAGCAGTGGGAGAAGCAGACCTGGAAGATGCTTTGGGTACAGCCCAGCCAGGTTTTATGCAGCCTGCAAAGTCTGGCCTCGCTCAGCAAACCGGTCTGCTGTTGCCATCTGCTGGAAAAATCCCTAATGGATATTTCCAAACATGGGGAGGAGTATCTGCTCCTGTTACAGAAATTCTGGGGGCTTTTTGTGCTTTTTAAGGCAGCTTTTTTCCCCTCTAGGTCCGTGTGATCTGCCAAAGAACAGTGTGTGCACCAGGCTGTTACCACCCTCTGCACGGTGAAACACCTTCAACCAAGGCCAGTGTAAGAGCAAAACAATTCTTCCAACAAAAGCCTGCTACTAGAGAGGCAAAAAATTCATCCTGCCAAAGGAAATCATCCTTCCTCTCTCTCACAGCTCTCCTGTTTCATCACACCATAGAATGGTTTGGGTTGGAAGGGACCTTAAGAACGACCTGGTTCCAAACCCCTGTCCTGGCAGGGACACCTTCCCCTCGAGCAGGTGGCTTTGCTGTGCCCCCAGATCTGTCACCTGAGCTGAGCAATCCCCCTTCCACACATGTTCACACACAGACCACACAAATTTTTACACAAGGAGAAGTCCTAAAGATCCTGTTCATCCCAACACATCAAATCTAGAATTTATTTCTATTTCTACACCGCTTGCACTTACTTCTTTCTCAAACTATCATGCATAGAGAAATATTTCTGCAGCCTGCTCCTATGGGATTTTCAGAGGCATTGAATATCTTTTTCCCTCAGATACATTTTCCTCCCAGCAGGAGTATTCAAAATCCTTTCCTCCTCTTAAAGATTCTGTGGCTCATCATTCTGTAAAACTTAAGAGCACACAATATCCTGGGACAGGCAAAATCTCTTCTCACTTGCAAGCAGCCTTAAGCCATCCAGGCTGCTGTTTGCCACAGGCATTCTTAGCCCCGTGTCATCAGGCCCCAATCTAATCTGCGAGGTGTAATTGCCATGGCATTAAATCCTTTGCTGCTGGCTGATCAGCCCCAGCTTGTAGGATTACACGGCCCGAGCTGGTGCTCACAAAGGCAGGGAGGGTTTAGGAAACCCTGCTGCTGCTGCTGACAGGGCTTTAAAGTGTCCTGCTCAAAGGAGGAGTCCATGGGGTGTGAATCCTCCCCCAGCAGAGCTGACAAGAACAGGACTCACGACTGTGCTGTCTCCAAGCTACCCTTACACTGCCTAAAAACAGTCCTGCCTTGGAATTCCTGGACAAGGGATGTTCAGGACATAAACCCTGGCCAGGGGTGACAGAGACTTTTTTGGGCAGCCCAGGGAATTGGTGCCACTTCACCTGGTGGGGAAGGTGTGAAAGTGAGTTAGCCCAGACCCAAGACAGCATTGGCTGTGCCCATTGGCCTCCAGCTGGCTCAGCGTGGTGACAACTTGCACCTTTACAAACCTATTTATTATCTAAAGAACCTCTATTAACCTTCACAGAATCAAGCATCTTCAGTTTCAAAACTACCATACACAGACCCCAAGCTTTGTCCATAGCTTGGAGGAATTCTGGCATGGGGGAGGAAAGGATCTGCATCCTGAGCCATCCATACTCTCACTTGATGTGGAAATTGTACTGATATTATTAAGGCATGTCCTCAATATGTCTCTTATTGTCTTGCCATTCGTGAAGCCTGAGGTTGGACTGTCCTAGTTAGGTTTCTGATGTGGAGGAGACGAGCTGCCAGCTCGTATGGAAGTTTGTACTCACTGTGGAGTGACTTACCCTGTAAAATTTCTGTCACAGATTTCTGTGGCTCTGCTGCATAAAGCATGAAATGGCCTCGTTGTCAGCAATTTTTATTTCTGCAATAGTGTAAAAAGTGCCATTTTAATACTATTTATTATTTAGAAAGAAAATATTTTAAAACTTTAAGTGACAGCTAAAATCATACCTGAAAGCTAGAAAGAGCAAATACATGTAATACTTCTCCCTCTTTGTACAATTAGTTTTCATTCAAAAATAAGCTGATGGGAATTTGCTTTTATGTATTTAGTGACCTTTACAGATTTATTCTCCAGGTTTTTTTTAGTTCATAAAATCATGGGATAGTTCAGGTTGGAAGAGACTCTAGAGATCACCTCATTCCAACCCTGCTGCCGTGGGCAGGGACATCTTTCACTAGACCAGGTTGCTCAGAGCCTCATCCCAGAGCATCCACAGGCCTTGAACACTTCCAGGAATGGGACAGCCACAGTTTCTCTGGGCAATCTGTGCCAGCCAGGCGCCAGAGGAGGAAGAAAACCCTTCCCATCTGCAGCAGAGTTTGCTTCAGCTTTGTGTAACCTTGTGTCACCGAGTGTGTGAGACAGGAAGGCCCTCTCCACTGAGGGATAACAGCACTAAAAGATCTTCAGGAAAACCAGAACAATGGAAAACCAAAGTAGCCTTCGGTTCTTCCAGCAGGTTTGGGAACAAATTGGAGGAGCAGAGCTGGCCTGGTGCCACAGCTCTGCATGTGGTGGGGATGGAGAAGCTGCAATAATGTCTCTTCTTGGCTGAGTCTTTAAAAATAAGGCACTTTTCTCTTGTTCCTTTTCAAGCATTACATAAAAGTTCCCCCTAGAAGTCCAAAGGCAGCTGTTTTCTTAGCAGAAGGAAGTCAGGAAGAGGCAAAGAAGGCAAAAACATCAGATAAGTCTGGATAAAAAACTTGGCTAACCTATTTTTCCCCCCTCCTAAACAGCCAATTTTGAAGCACTCTGCAGAGATCTGCCTGGGAGGAAAAGCTGAGCCAACCACTGAAAACTGATATCTGAGCTCTGGTGAGAGCTGCTGCTCTCCCTGCCTCGGTGTGGGAACTCCTGAGCTTCCATGCTCTGTGGTGGGAGCATTTCTCCTCTCATCCAGCCAGCCCAGAGACCTCCTAGGTAAGAAGCAGATAACTTTAAAGTAACGAGATCTCCCGGGTAAGAAGTGATATGACAAAAGGAAATGGCCTCAAGTTGCACCAGGGAAGGCTTAGATTGGATTTTAGGAAAAATTTCTTCACTGAAAAGGGTGGTCAGGCATTGGAGCAGGCAGGCTGCCCAGGGAAGTGCTGAGTCCCCATCCCTGGAGATGTTTAAAGCACGTGTAGATGTGGTGTTTGGGACTTGGCTTGGGGGTAGCTTGGCAGTGCTGGGGCACCAGCTGGGCTCGGTGACCTTAGAAGGTTTTCCAGCCTAAAGGATCCTATGGTTCTAAAAGGCCTTGACCCCTCCAGCTCTAACACAGCACCTGGATGTTGACAAAATGAAGCTGGCCATGGACATTGGAGGGCCCTGTCCCACAGGGAGAGGACAAGCCACTGTCATCTGCAGGGGGGGTCTCGTCCCCAGACAGCAGTCAGTGGCTCCATCCCTGCCTGGGGCTCTGCGTGCACCCTTGGGGTGGACACCTGCCCTTGTGTTTCCCTCTGGGGATCCAGGAAAAGAGCCAGGTCCATTCATCTGACAGCTCCAGGGCTCGCAGGCTTTGGCACTTTGCAGTTGTAGTGCCTTGTCACAAGGTGGCAGGGACGTGACACTGCCTGGCACGCTTCTGGCCTCAGATCCTTGCTGCTTGCTTCCTTATCCAATATACATTTATCAGTAATCTTCTGTCTTTTCTTTAAAACTGTCTTTGGGGCACTTCAAAGAAAGGGTAATTAGTTATTTCAAAGCCTAAATATTTTACCTATTTGCACTCAAGTAAAAAGACAAAAAACTGCTTTGCATCCTTCTGCCTGGAAGTCATTGTGACATGGGGAAGTGAGGAAGGGGCTGGCCTGGGTCAGCCTCTGCTGAGCCTCAACTCTGGCTGCTGCTGCTTCCATGTTAAACCCAAGAGCTTCATGATCAAAAAGCAGGCAGCCCTTCTGTCCTAAGTCAAAGGGACCATTTCTTCCTAAATAACTGAACATGGGAAATCACTGTAGCTTCGAAAGGAAAAAAAAAAAATACATAGACACACATATAAATGTGTAATATAAACATGCATGCATTTCCTTCAATGAAGAATAAAATCTTAGAAAAAGAGTTGTTATCTCTGGCTTCCTAGAGAAGAGCCTTAACTCTGGGCTTCTGAAAGTAAAAGTCTGTGCATTTATAGGACCGTTTCCCTTCTTTTTATATGCCTCCCACCGTAATCTTTTGGCATGCCAAGAATTTTGTGATTTTTCTGCTCTGCTCTCTCAAGGGTGTTGCAGGCTGTGTAGCAGGGAGTGAAACCTTTGTTGCTGCTCATCATTCTCATACAGAATTCTCCCTGCAATGATAAAATTAGATTTGTGTTAATAAGCTGTTAATAACCATCAGGTAATTATTTAGTTTATCTCTGGAGTCCCAGCTGATCGTTGTCTCCTTATGTTTGCTTGCCTGGCAGTCTTCAGGGACAGGGGATTTTCAGGTTTTTTAATCTGCAGTACATGCAGTGAGAGATTACTCAGCTGTCTCTCTGCAGAAAACATCCCTCTCATGCAGCAGGAGGTATCCATAACAAATTGCTGACATCCAAACTCAGCTCTGCACAAACGGATGTGCGGGATGCCTGCTGCCCCCCACGGCAGAACCAGACCTCGGTGGAGCAGAGGCGTTGGCACAGCAGAAGGAAACGAGCAGAAAATGACCCAAGTAGAGCAGGTAACATTAGAAAATAATTGTTTCTGAGCTGCTGTTCACTAGCAAACATTTTCCTTTTCAGCACAGAGCAGTGGCCCAGGAAGGGATTTCTTGTGGCTCAGCTGGATGTGCCCCTGGTTCATGCTGAGGCTCCCAAACTGACCTGAGGTTTACATTCCAATTTATTGGAACAGAGAGTAACCAGAAGTTTCTTCAGCTATCTAAAACACAGACCCATGGAACCACATAAGGCTGAGCTCTCAAATGCTTGCTATGAACCTTGAGATGAGCATATCATTGCAGGCTTGCAATTTATTTAAATTCGCTAAAGAAGCCAGCTTTGAAGTTCAAGGCAGGGTTTTAGTTGGGAGGGAAGGAGGAAAATCCTATTTTAACATGTGGCAATTCATCTGTGGAACTCACCACTGCAGGACAGCATTAAGAATGAAAGTGTAATAAGATGTGAAGTGAAATGGAGAATCTGACAAGTGACAAAAGCACCCAGTGCTCAAGTGCATGAATTTTGCTTTTTGCTTTGGTTTAAGCTCAAAGTCGTAAGGAATTTGGGAATGAGATGGGAAAGGTCTTTTTATCTTCTAAAATGAAAGCTAGGTGAACCTCAAGATGAATTGGTTTCAGAGCAGCAGGTCAGGATGTTTCTTTTTGAGAATGTAGGGACTCTGCCTTCCAATTGTTGTGTGCTGTTCTCTAACCAGGGAATTTGTTATGGGTTTGTGCAATGCTTCAACTGAAGTAAATCAATGTTTTCCAGTGAATGCAATTTCAGACTAAAAAGTTCCATTTGTCTTCAGTACAGCTTTATCATATTGAAGTGGAAAATACAAAATAGCATGAGCTCTCTAATTGCCCCAAATATTTCCAGTTGGGAGTTTGGTTAAACTGATATGAGGCTGAGTTCTTTCTGCCTTAGGAAAATACCTTTCATCATCCTCAGAAGTTGGCTACATTCAGGAGCAAGGAATTGGATGTGAAAGATCCATTCCTGATTGCCACTCCTCACATCCCCAAGTCTGCACTGTAACTCTCCTTGTGGGCCCCTCCTGGGTCCCTCTAGTTTGTCTCCTGTTTTGGCAACTTTTGGTCACATCAAAGGTCTCAAGACTCCCCAGGTTCAATTCAGGTTTGACATCAGAATGAGCTTCCATGAGAAAATCCATCCCAGCTCTGCATCTCCTGCCAGGGAAGATCCAGATCTCAGACAGGGCTCATGGGGGTTACTTAAGTTCCTGGCAAAAGTACATTTGGGCAGAATGGTCCACCACACCTCCTGGAACAACATCAAAGAAACTCAACAAAAGCAAAGATCTGCTAAAATCTCTATCTTTTGTGATGTTTGCTTTTTTGTTTCGAGCATGACAAATTTCTTAAATTGACTGCAGATTTCTCACCAGCCTGGACACACTGAGGTAATCCTGGAGGAAAATATGTCCTTTTACCAAATTCCAACAATTTGCTGCCAGGCTTGGATCCTAGACCTGAACTTTATGTCAGAGATTGTGTGATGTATTAGTCAGGACAATTGATTTATTCCTTTGAAACTCTGTGCTAAGCTATCACCAACCACGTTTTTCTCTGGTTCCCAGGAACCCTGCTTCTCCGGCTGTTCATGGCCATGGCAACTGGAAAACAGACTCTGTAGGAGAAAGAGCATCAAAGAATCCCCTCTGACAGTAAAAGGGAGAGGAAAAAAACATATGATACAGAAAGCAGCTATTCAGGGCCAGGCCTGAATCCAGTTTTGAGGGAGATATTTTCCACTAGAAGACAGAGATAATCTAGGGCAAGAATAACAACAAAGTCCATAACATTATTTGCTTTGGTGCTTTCTGCCACAAGCCCTTTTTTTTTCCCCCCACACTTGCCTCCCACCCACAATTTCACAAGTCAGATTCTTGCAGGTACCAGCATAGCTGAGAATCCTGCTGGGAAGGTCAGTGCCCTGGACAGACAGACGGCTGTGCTGGGTGTGTTTATTTCCACAGAACAGCTTGTCAGTTTAACAAAGACAGCAAAATCAGAGAGAAAAACATGTCACATGCAGCCACCATGTGTCTGTAGCACATCGAGGAGGATCTCATTGCTCTTTTCCATCGGCAGTGTAGGTTTAGCCCATAGCTCTATTTTCACACTCCTAAAGCTATGTTAAAATCACAGAGGGGTCAGCCACAAGCCTGCCCTACTAAATTCACCTTTAAACACAGGCTGTCAGCTCCTCTGCATTCCAGAAGGGTGGCAAAAACACCTCTAACAGCAGCCTGCTGTTTATGCATAATGCAAAAATGGGATTTTTTTTTTTTTTTAATAGAAGGTTCAGAAAATAAAAGCACACTTTTTGTCTGAGATCATGTTGCTGAGTTCCAGCCTACAGCCATTTGCAGCTGAGGAGTAAAGCTCCAACAATGCAGTTTGTAATGAAAAAAGTGACAGACCTTCAATTTCAGCCACTCTTGTTCGCCATACACTGAATGCACTAATGCATCTGGTCCGTTTAGAGAAGGCACTGCCATTTTCTTCCAAGAATTAAAAGAGGAAAAATGGGAGTTTTCAAGGCCTGGCTCTGCAGACCCCAGGCTTTAGGCAGCTATAATTCAGCATTTCAGCAGATCACAGCAGCACAATGTTAGAACCACCCAGGTGGGGCTGGGGTTTGGGGTCCAGAGGCTGGGGGCAGGCATGGGGACAGGGATAGGTGGATGGATGGATGGATGGATGGATGGATGGATGGATGGATGGATGGATGGATGGATGGATGGGCAGCCTGCTCAGGGCAGATTTGTTACCACCACAGAGGTGTCAGCACGAGCCTGGCTTAGAGTCACAGCCACTGTAAAATTGCCAATATTCCCTGTCCCTCGGGGGGTGTGTATGTCCAGGGCTGAATTGCTCTCTGTTGAAATCCCCACATCCCTTAGGGTTCCTCTGCATTGCCACTTTGCTTTTCTTCCACCCCTTCCCCTCGATGCTTTCAGATTTGCCCTGCAGCATCCCCGCTGGGTGCCCTTCAGGAGAGCTCCATACAGCAAACAAGCTTTGGAAGGGCTGTGGGGAGCACAGGGATTCTGTGGACGCAGGGAGAGCCACACATGCAACCCTCTGCCAGCACAGCAGGAGACACAACAGCTATGCCAGAGCCACCAGGCTGAGTTTTACACCAAACCCTTGGCCTTTTAAGAGCTGCCATGCCCCAGGGGATGACAGGCAGCTTGGGCTCCATGTGAGGAGTGTGGTGGGAATGGGAACGCTGACCTGAGTGATGCTCTGCTGTGCCTCCAAGCCAGGCAGCTCCTCAAGCTTTCCAGAGGGGGTCCCAAAGTTAAATTAATGTTTTGGCAGGCTAAGTGGCAGTGATTAACTGCATAAATACTGGAGGGCAGCTCTCACATTTGTGTTTGGTTATGAGGACTGAGCAAAGCCTCAGGAGCAGCAGCAGCAGCTGCCTGCTTTCCTTAGGCTCCCGTCATTTGAGGGCCAGCCAAGGCCAGGGCCAGATTGCTGAACAGGCATGGCAGGAATTCTGCTGGAGCATTGGTTGTGTTATTGAAGCTGGGCACATTTTCTCCTTTCCTGCTTGGTTCTTCACAGCCCTTACAGGAGAAACATCACCTCTTTTCCACAGGTGGGGAAACTGAGGCACGGAGATTTCACAGCTAGATGACCTGAGTAGCTTCCATGCCAACATCAGCCCCTCAGGCTGAAGAAGCTCTCCAGCAGCATGACAAGCTCAGAAGTGCATGGAGCCAGCGGCACAAACATGTGCTTAGCATCTCTCGTATGTAATGTTTTGTCCAAGATTTTTTGCTTTTGCTGAATTTGTCTTCTTGTTCTTTCCATTTTAATTAGAAATCCTGGTGGGAAAAGCTCTGCAGCAGCTCCAGTCACAGCTGGCTGGGCACCTGGCTTGGTGAGCTGGCTGAGCTCAGGACCTGCCTGCAAGCAGAGGCTGCCAAGGTTTTGCTGTGCAAGGTTTTGCCTTTTGCTTTTGGAGACTCAGATCTTATCCAGACAGTACTTTGGCCAGTAAATGAAAGGCAAAATTGAGGGGGTTTCTGCTTTGGGTGTTCTGTGGGATTTCTAGCCTTTAGATGAGAAAATCTAATATCACATTTATTGCAAAAAACCCCCACAAAATCAAACTTAATACTCCATTCACATGGGGCAGTTGGCAAAGGCTGCTCCTCTGCTTTTATCCTGGCTGTTGCTGGCAGGGCAGCAGGTGAGGTGCTGGCTGTGCTCAGCTCTGTGGGACAGCCTGGCTGTGCATCCTCAGCAGCTGAAGCGTGCAGGATTCGTGTTGACCGCCTCCCACGCGGCTCCATCGCTGTTTGAGGCCGCAGTTTTGTCGTGTGTCTCCTCCCAGACACCTCGGTGCTGTCACAGCTCTGTGCCTGCCATATGTCACAGTCCCCTGCCTGAAGGTGTGTTCAGAGAGCTGAGTGTCTGTCCTGATCAGTGCCTCGGGCACACGGGTGGATTTGGGGTGCTTCCATTCCTAGGGGCATTCTGGCACCCCCAAATAGTGCCAATTAAAATGCAAATATTTACTGACTCTCCTTACACAGTAGACAAACATTCACCCAAGGATTTCCTAAATTACACCAAACCTGTTGTGTCATTCTTCCTGAGCAGTGTTCCTACTGCTGGCAGGAGACTGGACCAAACCCAGCAAAAGAGTATCTGCCCTACCAAAGGCTGCCAAGTGCTGCAGAGGAACAGAGCAGCAGCAAAACAGCTCTGGACCTGCACATCTCCCTCCTCCCCTGCAGCCAGAACATTTAGAAACCACTTCCCTCAAAAGAATTATATATTTGACATAAGGAAAATTACTTCAGCCTCAGGTTAGCAAAATATTTATTTCCTGTGTTGAAGCATACACAAAAACCCAGAGAAGTTCCTTTCTTTTGGCCTTAGCTTTGAAGTTACCTGTTCAAGGCAGTGCTTTACAAAAGGACCTCAGGCTTGGCCACCTTCTGTTAAAAGAAGGAAAAATGAAGAGGTCAAGCAATGTGACCCAAAACCTGCCAATGGTTATCCACACTCCTGTGGGTTCAGCAGGTCTGAGGCTGCTTCCCCTCTGTTCAGGGGCCCTTTGTAGGAGGAAAGCCTGTCTTGTAGCTAAAGGACACAAGGCTGAACCTTGTCTTTCAACACAGAATTCTTGTCCCACACCCAGAACTGGCCACAGCGGCATTTGAGATTTTAGTTTGGACCCCACTGTGGTTTGGGAATCTGCAATAAATTAGAAGCTCGGGTCTGTGGCTGCACAGCAGGTTTCACAGGAAAACATTTCCAAGTATTTTTGGTCCCCTTCTGAAAACTTCCTTAGGAAGAAGCTACTGCTAATTTTAGTAGGTGAATGGTGTTACATGGAGCATGGCCAAAGAGGATTTTAGTTTTTAGTTTTCCAAATGGTACATCTTTCATTTTGCAAACTGAAATTCTGAGTAACAAAACAGCAATATAATTGTTCTTCAGGAAATGATGGTACATGAATCTGTTTGCAAAAGCAGTTCCATGCAGTCACTGCTTTTTTAATGCTCATTAAAAATTAAAAATCAAATATGCCATTCCCAAGCAGATCTAAGCAAAGGAAAACCATCTCCAGGTGAAGGCTAAAGTTCACCAGCCTTCTGAGTACACCAGGGCTCGTGCATCCCTTTATCTCCATAATTATGTATGCTTTTGATATGGAAGATGAACCCAGCAGTTTGAATGAGTTCAGCTTGGAGATTTGGGATTTGTTTGAACTGCTCACCCCGAGTTCAGCCCTGGACTGCAAAGCTTTGTGGCTCTGGACCAGACGCAGGGTGAGTGGTTAACAGGGAAGCTCTGTGTGTACACCCCTGTGGCCAGCAGCTTCTCTGCCTCTAATCTATGCAGATACATCAAAAGCAAAATATTTTTAACAGTGACTCTCTGGAGGATAATGAGAGAAGCAGCAGTGGAGCTGTTTTCCCAGCCACTGGGTCTCGGTGTGGTTGCTGATGGGAAGAGATGCAGTTTCCTTCGCACCGTGTGGGGAGTCAGGAGCAGTGTCCTTCTCCTTTGTGCCCCGGCAGAGGGAAAAGATGTCACATTGCTATTTTACTGTGGGAGATGCAGCTCCCTTCAGGACACTCAGTGCCAGGGATTTCATTTCTCAAGAGCTTATCTAAAGTGCCTGTGATTTACAGACATGGTTTCGACCCCGTGATGGGCAAAGACTCTGAGCACACTTTGTCCCGTCACTTCCCATCCTCCAGCTGTCCCCAGTCCCAGCTGCTTCACTGTCAGATCAAACCTGACCAGGCTTATCTGGTAGCACACGGAAAGATGTTTTTAAAGGAACAATTTCAAGGCAGGGAGGAAGCCAGAAGAAGCAGTCCCATGTGGCTCAGATGCCCTCTCATGCATCTGGATTTTTAGGTATTTGGTTACTGTCACCAGCATTGGTGGCAAAGTGAGAGAACAAGCATTTAGAAAGCAAAGACTGAGATATTAATGCTCATGTCAGAGGTCACTGCACAAATGACTTAATCTGGCACTGAAATAAGGGTTTGGAAATGTTGTCCATATCAAAGAAAATGTACATTTGATGGGGTTTGGAGGGTATTTTTTCCTTCAGGAAGCAGCATGTGGTAAGTGAGTTACTGACATGCCACTTGTTCAAAAGAGGAGAGTTTTGTATCCCTGCTGTGAAGCTGAATAACAGCAAAATACAGTTAGGAAGGGGAAAAGGGAGCCTCAGCCATGGGCCTCCTGCACTCTATATTCAGTAACAACAAGCAACACCCAAAAAAGACTCATACATCAGGCAACCTTTAATTTCTCCTGCAGTCCTCAAAGTGGAATGAAAATGAGCGAGTGAAAGGCTTTAGCTGCAAATTGACTTCTTGGCTTTTGCCAGCCAAGCTTCTGGAAATGGATTTATTCTAGAAGAGATTAAAAATAACTTTATACTTATTGGCTTTCAATACATTGAAAAATACTCACTTGTAAACTATTGGAAGAGTAGAATTTCAACTCCTTTTTTATTTTATTTTATTTTTTTTCAGAAAAAAAAAAACAAAACACCTTTCTCTACCAACTTTTCCAGATAAGTGCAGAGAAACACAAAGTGGGGACAGAAACCCCCAAGCAGTTAAAGACTAGTTTTTGAAGCATTCAAAAAGCCTTTAAAAGAAATACTTTCCTTTCTAAACTTTTCAACCCCATTTATTTGATTAAAAAAAAAAAAAATAATAAAAAAAAATGGTGTGAATGTTTGATTTGAAACTCAGGCTCACAAGTAAGACAGGGATGAAGTGCCCCCAAGGGCTCTGGCTCTGCTGTCACCCAAGCAGGATGGGGCAGACACTTCACTCCTTGCTCCAGCCACCACGAAGGTGAACTTGAGCCCATCACTTGTGTTATTACTGATAAAAGAGATGGGCTGTTGTAGAAGGTGGAACAGGAATTCACAGACTTTTCCCTAGGCACAGGGAATAGCTCAGTAACCTTGGTGTGAATGTACAAGCCATCATTTGGTAATTGAAATACTGTATGCAAAGAAAACACAGGGATGCAATGTGAGCCTCTCAAAGAAAACACAGGGATGCAACGTGAGCCTCTTCACTCAGGCTGATGTTGGGTTTTATTCTGCCTCACAGCTGGGACAAAACAAAAATGATCAATAATGGTGTAGGTGAAATTCTGCTTTCCTCTGCAGGTCCTCCTTCAGCCAGACAGGGACAACACAGAGAAGTGGATTTCAGGACAAAAATATACTTTCTGGTTTTCTTCAACAATTAAAATTCATGCAGATTTTTCCAAAATGTATCATCTTGAGTAACAATAGCTTGATTTTTTTGAGAGTTAGTTACCCTTCTTTTTATATATATATATTTTATTACAAAGTAGCCAAACCAACAACCCTGAAAAAGCATCAGCATTTACCAAATGGCAGCCAGCCCTACATCTCTATGATTGCTACTGACACATGGGTTAGGACCCTCCGTTTCTCCCAGGGAACAAGTTGTCTCGTGGTATTTCTTGCCTACCCAGCCAGAGTAATGGAAACAGTGTGAGGATAAGCTGTTCAGATGTTTGCCAGCCATCCAGTTTTATGGTTACTTGGAGCAATCTGGTACCCATTCTTTGTGAATTATATTTCTCCCCATAAAGAGAGTTTGGTTAAGGCAAATAACTTTTTATTCCACTGTCAGCCCTATTCATCCATGTCTGATGTCAGCTGTCTTTGGAATTGAGAGAGTCTAATTTCTTATCAGCTTTAGTAAAAAGATACTTTTCTTATATAGATTTGTCAGAGCTGAGTAATGACTAACAGAAATCAGAACCCAAATGGTGACAGCACATAGGGCTCCAAGCCACAACTATTTGTGGGCAACAATCCCAAACTTGGAACGTCTGGAACCATGAACACCCATGTTCAGATCCCCTGATCCCACAGCCACGTGTGTGAGCACCAGCCAGCAGCAAATCCACCTCCCAGGAAGGGGCACCCTAAAACCAACTGAGTGTGGGGATCACGGGCTCAGGGGTCCCCAGTTGCTGGAAACACCGACCTGGAGCATGGCCTTGGACATTTGCTGCTCCCTCTGACTGACGGTGCCCATCTGAGAGAAGACCAGAAAAGTGAAATCCAGTGTTCCACTCACCCTGAAATGGAGTCCCAAGTGATTCCTGGGCACCTACTGCTCTACCTGCTGCTCCTTGCTGTGTTACTGCCAAGGAGTAGCTAGAATTTATCTTTATTTCTCTCAGTTCACAACTGTAATTTCAGGGCAATGGAATCACTTTAGCTTTTGCATGGATTTCTGCACTGCTTTGTTTGATGAAATAACAAAACCAAAGCATTGTTTCACTTTGAGACTTTCAAAATGAAGTTTTCCAATGCCATTGAAATGAAATACACTTTTATTTCAAAATTTACCTCTGCTGTCATTTAGCTCCCCTCCATTCACACCAAAATATTCAGCTTGAAGTCCACTTTAAAAATAATAATATTAATTTCTGAAGTGTTTCAATACATTACCTTGAAGAACTGGGCATCCCAGATGGTGGATTAGGATGGGAGTTGTTACTTGGGACTGTTTCCTGCTGCAAAACTTCTCATTTGGAAGACCCTCTGAGGAGTGCTGATGCCATCAGCCAGCTGGCAGTCCTGGGCAATGTAATGTAATGCTGGTTCAGCATTTCTTTGGGTTCCAGATGCTGCCAACTTTAGCAAGACATAATGGTGCAGAACATATCAAACTGGGATTTAAATGTGCTGAAAATGAACCAAGCAACTGCTGTTTCCACCCCCAGGAGGCTGCAAACTTCACACCCCCACAAAAATAATAATTACCTGGTTGTGGCTGTCATGTGCACAGAAGTGTTATCAGGTGTCCTGGTTGTGTCTGGGATAGAGTTAATTTTCTTCCTATTAGCTGTGCTGTGTTTTGGATTTAGTATGAGAATAATGTTGATAACACATTGATGAAGCATCACTTTTTCCTCTTGGGTTTTATTCCTCTCTTTTTTTAATGTCCCTTTTTATTACTACTAATTCTACTTCTCTAATTATAATTATGATTATTAGGATTATTATTATTATAATAATATTTTATTTTGATAATTACAGTTTTTACCTCAGCCCACAGGTTCTGCCTTTTTCTGTCTCTCCACCCTATCCCACTGGGGATGAGGAGCCAGGGGACCAAGCAGCCACATGATACGTGGTGGCCAGCTGGGACATCCAGAAATACTTGGCAGCTTCAAGCATGGCTGACATGGTTTTGCAGAACTCCTGGCATGTTTGTGTGGAATTCAGCATGTAGTGAGGGATTCTTGTGTGGGACATCTGGTAGAGCCAGCATCCGCACTGGGGGCACGTGCAGGAAGGGCGCTGAGCTGACCTTGCCTGCTCACACGCGGGGGATCTCGCTCCAAGCACAGCTTTTCCAGGGCTGGTGCCTCCAAATCTGGCACCTGGGCTTGGGGCATCCCTCAACGCTGCCAGGGGGTCTGCAGGTGACCCCAAACTGAGTGGTGCAGTGAACCAGATGCAGTCCAGAGGGACATGGACAAGCTCCAGAACTGAGACCCCACCTGCAGTGCTGTGTCCACATCTGGGGTCCAGCACACAAAGGACATGGAGCTGTTGGAGTGAGGCCAGAGGAAGCCACCAAATTGATCAGAGGGATGGAGCAGCTTTCCTTGAGGAAAGGCTGAGAGATTTGGGATTGTTCAGCCTGGAGAAGGCTCAGGGGTGACCTGATTGTGACCTTTCAGTACCTGTAGGGAGCCTACAGGATGGAGATGGATTATTCACTAGAGCATGGAGTGACAGGACAAGGGGGAATGGACCCAAACTGACAGACAGTAAGTCAGGATTAGGTGTCAGGAAGAACTGTGAGGGTGCTGAGGCATTGGCACAGGCTGCTCAGAGAAGCTGTGGATGCCCCATCCCTGGAAGTGCTCAAGGCCAGGGTCTGATGGCAGCCTGGGACAGTGGAAGGTGTCCCTGACTATGGCAGGGAGGTTAGAACCAGGTGAACTTTAAGATCCCTTTCAATCCAAGCCATTCTATGTCTCTATGATATCAGGACCACATCTGTAAAATTATGGATTGAAGTCCTGGGCTGCAGCTCCCAGGCTGCAGGGCTTGGTTTGTGGCCTGCTCTGACTGTATCCTCCTTTTATTCCTGAACTTCCCTTCAGACTCAAAGGGTAAATTTCATTCTGTGAACTTGCACCTTGCAGAATATTTTCTATTTCCTTCCAAGGGTATCTACAAAACCTGTTACTCTTGGATATAAATGGTCATTGCACAGCATTGAGGTGACTGAAGCAAATAGGGCTGGTCTTTAAGCTTTTTATTGTTTCACAATCCTTATTTAATCCTGGTAATACAATGCCTGTAATTAGCAACAATGTTGTGGTTTTTTGTGCTTAGAAACTGTTAATTAGATAACTGTTGGACAAAAATAACTGAAAGTGTAGGAGGGAAGCAAAAGGATCATGACTCATGTTTTGGTGTATTTGAGCCCTTCCCAGTGAACAGGTAGAGAAAAAGATTAATACCTGGAAAGGATTTGTTTCTCAGTTGTGTGCATTTGGATCTACTCAACAGCTGGATTTCTTTGTACCCTTACAAAAGCTACTGCAACAACTGCCCTCCTTTTTCAGTATGCTAATCACACACACTAAAAAATGTTAATCTAGCTAAGCATTATAATGCTTAAGGGAAAATAGGAATAAGGTATCCTGCTGTTAGGCCCCTGCCCGGATGTGTAAGGCAGACAGGGAGTGTGGGAATTGGATATCACACAGTTCCTGCTGTTAGGATGTACTGGGAAAACTTCTGCTGCAGGGTGGTAGTGCTGTGATTAGGACATGTTGGAGCAGGGCAGGGAAAAAGATCAAACTGGAATCATTGTTTTTACTTTTTCTACACAAGAAGTCTTTTGGAGTAGACTGATACCAGTCAGAAATTCACATCAAAGTCTTTAAGCTGTTTTAAAGAAAAACTCCTGGAAAATTTGAAAAAAGCTCATTAGGCATTTTTAAGGCAGAACTTCTAGCAGTTTTCATGTTGAAGTAGTATTTTCTTTAGAGACGAACCTAAATTGAATTTCTTTTTAAAAGTTACAGTGAAGCCACTTAATTTTGGTTCAAGCCAGACATTTAGTTCAAATAACCTACTATACTTCTGTTTTGCTAAACCCCCTCTATTCTTGTGCCCCCTACCCCCACTCCTCATTTGAATCTGACTTTAAACTTTTTTATTTCAGGTTATTTGTTTCCTTCAGGAAACTTCTGGACAAATTAGGTAGTTTTGCTTTACACAGGAGACCTAGTTTGGTGTCCAGGTGAATGACTGTTGAATTGGGAATTTCACATATCCTCATCTGTGGGTTCCAGCCATGCCATGAAGAGCCTCTTGAGCCTAGAAGGTGTACATGGATTGGTGATTCCTGCCCTGCTCTTGCTGGTGGGAGCTTCCAGCTTGTCATGGTGATTTCAACCTCTTCTGCATGACTGCATGAGGAAAATGTACCTCGATTCAGACAGCAGAGATCTTCCATTTTACCTCTAGTTTAGGATAATCTTTAGCTGCAGACTAACAGAAAAACATCTCATAGATGGGTGATTCAGAATGAAAATAAAACTGCTGGCTTCAGATCACAGGAGAGTCATGTCAGAGAAAGCTTTTTACCCACAGCACAACAACAAATGACACAGAATCTTCAGGCACCAACAGAATCCAGTGCATTTTCTCTACTGGTTCACAGCACATGTCTGGAGTCTCACTAATAAAGCATAACTGATGTGATCAAATCAATTAAAAACTGCTCAACTGACAGCAATAAGGGTTTTGGAAACTGGGTTAATAATACTTGTGTTTGGAAATGCAGCTTCTGTTTATCAAATGCTCCACAGCTTTAAGATGAAAGCATCTTGAAGTTATTCTCATGAGTTATTCTCAGTGAAAGAACGCTGAGAAGATTGTCCCTTGGCACTGTGCCATCAGAACTATCTTGGTGCTGGTCTTTATGACAAAAATCTTTATGACTTTGTCCTGAGACAAAGTGCCATCAGCTGGTGTGGCCACACCTGCCATTCCCAGTTTGGACATATTTGTTTGCAGTGTGGTCACAAATGTTCTCTCCCAGACATCTTTATTGCTGTTTTTCTCTTACATCATCCTTGGAAAGAAGCTGTGGCAAACAATCTTCACTGCTGCTTTCCCTACACATGGAACTGATTTGGGGGAGTGTGGTGTTTTCTTAGGACTTGATATCCTGCTCTGCCTGCTGTTTGTGGCAGCAGGAGTGGCCTCCCTGTGTGTGACAGCTTTGTTCTGGGGTGGGCTTGCTGGCGTCCCGGCGCTGCAGTGCTCAGGGTGCCGCGGGCTGATCTCCCCCTGAAATGCCTCTGCTTTATCTTCTCCCTTCCCAACTGGCTGCATACACAACATACAGACATCTGCACTCTGGATTCTATAAAATTCATTACAGCACTGCCTAGAGGCTTCTGCCAGGTTTTGGTCTCCATCAGTCTATGAGGATTTATAAGGCCTAGGAGGAGCAGCTGAGGGAGCTGCGGGTGTTCAGCCTGGAGAAAGGAAGGCTCGGGGGAGACCTCATCACCCTCCACAACTCCCAGACAGGAGGCTGTAGTGAGTTGGGGGTGGTCTCTGCTGCCAAATAAGAAGCAACAGGACAAAGAGAAATGGTCTCAAGTTGTGCCAGGGAGGTTTAGGTTGGGTATTAGGAAAAATTTCTTCACTGAAAGGGTTACCAAGCACTAAAAGTGGTGGCATCACCTTCCCTGGAGCTATTTAAAAGATGTGTAGATGTGGCACTTTGATAAGGTTAAGCAGTGGACTTGGCTGGGCTGAATTAGTGTTTGGTCTCAGTGACCTTAAAGGTCTTTTCCAGCCCAAATGATTTTATGATGCTATGCTCTGCTCTGAGCCAAACCTTGTGCCAGGCAGCTCCTGGTCAGCCTGAGCTGAAAAAGAAAATCTCACTTTTGAAGGTCAGACCCTAAAGTTACTGGCCTGTCAGCCAGCCTGAGATACAAGACTATCTCTCCTTTTATTTTCTTCACTTTTTAACAACGTTGTGGCTACAAGATCAAGTAAGTATCCCACCACAAATGAACCAAGTGACCAGGGAATAACATGAGAAGTGGAGAGAGGGATTTGAGGTTTTGGAGGTGACAGGAGACTCATTTACTTCCCCAGACCATTTAAAGATGCCCTGCTTTGCTTTGCCTGACAGAACAGGCTCCAAATGCAGCTGCCTTCCCCAGTCCTTGCTGGGAGCAGGAGGGCAAAGCAGCCTTGAACAGCAGCTCAAGTTTTGGTGCCATTCAGACAGAGCCTGCCAGCCCAACCCGCCTGCTCTGGAGTGGTTTGGGCAGTCAGCCAGGCTGAGCTGCTGGTTCAGCTTTATTCTGTGTAATAAATGTGCTCTGGCACTGCACCAAATGCCTTATCTGCTTGTAAGGACAGAATCCCCCGGGAGCCAGCCTCCAGGCCCAGATAGGATTATGCTCAGCAGCCAAAGGGAGCCAGTTGTGATGCTCGACACACCAGCTTTGCCTTTCTAAGCCCCTTTGAAAGAGAGAGTGTGACCAGGTTCAGGAGAGAAAATTAGTCAAGGGAAGTCATCTTTTATCTGCCTTAATTAGGCATTAATAAAACCTGACATTGACTCTCTCCTGCAGTTATCAGTTGGTCAATGGTATATGGTATTTCAGTCAATCATCTGCCCCTCAGGGTCACTGAAGGACTGTCCCAGTCACTCCAAAGGCAGTGGGAACCTGTTCCATGATATCAGCTGAATTCCCATGCTGTCATGTGTGCAAAATGCCTTCTGATCACACAGGCAGAAGCATTGCCTACCAGTAAATTCCCCTGAGATCAATGAAAATGTTTTCCTGCATCATCCATGCACCAGAAACCCAATGACCCCACCTCTGTCTATAAACACAGGCCCTGAACTTGGCCCATCCCACCCATGTTCGGGAAGATTGGTCTCCTGCCTTGGGGAAATGGAACTGGGACTGAGACTTTAAGGGGTTCAGTGAAGGGTGAGCATATGTCCACAAGAACCAGAGGACAACTTCTGTCATGTCAGTTCTGGCACTGGACAACAAATTCAGGCTTTAAGCTCAGGGTGGAGGGGGCAGATGGTGGGAAAAACATGAAAGAGAAGCATCCAGAGACCTGGAGACGCATTTGGCTGCAGCTCCAGATCCTAAGGCATGTGGCCACTCCTATGATGGTTTTTCTGCATGGTGCAGAACCTCAGCCTCTTCTGAACCAACTCAGGGAGGTAAAACTGCGTGTGCAGAAGGAGCTGGGGGGCTGTGATAATGCTTTTCTCTTTGGGCAGATGTGTACTCATCATTAGAAGCACATTGGATGTTTCTCATTAGGCAACTCAGACAATATGTAGACAAGTACATAAATACAGAAAAAACCCCAGGTTTAGGTGCTGTTTGAACATGGTGAGTTTTGTACACAGTAAGTTTTATGCAAATTAATTTTTGCACACCCATATATAATCGATATACCATATATAAATCCATATACCATGTGGATTAAACCATTGTGTGAGTTTGGGAAATAAAGCCACCATTTGGGAGGTATCAGCATGTGTGTGTGCCACATACAGAGCATTTGCAAGACAGTAATTGGAACAGCTTTTCTGGATTTGGTTTTGAGAAACACTGAGAGCGTGAAGAAGTTCAATCTCTTTAGTTTCCCACTCTGGCTATGATGTGAGGGGCAGGAGCAGCCTGGTCTGCAGGAGAGAGCAGGAGCAGAAAGGGGCTGAAACTCATATTTTTGCAGAGATTTTCAAACACATCCTCACTTCCCAGCCACAGGAGCAAGCACATCACTGAGCCCTGCCCTGGCTGCCTGGAATTCCTTCCTGCCTCTCTTGGTGCCACATCTTGGATAAGCCAGGTGTGATTCCAGGGGTCAGCATTCCTAGCAGATGACAGTACTGCAGGTACCATCCTAAAGGAACAGACCTCCTTTCATTTGCACAAAAGGGAGATTTCATCCAGCAACACAATGTAATTCCTTTCAAAACTGTAGCTAAAACCTCTTCTTTCACTCTAAGCTGTTTGTTTTATTCTCCATATTACTTAATGTTCTATTAAAATTCTCTCTTCTTAAATGCTTATTGAAGCAAACCAGAAGTGCATAAAACCAATGTAATTAGCAATAAAAATAATTCCAGCCCCCAATTACTTAATTAATATGGAAAGAAGTGCAAATTGCACAGAAGCAACTTTGCCTACAGCTACAGAGCTGGTGCAGCACCATTAATGGTGATGGTACCACCAGGGAGAGGGCCTCTTCTTGCTCCAACAGGGTTCACCTCATGAGAAGTATGTTCAGATTCTGCAGCAATTTTGTGCTTTTGTTTATTGTTCTTTTTTATTTTTTTTCCATAGTGCCCCAAATTTTTTACAATTATTGTTTAACCAAATCTAACATCCTGCCTCAACATTCACACATCCTTCCCACCGCTGCTTTGTAGCAGCAGTGCCTCCAGGAGACAATCCCTCTCCCTTTTCCTCCCCCCAAAGAAGCAATTCCTTCTTGCCAACACTTCAAGCAGCACTTTTCAGCTGTGGCAGCATCCAGTAGCTAAGCAACAAACAGCATCCCCAAACACGAACAGGACTGGAGAACAATCCCCACTGCGCACGTTATAGCGCAATCCAGGGGAAATTGCTGTGTCATGGACATTTTTGCTTTGTGCTGGAAAGGAATCAGCTGCCACATCTGGAAAATGACCCAATGTCTGAAGTGTCAGGGTGCTTGCCACCTCCTCTTCTGTGGCAGTAGCCATGGGCAGAGTTTTCACCCTGGCTTGGTCCTCACAGACTGTCTGAGGAATCACCTGGGCACACAGGGCTGGGAGCATCACCTTGATTCCCATCATTTGCAGGTAGCAGAGAAGAAAATTAGGATATGAGTGGAAATGCCTTCTGCCCAATGGATTACCCCATCTTGGCAAAGCTTGGGAGAGGAGAGCAAGGGTGTGAGAGCACTGCAGCCAGAGCTGAGGTAGTGCCACAGTCCTGTAGATACTTGGGGACTATTGATCCCAAATACCAAAATATCCTATCCTATCCTATCCTATCCTATCCTATCCTATCCTATCCTATCCTATCCTATCCTATCCTATCCTATCCTATCCTATCCTATCCTATCCTATCCTGTCCTGTCCTGTCCTGTCCTGTCCTGTCCTGTCCTGTCCTGTCCTGTCCTGTCCTATCCTATCCTATCCTATCCTATCCTATCCTATCCTATCCTATCCTATCCTATCCTCCCTTTTCTGGAAAGCATTACCAGTAGCTAAAAGCCAGTGTAATTGCTGGTACCATACTTACAGTCATGGGTCTTTCTGGTTGGTGGTTGGAGAATTTTGTTTTTGTTGTTTTTAGTTTTTGGCCCCTGCACTTAAAAAATACTCTTCACACTGTTGGGCTAAAACCAAGAGCCAACACCAGCCTAGTCAGCTGTGTCTTGAAACATCCCCTTTGGCTTGTTTCTTTTTGCTGTTCCCATTTTCTTCTCCTCTCCCACGTACACTACTCTGACTGAATAATCTGAAGCACAATTTCCTTTTAATAGGCAAATGACTTTTAGCTGGCCCCTGAGTTATGGCCTAACACGTGTTTCATTACACAAGCCATAAAACCTTTCCATATATTGTACATTTTGTTTCAACAGACTTATTAATGAGAAAACAAAGTTCATCACATTAAAAGAGTAAAAGCAGCTAATGGGCACCTAATTCCTCGCATAACCGACTGGATTGATAGCTCAGCAAGGCTACTCTAACAAGCAAATAATAAATGCATAATGAGCTGTTTCTGATCCCCAAATCAGGCTTGTTCAACCTATTTTAGAGAAGATATCCAGAATATTATTAGTCTGAGCTGAAGCAAGGCTGTGTAAGAAGAGAATTGGAGCTGAGCAGTCTCCTGTGCCATTATATTTAGAAATTCACTGGGAGTATGTTATTGACTACAATCAATGAACAGGATGACCAATACATCAGCAACATTTAAAGAGGATGCTCTGGGTCAACAAATAGACTTCCCAGTCCACCAGGGATTGCTTGTTCAGCTGTAAACCTGAGCCTGAGAGCAAAAACCTTTGGTAAGAAGCATGCTTGTGTTATAAATGCAAAGGCAGATTTGGGTTAAATAAAAACAATTTATTATAAAACAATTTCTATAAAAAAATAAACAATGAGGGAAAACCACAATAAAACAAACAGCGCAGCGCTGGGTGGACAGGGGTCTATACCCAAAGGTATAGGTGTTCCCAAATCCACGAAGGAGGGTAAACTGTCCGGGGTTTTTATAGGGATTTTTAGCCTTGAGGCCGAATTCCAGGCAGGCACCATTCATCAACAGTCCTTGATTGTCGTATGAATTGATTTCCTGGCATTGGAGAATAGAGTCGAATGGACGTCCGGACCGAGTCTCCTCATATGTAAAGAAATTCTGAGTGGCTCTTGTGGTTCAGGCCATCCGGATGGGATGGCTGGATCCGGGTTGGAGCCGATGGATATTTCGGCTGGATTTTTCCTTTTGTTTACTTGATGGCTTCCCCCAACGGTAGCCTGCAAGGCGAGGTGTTCGGGTCCGGTGATGAATATCTCGTCGGTGCCTCTCCGTTTTGGCTTGATGTTTCGTGTCCTGCCTATTCTTCCCCGTTGATGGTCACCGAGCCTGTCCTTGTCAGTTTGAGGAGTTTTTTTTTTTTTTTTTCTGTCAGCTTGATGGGCCGCGTCCTGTCTATTCTTTTGTTGATGGGCGCCGGCTAGGATCGTTATCCTTTGAGTGGGAATTCGTGGCTAGATCTGGGAAGGGCTTGTGTGTCATACTGTACTTTATATTTTATTTCGTTATTGTTATATACATTTATTTAGATTTTTACGAATTTTTACAAGTTCATTTCTCACAGTCCCCCGCCTAATAATTCATTACATTAAAAATTCGTGTTATTTCATCCAATTTTGCAGGGGAGGACTATAATTTTTTTACTCACATTCATCTTCTTCCCAGTCTGTTAACGAATTCTCACTATATGCTTGTGCCAGGTTATATTTATTTTCAAACTTCTTTAAGGCTTTAATCACATTTTCGTTTTCTTTTTCCTCCTCTAATTTCATTAGTTTAGAGAGAGGAGTAGGTCTCCCTTGCGCTTTCTCAGGATCAATTGGAAGTGTGGCAATCTGCATTCCTTGCACAACAGAGTGAATTAGTCTGATGAAGCAAGGAATTAAGCAGGGAAGGAAAATGATTCCGGCAACTGAACAAGTGATGAAAAATACTAGCTTCTTCCACCAAGCCCCTTGCCCGAATATCTGGTCCCACCAGGAGGCTTGTAGGATTGAATTCTATTTTTGGACTGGCACATGAGCTACCTTTTTAATTTCAGCAGCCAATCTTTTTATTGTTTCTCCGTAATCGTCTATTTCCATACAACACTCGGATTCGTTGTATCTGCCACACACTCCTCCCTCCTCGGCTAGCAAATAATTGAGAGCTAGTCTGTTTTGGTACACAAAAGCTCTCATTTGTGAATGTTGTTTGGCTAGGAGTTCTAGGGCTTCTGAAGTGTGGTTGGAAACTATCTTTACCACCGCTTGCAACTTGATAAGTCTGTTGAGGAGATAAATGGGGGTTCTGTACCCCCAGCTGCCATCATTTGCCTAAGTAGCGGCCCGTAATATTGAATGATCCTTTTGGCAGGTCATTCTTCCTCGTTCTACTTCTGGTTGCCTCCCGCTATTGGTAGTTTCCGTTTTAATTCCTTCCTTTGTCTGTTTAATGTCTCAAAGAGAGGGGCTCAATGATTTACTCTCTGTTTTAGGTAGAGTAAAGAAAAAGGACCGAATTATTCCAAGTGTGCAGGATCCTTTCCATTTTCTGGGTAGCTCGCTGTATGCCTTTTTCCACATATCTAATGTATACTATTAGGAGCTTCCCAACCCTTGTTCAACTTTGCCGGATCATCTCAATATTCCTTCAATTCTATTAGCTCATGGAAGGGATTGGCCCCAGAGTTTTTGTACCAGTAAAGTTCAATTATTTCCATCTATTCACAGTTATTCCCTCGGGAGCGACTCCAATAGCCCGCGGGTGGTTCAGGTTGCTAGGTTTTTGTTTTGCTTTCCGAATTCACCGTGAGTGTGCTTACACACGGGGTATAGCTTACTAGATCAGTGAATTCTTTTCCCTCTGGTCTTGTTTTTGATATTTTAGAGCCTTCTCATTTTTAGAAGTTACTCTGGGGTTAGTCCCTCTCCCTTCCAAGGCTATCTTTCAGCTGATTTTAAACCGCCACAGATCTAACAGTTAGATAGACCTAATTCTGTGGCTATTTCTTGCATTAGATCTATGAAAAGATTCTGGTTGGGGTTTGGCAACCCCCAATTGCTGTATTGTTTTTCTAATTGCTCATAATGTTCACTAAGAGAGTTAAGCTTCTCCTGTTCTAACTTCTTTTTCTGAGCTTCCGCTTCTCGCCTCTTTAACTCTAGGGTTAGTTGTTTTATATTTTGTTTTCAGGGTCCACCCCTTCCTCATCCCTGGAGAAGCAGAATACTTGGTTGAATTGCAAACATACCCGGTCATCACTACTTTTTAACAAATCAAGGATTATCGGTTCATTATTAAAAAAAAGCCTTTTTTTTCATGTTTTAAATTTCTACTTTCCCAATATATTTTCCCTCCCATGGTACACATTTTCAAATTCGCTTTATTGTAACATAAAGGGTTAACCGCATAATATGCCAAAAAGGTGGATTGTCTTTTCCCCCCTATCTAGACCGTTTTGTTACATTGACTGCAGATTGGAATTGGGGGAATCATTTCCACTTCTCTCTTATACCTGAAATGGGAATTTTCAGTCTTTCTTTTCATAGGAGTTTTAGACTGCCCGTTCTTAAGCCTTGCCCCTGAGTGGTAACACTGGACCTTCCCCTTTAATTCACAAAGATTATACTGAGTGCTGTTAGACAAACAACGTTCCGGAGGACAGTAGTTAACTATTCGTCTGGTATCTGTGGCAGTCTGACACTGCTCACACTTCCCCAGGAGACGCTCCCCCGGAGGTACTTCGGGAATCATTCTCTCGGCTAAGCACACGGCTAGACTCAGGACAGTCAGGATTCCCCACCGGTGTATCCCTCTGCCTTGCCCTTCGCCCGTATAGAAATATACGGCGGGGATTACCATCTTCTCGGCAGCAAGGATATTCTTCAGGGGCCCTTGTAGTCCTTATGGCGTATCTCCTTTTAAAGGTAGCCCACCGAGACGACTTAATCGTGTTTGTCCTGCACGGTACTTTTACTGTCTTTCGGCACTCAATTTCCAAAGCCTCTGCCTTGGAGTCTAGTTTCCCTCTTATCCCCTTTTGAAAAAGTAGGAACCACTCAGGAGAGTCGAGTTCCAACAATCCCGCCCTGGTGGCAAGTATTAAGAGACGGCTAGTCAGCTCCTGTTCTTTAGTCAGACAATTGGTACACAGTCTCTTAGGTTTGTACTCTCCCCAACAGTGGGTTACTCAAATTTGTTTACAACAAGCACATTTAAAATGTATAAATGGAAAACAATCACAGTTTGCGTTGATGTAACTTATCTGGTCTGCAGCTCTACGATTTTAGAACAATCATGTACTAATTTTTCTGAATAGAAACTGAGCAGGATTTTTTGTGCAGTGGTTTTCAATTCTAAACCGGGTGAGCTGATTAAGATGGCTTCATATTTTAGAAGCCTGGAATCAGTCAGCCACTTCTCTGCTTTTTGCTGCAATATGTTTTTCACATCGTGGGGAGTGTAAACTACCAGGGGTGGAGGAAAAGTTATTTTTCCTTGCTTCTCTTATTAACAGAGCCACTGTTACAATTGCCTGTAAAACACGTAGGCTAACCCCGACTGATTGGATCTAAGATCTTTTGAAGCCTATAGGCTTTCTTTTGTCTGCCCATTCTTGAGTCAGGACTCCCTGTGTTGTTTGTTTACTCACATTCACAAACAACTGGAATTCTTTATTCGTATCTGGTAGAGTTAGTTAACCGGGGCAGTCATAAGAACAGTTTTTAATTTCTGGAAATTAGACTCATTCTGTTCAGTCTACTTCAGCTTGTCAGTGTTTAATCTTTCATACAAAAACTTCACTTTTTCACTGAAACTTTCAATTCACTGCCTGCAATATCTTAAGAGCCCTAGAATTTGTCTAATTTGCCTTTTTGTTTTTGGTGCAGGCAATGCAAGGATGCCTGCTACCCTCTCCGGGTCTAATTTTTTCTTTGAGATATCCAATGTCTGAGGTATTTTATTTTTTTATTTCAGGCTCTGTGAATTGCAGCTTGGATTTTGATACTTTCAAACTTTTCTTTTTTAGAAAGTTTAACAAGGCAATCGTGCTTTTCTTCACACTTTCTTCAGTCGGTCCAGCTATTAACAAGTCATCTACATACTGTGAAAGCTTTGTCCTGTCCTCAAGAGCAAATTGGGTTAACATTTGTTTTAAAGCTTGTCCGAAAAGGTTCGGAGACTCTACAAACTCCTGGGGGAGGACCGTCCACCTTAGCTGTTGCTTACGGTTTGTATCTGGGTCCTCCCACTGAAATGCAAAATAATCTCTACTCCTTTCATCCAGAGGGCAAGTCTAAAAAGCATCTTTCAAATTAATCACACTATACCACACATCTTCTGGTGTGAGTCTATTTAGTAAAGTATAGGGGTTGGCCACCACCGGGAATCTAGTCCGGGTCCTAGCGTTTACCGCTCGTAGGTCCTGGATTAATCGGACGTTATCATCCGTCTTTTTTTTTTTTTTTTTTTTTTTTTTTTTTTTTTTTTTTTTTTTACAGCCAGGATGGGGGTGTTGTGTTGAGACATGCAAGGCTCTAAAGTACCCTCGTTTAGGAGGTCATCAATTATTTGTTTCAACTCTCTTCTCTCTTTGAATGCTATACTTCAGGGTTTATTTTCTTTTCATTTTTAGGAGTCAACTTAAATATTTTCACCACTAATTCAGAATTTTTAATCATGATATTAATTCTTAAAGCAACAATCATGTCCCTTCCCAGTAAATTGTAATCTGCTTCTTCTACTAATAGCAAATTCCCTAAGCAAATTTTATTTTTAGATTCTATTTCCACATCTTTTATTATAGGTACTTCAAAGGGGTCTCCCTTTGCACCGATTACAAAAACTTTTTTTTTCTGCTAGCCACACATCCGTATGGCAATTTTTGCAGAGTACTTCTTTCTGCCCCAGTATCTACAAGAAAACTTACCACTTGTCGTTGGGGTCCCACTTTTAACTTTATCAAGGGCTCCTTGGATGTTCTGGTCCCCAAATTAAAGAGCCCCTGACACCCCTAGTCTTCCTGAAAAATTTTCTCATCTTTTAATTTTTGTTTACATTTTCGCTGAATGTGTCCTACCTTTTTACAGTAGTAGCATTCAGGGGGTTCTTTCCATGGGGCCGGGGCTGCCCGGTGAGAATCTCGACTTTTTCCGGGTAGTGATTTAAACTTACCCTGCATCTGTTCTTGTTTCTGGACTTCTTTTACTGCAGTTACTAAAACCTTAGCCTGCAATTTCTGCTTCTCATCTTCTCTCCTCATGTATACTTTTTTTGAGCTTCCCTTAGGAGCTCCTGGAGGCTTTTATCTTGCCACTCCTCGATCTTTTCTAATTTTCTCTTAATGTCCTCCCAAGATTTAGCAACGAATTGTGTTTTTTAACAGAACCTCCCCCACAGGAGAGTTCGGGTCAGTCTCAGAGTAAATTTGTAAACTTTGCCGTAATCTCTCGATCTATTCAGTGGGTGGTTCTTTTTTTTTCCTTGACACTCTCTAAAAATTTTGTTAATGTTCTGGCCCCTAGGGACCGCTTCTCTGATACCTTGTACAATCATGCTCCTTAAATCCCTCATGTTCTGTCTGCCTTCCTCTGTCTGTGCATTCCAGCTCGGGCTTGCGCTAGGCCATTTCTGGTTACCTGGCGTCCCCTGTGGATTGCGTCTGTCCCAGTCTCTGATCCCGGCTTGTTTAATCATTTCCCTTTCTTCCGGATTAAACAGTGATCTCAGGATTGCTATAAGATCGTCAAAGGTATAAATGCTACTCCCTAAAAATTCATCTAACCTCTCAGCCACTCCGAGAGGGTCATCTAACAACCGCCCCATCTCTTTTTTTAAATGCTCTTACATCTCCAGAGTTAAGGGGGGCATTCACAAAACCGATCACTCCCGGGGCCGTCGGTACTTCCCTAAGAGGGAGCAACCGGTGCCCCTCTTCACTCTCTCCCCATTCATTATCTATCATTCTTGCTTTTAAACGGGTTCTACTTGCGGGAGGGGAATTGGTGATTGTGTATTGCCTCCCTGTTATTAATTGTGGAATTTCTGCCGCCACCCGGTTGAAGGGAGGAGCCCCCTCCGTTGTATGGGAGGGTCCCGGTAGTGGCGGCTGGACTGGCAAGGACGGATAGGGTGATCCCCAGCCTTGCGCAGAAAAAACCTCCGAGGAGGTTGCTGTGGTTACGGGTGTTAACAGGCGGGGAAAAGGGGAAGGGCTGCCGGCATCGCTGCTGGCCCCGAGTTCTCCCGCTTGAGACACACGTATCTCAGTGGGTTGGTCTCGGGGGGCCCAAGGTTGTTGTGGGCTTTACTTGATCTGCAGAGGAAGGTCCCGCTGGTCCTCGATACGGGTGGTGGTAAGTGATCGAGGGGTTCCCAGGACTCAGTTTTCGACTCACGTTTTTCTTTTTGCTTTATTGGGAATAGCCCTACTCTGACATTTTACCCAGAGCTTAGCGTATTCCCTCTCCTCAGGATCTGAGGGGACTTTGTTCTCCACATAGGAGAACAACTTGTTACACGTCCATTTTTCAAATGTGCCTAACACTGGCCAAGTGAGGTGACTTCTCAACTCCTGTCCTCCCCAAACCTCCATACAGTAATGTATTAATTTCTCCTTTGATTTCCCCTTCCTTTGGGGACAATCTTCCCCAGTGTTTTAGCATCCACCCCAAGGGACTTTCCAGTGGGATGTCTGGTGATTCCTCCCCCTGATCGGAGGAATCTTTTCCTGTGCTTCTTCCTTGAAGCTTACTCTTTTTCTGCCCCATACTTCGCAAATATATTCTTACCTTTCTTCGACTTCTCCGTGAGTCGATATCAGTTTCTGCGTTGTGTACTTAGGAATCAAAATTTGCCGATACTCACCTTTCAGCGAGCTGAGCTGAGGTCTCTTGTAATCGGAACTTTTGATTCTTCCCTGGACCTCTCCCTGGGTCCGTTACTAAGAGGGTTTACCAGCCTCGAGCTCGACAAGACGTCCCTTCCCCTCTTAGTACCTTGCGATCAGTTCCCGAGACACCCTTTGGTCTCAGGTTTTACGAGTGTGTGTCGAGGGAAAAAAAAAAAACTTTCACTCTGTATCGCTTCCTTCGCGGCCGGCCAATTCCCTCGCGGGAGGATGGAAACGCGACCTTGAAGTCCGCACTCGCTTCGTGATCAGATCACGTCTCACACACTCGCCGATCGCCCGCTCAACCAGCAGTACTTACAGCTATTTTCCTGCGTGGGTGCCCCTTGTGCGCCCTAGACGTTTTACGAGCAAAGTAAGCCGCGGCTCCCGAAGGCTCCGTGCCTTCGAGCTCTCCGATCCGGATTTATCCTTTTTATTGTGGTTTTTACCTCCGCCTAAATTTGGTTCGGATATCGGAAACGAACTACGGGGGTTCTTCACTCACCAGGCCGCCAAAATCAGCGGGGGTACCCGTCCTGGGCAGCGAGATTCCCCGCAGTTTCTCCGATCCGAGTCACGGGCACCAATCTGTTATAAATGCAAAGGCAGATTTGGGTTAAATAAAAACAATTTATTATAAAAACAATTTCTATAAAAAAATAAACAATGAGGGAAAAACCACAATAAAACAAACAGCGCAGCGCTGGGTGGACAGGGGTCTATACCAAAGGTATAGGTGTTCCCAAATCCACGAAGGAGGGTAAAAACTGTCCGGGGTTTTTATAGGGATTTTTAGCCTTGAGGCCGAATTCCAGGCAGGCACCATTCATCAACAGTCCTTGATTGTCGTATGAATTGATTTCCTGGCATTGGAGAATAGAGTCGAATGGACGTCCGGACCGAGTCTCCTCATATGTAAAGAAATTCTGAGTGGCTCTTGTGGTTCAGGCCATCCGGATGGGATGGCTGGATCCGGGTTGGAGCCGATGGATATTTCGGCTGGATTTTTCCTTTTGTTTACTTGATGGCTTCCCCCAACGGTAGCCTGCAAGGCGAGGTGTTCGGGTCCGGTGATGAATATCTCGTCGGTGCCTCTCCGTTTTGGCTTGATGTTTCGTGTCCTGCCTATTCTTCCCCGTTGATGGTCACCGAGCCTGTCCTTGTCAGTTTGAGGAGTTTTTTTTTTTTTTTCTGTCAGCTTGATGGGCCGCGTCCTGTCTATTCTTTTGTTGATGGGCGCCGGCTAGGATCGTTATCCTTTGAGTGGGAATTCGTGGCTAGATCTGGGAAGGGCTTGTGTGTCATACTGTACTTTATATTTTATTTCGTTATTGTTATATACATTTATTTAGATTTTTACGAATTTTTACAAGTTCATTTCTCACACTTGGGATGGAGTTTGGTCAACAGAGCACATTAAATACCAGTCCAGAAAGAGAGAAAACCCAGATGGAAAGCAGGGGAACAAGGGTCCACCTGGGTGTTTGTCCTGCTCCTGCATGAAGGTCTTCAGGAATTCAGAGGCAGCAAATTCCCATTCCTTTAAATCATCTCCACAATCTCTCAGCTGAGACATTCACCCCAACACAACTGTTGCCTCCTTGAACCAACAGAGGAGTTGAGTCCCTTTGGGCACAATGAGGTGATAAAGAATGAGTGAAATGCTTGTATTCACAGAGATATGCTGCTCTTACCTTCCAAAACCATGGTGATGATGGTGATGATGATGATGATGATGATGATGATGATGATGATGATGATGATCCTCATTTACGAGCCCCCAGGGTCATAGCAAAGGTAGGCTGGCCTTTAGGGATGGAGATGATCTATACAGCTGTGTTGAATCCTGAAATTAATAATAACCATAGAGAAATTGCTGGCAGCCTTACTGTGAGGATCCCACCCCACATGCAAGACCCTTGAGTTGCCCTTCCTTTCTCAGGTTAAGGTGCATTATGGTTAAAAAGAAATTCAAAGCATTTTGTTGCCTTAAGTTACGGGTAGAGGAGATTTCTCCTTATTTTTGTGCTCAGACTTGGCCCCATCCAGTTCATCAGTGGTGCTGTGCTGACTTCTGCCACTTTGTCTTCTGGCTCCTGTGTAGAAAACTCCGAAGAAGCAACTATTTTCACTTTTTTCATCTTTTACTTAAGGCTTTTTCATGTCCCTGGGAAGCTGCCATTTTTCAATTGCTCTGGTTCTCAGCACAGAAATAAGTTCATCCCTCCCTTATCAAGGTGCAAAGGAGTTTCTGACAGCAGCACTGTCTGATGTTCTCCGTGCCTTGTGCCAAACCACTTTCCCCACACCCCAGACCTGGCTGTTGCACTCTGATGGTGCTTTCCTGACACTTTCCAACTCCACAGTCACAAGTAGCTACCTAGAATTAAAGCAGAGAGGGTTTATCTGGAAAATCACAGTGCAAAGGTTAAATAAGCAAAAATGGTTATTAAAAATACCTAACAGTGGTTGTTATTGTGCTCGTAGCATACTGAAGGAATATTTACTTATTTACATTTTTGCTGTGCTCCTGTAGTTCGAGTGAAGCTGCTTTTCCTGTTCACACACATACTGAGCCCTTTGATTTCTATGGCATCGTGATTTCATTGCTTTGTCCCTTGGAAACTTTTCCTGAATTGTTCTCTGCAACTCAGCAACCTAAAGCCACCTGCATAACACAAACCTGTCTCAGGCATATAATTCTTTCCTCAATCCCCTCGCTCATTTTTAATTCATAATTTATTGGCTTTTTATGTGTAAGTGCTGACTGCTCCTTTAGACTGGTCTGGAATTGGCTTTCCCTTTAGATTTTGCTGGGTAAGGTTTGCCTTGGAGGGTTAATATGGAAGTTTGCTCGATGTATCACTTTCCACAGGCTCATGACTCATGAAGTCAGAGAGATGAAGGAGCTGGGTGGGACCTGCACCACGCAGAGCATTTACAGGGCTGCCTTCTGGGCTGGGATGTTCAGCTTAGGAAAGAATTGGTCTCAGTGTCTACCAGGGACCACAGAGCAATCCTGATGGGACACCCAATTCCCAGACAGCTAAATTAGAGAGGATGGATCCCACTGAATGCACCATGGTGCTCTGTGGTAGAAGCAAGATAATTAATTGTGGAGCCTTCAGTGCTGAAACACCTCTTTCCGTGCCCTCATTGTGCCCTCAGCTGCATCACCAAAAGCAAAGTAGTGAGAGGCTAAGGCCAACAGAGTCCAGCCCACAGGTCTAAAATTACAAAATTAAGTATTTCTTCTTCAGAGAAGATCCTGAACCTTCACAGGGGCTGCACAGGCAGAGGGGCAGGTCTGGCATGAGCAGCCATCGTGCCTTAGTGCCAAGATGGAAAAGAGGGAAACCTTCTGATGAGGGCAAAAAGATTGAATGCTACATACAATAGAGTTCAGCTGCTTGTGCTTGAAAATCTGCCCTACTGATTCTCGGTGTCCCCCCAGGAAAAAGCAGTCTGTTTTGACAGCAGTCACTATGATTTGAAATGGGATTTTCTGGGAGGGGTATGGGAATGTTGGGCCGTGAGGACCCAACCTCATTTCCAGCCCAGATGTCTGCTCAGCCTGGTGGGTTCTCTGCAGCTCCCTGTAATCTGTACAGCCATTGCCCTGGCTTTTCTCAAACCCCAGCAAAATCATAACTTGCCCCCAGTAGTTCTGACACAGCTGCATGTAATGCTCCCCACAGCACTGCCCTGACTCTCAGGAGCTGCTGTGGACAGGGTGACAGATGGGGGAATTCTGCCAACAACGGGGTTTTCTTCTCTCTGATTTTGTGTTGCTGACCATTTTGCTGTCTTCTGAGGAGTGTGTGCGTGAGGGCAGAGGGGAAGTTGACGCTGATCTGGCTGGGAGAGTCACTGCTACTCCTTTCACCATGGTAACAAGGAGAAATTTGTATGCACTGGGGATGGGAAGGGCTGTAGTAAGTATGTATGTAGGATGTAGTATGTAATAGGGAGAGTGGAGATTTTCTTGTGAAAACTCTTTGGTCAAGGGGAGCAGAGGAGGCAAGTGCCTTTTTGGTAGATCCTTGCAATTCCTTGCTTGTCAAAGGTAGGATCGTGTTTCCCTCAGCAGGTTCAGGATTCTGTCAGTGCTGAAGTAATAGCTCAGAGAAAGCAGCTGCCCCTGTGGGATGGAGAACACCCCCTCCCTTCTTAACTTGATGTGTCTGGTGGGGTCTTCTCCTCATTTCCAGTATATTCATCCCTATCTTACACTCTTCCAGTCCCCACTTCTCACGTTCCTTCATCGTTTCATGCTGGAGCCATGTGGAAAGGCTGCCAGGGCTGTGTGTCCATGGCAGCATCTGGAGCAGGAGGCTGTGTGCTGGCCCAGGACCCCCTGTCCCAGCCACCTTCACCTCAGAGGAGAGGGGGAGGCTGCTCCCAGCACCCCTGGACTGGGATATCTGGGAGCCCTTGGCTTGGAGAGCTGAAAGTGGGGCCAGGATGGAGGCAGCAGGTGAGTTCACAGCTGGGCACTCTTCTTTTGGCTTCACTTTCATTACTAAAGCATGGGGTAACCTCGGGAAGGAGAGTTAAACACAACAAGTGCTCTGTGCTGATCATCCCACTGGACTCCTGCAGAGCAAGGGACCAATGCCAGAACTTCCCACAGCTTTCCTTCAGCCGCTGGTGGCATAACCAGGGAGCATCACAGCAAGGCTGAGGTGCTGCTCCCACTGAGTTTGTGCCAGACCAGCAATCCCAGGTGAGTTTATAGTGCAATAAATCACAGCTTCTTCAAAGCATCCCTCCCTCCTTCCCTTTTCCTGCAGTTTTGCTTCCCAGAGGTGCATCCTGCGTGGTTCCCCTGCGCTGGGAAATGAGAGTATCCGGCTGCAAAGATTCATTAGCACAAACACCCTCTACCATTAAAAATGTGTCGCTGAGTGGGACAGGGCTCTGTGCCCTGGGGAGAGCACTGCCAGGCACTCAGGAGTGTGGTTTTATGAAAATTAGAGCTACAATTAGAAGCAGTTTAGGTTTTTACCACTCAACTGCAATGTCCCCTTTACAGCATTTTGTCCTTTGGAGCTGGAGAGAAGTCGACTCTCCCCCTGGTCTGCAGCCATTCTTTTGTGTTGGCAGAGGCTCTAATTATGCACCAATTAACCTTAATTAAGCCAATTCCTGTGTAACTGCACATGCAGACAATGCACTGAACAAATGGCCTGACAAATATTGTCACTTTAAAGCCATAAACCCACATCAAATCCTTAATTGGAAAGTCAGGTTGTAAATTGCTGCAGATTTGTAGCCCTTTGTTCTTAAAACGATTGAACAGAAGTGGTGGCCAAATACCCTGAATGCTCCCAAAACCTTGGTTGAATTAATTTTCTTAGCTGCTGAGGCCAAAATATGTTATTTGCCTAGGAAAAGGGAATGAATGCTGGAGCATCCTCAACTCTAACATTTGTCAGGCTGCTCTAGAGGGTATCAGAATAGCGAGCCCGGGTAGGGACACCAAGTTCCCCTTCTGGAGGATGGGTGATTTTGTGCAAATCGCTGGGTTATTTGGCCATTCCTGCTGCCGTCTGCCCTGCTGTCCGTGCAGAAAATGCTGCCTAGAGCTGGCAGTGTCCCCCGTGTCACGCCGTGGAGCTGCAGCTCGCACCCTGTGAGCAGCAATGCAGCCATCAGATGGTGCTCGCACACACGGCTGCTGCAGGTTCCTTCCCAAAGTGCCACCCCAGCTTTATGCAATTCGGGATGCAATCCTTGTTATAATCATTTTTAGGGAGCCGCTGCAAACAGCACAGTTTTTACCTTAATTTCTCTGAGCAGAATAAGCCTCTGGGATTGCTGGTGTGTGGGCAGAGCTCTTGCCAAAGGGGTTTCATATCTCCAGTTTGGCCCTTTTACAAAGTTTGATGTAGAGGAAATAAGTTGGGCTATGAAAAAATTCCAGGCTCTGCATCACTAATTCGTCCTCCAGTGAAAAAAAAACCCCAAAAAACCACCAAAACAAAACAAAAAACCTTGAGACAGAGCAGCAAGGGGGGGTGAAATTAATAACAAGCACTGAATTCAGAATTTTGTCTTCCCTGCTGTTTGTAAAATGCGTTTAGTTGAGGGGGTTGTGAGGAGAAAGCATTTCAAATCCTTTAATATGTATTGACTTTCTGGTGGTTCAGCTTTATGCTGCTGAATGCTTCCCTTTCTGTAACTAATCAAACAGGCTGTAGGCAGAGAGCTTTGTGGGGAAATATTCTGCCTTGCGAGCACAGCAAATAAAAGTCGAGCTAATTAAGCATGTAAATCACGCCCATATAAATTAGTTACTAACACGTTCCCTTGGACACTGGCGCTGGCTGCGGTGGGGAGGGGGAATTTGCGGGATCCCTGTGCCCGGGGATGTGAGGGATCCCTGTGCCCGGGGGGATTTGTGGGATCCCTGTGCCCGGGGGGATTTGTGAGATCCCTGTGCCCGGGGATGTGCGGGATCCCTGTGCCCGGGGATGTGAGGGATCCCTGTGCCCGGGGATGTGTGGGATCCCTGTGCCCGGGGGGATTTGTGGGATCCCTGTGCCCGGGGGGATTTGTGGGATCCCTGTGCCCGGGGATGTGTGGGATCCCTGTGCCCGGGGGGATTTGTGGGATCCCTGTGCCCGGGGGGATTTGTGAGATCCCTGTGCCCGGGGGGATGTGAGTGATCCCTGTGCCCGGGGGGATTTGTGGGATCCCCCTTCCCGGGGGGATTTGTGAGATCCCTGTGCCCGGGGGGATGTGAGTGATCCCTGTGCCCGGGGATGTGCGGGATCCCTGTGCCCGGGGGGATTTGTGGGATCCCTGTGCCCGGGGATGTGCTGGATCCCTGTGCCCGGGGATGTGCGGTATCCCTGAGCCCAGGGGGATGTGAGTGATCCCTGTGCCCGGGGATGTGCGGGATCCCTGAGCCCAGGGGGATGTGAGTGATCCCTGTGCCCGGGGATGTGCTGGATCCCTGTGCCCGGGGATGTGCGGGATCCCTGTGCCCGGGGGGATTTGTGGGATCCCTGTGCCCGGGGATGTGAGGGATCCCTGTGCCCGGGGATGTGCGGGATCCCTGTGCCCGGGGATGTGCGGGATCCCTGTGCCCCAGCAAGGCGCCTGCTGTGAGGACCCGTGTGGAGAGGACACGGATGGGGCGGTGGGATGATGCTGGGAGCCAAGGGTGGGATGGAGGGTGGCAGATGCTGAAGCAGCTCAAACCAAAGATCTCCCAGACACCACAGGGCTCCATTTGCGGAGGGATGCGACCCCATCCATCGCTTCCTGAAGCAGATGGAAACACTCCTCTGGAATATAATGGTTTGGGACTTGGTCCAGAGTGAATCCAGCAAAAGGATGTAGCTCTGGATTAAGACACACTCCAGGAGAAGGGTCAGGAGCTGCCCCACTTGCTCCTTGCAGTCCAGGCTCAGCCCTGCAGCCCCCTGAGATGCCCAGCAGATGTGGGGGGACTCCACAGCGCTTGATGAGGCTTTTTTGGGAATGTTGAACATTTCACAGCAGGCATGGAAGTGAGCTGACTGCCCACTGGAGAAAACAACCAGGGCTCAGCCTGTCTTGGAGCAGAACTCAGGACAAGTGGCCTGGTGTGACGGAGAGAGAGAAAGAGGAATGAAAAAACTTTTGCAAATGAGGAAACAACAAAAAATGTGTTTTGGCAGCTGGACAGGTCTTGAAATCCCAGGCAAAATATAGATGGGCTAAAAATTGCTGCCAGCCTCAGGGACAGTGCTAATCCAAGATGTGCACACAGAACTAAGATTTTTTTTTCCCCAGGAGCATATTCCTTTTCTCTTCCAAGCCACCCATCTGCCTGCACTGGGTGGCATCTCTGCACATCCCTGGCATGTGCAGGAGGGCCCAAGGGAGGTCCTGTGAGCTGCCCTGGCTCTCCATGTCCCTACATTCCCAGAAACCCTGCACAGACACAGCAAGACCTTGAAAAGCACCCGAGGGAACCCAGCTTTTCATTAAGGAGAACAGAAGAAGCACCTGGATGGATCCCAGCGAGGCCACAGGGGTGGGAGCAGAAGGAAGAGCAGGCTCTGGGCTCCAGGGCCAGAGGAAGGTGCTTCTGGAGAGCAAAGGTTGGGTGGGAAGCCACAGACAGTAGGCTACAAAATGCCAAATGCTGAGCTATTCCAGATATTTTTTTTTAATTTTTAAATTAAATATTAAATAAATCTCTTGCAAGATCTGGGGCCATGAGGTTAAAGAGCACATTTTATCACTCCCACCTGTTTGAAAGCAAGAGCCTGCAGGCATCTTCTGAGAGCAGAGTTCACTTTTCTGAATGTGCTAAGATGACTTTTGCTGCACCAGGCCCAGGAATTGCTGCTCACCAGCACTTGGGTCCAGGCTGTCTTCTGCAGCCGATGCTGTGTCCTCTTCTGCCTGGAAAGCACCTTCTTTGGCTCTGGCAGCAGCTCATCCTCCTCCTTGGAGCTGGGCAGCCACAACCAGGAGTGGCCCCAAGATGAAGGAGGAGGAGAAGGCTTGTGATGAAATGTTTGGACCATTCCCCTGGCTGCCTTCAGTCTGTGCTGCCTGGACACTTCATTTGCTGTGTCACACCTTGCTGCCAGGGCAGGAGAGCTGATGGTCCCTGCCAGGACACTGTGTGAGCACTGGGGACAGTGGGGCAGACATAGCTGCACTACAGCTATGAGTCTAAAATGAATTTTTTCCCCTTGTCTGCCATCATTGAGGGTTTTTTGTATGACAAGCTCTTGGCTACTAATGGGCAGTCTGGTAGCAGAGCAATTTCCACTAGCTCTGGGCAAATTCAGTTATATTAGAATTAAATAACCACAGGAGCTCGTTCACAAATTTTTGCCAACTGAAGCTCAGAAGACACAAGGAAGAGACTCCCCAGAAGCTTCCTTCCACCACAGATCCCAAGAGAAGAGGATCCAGCTCTGCAGTGCCAAGATCCACGCATCTGCACGGCACTCAAATGGAGCCAAGCTCATTGCAAATCGAGTTGTCAGGCAGGTCCCCCAGTGTTTGCCTCCCTCCCACAGCAGAGTCTCCACACTGTCATTACTGCAGGCAGCTCTACCCTTCCCACCTCCTGCTGAAGCCATTAAAGGAGTGACAAACATGCCAGCACGGACGTGTCGCCCTCATCCTGCGCCTCCTGGTGCCCTCAAAAGAATTCCTGGTGCCTTCAGCAGAATTCTATGGATGAGCAAAGAAGAGAAGCCTGGGGAAGGTACTGACAGGTTCTTTGGTGTGGAGCCCCAGAGCAGGGATCTGCAGCCCACAAATGCCAGCTGGAGGAAAGAGCTGAGGAGCAAATGTGTCCCCCAGAGGTACCTGCTGTTCACAGGTGGGCAGGAGTGATGCTCCTCTGGCTATGCCGAGACCTGCAATTCTCCTGTTCTGGAACAGATATTTTGGGTCACCTTGAGGAAAGTATTTAATCTCCCCGTGTTTCCATCCCCCAAGTGAAAGACAGAAATAGCAGCACTGCCTTCCTTCCAGCAGAGTAAGTGCATTAAAGATTGCGAGGTGATGGGAGTCCTGGAAGGGCCTGGATGGAAGAGATTCATTTGAATGCATTTGTTGTGCATTACTCACTCAGCCCTGAGTTTTAATCTTCTTCTCCCCTCCATCATTGCAACCTGAATTTCCTTGAGCTCTCTCACCGGAATTCAGTCCCAGTTTAATCCCTGCCTCGTTTGAATGATTTCTCCAATTTCTCCTTTAGCAGATGACGAGGTTTATGCCAGCCCTCATCCCTCCTCTCAGTCTATCCCAGAAGAGCTGCAAACACTCCCTCCACAGGGAGCACCAGAGGTTTATCTGGGAGCTTGTGCAATTTCTCGGGATAATCCCTCTTCTGTTTTTCCAGTCTAGTGACTTGTGGTTCACAGCCTTTTCCAGACTTGCTGGACTGCCTGGAGCTGGGGGGGTTGGAGGGAAGCTTTCCACCAAAGGATCAGCAGCCTGCCACTCCCCTTGGCTCCCTCAGGACGTTTTGGTCCAGGCAGAGGTGTCTGGGCACCCCTTGCTCGTGCAGGAGGGAGCCTTGTGTTCCACAGAGGGGCACTGGCAAGCTGGGCCAGCAGCATCGTAGAATCAGGGAATGGGATGGGTTGGGAGGGGCCTTAAAAATCATCCTGCTTCAACCCCCATGGACAAGGACACCCTCCCCTACACCAGGTCGCTCAGAGCCCCATCCAGCCTGGCCTTGAACAGTTCCAGGGGTGGAACATCTATAATTTAAATGCAATGTTTGGATTCTTCTTGGTTTGTTAACTTCCAGCTTTTTTTTGACAGTCTTTTTTCCAGCAGGATTATTTGTCACTCTATTATCAAACAAATCCTGGTTCACATAGGCAGAAATGTGCAGGAGGCATATAATTCCCAATTTATTAGCTTGGTTCACATGATGTTATTGAGAATTGATTGTAATGCTTAGTGGCATTAGCAGTGCCTTCCTATCATAACGGCGACATTTACTGCCAGGAACACTATTTGTGCAGCAGTTGTGCTACACCACAAATAATTATATTACTTACATTCAATTTGTATCATTACACATAACACAACTGTGCCTGCTGCACCATCTCATACTTCATTAATGCCCGAGGCAGAACAGCCTCACATAAATACCCTCCTTGGCACTTTTCACTGGAAATTATATTCTACTTATTATTAAAGTGTAGATCAAAAATGACATTTCCCGGCTATTAAAAATACAGAAAGAAAAGTCATTGCTGTATTAATAAAGAACACCAAATAAAATTCATTACTCCGAAAATGTTCGCTCTACAAATTTAAGGAGATGCTGTCAGGTTTGGTAAACCCCAAATATGATGAATCTTATTTTCCTGCTTTTCTCTGCAAATTTCCAGCAATTCTGTATGTCCTTGCCTTGATAAAAAGCACTAGCACAGGTTGCCTAGAGATGCTGTGCATGTTCCACCCCTGGAATTGTTCCAGGCCAGGCTGGATGGAGCTCTGAGCAACCTGGTCTAGAGGAAGGTGTTGGAACTGGATCATCTTTAAGGTCCCTTCCAACCCAAACCTTCCCATGGTTCTATGAGAATGTCCCAGGTAGCCTTCCAAGGGAAGCAGACGGTAACAAATAATATAATGGGACATTTCACCACAGTTTCTTTCACTTTGCAAGTCTTCTGGGTGGGATCTACTCCAGTATCAGAGCACAAACCTTGTAATTTCATCAAAGCTACAAAGACATCTCCCAAAAAACTCAGAAATAAAAAATGCTCCTTGACCCACACTTGTTTGAGGTCTCAATCCTCATGAAAATAAACCCACCAGGTGTCAAATTAAAGGGTTGGGTTCCTTTAAAACATTTGGGGGCACATTACATGACCTGTGCCATGCTGTGGGAAGGGAAATCAAAGAGGTTATTTGTAAAATAAGATACCAGGAGCTGAGGTCAATTGTCACCCCGGCTCACGGTGACAAGCTCCCGTCTGTGTCAGCCACTGGACAGGGATGTCGAAGTCTAACCCCTGCCAAGGATTAAAGGTCAAGTCCCTCAGCCTTGTGAGACAGCTGTATCTGGAAGTTTTGGGACAATTCAGACAGCAGTGAGGTGAATTTGAATAAGTTAAAGAGCTATCAGGCATTTCCAACAAGGTGGAGCATTTTGAGCTTTCGGTACAGGATGAGGTGAGGAGGGCAGAATGGGAATATTTGCACATATGATGTAAAGGAACACATGAATCACCTTTTTGTGAGACAGGTACAAAGAGACAAGACTTGGCCCACCTCTAACTTAGGACATAGCTAAAAATTATAGAGATTTTTAACATATTTTCGAAGAACTGTCTAAAACTAATGGCAGTTGAAAGGCAGATGAAGCAGCTATTTTATCTGGCAAGCTTCCATGCAAAATTTCCTGCTGATGCTGGCTCAGACAGATGGAGATTTGAGAGGAGGGGGAAAAATGAAGTGCCATAGGGCTTTATTGGATGAGCTTTGAAAGGTTTCTGCAAGCTTCTATTGCAAGGTTTATGAACCTTGTGCTAGTTAACTTCAGTTTTGCTCAGTGTTTTAACCCTGCTTTATCTCCTGTGGTCCAGATGACACATTTACACATCTTTAGAAAATTTAGTGGGATGCTCTTCAAACAACATGTGACTCTGCACCAGGGAGGGCAGAAACTTGATGGTTTTACCTCAATATATAGAAGTTTTTCAATGTCGCTACAGAAAGTGCTTTTCTCTGAAATGTCTACTTTGGTTAGATCATGCAAATTTAGTGCTGGCTGGTGCTTCTGTAAGATGAAGAGTAAGAATAACTCATGAATATTTCATCATTTGTCTCTGCACTGGTCAGAAATGGTAATTTGAGCTCCAAACTGTAGAGAGTTAGCAAAAAGAGTTGGACACTCAGAGGATAAAAATAGAAAAAAAAAACCCACTTTTGAAGGATTTTTCCTTGCTAGTGTTGGTATGTAGACAAGTTGCCTAAAGGGTATGAAACTGGAATAAGATATTGAGGGCACATATTTGGGTTGTGCTGCTGAAGAAATTCTTGATTTGCAGTGCATTTAAAACTATAGTATTTTCTTTATTTTTCCTTTTTTGTTCCCTTGGGAGAAAAATGGAAAGCCCCATGTCACCCAAGATCTTTGGTAAAGCATCACACAGAAGACAGCCATGGTCCTCATCCACCTCAGGCTTGATGTGCACCGGCATCTCCCCATCTCCCTCAGGACCTGAGCACTGCCCTGGAAAAGCTGTGAAGGGGAAAGTGCCAGCAAAGGTGCATCAACCTGGACTCTTCTTCATTTGTCTTTTGCCTTTACCTTTTTAATTCCCACAGCTAGCCACCTTGCCCTCTTTCATGCAATTGGCCATCCCATGAGAGACCCTAAACAATTCAAATCCAGTATTCATTGAATCATTGGATCATGGAATGGTTTAGGTTGGAAGGGACCTCAAGGATCATCTTATTCCTTTCCCCTGCCATGGGCAGGAACACCTTCCCCTATCCCAGGTCACTCAGAGCCCCATCCAGCCTGGCCTGGAACACTTCCAGGGATGGGGCAGCCACAGCTTCTCTGGGCAACCTGTGCCAGTGCTTTCTTCTGTAACCACTGTGCACTAATAATTTGCTTCCACTTTTCCCAAATACTAAAGGATCTGGGCTTGGGTCACATTATTTTGGGAGTGGGAAACCCCCAAATTTCTCTATGTTCTGGCCTAACGCTAGCACTTGAAAAATTAATTTTTCCCTCTGTACTGAGGAATTTAGCTGTTCTTTACTTTTTCCTTTTTTTTTTTTAAGGGAGATGGATGGAAATCATGTCCTGCTGGTCACTCAGCTCTGAAGCTTGTGGAAATATTTTACAGCTCCAAGAAGACAAATGGTTGCCATTTTTAAAGCTACCATTTCTCCAAATTCCCAACTGGTTCCTTGGTTCCTTTCTCTGGTGCATTCCTCCAGGAAGAGGAGGGGAAAACAAGCAGCCACAAGCAAACCAAGCTCTTTTCCCAGTATCTGAGGTGCTGACTCTCCCTGTCTTTGGCACCTGGCGCAGGCTGTCTGCTCTGGACTGGAAGTTGTCTCATCAGACTCGCATTTCAGCCTTGCCACCTGACGTGTTGTGACAAGCTTTTAACTTTGGAGCAGCGGTGCATGGAAACATGTCACTGCTTTGGGAGCACAGGCTGCCAGATCCAGCTCCTGCCACAGGGGTGTCAGCCCCTCTGAGCCCCACACCCATCCCAGCTCCCAGGGAGGGAATCACCTGGGATGCTCCAAATGGCCTAAGCAGACCTGAGGCAAATGTGTGACCTCCAACAAGTAAGAGACTGGGAGCTAAGAAGTGGAGCTGGGTGGCATGTTTCAAGAAATAGGTGCTGATAGTTTGCAGGACCAAGGCTGTCTAAGAACCCAAAAAGAGGATGTTGGAACTGCAAACTTCCCATTGGGATCAGCTGGGCTGACAAGGGACAGCATGGGCTCTGCTGGTTTATCTGTGCCTATTGCTGCTGGGGCTGGAGAGGAAATACAAGATAATTCCAGAAAAATTCCCAGAGATGAGGGAATCATCCCTTCACAGGGCTCAGCTGGTGAGAGCTGAGGAGCAGGGGCTGGTGCAGATTTCATGGTCTCAAGGGATTGCTCTGTGGTTACCCCCTCACTGCTCTCCATCCATGTAGGCACACCTGAGTGACACCAAAAAAGGCTTTTCACAACAAGCTGTCCCTGCTTTCCCAGCTGCCTCGCGCTTTGCTGTGGGTTTTTTGTGGATGTGTTGTGCTCTGAGGAGATGGGCACTGCTGACAGAGCTGGTTCCTGATGTTGCCAAGCACCCATCCCTCTCCCTGCCATTGCTTCATCACAAAAAGGGATTGAGCAGGTGAAGGCAGCCCTTTAACCAGCTCTGTGACTCCAGGGTGCACTTGGGAGATGTCCCACCGTGGTCCCTCCCAACCTTACCCATTCTGCTGTTCTCTGCATTAATGAGAACTCAGTTCTTCTGAAAACCTGCATTAATTAGCCTGTTTGACATTTTAAACAACCTGTGCCCCGACCTGAGGGTACAACCCCGGCAATTACAGCAGGCCAGCACTGAGGGAAAGCAGCATGACCCAGCCAGTGTCCTGCAGCTGAGACCTCTTCACCCCTCCACCAGAACAGCCTCACCCGCGCCTGACCACAACCCGGGAGCGAGTTGTCACAGGCCAAACCCAGGCCAGGGAGTGCACTTGGCACAACCCCAGCACTGGGTGACCCCCAGACAGGGCTCATCCCCTGGGCATGTTCAGCACAAAGATGTTCCTGAAGATCAGGATGGGCTGTGAGGAGCTGTGTGCTGCACACTCCTCTGTCCATGCGCGGCGTGAGAAGGGCGGGCTGGTCGTGGCCAAGTTTCACATGAAACAAGGAAGGCCACAGGAAAATCTCACTGCCTTGGGGCTCTCTGAATTTTCATGAAGGAAAAACCCTTAACCCTGCCTGCAGGTAAGGTTTGGCTTTGGAGCTCCTCCTGGGGCAACTCAGAGAATTACTTAGATGGAGCCAGCTCCAGAGCAGCCAGGGCTGATGCCAGCTTGCCTGCTGCTGGACAGTGGCATGGGCAGAGTGGGCAGGTAGGACACTGAAGAAGCAACAGCTGGCTCAGCTGCCACCATCAGCACTGAGAGCATCGCTGTCCTGCTCTCCCTGCCCCACTCCAGCTGTGTGGGCTCCTTGCTGCTCCTTCCCTCAGGCCCCAAGGAGGGAGGGACAGCTGACCTCGCTGGATGGCTCGCATGTCCTTGCACCAGGACAATGGCTGGTGTTACCCAGGAGAAGAATTCATGCTGACAAAAAGGGGAAAAATGAATTCCTGCTCTCTCAGTGCTCCCAAATCCATCCTGCAGCAACAGCTGCATCGCTGCAATGCCGCTGGCTTCCTCACAGCCACCGAGTTATCTTCAGGTTTAATTGTACTGTGGGCTTTTCATTTGTTTTAATTGAATATTCCTTGGGTCTGGTTCAATTTTCCAGCAACCTCAGCCCCAAGACAGGCCCTGGAGTCTACTAATGAGGTCAAGAAGCTACTGTGAAATTCAGAACAAATGGGAAAAAAGAAACACTGGTGACAGGTCACTCACAATTTTAAAGAGCAAGAGCCACCCCTCCCTGGCAGGCTGCCCTTTTCTCCCTGTAATCTGTCCTACAAAGAGGTTGGGAGATAACTCAGTGGCAGATCCCTCCCCTGGACTGATAAAAAGAGGTTTAATTTACCAGCATGGTCCTGGCACTGCAGCACAATATTAGAATGATGACTCCCCTCATGCTCAATGTACTTCCAAACCTTATTTATAAACTTTATAAAAAGGACCTGAGGATTCATTATTCTTTGGATGAAAAAGAAGAAAACCAGCACACATGTCTTTAAGTTTCTCTTATTTAATACCCAAAAATAATTTGTCTGATGCACTGTCTTCCATCAAAAAAAAAAAAAGTATAATTTTCCTGAGGTTAGCCTCCTGTTTTCAGAGATAAAAGAAAAAAGAAAAAGGAAATTATCAGCTCTGTAGATGGGAAAGCAGTGGTACAAAGAGGGCAAGAGAACTGTTCTTCGGAGCTGGAGAAAGATCACATCACTGATTATCACAGTAGTAATTTGATCACAAGTCCTGTAACTTTGAGGGCGGACTAGCTAATGATGCAATTAGCGAGGAAAATATCCATATTGCTGCTTGAAATGTGCTGGGGAAAACTGTCACTTATTTTCTTATATATCTGTGTATCTACAGCAGGAGTCAAGTTTAGAAAATCCTTCTTGTCTACCCATATTCTTTGCATTAAAAAAAAAAAAACAAAAAACAAAACACCTTCACTGGCTCTTTCCCTAAGCCCCAGGGCAGTGATGGATGGACTTTCTTATCATAAGCACAGGAAAAAAAATACATTTTTTAGTCATATTCCCTGAAAGAAAACAACTGTCTTTTTATATAGGGTTGTTCTGACTTTCTTTTTATCAGATTCTCTTTAAAAACTCCTGCATCCTTTGCCCAGTGTTTTCCAAGCTTGCTGGAAACATTGAGCTGTCAGCAGTAATTACATCCAGGAGTTTTGTGTCATTTTGTTATAAAAAGGAAAGGCAGAAGACAGTGCCTAACTGAAGGAGCAAGCCTTGGGAAGAGCCTTGGGAAATGGGAAAATTGGTGAGAGTCTGGATACATAAAGAAAGCCCCAAAGACCTGAAACCAGAAGCCCCCAGCACAGGGTCCATGGGTGGTTGGTGCCCTGGCAATTGGCTGAGAAGGGCTCCCCAGCAGTTCCTGGGAGTGGTCTACTGGTGGGACATGTCTGTCTACTTCTCCAGCCATACCAATTTTAAGACCCTGTTAAGGTTAGAAATTATTCCAGCTGAAGAAAAGACAAAGAAAATCAACTTTTTGTGTGATTTTGATAGCTCAAATTTCAGACATCGAAAGGGAAGGATTTTGTTAGTGCACAAATCTTCTGCAAAGCTTCTTGAGGTCAGAGGGTTCCTCCTCTCTGTCTCCTGCAGGACAGCTGACTGGAGAGAGGCAAGGAGAGATTTTTATTTGTGAAGTGTTGCATCTAACCACAGTGGGAGGTGGTACAAAGTGAGACCTGAAGGGTGGTGGCTCTTTGGCTGTGACTGCAGCTCTGCTAAACCCCCATCACTGGGGTTTTGAATTGGGCCAGGGAAACAAATGCCTGTGTGCTAATCCTGTTAGAGTGAGGCTTAGCCTGGGTATCTGCCAGCAGGAACCTGTTCTCCCAGTCCTTGGCAGCACTGGTTTCTCAGCCAAAGCTTCCTGCTGTGTACGAAATATCCCATCACAGGCTCACAAAATATCCTGGGCTCATCAAATGGCCCGCACAGGATCCAACCCACAACCCTGGCATTGTTAGCACCATGTTCCAGCCAGCTGAGCCAGTCTCAGGGTCATCATGAGCAGAGTAAGCTCTTCCCATGGTGCTGCCCAGACCAGCTCAAGCCAGTGATGGCACGGGCAGCATCAGCTCACCGAGGTCACCGTGTCAGCCCAGGCGTCAGAGCAAGCAGAGAGCTCACCATGTCCTCACCATCCCTGCCTCGGGACTGACTGCCCAAAGGGAGCCCTGCCATGCATGCCATCCTCTGCAGGGCACAGAGAGGACATGAAAACCCACTGAGGAAACTGCCATCTCCTCCCTGAAGTCCTCCCTGGAAGCCAGGTCATTTTGGGAAGTCTGCATTTGCTGCCCATCAGCTGCGCTGCGTCCTGCAGGAATTTACAGACCTCGGGTTTGGGTTGGTCCTGAGCAGAGGGCAGCAAGGAGGAAGGGAGAAGCTGCAGGGCAGGTGGATCCCGGCAAAGCCAGTCTGGGGAGCAGGCTTGTCTAACAGCATTTCATTTTCCACTGCTAGAACTGCATGTCGACAGATTTCAAATATCTTCCTAAGTCCCAGCAGCCTGCTTGAAAGTGCTACGTCTTCATCAGACCATTTATGGCCCTTCTGAAATGTGAGTCTCACTGGCTGCATCCAAACCTCGTGCTTGGAGAACATTCCTAATTAAAGCAGATTGGGCCTTTGGGGAAGGAGGGGCTGCAAAGCATTTCCTAAAGCACTTTCTACTCAAATTTCCTTGCGAGAAAATACACCTGAAGGACGATGCAGGGATTAGGATTGAGACAAATGTGAGTTTGGTGCGTCAATTTTACTTTGAGATTATGAGACACACGGGAAGCCCAAGTGATGAGCCCAGAGGGTTTGACACAGAGGTTTCACCCTCCCAGAAACACAAGGGTCTTAAAAACACTGCTAATTTGCTGCCACCTTTTTATTTTAGAAATGTCTTAGAGCTGTTTTCTTCAATCATTTTGGAATGTGAGCTGAAACAAAGCCATCCAGGCTGAACCAGAGGGATAAACTCCCCATTTCCCCAGTGTAATAAATACCAGTTCAAATAGAAATGAAATCATCTCTCATCAGACAGGTCCTACAAAACGTTGTGCCACAGACTTTCTGCTGCCTCCCACGCAAGAAACCATAGGGCAGGAAATAAGGACATGAAAAACAGGTTTGTGCAGCAGTAAAGCAGAGCTGGTTTGATGGCTGACGCAGGATGACGTGAGCACTGAGCTCCGAGGAGGAGAGTGTAGATGGATCTGAGTCACCTTCCTCCTGGCACCATCAGCCTTAGTTTAAACATAAAATATTTTGCAGTTGTTGTTCCTGCTGCTAAACTTCTTTCTCTGGAAAGGTCTGGGCATATTTTGTTTGTCAATGGTGTCAGCTGGGTTTGTGCTGCTGCTGGGGAAGCGCCTCCAGGTGCTCCTTGCCCAGGTGGTGCTGCTGATCCGGTGTGGGGAGAGGGTCTCAGTTCCATGAAATAATTGTGCAGTGCCAGCTCTACCCTGGAGCACCCTCTCCTGTGAAAAAGGAGTGTTGCTAAACCAGCTCTGTGATCTCATTGGGCCAGCAGTGAAAGCCTGCCAGGAGGGTGGTTGTGGGAGCAGGGAGAGGGTCTGGATGGGGACTCAAATTTTCCTGTGTCTGCAGCAATTTACCTGAAAAATGGGAGTGGCTCCTACAGATGAGCTGCCCTGAGTGTTGGTGAAGTCTAGTTCAGGCTGAGTGCACAACAGTGGGATAGCTAGAAGCCTCCTTGAATGGTCATTAGGGTTTAAAAACACCTCGAACCCCTCAGTTTGGCTGTTTAAATGTAGAGAATTTGCTGGGCAACCTAAAACAACACGTTTATTGTGGTTTTGGCTGAATTGAATGACTAAAGTGCAAAGCAGGGGGTGTAATAAGGTGGAGGATCTCATGTTTATCTGCACCTGCTGTGCCTTTGGCTCACTGCAGTAATGATGAAAAGGATGAAAGTTACTTTTTCCTGGTTTTCCTACCCCGGTGGCTTTGGAAGGCTTTAGTAGATGTACAGCCAACAGCTGCAAAGCAAAGCATGTTTTTACCTGCCAGCCACAGCAGCAAAGTTGTGAAGCTGATGTTTTATGAACACCCAATTACCCCAAGCTGGGACAATCTGCAGGAGATACAGAACAGCAGAGAGCAGAAAGAAAAGACCACAAAGCGTGGGGGTGAAAAAAACAGTAATAACTTCTGGAGCCAGTCTGAGTCCTTCTCTAGTTTGTTCCTTAAATCTTGGCTTTCCTGGGATTGCCTGTGCCTCTGGTGACAGTGCAATGGGGTGTGTGTGGTGGGAAGGTTACATTTCTGAAGGCTTGCTTTCTTCCAGTTAATGAAAAATACAAGATGAATCTTAACCAGGGGCGAGGAAAAGTTAATGGGAACGATGTGGTTTGTGTGCTACTCTGCCTGCTCACGGGAACTCCCACCCAGGGCTGCCTCCTGTGCTCCTTTACAGCAGGCACTGTGCTAAGCAGGCTGGTTACAGCCCTTTCTCTTCATGGGAGAGCTTGACAAAGGATTGCCATCACAAAATGAGTTTTTCATCTCTGCTGAACATCTCTGCTGATGAGAGAAAAGTAATGATCTGAGGTATCAGCCGTGCCCCTCTGCTGCTGGCAATGTGCCTCGTGCTTCTCCCATGTGACACCTTCTCCCATGTTTTTCCTCTCAGGAGGATGAAAAATGTATCTAAAATTTTCATAGGGAGTTTTTATTTAAGCTTGAAATTTATGTTTCTGGAGCACATCCTCTTTGACTTCTCAGCTCTCATGAGGCTGAAAACTAAAAGTATCACTGGCACATCTTCATTGCCTTGGGATCCCCAGTGGGGATCGCAGAGCTTAACTAACCATAAAGCCTAGTGCTTCCCAAAATGACACTTTTGGACAGCCTTGGTACGGCACAAAGCTGCCAGTGCCATTTCCAGCTCCCAGAAATGAGCAGGGCCTATAAATGACCTTTCTTTGCTGGGTCAAGGAGATGAGCTAGCATCTGCTTGAAAAGCTGGAAATGAGATTTCCAGCCTGTTGATAACCCAGCTTGGCCAGCTGCTTTCCAGAAATCAGTTGCTGAGCTATCTCATTTGTGTGCTTTAGCTCATAACAGGAGTGAATCTTTCCCAATGTTTCTCAGCACTGTCTTCTCAGACTCTTTGCCTTCATCTCACTCTTTGTAGCTGAATTTCTAGCTCAGAGTTCTGGGGTAAGCATATTTAGTATCTAATGAGGCAGGTTTGCTTTAGTCTGGTCAAACACCCAAGTATCATGTCTTCTTCCCTTCACCCAACCCTAAAATAGCAGCAAGGACTCACCAGACTTTAAAAAAATATCATCTTGTGTCAGTTCCCAGACACTTAGCTGAATTCAGCTGTTTGGCAGCATCATGCTCTGGGGATGCAGGTCTGTCCCACTCCCCGAGCCCTGTGCCTCTCAGTCTGGCTGTTTGCTCTGGCAAACATTAAGCTAATCAAAAGAAAAAAGGGGGAAAAAAAATATCCTTGCTTCTTAACAAGCCAAATACGCGGCACCTAGATGGAAATTTAATGAGAGGATGTGAGGAGCAAAGCTGACAAAGCAGTGACCTCTCCTCTGAGGTGAGCCAGCCCCAGTCCATCCCGAGGCTCTGGGATTAATGAACACCTTGGTTCCAGCCCAAAGCAAATGGGCATTAGCTCTATCACAGGGCTGGTTTATTGGGATGCCAATTCCATAGCGCTGAACTCTGGGCTCAGGAGAAGCCTTGAGCTGAGCTAGCACAGAGAATCATTGAATTATCTGCAATTTCTACCACAAGCACGTTCCGGGGTCAGGGCTGGAGCAATCTATCTGAGTGTGGGGTTGGCCACCTGATATGATTTAGCAAATAACTTATTGAAGAGGAGTGTAGGTTTGGTTTGGTTTAAAATGAAAAGTAATCTGCATACATTATCCTGGCTGCATCCAAAGCAGTGTGGGGAGCAGGTCAAGGCAGGGGATCCTGCTCTGCTCTGGTGAGATCCCATCTGCAGTGCTGCATCCAGCTCTGGGGTCTCCCCAGCACAAGAAGGATGGGGACACTCTGGAGTGAGTCCAGAGCAGGGTGATGAAGGTCAGAGGGATGGAGCACCTCTGCTATGAAGGCAGGACGAGGGAGCTGGAGCTGCTCAGCCTGGAGAAGAGAAGGATCCAGGGAGAACTTAGAACACCTTCCAGTACCTAAAGGGGCTACATTTAGGACATTTTACAGGGGCATGCACAGAGGAATGACTTTAAACCAACAAAGGATAATTTTAAATTAGATATTAGGAAGTAATTCTTCACTGTGAGGGTGGTGAGGCTCTGGAACATGTTGCTCAGAGAAGTCTGACCTTGGTCCCTGGTGTTCTTGCCTTCTTCTAGAAATTCAATGTAGCTGGGTTTAACTTTCTAAAATAATGAAAAACTTGAATCTATGAACTTGATGTATATTGTATATTGGCCTTTCAAGCCTACTAATTTAAAAAAAAAATAAATATATATATAGAGCCTGTTTTTCTGGCATTGACTTCCATTCCTGGGACATCCATACCAGAAAGGAGGTGAGCCCTCGTCAAAGGCCTGTCTTTTTAGGGTCAGATATTGTTGGGAGTTTAAGATTAGACTTTATTTACTGCAGGCTGTCCAGACCTTGCTGGGAGATGGCAAGAGATCAGACAAGAGTATCAGAATGATCCCCTTTGGCCTATTTGTCTTTCTGTGCAAGCAGTGATTACCTTCTCTGTAAGCCCCTCTTGGCTTTTAAAAAAAAAATAAATCTCCCAAACATCAAAGTTAATGAAATTAATAATGTATTTAAGAATTAAAATTGCTTGACATAGGGTCAAGTGGGACAGTATGGCACGACCTGGTGGATGGGGAGGGAGGGAGGGAGGCAGTGGGGATGCTCTGACACTCCTGCCCAGGAAATGCCTGGCCACAAAAACTGCTCCAGTATTTCTGAAAGGCACCGGAGCGTGTCCTGTACACAGCTCATGTTCCCAATGCCTAATTAAGCACAAGGTCCAAGGTTGAGTGGAGATGATCTACAGGTCTGTGTCTGAGTTGTACCACGTGCCCATTCCTGTTTTAGTTCCGTAAATTAAGTCACTTTGGTTTTATACATGTTAGAGGAAGTAATTTAGGTGCAGCAGGTCTCTCTGGCAGGAGCCAGGGGATGGTTTTGGGCCTTGCAAAGATTAATCTGTTCTCTTTAAGTGCTAATCCTTCCATCTAAGCTGACGTGAGAATCCTAAACACCTTTCTATTACACCCCATTACCCAGATAGATAAATCTGGTCAGGAAAAAATCGCCTTCCAGCAGTGGGAAGTGATTCATTTTTGGTGTGAGCAGAGTCCACGCAGGTTTGACATGAGGTTTTAGCGAGGTAGCAGGAATTAAAGGGCACATCTTGAGCTGATGAGACATTTGGTTATCAGGATGTTTAATGTCACAGTGTAAATAATCTCTCACCACTCCATTAAATGAGAGGCTTTCAGGGCATGCAGCTATTGTTAATGAGAGCCTCCTAATCCTGGCTTTCACCGTGTGCTAATTCAAGGTCTCCCAGTGCTTTTTGCACAACACAACTATTTTCCAGTTAGGACTGCCCAGGGAAAGGGATGCTGGGTTGAAATGCACAATGAGAGGCCAGCAGGGGCAATGAATCCCTAAGGCCATTGCTCAGGGGTGCTTATTTACCCGACTTGAAAATAAACCTGTGGCTGGGAGGAGGGGAAAAACCTTTTTCCAGGTTTAACCTGAAAGGAAGAGGAATGCACATTGCTAAAAGACAGAAATTATTCCATAATTAACACAAAGCTGAGTCTAGAAGACCTTGATTTTTGGAAATACATTGAACTGCTCCTCTAACGACTTCATTTTAGATGTTATCAGCACCCACAGTGAGCTTTTTCTGTGGAGGGATTAAATAATTATGCAAAAACAATATAAACCCAGCAAATATTTGCAGTGCTTTAATTCCTTGAGCAATGTCCATAACAGAAAGAAGTGAAACACTGGAAGAGAGCTGATAAATGACATTTATTTCAACTTGCAATTAAAGAAAAAGAAAAAAAACCAAAGCCTCTCCATTTGATGCTTGGAATGGCTTCACACAGAGGGTCAAAACTCTCAGCACATCTTGAGGGTATTCTCTGCCATGCAGTGACAATTTGTGTCTCTCCCTGATGAAAGAGGATGAGAACTTTATCCCCTCGTGGCACTAAACTGCGACACAGCTCTTCACCTCTCAACAAGTCCAGCTCTTGCTGATGTGTGGTATTAGGGCTGTGAAGGTGACCTCCCCTGACAGCAGAGCCAGGTGGACGCTCCTGAGCACTGGCTTTGCAGGTTTGCACAAGAAACTGCTTACTCCTGAGCCTGGCTCCTGGCTGAGAGGTTTTATTTGGGTGTTTGTCAGTTAATTTCTGTGCTTCACGTATTTTAATTACTCAGACGATAAAGTAAATCTTTTATGATGTGAAAACGTGAAAGCTAAAATCACTCTTTTAATGCAGAGGCAGCAGCAGCAATTTGCCAGTCCAGCTGCTGAGGTCCATCCTGGGGCTTGTGTCAATGTCCTGTGAGGGGTTTTGCTCGCTGCTGGCCCTACTGGCACAGAGACCTTGTCCTTTGCTGGGGCATTTCAAGGAAAGGGAGGAAGACGGGCTCAGAGACCATCTTGGATGAAGGTGCTCTTCCATGGATGCCCAAAAAAAGGAAAGCTTCATCCAATCTGTTGGCTTCATCTGCAAAGCCCCACATTACCAAGGATGGGAAGGGATGATGATGGTGATGATGATGATGATGATGAAAGAAGATGCAAAATATATGTTTTCTGTGCTGTGAACCACAAGGAGTATCCTGGCTGATACACACAAAATGCTCATCAAATGCAGAAATGAAGTTTGTTCAGGCAGTTGTCTTTCCAGGGAGTCAGTCTGTCAGGGAAAGCAGTACCAAAGCCAGCCTCTACCAACCAGTTGGGCATTTTGGAGGGGTTTGTAAGCAGCATTTCCATTAAAACATCTGTTCAGCCCAGCACACCTGGAGTCTGCAATTCCTGATAGATTCCTGCTTCCACCCCTCTGGCCAGATCTTGCTTATCCCTCCCCAGACACTCTGGGGGGACACAGAACCTAAATGTGTCTCTATGAAAATGTGCTGAGGGTGGCAAGAGGTTGCACTTTTGTCTTTTTCCAGCACGGGATGCAGAAATGTCCTTTTGTGCTCCCCATAAACAGCAACAGCTGGAGGATGCAGTAGTTTGGAAGCAACATGGCTATGTTTGCTCCAGTCTTATTTATTTCCCTGAGGGACCCACTTTTGGCTTTGCTAGAGATTGGTGTTAGGGCTACATGAATGTTCAAGCAGCTTCAGCTCTTAAAGCCTTTTGGAAGGGAGCTGGTTTTGGTAAGGACCTGCCTTGCTACAGCTGTGAGCTCCCCACCCTCCCAGAGCAGCCTCTTAAACAAAATCCTGCTGACCAGGGACAGACCTAGATCCTTGCTTGTTCACTGGTGATGCAACAACTCTGCATAAATTCCCAAATCTCTCTGCAAATAGCTCCTCACTGAGGTCCTGCCCTTCAAGCTTTGGTTGTGGAGGGTATGAGAAAAGCAAGCAGCTCTGAAGCAGACGAGTTCACCCTCTGGCCTGTTGCAGTGTTGGATACAGCAAAGATATCCCTTCCAAGCCAAACCATTCCATGGTTCTTTCACCTGGCAAAGGCAAAGGTGCACCCTGGCTGGGAAGGGCACAAGACACCTGAAGCTATTAAGAGCTGTGAAATCAGACATAGGGATTTGATCAGGCAAAGTGCAGGATAGCTGGTCCAAGGGAAGGGAGCTGAGATGTGGATGTGGAGAATCACATCTTACATCACTGGATCAGCATCCACAGCAGTGTCTTACTGATACCTGCTGCTCAGGGGAGCTGGGCCTCCAGTGTAGACCCAACAGGACTTAAAAGGTGGCCTGGTTTTTATTCTAAGGATGTGTAGCTCTGCACTGAGCAGGAGGCTGTCAGGACCCATTTCTTGGTGTTTGGATCAGACCAGAAGTGCCAGCATTGCGTGCCAGGCAGCAGGGGTTAGGTTTCCATCCTGTGCTTATAGTATATGTGTCAAAACTGAAAAAAATAGTTATATATATATATATATATATATCAGGGACAAAGCACTGCTGACCAATTTCTCAGCCTTAGTGATGCTCATCTGGAGTGAGCAGAAAGTCTAGAATCAATAAAAAGCCTTATTTAGAAAGCTGAGGCCAGATTAGGAAGAGCAAATGCTCTGCAAAAGGCAGAAAGGGGTGGACAGAGCAATTATGAAAGGCAGAAAATTACATTCAACCTTTAGAGACACAAATGGGGTGCTATGTCAGCATTTTAATCATCCATCTTCTTTTCAGCACTGTGTTTGGATTAAAAGCTCCCTCAATAGCATGTCCTGGGTAAATAAAGCTGGGTCAGGGGCATATTTTCCTGCTCAGTGAGTGAGATAAATATAGAGAGATGTTTTTCACCTTTTGAGGAGAGCTTTTCCAAAGGAGGAGGAGTGGGAGCTCTGAGCCTGCTCACAGGTAGTGTCTGTTGTGCACATTTCTCCCTCTGCCTTTTTTCCTTTCCTTTTTATTTTTCCTCCCCAAAGGATTTTTGAGCTTTTCTCTGCCACATACTCAGATGTGAGGCCCCCTTTCCTCAGGGGCAGAGGCAGGGCTGTGCTGCAGCCTCCAGCTCTGGTGACAGCTTGGATAATTCATGGCAGCTCCCAGGAGGCAAAGGTCATGTGAGGCTTGTGGGCTTCTAAAACCAGCAACAAAAAGCTCCTTCTCTCACCTCGTAAAACACCCTCAGCTTTCCACCTTGATTGGAAAAAAAAAGAAAAATAAAAGACAAGAATGTTCTGCTGTAATGTTGTGCTGTGCATTATAGTCAGGGAAAATATACAGGCTGGGAGAGGAGCCATCACCTTGCTAAAGTCTGGTCTGTGCAAGTGAAAAGCAAAGCCCTGCACGTGTCAGTCTGGGTAAACTTCATCTGCTACCTCCAAGTTCCAGCCTGCCATTCCCTGGGTATTAGTGGTGTGCATCAAATAGAAATCAAGGATAGCATAGAATGGTTTGGGTCAGAAGTGAAGTTAAAGATCACCCAGTTCCACCCCCCTGCCTTGGGCAGGGACACCTTCCACCAGACCAGGCTGCTCAGATCCCAATCCAACCTGGCCTTCAACATTTCCAGGGATGGGGCAGCACATCTTCCTTGGGCAGCCTGTGCCAGGGCCTCAGTGCCCTCACAAGGAAGAATTTCTTCCTAATATCTGATCTGACCCTGCCTTCTGCCAGTTTAAAGCCATTCCCCCTTGTCCTGTCACTGCAGGCCCTTGTCAAAAGTCCTTCTGGTAGCCACCTTTAGGTACCAGAAGGTCACAATCAGGTCACCCCTGAGCCTTCTCTTCTCCGGGCTGAACAATCCCAAATCTCTCAGCCTTTCCTCAAGGAAAGCTGCTCCATCCCTCTGATCAATTTGGTGGCTTCCTCTGGCCTCACTCCAACAGCTCCATGTCCTTCGTGTGCTGGACCCCAGATGTGGACACAGCACTGCAGGTGGGGTCACACTTGAGTGGGGCAGAGGGGCAGAATAATCCCCCCTCCCCTGCTGCCCACAGGGCTTTGGATGCAGCCCAGGGCAGAGGCGCTTTCTGGGCTCCCAGTGCCCATTTCCAGGTCATTTTGGGCTTCTCATTGACCAGCATCCCCAAACCCTTCCCCTCAGGGCTGCTCTCCATCCATCCTCTGCCCAGCCTGTATTTGTGCTCAGAAGAAAGACAGCAGACCCAAATCAGCCCAAATCAGGGCTCTCAGTCTCATTTGTTTAACTGCAGGGGGAGGTACTTTGGGGTTTAGTTTTGCACTGGGACACTACAGTGCTAAAGCAGTCCCCATGGAGGGGGAGCAGCGCTCCTCTGAGCTGCCTCAGGGAGAGAACCAGCAATGTCACCTCTTGAAAATTGCTTCTTTCCTCTCATCTTCCCTAAAGCCCACGTGCATAAGCTCTGCTTACACACAGCACAGCTGATGGAGCAAACATGGGAATGCAGCAAAATGGGAAAACACAGCTAAAGCAGAGGACTTCCCTTTTTTAGCCCTCACTGGGGCCCCATCTTGGCATATGCTCCATTATGGCCTAGTCTGGCATGTTTTGAATAGCAGGAGGTTTCATTCAAACCTTTATTGACTGCAGTGCAAATCCTCTCTGACTGCTGCAGACATTTTTGAGATAAACAAAATGGAAGTGGATTTTGTTAAAATTAATTCCCCCAAGTGACTTAAGCAGTCACTCGAATCAGGATCAGTTTAATATTTTCATTTAAATGGCCATGAAAACTTTTGAGAAATGAGAGTTTAGGAAATGAAGAGCAATCTGTCTTGAATGCCTCAAAGTCTAAGTCAAAATTAGTTTCATCCAGTTCCTGATAAGCAGCTGCTGAATGAAGTAAAACCACTGGGACCCTGGACTCCATGGAATTGTTTTTTATTTTCTAGTCATCCTCAGCTTCTCTTTGCTTTGTGCAGCGCCAGGTAAGGACCTTAAGAGTTGTGGTTGCCTGAAGAACACTTTGGGTGCTGTCAGTATTTGAAAACTTTCTTTTATACATATAAATTTAGATTACAAAAATCTAAAAGATTGTCTTTTCACCATGTTTTTCTGAAGCCCTGACTCATCAGCTGTGTAAGAATTCAGTGTATAGATGCTCTTCCTGTGCAAGTTCTGTCTGGCATTTCCCCCACAAGAGAGTCCATACATTTTGTAGCTGTGACTACAGCCTTTCACATGGTGGTGGCCTTTGGTTGGGGACATGGAGAGCAGCAGGAACATGAGCAAACAACAATGTTCTGATATGGAGAGCCTTTCAGACCAAGTTTCCTATCCAGCTCCCCAGGGTGAGCACCTGAACAGGTCTTGGACTTATAGGTGGGGCCAGGGACCTCCTGTTCAGGGAGAAAAGGTTAGCTGAGGTCAGTGGCTTGTCCCTTCTGAGACCTGTTAAAATTCTTAGAAAATAATCTTCAGCTAATTAATTGTAATTACAATGGAACCAGACCCCCGTCTGCTTTTTTAAACCAGGAGTTTAAACCAGGAGTCTGCAGGACTTTCCAGGAGTGGCTTTGTGCCTCCTCCTAGCTAGCAATAAACTACATGGCATTGAAATATCAGCTATGCATCCTCACAGGCTTGGAGAAGGGTTTGGATTTGTCTTAGCTGAAGTACTGTAGTGTGAGGCTTTCTCTGCCTTCAGGGTCCTCCCTCTGTCCTGCTACAGGAATATAACCTTCAGTGAGTCACCCTAGAGAAGGTGAATTGGGCTGATGGACAGAGCAAAGCCCGAGGGTGAGGCTGGCTCAGGGTCAGGGGCAGCAGGTATGAGTCCATTTTGCTGTTAATGCTCCCTCTATGGGAGTTTAACGATGAAAGAAATGAAATATTCAGGAAAACTAGCATGAGCTGTGGTGGAACACTGAAGTGAGCTGTCGTTTGTGCTCCCCCACAGTATCAGAGTTAAGGAAATTGAGTCAGTCCTGTGCCCCTGAGCAAGGCATTTCCATCCAGCTGACCACTGCAACAAGCACCTGCCTCCCTGATGCTGCCCAGACAGCACCATCCCACTTTCCTGGTCACACCACAGTGGGAACTGGGAACTCACTGTGGGAGGCATCATGTGTTTGCTCATGAGCTGCTTTAGTAACAGTACTTTTTATTTTCAGATAATGTGTCCTAAATATTCAGTACACACATTCCTGACACAAAAGACAACAGCAACAAAAAAAAAAAAAAAATCTGAACAGCTGTTCCTTTGTTGTTCAGCAAAAAAAGAAAACCAAACTACAAAGCAGCACTCCAAGGTCATATTACTCCTTTACAGGGGGGAAATGAAGAGGCTTGAAACACTTTAGTGAGCTTGAGAATTTACTGTGGTGAGATTTGGGATACAAACTTTGCTGCCTTGAGGTGAGAGCCTTGCTGAAGCTGCACTATTGCTGCTTGAACTTCTCCACAGGAATCCAGGAGCTACAACCTGCCCCACCTAAACTGCAGAATGTCCTATAGTCATAGAGGATCCCAGAGGAGATCCCAGGAAAGGAGGTAACTTCTTCTTTCCCCTCTCTGGATACAAGAGTAAGGCTTGTCTTAATATCACTCCTTTAAAAATAATTCAAAACCTGTTTTTTATGCAAAGCAATTGTGTCTCTTTACCTGATCTGTGCTAAGAGGCAAATTCAGCCTCTGGATTAAGGAGAAGTGGTGTGTGCTCATTGAGATATACCACTCCTCAGACAGATGAGGGGTCCAGAAATGCTTCCCAGGTGTTCTAAAAACCTATCAGCCTTCCAGTTCCAATTCTGAGAGCTGCTGAAGGGAGAAACTGCTGCAAGCAGTAGATTACCAAGGTGACATGTGCAGCTGTGGCCTGAGCCAGCTCATCAGATGTTTCCTTGCAGCAGAGTGGGGAAGATGAAGTCTGCTCTTTAACAGGTGACATGCAATTCCTTGGTGTCAGTCTGCCTTCTGCCCAGCGGGGAGATGCCCAAGAGGTGCAATGCCCTGGCATATCTCAGCTTGCTTGATCTGCACCTGCTTCCAGGAGGGAAGGATCCAAGCCTGCTGCTGCTTCTGCAGCAAACAAATGGTGCTCTCCCCAGCTGATAATTTCTCTGACGTAGCTGATCATATGTCCTGTTGCTTTGTTTTTACATAAAATTAGGGTATCAGGCTCCTTCTCAATCATTTGTATGCTGTGTGTTTGCTGCCAACACTTCTGGCTCATCAGGAGACCAACCCTCCTAATACTCATTAGTGACAGGGAGAAAACCTCCCTGCCACTGCAGGCGTCTGTAGTCACCACCACCAGAAAAAATATACTAATTATTGGGTTTGGAGGGATCTGAAATAGCCTTTGGGCAGATGAAAAGTTCAGTGGTTTGTTGAGATCCGAGTAAAGGTTGCTTTTGGGGTATAGATGGCTTTGAAGTTGCAACAAGCTCTGTCTGAAAACCTCAGTGTTTAAAAGAGATGTCCTACCCAGCCCTTTAGTCCTGCTGGAGTTTGGACACTGGCCATCTGAGCAGCATTAAGGGCAAGAGATGTATTTTGGTTCAGAGCAGAACAACCATGAGACACTGACTCTTGCCTATGTATTACTTGATAATTTGTCTTCTTTAGGGCTTCTGGGCAGAAGGAGAGGGGTCATTAGAGGGGTATATATGGATTTTTAAGAATTTCTGGGTGAAGATTACCCTTATATGAACCCAGGAGGGGTTCACACTCCTGTGTGAGCATCATTCTCTCTGTTGCCCAAATGGTGACACTTTGCACAGTGGAGATGTGGTTTGTATGGGGGTCTCACTTCTGAATCCACTTGGGCAGAGAGGCTGGAGTGGGCCTAATTGCTAAAAAGATCCCTGGGGTTTACATTTGGAACAGTGCCTCGGGAACTGCCGGGGATCGGCAGAGCTTCACAGGAAAATCTGCCCAGCACCCGTTTGCGTTTGTCTGCCTTCAGCAAAAGCTATCAAGTTAATGCTAATTTAAATTCTCACTTAGGCATCTGTAGGTATAATTGCATAAAGCACTGTGCATTAAATTACATCCACACATGGATTTGGATTCAGAGTCTTCAGAAAGGCTACATATGTTAATCTATTTCCAAAATGCATTGGCCACTGAAGACCCAATGTTACTATGCACCCCCTTTCTGCTTGGGAACATAATGATCTAACCTTACCCTGGGTTAATTATACCCTGGTACCAGCTCAATTCCCTCAGCTCTTCCATGCCATTGGGAAGCAGCACTCTTAATATTTTATGAAGCATTTTACTGATGGCTCCCAAGTCCATGGGTTGCACGAGCTGGTCAGGGTGGGTAAATAAAAACTGTTGTAGCGGTCTGTGAGGGCAGGCACTTCACCACAGCGGGGTAAGAATGAAGGGGTTCCCAGAATAATACAACAATAAAACCACAAATTCAACAGAAGCTGAAATCTCAGTTGTAACATGCTGTAATTAATCACCACACCTGGAACCAGGCAGGATCCTGAAAGCAAAGCCAGCCTGGAACCCGCATGGAAAGCAGAGCCAGAGGGTAAGTCTCACCTGCATATTCCTTGTTCTTAGGACGCCACAATCCTTGGGGGTTTTCTTTTAGTTTTATTTCTCAAAGTACAATCCTTAAAGTGTGTCTTTGAAGGGAAACAATTCCTGTCACTTCCTGGAGCTCCAGGAAGGACCTGGTGTGAGCGTGTCCCCTGATGGCACCAGCAGCATTCCAGTCCCCCCACCAAGGGGTGAGGAGCCCTGTCCTGTGACACGGCTGAGTCTCAGGGGGACTTGTGTCTGCTGAGCCAATTTGCAAGGGGCAAGGTTGCTGTTGTCATTGGAAACTTCACAACTTTGTCCTTGAAAAATTGCTAATACCTAGTTTTGGTAACTTCAGTGGCCTTCTGCTCAGCCTGAGCATGCTGCTCTCAGCGCTGAGCTGTCTTAACACTGCATTAATGTTTTCTCCTCTTTGTGCATGGATAGAATTGAAATCCCTCTTGGGGAGGAAGCTTATTCCAAGTAAATTCCTAAACAATCAGCTGAAAAAAAAAAAACCCCTAAAATGTTCTTTCACTTGATTTACTACTCCCTGCCAAATGCATATACATGCTAGGTCTTGAGCCTGTTACTGGAGCTGAGCCTTGAAGAAGGAATTTCCTATACAAGGCTTCTCCTTCAGTTTTGGGATCTAGTGCTGATTTCAACCAAGCCCGGTGAAAGAAGTAATCATAAATACACCATGTGTCTGCCTAGCTCATGAAAAATAAAAAGCAGGTTAGGCCCAAGGCAGGTGTTGGGGTCAGATCCTGCTGCTTGGCATGGATTTTTGGGCTCTCTGGGGACCTTCTTGTGTGGGGCAGGAGTTCATGTTGCCAGCATCTCCTGCTGGGCTTCAATCCCAGATCCTCCATTAATGAATTTGGAGGGTTATCTGGCTTCACTGGCCAAAGATGCTCTGCTAAGACACCTTCTCCTTCAATTCTTTCAGGTCCCATCAGGTTTCACAGCCTTATATATTTTTAAACCCTTTGACATTTGAAACTGTGCTCCCCTTCAAGGCCCTCTCCTAAATCCTAAATCCTAAATCCTAAATCCTAAATCCTAAATCCTAAATCCTAAATCCCAGCTCCTCAGAAGGCCCAAGGGGACAGTGAAGGCTTCACCTCACTTCACTTGGCCAAGGGTGAAGCTGTTCTGGGTTTGTGGGTGGTGCCTTGCAGTGAACAGTGTGTTCAGAGATGCTCTGCTGGCTCTGCCTATCACATTGACGGGGGAGGAGTGAACTGGGATATGAGAAATCACTAAATTGTCACTTCTAAATGCTGCTTGGGATGTAAACATTGTGTATAAACCCTCCTAAATGGTGTTAAATTTGTCTGCTATACTTCTTCCCTCCCACCCCACCACTGCTGCTCTAAGTATTTCTTAGTAGCTCTGTCTTGTTTTATGGCTTTTTTATATTTATGCCCACTTTCCCCAAATCTCTGGGGGTTCTTTTTAAAATTTTGATATTGATTTTTTTCTTGGTTTAAAAAAAACCCTGAAATACACACATGCACACACACACACACACAAAAAAAAAGAAAAGAAAAAAGAAGCAGGAGCCCATGGCTCAGTTCTGGGGTATAGGAAGAGCAACAGGAAGGTTGGTTTGTGGTGCTGGAGAAAGTCTCTGCAAGGCTTAAAGGAGCATCCCATTTCCACAGGTGGCTTTTCCTTTTTTTGAATGGGTTATGGTGCCGGGAGGGTGTGGAAAGAGCGCAAGTCCCTCGTCCCAGGTTGGATGTCTTGTTCTTAAAAATGTGTTCTTTCAGCTCTCTGAGCATATAGTTTTAGATTTATCCTCACACTCTCCAGCCTTGGTGGTTCTGTTGGTTTTTTTATTCCCCTGCCTTTCTCCTCCCTTTTCCTCGCCCTCACGCCCTGATGGCTGCAGGGGACGCGGTTCAGGCGCTCATCACCGCGCTGTGACTTCTCCTGGAGCTCAGACTGGGTCCTTCACCCTCCCCTGACGGCACTGCTGCAGAGTGAGGCAGCACACAGGGCAGGGGTTTATCTGCTGGCCTGCTTGGATGTTTCATACACAGCCCAAGCACCTGATCACCCTGTCAGGCCAAGCCTCAGGAGCACAGCGATGACAACGCGGCGGCTGCACGACAGCCACGATCAATCTGCTGTAGAAGGAAGGGCTGAAGAGCTCTGGCAGTGACACTGTGGCTGAGCTGAGCCCAGCCTGGGCCCAGCTTAATCCCTGATCTGTGTAAAACCTTCCCCTGTGCTTTCCAGAGGCTGGGACACATGGAGAGGTTGCTCTCCACGAGCACAGGATGGCAGCTGTGTGCTAAAACTTGCTGAGCTGCCTCCCCAGTTAAGTGATGGGGTGGTGAGGGATTTAAAAGAAAAAAAATTACAATGTTTTGGTCAGACTTCCTGAAATACATCAAGACATGCTCACTTAAGCTGGCTGTTGATTTGTGGCTTTTTTTTTTTTTTTTTAATAAAAGCCAAATGTTTTCACTTTATAAATAAATATGCTATGAAGAGGGCTTCAAAGGAAAGATGATTAGTTACTATCCAACTGTTGCTAAATTCATCGGCGGATGGTTCATCTACTGCATTTTTTAATGTCTCTGATACCTGATACAGACCATCCCCGAGCTGCCTGGTAATTATTTATCAGCCCTCTGCATCAGCATCATCTGCATGGCCAATGGCAGCCCCAAAAGCAGGAAGGAGAGAAAGGGGTTAAGCTGTAGGCAGGAAAGGGAAGGCAGAAACCGAGCAGCAAACAATTGGCACCTGGGCTCCATTGAAGACTAAAAGTGGAAAAAAATGGCTTAATTGAAAAATCTGCCTATTGTGTGTGACTGTAGCCTCCAAGGGGAAACAAACAAACCCATTCAAAGGAAGGGAAAAAAAAAAAAAAAAGGCAAAGAATTAAAAAATCCCGTGCTGTTGTGCAGACTTGGGGGGTTTAACTCTTCCCAGTCCGGGGCAGAAATATTTTTATAACCCAACTCTAGCCCTTGTTAAAGCATCTAGCTGGATTGAGTAATTTCTTAAGTTCTCCTAGCATCATCCATCACTAGCTGGAGCTATTGGAGATTCCCAGGGTAATGTTGGATGCATTGAAAACCCTGGTTGTGGTGGGATGAGTGGGGGGCTGATCCCCCATTTTCACTGGTACCATAAAAATATGGATATCAGCTTTTCCTCTCGCTTCAGTGTTGTTTGGGAGGTCTCTGTAAGATTCCTAGACGTGCTATCAATATATTTCTACTTTAATTTTAGTAGTAACTTTCTCTGGAGTTCACTGGCCACAGTACCACCACAGTAGGTTTCCACTGCACAGTGAGACAATCGGGGCTTTTTCTGCTTCTCAAACTCAGGTTTTTTTGTTTGTTTGTTTTTTCCCAACTCAGCAGTGAGTTGCTGAGAACCCCTGAAAACAGTCTGCATTTTGCTAAAGAACTTGTACTGGTTCTGAGGTTTTAGTGCCTGAAACAGCAGTGGTGGAGGGTTCCTGTTATACTGAACTTCTCCAGCTGCACCCGGAGCTGCTGCAGCATCTTGGTGATATCCAGGTTTTTGTCTTAATTCTGTTTCATGATGCTTGCAAACCTCAGTGCTGTAATTTCAGGAGATCAGGAATCTCTGTGCAAATGTGCCAAAGGGCTGCCAACATCGAGGTACTAAAAAGTGCCTCAAGCCCATACCTGAGCCCCAAAAATATCTTTACAATTCTGACCAGGGGTGTGGTCCTGCTGGTAAATCCTTTTGTTAACACAGGACCTCTGTTTGGTTTGAGCACTCCCCAGAAACTCAGAAGCTCTGGACCTCAGTTTTGATTTATGTTTTGGGTTTTTTTGGAACATTTTACACAGTATCATTATTTCTTGGAGCTATCTATGGTGGACCAAAGCTGCAGCACTTTGTGCACATTTTCCCTCCTTTTCTGATGAAACAAACCCTTAATTGTGCTATAAAAAGTGGCAAAGCTCAATCAGCAGAGTCTTCTCCTCCCCTAAATGTTCTGCAGCTTGGGGTGGTGAATGGAAGTTCCCTGGGAGGTTTCTGCTGGGGTCTCTCCTGCTCTGGGTGATGTCCTGGGCTGGGGTGCTGGAGTTTTCTGTCCTCCATGCAAGCTTCTAGAGATGTCCTGCCTGTTTACCTGGAGATGCCCACACTGTGAGATGCAGGTGTGGGAGCAGGGAATGAGCACAAAACAGGTCTTTAGAGAGAAGAAATACTTTTCCACAGAGAGGAACTTGGCTAACTAGATGACTGCCCATTCAGAGGGCTAGTTGCTGGCAGTCCTGCTCCAAGGGGAGATTTTCTCATCTACCTTTAACAGAAGCACAGGCACCAGAAGTTTGACTGGCTGGATTACAAAGGTAAGTCCCCTGCAGGTGATCACAGTGCCCTTTGCAGACCAGCCCCAGGCCCTGCTCTCACACTGCCATCTTTCATATTAACAAAAATAATAGTGCCAGAGTGTCAGGAGGTCAGCTGTCTGCAGCCTGCAGAACTGATGTATTCCTGACTTTTCACTCTGAGACTTTCAGCAGTGTTGAATCATCAGAGCACAGCCAGCAGAGGTGGCAGAGAGAGGATGTCATGGAGCTGGTGTCTCCAGAGCTGTGCATTTAATGCCTGTTTGTGTCACACACAGAGTGGGTTCAGTATCAGGTCTGTAACTACATATCTCCATTGTAAAGCTGGTCCATGTCTGAAAAGTGTGGAAGAATCCTGAGTGTGGGAGTGCAGGAGGGGCAGGGCCTGCAGTGCCTGGGCACAGCTGGGAAGGAGAGAGGGGTTTAGTTGTTGCCTGTAGCATCCACCTTCCCTGTGCTTCACTCTGGCTGTACATTCAGACCTTTATCAGCCAAGGTTTTACCTTGCTCTTCCAGAAAGGCACCCCATCGGGAGGATGATGGTATTAGAAAAGGCTTTTAGCTAATTATATTTGAGCTTAAAGAGAGTTCTTTTTCTCCATGGAGAAAAAGAACTTCATCAATTCACATTTGCTTCGGCGTCAGGCAGAGCTCACCCCTGGTGCCACATCACACAGCAGCTCCAGCAGGGAACAGCCACCTCCTCAAGGAATAGAGCAGGAATGAGCTCACTGTGGAGGCAGCAATGGCACTGCCAGCACAGCAGCTGATTAATATTTCAGAGGACACAAGTGAGTGGTGACTTTGTGGCAGATTACACCAGCCAATGTCCCATGTGCTCCTGTTTGTGCATCTGCTTCCTCCACTAATCCTGTTCCTCTCACCACCAAAATAAATGGGGAAATGTATCCATTTGCTATGGTACTTATTTGCATTAAAAGTAAGGGGTTCTCTGTTAAGAGGCAAGGTTGGACACAGTGTGTGGGCTGAGCATGTACTATTAACATCATCTATTTGGTTACAGCTCTAGAAAGCAACATGGAGAGAATTAGGGTTGAGATTATGGATAAAGCACACCACAGGGACGCTTCAGCCCCAAGAAAGCACACATTCAGAAAGTTTAATTCAAACCTAAATTTAAGTTACATTTTAAAGAGAAGCTCAAAATTTTAAGATGTGGAAATGCAAAAATAAGCACCCCAGCCACCTTAATTCTTCCCTGAGTTAGTGTTACAAGTGGAAATGTTAATTTGGGATTCTTCTCTTTCATTAGTTAGTCTCCAACCAAATTGACTTAGTCATGGTTACTTGTCTAATTAGTGATGCAGGAAGAATTAGGGCTAATGGCTTCAATAAGGAAATTAAAATAAAAGTGGTTTCCACCCTCAAATATCTGAGAACAAGCTCTCTTTCCAGATTGTGGGGGCTGCTTGCTCTTACTCATTCCTCTCTCTAACATTATGTTACCCCCGATGCTCTCTTTCTCTTTTATGATACTTTCTGGCATGCTAGTACTTATTAAAGAAAAAAATGAAAAATTCATACACAGAGGATTCTGAGGCATAAAATTGTTATGGATAACAGTGCAATTGTTGTCTCTTCTTCTTTCTGCTTTTGGCACTTTTATAGCATGCCGAGGTTTAGGGAGCTGTTTTGTCTTTAGCGCATACAATAGACGGGCAGAAGACTTATGCTGCCTGCATTGCTTCCCAGAGCTTTTCAATTTGCTCTGCTGTCCTCTCAGTGTGAAATGAAGGTCTGTTTGCTCTGCAGGGCCACTGTCTGGAGCGTGTCACGGCAAGGTGACCAGCCCTGAGCCTCCCCAGGCACTCTGCCAGAGGGCCAGGCCATGCTGTCTGCAGCAGGATGGGAGCTGAAGGCAAAATATATTCATTTGGTGGGGCTTAGGAAGCAGACAGGTCTGCAGTTTCTCATCTGCTGGAGTGAGACAATCAAGCTTCAAAAGCCTTTTGCTTCCCATATTTCCACATTTATATAATTCAAGCTGCTGTGTAAGTAGAAGAGCCCCTTGATAGTCAGAGAGCTGATCCTCTGGCTTTTGGACCAGTCAGATTTAAACACAAGGTGGGTGCTCAAAATTTGCTTGGCACAAGAAAACAGAAATTTCTTTCTACCTTGCAGTTCATTCCTATCCCTGGAAGTGCTCAAGGCCAGGTTGGATTGGGATCTGAGCAACCTGGTCTAGTGGAAGCTGTCCCTGCCCATGGCAGCAGGATTGGAACCAGATGATCTTTCAGGTTCCTTCCAAAACAAACCAGGTTCCTCCCAAATCAAACTAGGTTCCTTCCAAATCAAACCAGCTCTTGGTTCTGTGCTCCCTGCACTGAAGCCTGTGGGCAGGAATGGAGCTCTCTTCCCTCAGCCCCAAGAGGTTCTGAGCCTCAACTATTTCACCTTTCTGTTAGCCCTCATGGGATTTCCAAGTGCTTGTGCAGCCCGAGTGCTGCTCCTGGATCTCCGTGAGCACCTGTGTGTTGGCATCCCTGGGCAGGGAGGCTCCAGCTCTCCCCCCCAGCTCAGCTGGCAGGAGCCTGCTGCTAATAACCCCAAGGCTGTGAGTACAGGCCATTGACTCAAGAGTTGGACTCACTGATGTTTGTGGGTCCCTTCCAACTCAGAATATCCTAAGATTCCGAGATGTCTTCTTGCCTCTTTCTGAAGGCAGCTCAAGCCAGGGACACTTAAAGACACTTCATTTATGCTGGAAGAGAGAGTGAGCAACTGATGTCTTCACCTGCTCTGTGCTGCTCAGGACTGTGCTCTGCCATTGTGGTTGGTAAGGTTTGAGGAACAACTTAGGCCTCAGTGCAGGAAAAGCCCTTGCCTTTGACCTTTCATTGTTCTCCTCGAGGAGCTACAGCTGTGGGAATGAACAAGTTGGGCTATAGTATTTCGACAGCTGCTGTTGACAGGGCTAATAAAAGTGATTTTTAACTGCTTCCTGGGAAAAGCCAGAATGTGTTTCATACAGGATGTGATGCACAAGCCGTGGTTTCCTTGAAAAACCCATGGCCATAATATGGAAGTTAAGCTTAACAATGTGATTGTGAGACAGAAGAGTTTTATTCGTGGTTTAAGTGCAAAGCTTTAATGCAGAATTAAGTGAGGCACTATTAGAGTGGCTCCCTGCAACTGGTTCCTGAAATGAAGATACTCAAGAGCAAAAGCAGAAATAAGTAATTTTTTAAGTGCTCAATAAGTTCTGAGCAAGCATATAGTGTTTTAATTCTGAAATAAGGAGACTAGTGTCAGTTCATCCTTCTTAAAGTAAAAGCTGCTGGAACTATAGGTTTCATGAGACTCTCAGCTTTCCTTTTTCTTCAGTTTTTGTTGTTTGGGGTTTTTTTAAGACTTGCAAGTTTCAGGATTTGTAGGAAAAAAGCTGCAAATGCAACCCAAATTTGTGCTTGGAAGTCTGGAGCATGTCAGAACAAATAAAAGGCAACTCAATTGGTTATTTCCATTAAAGTCACAGCACTTTCGGAGGCTTGTTTTGGCACAACCAATTAGCTCCTCTGTGCTTTTTCACCTTCCACTGAAGCAGTGGGAGCTTTACAAGTACTGCTTTATAATCCTCAAACAACCTACTAATGCTTTCGTTTCCCATCAGTTTGTTGCCAGGCACAAAGGGGTTTAATAACAAAATGATTGATGACTCTATTTAAGCAGCACATTAGCCTAATGACGTATGGAAGCGTAGCAGAGCTGTTGTACAAATGTGCTCCTCCAAGAGCGGCTGTGGGTGCCTGGGCCAGGGTCTGAATCGCTTTGCTGATCTCCTGGCAGATTTCTGCTGCTGATGGACACTCATCAGGCACAGGGCAAGCGCTTGCTCCATGCCCATAGCCATTCCCAGCAGCTTGGGAGAGACCTGGATGGTGGGTGACAACGGGATGTGCACATTAAAGGGGATGAACTGGATGCAGCCCACGCTGCCAGGGTTGCTCCTTGCTTCCTTGCTTCCACAAGAAGTTGCTCCACCTCAGAGCTCATGAGGCTGCACCTTGGAAGTCTTCCTGAACACTGCCATTACAAATTATATTGTAATTTTTTATTTTTCTTTTCCCAGAACACGCAACTCTTTAACTTGTCCAGTGGTTTTCTTCAAAACACCAGTAATTAAGAGCCAAAAGCACAGAGGAATAATTTAGGAATCTGGCCAGCACACACTCTCCAGCAAGTGCTGTGCATGATGTGTGTGACCCCAGTGTTTCCAGACCACCCAGCTCCTAGGGACTGGGATAAACTGGTTTGCTGCAGCTGCCTTCTGCTTTAAAGCCTACAGAGCATCTGCTTTACATCTCAGAATCAAATCCTGGATTATTTTTACTCTCAGAGGCTCAAGCTGGAAAACTCCTGAAGGGTGAGCAGTACATGAAGATAGTGTTGAGATCTAACACTGGCACTACAGCAACCCCAGTGCTCTGTGTTATGATGTCCTCTGCCCAAGAGCATGACAGTGTTGTGGCTGTGTTGTCCTTGGCAGCACCGTGGACATCTGGCTGTCATAACCACGGCCAGCCAGCAGCATCAGCACATGCCTTCACCCTCCATGAGCCTTTGTATTTTTGTCTGGTCCCAGACCCACAGCTATCACCTGGGAAGCAGCAGCACTTTGGTGCCACCTTTCACCCGTACCAGAGCAGGAGCTGGTTTGATGATCCTTGTGGGTTCCTTCCAGCACAGAATATTTTTTATCCTATGGCAACTTCCACAGCAGCAAGTTCTTTAACAAAGGACTTGGCCAACAGGACTGTGCCTTTAGATGTGCTGTGGATATAGAAGGGGTTGTCTCAGGGATATCAGGATTTGTGTTGCATCCTCAGGCTCAGATCCAAAGCAACTGGGATGGCAAAGCTGCTGAGCCCTGTGTCTGCTGTCTTTAATGGGAGGTGTTTCATTAAAGACTCCCAGCTCTAGTGGAGCTAATCTTCCCCCAAACGAGACCTTCATCTGAAACCTCAGGTTCTTTTCCATTAACAAACACTTAGAGGAAATCAGCTTTCTTAGCCAGTGCATTTATAAAGATTATGCAGTCTACATACCTATTTTAGAAAAGGTTTTCACAGGACATTTCTTTTTTTTCATTCCTTCTAATGAGTATTTAGGCCAAGGAAAGCTCCAGCTCCCTTTCAAATGCTCCTTGTCCTTGGGTGACCAGCCAGGAAATACTTCACCAGTTATCTGTCTTCACCCTAAATGCCTCACCGCAGCATGAAAGGGTCCCTGCTGATACTGATCCCCATGTATCCTGACAGGCCCATCCAGAACACATACCTGATGACAAATGAAGCATGACTGATATTCCCTTTCATACCCAGCAGCCACTAACCCTGCTGGAGCTGTTCTGCCACACTGAAGACTATGGGAAGGATGGTCTGCAAGTCTTTTATGCCTAAAACACAGTTATTTATAGCCTGAATATTGTGCAGGAATGATGGGAAGTGAATCATTAAGGATGTTTTGATTATGTGAATAAAACTCGGTTTCAAGTTTATCCTAAGGATGAAAATATTCTTTCCTGGAGATGCACATGTTGTCTACTGCCACACTGGCAGCTGTACACAGCAGGGCTTTGCCCTTTTCAGATATGGTTAATTTAGGAGAAGAACCTTATCAGTGATCTGGTGGGATGAGACTTGGCATGAGAGAATCACTTTTTATGTCACAGATTTTCCTAGCTGAATTCATACCAAACCTGCAGATCTTGCTGCCCAGGAAGGAAGGCACTCCTCAGCTGGCTGGAGCTCTCATCCACAGGCAGAGGAAGCTTAAGATGGCAAGGCTCCAGCCCTTCCCTCAGGTCTGCTTCCTGCCCTGCTCCCACCACTTTCTACCATTTTTCACCTCAGTTTCCCACCTGCAGTCTGGGCCTGGTGGCTGGGTCCTGTGCAGCAGATGTTAGCTGATGGTGTTCATTACTAGTATTTATTGCAGGCTTTGAA